>NC_080754.1:35739190-36364190 GCF_020826845.1 Diceros bicornis minor
GGTCGTTCTTATGCACTCTCAAGTTTGAGAACTGTTGTTCTAAACTCGAGAGTAGGGACCATGTTCTAATATTCATCAATTCATACTTTAATGACACCTAGAACATGGTAGCACAAAGATTAAGCCACAGCAGGCTATCAAAACATCATGGACGAATAAAGGCATTAATAAATGAATATATTCAAGTATGAAGTTATCCCCCATTTTCTTACTTTTCTTTCTTTAGTCTGTGTGTTTTCGTGTGTGCATGCATATGTGTGAGCCCTGATGGGTTCTAGGATGATTGGCATTACAGAAATATAGGAACATAGTAAGCAGCATCAACTACATTATTATTTGGTGAAAAAAGGGGAAATCACAGGCAAAAAAATTTTTTAAATTACCACAAGTGATCTCAGGCATAAGAGGTATAATCTACAAAGCTATTCATTTTATTGCTAGATTTCTTCACTCCATACTACAGCAGGTAAAAAAAAAAAGGGGGGGGGCAGCAAAACATACAATTTCCCAGGGATACCATCCGTAGGTAGCAGGCAACAGAACTATTCAAGATATTTTACTATTATAAAAAAATAATTTAGCTTTGATTGTATTTATTCCTTGGTGATTCCATGGGTTTTTAATGATGTTTGAACAACATATCATTCACTGTGTCTTAGAGCTGTGTATGAGAGCGTTAGGTGAGTCCTCATGTTAGATACATTTCTTCATTAAAACGTAATACTTATTGTAGAAAATATGGGAAATATTAACAAGATTAATAAAGAAGATGGGAAACACCCGTAATTCAAAACCTTAGTGATAATAACTATTAAATTTTGGTAAATTTCCAAGCTTTTTGTTTCCTATGCATTTACAAGTATATTTGTTTGTATGTGTGTGCACGTATGTTTGCATGCGTGCGGTAGGTATGGCCGTTGGTGTTTAAATATGAACTCTGTTTATATGCAATTTTATATCTTATTTTTTCATTTAACATATTATAGATAGATTACAAATTTAAAATTCTTCAGAAAAGCTGTTTACAGCGTGGTAACCAAGTAGTTAATCTGCCTTAACATATACAAACACTCAAATGCAATAACCTACTATTTATTATACATATTTAATTGCAAAACCAAGACCAGGAAGCAATGCATTAAGATGTTCCCATTGTGCTGAGTTATGCTACACTGTCTTCACAAAGTAATTTGTTTCTGATAACAAAGATTTGAGGAGGTGCAATGGTATATCTAAATACCAGGCAGACACTTCTAACAAAATGTCAACTCCCCACCTATTCACTTCTCATGTATATCAGATGATCTTCTCTCAATCAGCCACACTATCCACTTGCAATTCAGACCCAAGCCAAATACCTCAGTGTTAAATCCTGTGATATTGAATTCCAAAAGACTTGCTGTCTCAACATTTGATATTGGAGATGGAGCATCTAAGAGCATTTGTTTATTATTATTGTTATACCATTATTATTATCACATTCCTTTCCTCTCTATAACAGGTTGATTGTTAGGAAGCCAAATGTAGAATGCCAGGAACAGGGCTGTGTTGAAGAAATATTAAGCTGGAAGCCACATGTTTTTGAAGGGCATAAAGGGAGCCAGACAAGAAGCTACTGCTACAAGCCAGGGGAAAAAAAAGATGAGGCCCTAAGGAGGGACAGAGAATTGGAAGAAAAAGGATCCTAGAGCATTAATTAGAGAGCTGATACCTGTACAATTTCTGTCCAAGCATAACTTTTTCTAGCATCTTTTACTTTGTAAAATCATATTTCCAACTATGAGTAGGTATGGAGCAAATGAGATCCACTGGTGTGGCTGATTTGACGGAAACCAAGAAAATATGCTTGAAACGATCACTGTTAACACAGCTACTAAACTAGGGTGTCAGAACAAAGAGAAACAAAATCATGGAATAAGGCTATGTTAAAACTGAAGGCTTCAATTCTGGTAGTCAAAATTAAGTGACATTATTCACATTTAGTAGTCTATGGCTCCTCTGAGAGAGAGGGTGATTTGTTTCTTTTGGGAAATCCAAGCAGCACAGCAGTTGTGCATATGCCTTAACAGTGGGGCTAGACAATCTTGTGAGGAAGCACAATGTATGTGTACAAGAGACCTAAATGGTTTTACTTCTGGCCAAAATTCAAAGATATAATCTTGCCTCTGACTGAAAGTCATTTGGCTATGGAGATTCCTCAGGGGGAAGGGGGAAACAAAAAAACAACAAAATCCCCGAAATTATACTGTATTTATTTCATATACTTATTAGACTTTGTCTAAATAGTTTACCTAAAATTGGGATTTGGGGTTAGAGAAGAACCACCAATTTGGCTTTGTCAAATAAAGCACTAAACTGACTGTCTTCTGGGGTGCTGAATCTCACAAATTGAAGGCCTTAGAGGTGATGGGTCATTAAATAGAACTCAGTCCCAGGGGTCTAGCAACACTGAGTCTGCATTCCTACATACAGCCTGGGTTAAAGCTGCCACACTCCTCACCACTCCCTAGTATTCTGCAATCAGAGGCCAAGTATCAATTAACCATTTGTCTGCTTGCTTGCACCATGGTTTGTCCTCTAACGAAGGGTAAAGTGAAATACTTCTTTTGTAATAACTTGTCTATTTCAAAAATGGAAAGAATATTTGCTTTAGGAAATATGGAAGAAAATGTAGATTATTTCTAGGTGTCCTCTATGCAAACAAGAAGCATCTATAAAGAAAGAATGCAACCTAAAATATCACTATAAAGCAAACCATATGTTTGGTTGGTTTCGACGACTTACCTGGATCCGAGGTATTGCACTAACCACCCTAGAATAAATGAACTGTCATTCCTCACTGAAGAACCATAAAGGTTATTTAAGTCTATGTAAAAGAGACTTAAAGACTAAAAATAGACTTAATTAAGGCTATGTAAAAGAGACTTTCTGTGTGGTGTCACAGAAATAAGAAGCAGACATGCCCGCAATGCTGCAAAAACAAACAAAACAATGACAATAACAGAAAGCAAAACCAAAACAAAGTCAAGCAAAAATGCTGTAAAAACCAATAGCAAAACTTTCATATTTTCAAATGGAACTATATAAACAATACATTTCATCTCTTTAATTCAAAATTTGTATTCTTAAATAAATTCTACAGTCCTTAAAATGTCCAATAATAAAATATCCCCCAATAGAATTCATGAATTATCATGTTTTATGATTTTACAATTTGTTTTTAAAACACGGTCAAGTAAGTAGCTTCAATGTATAAAAATTAAACTATTTTGAGCCTCAAAAGTTTTCGGTGGTAAAGAAATAATGCAACATAACTTTCATTGTGGAACATAGAGTGTTAAAAATTTATTTTGCAGAGAATAATATATTTTTGTGTGTGTGCGAGGAAGATTAGCCTTGAGCTAACATTCATTGTTGATCCTCCTCTTTTTGCTAAGGAAGATTGGCCCTGGGTTAAAGTCTATGCCCATCGTCCTCTACTTTATATGGGATGCCCCCACAGCATGGCTTGAAAGCAGTGTGTAGGTCCCTCGCCCAGGATCTGAACCTGCGAACCCCGGGCTGCAGAAGTGGAGCATGTGAACTTAACTGCTACGCCTCTGGGCCGGCCCCCAGAGTATAATATTTTTAAAGATTTAATAGCATTAGAGTTTTCAGAATGTAGTTGTTGGTTTATAACCCACATGAACATGACAAAAAAAATTATACAGGCACTGAGAGTATCTTGCACAATTTTTATGAATTTAGTATATATGTGCATAAACCGTACGTAGGTAAATGTTCTATTTATCTATCCATTGATAAAAAATGTCATTCATATGATAGAAGTAACAGATCTGCTTTCATTTTCCTTTAAATAAGGAATTTGTCATTCTTTTGCAAAACTATTGAGAGCTAAATGAGGGAAGGAAACCCAAGAGGAACTCACATATTGCTTAAATGGACTAAATGTATTTAGTTTTGTTCCTCCTAATTTTCTGATCTTCACCAATGCCCAGAAGTGATAGGATTAATGCAAAAATAAGAGAACACACCACGTGTCTCAAATAAGAGATATATTAAGAAAAGCGATCCTTGCTAATTAAATAAGCATAGCAGATCACAAGGCACTGGGCTCTTTGGAGTAGGGAGAAATTTATCACATGAGTTCCCTGGATCCAAGGAGTTCACAGACCAGCAAAAGAGAGAAAATAATACTAGTAAATGCCTGTCACATAACAGTTGAGAATGCTAAGCAACACAAGAGAAGTTATTAAGGTTTCAGATGGGTTATTACCAAACTGGCAGGGAGAGAGTGGCTCTCTGAGCTATATCATGTGGGGTGAGCTAGACAGAACACAAACGTGGCTTCATGTTGTGCCTGTGCTTGTGCCTGAGTTGCAGCAGGAGAGTGGATTCTGTTTCAAGCAAATGATGTGAGCAGAGGCACAGACAAAAGGATAAAGCACACAGGGAAAACAGTTCGGCAGGAATTTAATAATAGCTGATACACACTGTGTGCCATCTGTATATAAGTGCTTTACTTATAACTGAGGAAGTGCCTATTATTGTTCCCATTTCATAGATGAAGAAACTGAGTTCTAGTGAGCTTAAGTAACTTGTCCAAGGTCACAGAACAATCTAATGTTGGTATCTGAATCTAGACTTTGTGGTTCCAAAGTTGTTCTATTAGCCACTTTTACACTAGAAGCAACTACCTAAAGCAAGGCTGAGAAATTGGATCAGGACAGATTGTGAAGGGTAACATCTGCCTTTAATTTCAGTTGACAACTCATCTGATAGAATTACGGGACGAATATTAGGGCATAAGAAGGGCAGGAGAGGGACACTCAGTGTCGAGAAAAAAATACATAGCAAGGAAAACAATTACTCTCTGAAGAAGGGGACTGTTGTTTCATTAAGAGTAAGGACACACACATCTCTGATGCAAATTACTTCTGTTTAGCTGAGGGTGACATTTTCAAACAGTCTTGAAAAAGGCAGCTTACAAAATGTTTTTTTATTAAAGCCCTACTGTCATAGCTATATACATTCTTCTGTATCCACATATGATCTCAGTTTAAAAGAAAATATTGTTTTTAAATATCAAAGTTTTTTCTCCATGTGTGGTACCATTTAAAATTCTTTCCTCACAGGACAGCCAGGGAAATGTAACTATTATGTTAACACATTGTGAAAATTAAAACGACATCAACGATGGCCACAGAACCAGAAGCATGAGCTCCCATTCATTAGGAACCATCACCGTCCAATGTACTGTACCCTCGAAATTAACATTTTATGTATTTCTTGGGTTTTAGAAGGAGTTAGAGGAAAGAGGGAGCACAAACAGGTGAATTATTCCCTAAAGCTCTTAAATAGTGAGCCCACTGAAAAGAAAGAAATCTATTTTATCTTAAAAGAAACAACATAATACTAGATCCTACAAGACCCCCTCCTAATTTAAAGTCCTGAGTACATTGCATCAGATAATTCTGGCCATCAATCTCTTAATCTAAATTCAAAATTCAACAGACACAAAGCACATAACCACTTTAGGAAAGGCTGTTTCAAAACACACTGCCTTTTTATTAGCCTATTATACAAAAATTATGGTAATTTTTTAATACAGTTATGGAAACAGGCCACATTATTAATTGTATTGCAAGTATAATATTTAATTAAAGATATATTATGTTGATAGGATTTAGCATCTGGCACTCGGGCTTTGCAGAGTAACAACATGAAAATAATCACTATAAATGCCCTCTTGTGTTCCAGTCCCCAGCAGAGTCAACTTTAGAACAATATTTCAGGTCTATATTTTGTGGAAAATATCTAGCAGGAGGGGAGAAACTCATCCACAATTGTCACATATTACATCACCCAGCATTCGGCAGGTCCATTTCTCTTAGGAGATATAAACAGCTTTTCTATAAGCACGTGTGAGTGAAACGGCTGCTGCCTGTGGACCCTCGCACACAATCAACTGTTTCTGATTTTGAAAACAGACACTCTACTGACTTTTATTAGTTTAACACCAAGTTTTCTTGTATATACTCCCCAAAGTTTTCTAGATTTTTTTCTAACGTCAATTAAACATAGTCAACGGTGGACTAATGAGACCTATTTAGCAGCAAGTCATAATTTACTGCACTTGTGCTGTTCCCTGCAGGGCTTTTCTTCTCCCACTAAACCACAATCATATCTCATTACTGTTGCTTCATGACTACTTTCTGGTCTAAATTTTGTCGCTGGCATTTAGTTCAGAGAGAGACTTTTCCATAATATCTATAGAACCTTTTCGTTTTAAAAATGTCAAATCAAAGTATTCCTAACTTTTAAAAATACTGCAAATTAAGACAGCTAATCTCAATAGCAACAATAAAAACAACAACCAAAGAGGGTTTTTTTCCTTCTGGTTTAAAAGTTATTCCATGTTGCCATGAAAACTTAGACAAACCTGCATGTAGCCACTTCTGTAGGTAGCAGTGACCTTGCTCTACTTAAAAGCGGAATGTAAAGGATCTCCACACCTCGTCCTGCCCCAAGGAGACCCCCTCCAAAAAACTGTAATCTTTTATTACAAGATGCAGCCATGGACATTATGTGATAGCATCTCAAAGATGGATGAAGAAACTACAACAGTGTTATCTAATATATGCTCTCTACATAGATTTATATAAGTATATAAATAAAGATATGTGTTTATGCGTGTGCTTACCTATATTTCATACACATTTAATGAAGGAACAGAAATAATCTTGGCAATTCAGATACAAAACAAACCCATTTATATGCTCCTTATTTTTTCCCCTATGAAATACCCATATAAATATACAGTAATAGTTAGCAGGTTTCAATTGTAAATGGTTTTGACATTTTCAACTTCAGAATGTTAAAACCTGGATTTGTAGCCCCGGGGCAAAAGCAGTATATATATCTAAACTTCAGGACTAAAAGAAGAATGCGAGTCCCCTAGCCTGGTCCATTCAGTTAAAGAAGGGGCCATTTCTCTTTGTATCTTCCCTTCCTCACTGGGGGGCAGTGCTGTCAGAGTTGTGAGAGAACTTTCTCTCCATTCTACTCCCATGAGTCCATTCAGTTGCCAAGGGAATGGCCCAAGCTCAGAAGTCAGTCTTCAAAACTAAGAAGAGGAAGAAGAAAAAAAGTAAAATAACCTGACATACCCTAACATAGAATGGTGAGGCTTAGGAGCAGAAAAATGTAAAAAGGGAGAGGGTCAAGCTAGTGCATTTCAACAATCTATATGAACTTGTTATAAAAACTGGCATTGAAATGTTAAAGGCAAATTTAATAAGATTCTAACATATTATTCTACCTTTGTGAGGGCTCTGAATCCTCTAAATGAGTCACTGGTTCCCCGCGGAAGTATAAAAAAGTTAAGTTATACCATGTGATTTATTTATTTATCTGTTCCTTTAGGTTGCCAGCTGAAATGCGGGGTCCCTAGAAAAAATTTCAAACGACATGTATATTTCCCAGAACTCAGTGGAAAAGCTTTACCTCTCAGTCATTTTTTACATAAAAAATAAAAACATATTTTCTAAACACTTCAGGCAATGACGTTTCATTTCAACTGTACCAAATAACTTTTGTTCAAGTTTTTAAAACTGTTGTAGAATTGTTATATGGATGGAAATTTTCAGAGAGGGAGGGATTTATATCACTTAGACCATTTTCACCAGTGTTAATGTTAAAAAAGAGATTGAAGAGATCGGGGGTTGAGAAGCAAGATGATGTGGAAAGTATTAAAAAATAAGACCCAGATATAGATATACGAAATGAAAAAAAACAGCAAGGGAACGGGAAATAGAAATGAATAATTTAGATATAAAACATGAGGCATGAACCATACCAATAAATAGACATAATTTAAATTTAAAAAGTCCTGTGATTGTTTTAAGTCATGACCAAACTCACACACACACACAAAAAGACCAAAAGTAAAAAACATCCAAATCTATTTTTTTCTAGTCTAAAACTGGCAATGGGAACTTACTTTTTAAAGAAAAAATCCCTGATTTAATTCTTGCTCTTATCAGAGGACCTTCTTTGTCAGTTTTAACAGCAGATTAATCACTTTCGCAACCTACGGAAAAAGTTTTCTGGAAAGCATAACAGCCTGCAAGTGTAAATGACAGCATTACTTTTCCTGCAGCTCAGCCGCCTACAAATTCTCTCTCATCCATGACTCAGCATGAGGTAAAAGGAGCTAATGAAAAGGGCCACATTTCCTTTTAAAATTTGTGAACTTTCTTTCAGCATGCAGAACTGTTAAAAAAAAAAATCCCCCAAAGTCTCCATAGAAAAGTAAAGCAGCTCTCCATGAATGTTTGTCAGTTACATACCTAGAAACTTCCTTCCAAGTAATGCTAAAAATAGGTTTGTTGTTCGCCCCCCCAGTCTGAGACCTAAGGTCGGGGATTTAGTGTATACGCATTTCTATATTGCATTTATAGGATTATGGGGGGAGGATAAAAATCTTGCTTTGCTGAAACCAAGATTTCAAGAGAAAAGAAAGAAAACATAGAACTTTGTGGTCAAGACAAGGGACTTGTCCTGGGGCTTTCCCTCCTAGTAAAATACCGCTTGATTTGATTGTGTAAACAGCTCTCTAGAAGTAGTCAGTTTCCTAGGGAGCCATTACAGAGGTAGGAGAATTACACTTTATGATACATTTTTTCCTACAGAAGGAAAGACACGATCACTTTATTGGAAATGTATGTAAACTAGTGAGATGATCTCATTTATAAACATTCATCAAATATTTACTGAATGCCCCATCTTTGCTAGACAACATGTTAAGCACTGGGCAGCAGGGACAGGAAGCTTTACACGATGGTCAAGGTCAATGGTCAATGTCCTCATGGAACTCACAATGGGTGGAGAGTAGGTGATCATGCAGGAGAAGGAGGCAGAGAGTAAATGAGCATTCACAGGACACAGTGGAAAGTGTGGGGATTAGGAATTTCAAGAAGAAAAATATAGGAGCACATAGCAAGGGCACCTAAGCTAAATAAGAGCAGATGAGGTTGATGAACATTTCTCAAGGGACATGGCATCTCTGTGGAGACATGGCGATTGAGGGCTGGGTGTGCAGTCAGTGTTCCAGGCAGAGAGAATAGCATGCGACTGTCCAGCGGCAGCTCAATGCCTTCTGGGATCTGAGAGAAGTCCAGTGTGGCTAGAGCATGGATCATAAAAAGGACAGTATTAAGAGAAGAAGCAAAAAGAGTTATAAAATATCTAAAAAGAAAAACGATATTATTAATCCATTTTACATACGGGAATGAACCAAAAATTGTTACTTGTCCAAGATCATATAGCATGTAAGTGAGATTCAAACCCATTTCTATCTGATTCCAGGGCCTGTTTTCTTAATTACTCTGTTATACTGCTGGGCTAAGGAGATAAGGTGTTAGACAAGGGAGTAGTACAGTGAGATTTGCATTTTAGGAACACTTGGGTGGATAAATTTGGGGGGAGAGTGGCTATAAGGAAACCAGCTAGGATAGTATTACCAATAGTACATATGAGATGATGGTGATCTGAAATTGTTTACAGGCAGTGGAGACGGGGATTAGTAGAAGGGTTTGTGAAATATTTAAGAGGTTAAATTGACAACAAGGGAACGAGAGGAGTGTAGAAATAATACCCAGGTTTCTGGGTTAGGAAACTGGTTAGATGGTGACACCACTCAATTTAACAACACAGGAGTAAACAGAATTCCAGGGAGAAGTTGATGAATTTATTTCGGACAAACTGAGGCTAAGCTTTCTGCGATATGTCCAAATGCACTTGGCCAATAAGTAGTTTGAAAGATCTGGATCTGAAGTGCAAGGAAGCTTGCTGAAACAGATTTATACAACTATATTACACTACTGGTAGTTGAGGCCACAGAAGTGAGAGAACAAGAACAAGACTCGAGGAAAGACGCCCCTATCACCACCACCATCAAAGAAAAGCAACATCTAAGGGGAGGCAGAAGAAGAGAAGCTAAGGAGATCCCTGAAAGTGGAATGGGTTAGAAAAGTAGGAAGAAAACCAAGAGAGCACTGTAGGTAAAAACCTAGAGAAGTTGCCAAGTGCCACAGGTTTAAGCAGGGCAGATGCACAAAGTGAAACTCGGGAAAAAGTCCATGGAAAGAAAGTCAGTAGTGGGAAGAGTGGGCTGAAGTATTGAACCATAGAATCTAAGTTGCATAAGAAAAGAAATAGAGACAGAAACTGATGGGGAAATAGAATTAAAGGTAATGGAAGGCAAAGATGCTGAAGAAGAGGAGAGTAGGAGTTGTCCGAATGAGAGCTGGAAGAATATGAGGTTGTATTCAGATGGAGTTTTTGATTTTTTTAATTTTACGACTAATGAACCAAGCAATGACAAGATCCAGGGTGCAACCCTGGGAGTGGTGACTGCAGCTGAATGGAGATAAGTCACAGGAGATAAGAGGTCAAGGGACTGAGAAGTCAGGGAGTTGAGCTCTGAAAGCTTCTGACAAGACTGAAAACCTGGACACAGAGGGGAGACCGTGAGCCATTTGCCAAGAGGTCAACGAGTAAAAGCCAGGACCAGGAGATTAGGGGATGATGGCAATACGGAGGAAAAAGTATTTTAGTCAGGTGCTTTCAACCTTGAAGAAGCATATAAACATATTACTTAATTGCAACTTAAGAATGCAAAAGAAACTACAATTAACTCTGCTGTTTGTAACTTAGAATTAACACAAAGGAACTATTTGACAAACAAGAGTTCTATTCCCAGAGCAGGTGGGCGAAGCCTCTTCAGGTCTCAACATGCCTGAGGCAGAACACTAGTTTGTCCACATTTACTGTCCCCTACGTCTGTCATCACTTCCAGCCACCAATCTCAAGGATGATGCCGGCATTCTCACAGTTCCTCCTGCACCATTTCTGCTCTACCCGATTCTTGCCTCCAAGTGCCCACAGCTTCTCTACCATAGATTGATCTTCTGTAGAAAATGGCTAGCCTTCTGTGATGGTCAGTTTTGTGTGTCAATGTTGCTTGGCTACAGGCCCCAGTTATTCAATCAAACGCCAATCTAGGTATGGATGTGAAGGTATTTTGTGGATGTAATTAAAGCCCGTAATCAATTGACCTTAAGTAAGAGAGATTATCCTAAATAATTGGGGTCAGCCCGATTGAAAGTTGAAAGGCCTTGAGAACAGAGCTGGGCTTCTTTAAAGGAGAAGAAATTCTACCTGTGGACAATAGTGTCTGCTCCTGGAGCAAAGTTTCAATCTGCCCTTCCTAACGGACTACCCTGTGGATGTAGGATTGCCTAGCCAGCCCACACAATCACATAAGCTAATTCCTTGTAATAAATTTCTTAATATTTATATCCTACTGGTTCTGGTAAAACATTGACTAATATACCTTCTACTAGCATCATCAGTCACACTGGCTGATCTTTTGGTAGAAAACAAACCATTCACAAGGCTTGCCAATGTCGCCTCAAGACTCTATGCAGACCATTCTTGCTGCATTAGGATTTCCAACCTAAACAAAACTGTAAGGTTGCTTCTGAAGAAACAAGCCTTCCTACTATAAGCTGAGAATGAGAATACTAGGAATATATCTCCTCAAGAGCCTTTCAACAAGATGGGGACTTCCTGAATCCCTTGGAAAGTTTCAGCTGGCCCACAGGGAGAGGGGAAGCAATTACCTGACACAGAAAGGTACCAAAAATGTCTCAGTACTCTACATAGAAAATGAAGTTACTAAAATCAGAAAGAGAAGAACAAAAGGTAGTAATAACCTTGGAGAAATACATAATGATTGAAGAGGGAGAGGTCCTAGATATTACTGATAATCGATCCTTTATAGGTTATATCTGCCTTTAATTATAACTAAACACTAAATGCTTTGGGTCATATTTTTTAAAAGTGGTAAAGGAGTGATCTATTGAGAAAAACACAATTTCAGTAGCATTACTCTCATTGGAAATATGACAAAATGGTTTTACCTTTTGCTAAAATAGCTCTGGGTACCTTGTCAATTGTATTGCATATAGTATTATACTTTTCATAAGTCATGGTTTGAACCCGAGCTCTTAACTCAATGGGGTTTTTATTTATTTATATTTTGTGAGGAAGATCAGCCCTGAGCTAACATCTGCCAATCCTCCTCTTTTTTTTTTTTTTTTTTTTTTTTTTTGCTGAGGAAGACCGGCCCTGGGCTAACATCCATGCCCGTCTTCCTCCACTTTAACTGGGACACCGCCACCGCATGGCTCGACAAGCAGTGTGTCGGTGCGCGCCCGTGATGTGAACCAGCAAACCCCCGGCCGCCACAGCGAAGCGCGTGCACTTAACCGCTTGCGCCACTGGGCGGGCCTCAATGGGGTTTTTAAAAGTATAGTTAGATCCAGGGCCAGGCCCCTGGCTTAGCGGTTAAGTGCGCGCGCTCTGCTACTGGCGGCCCAGGTTCGGATCTCGGGTGCGCACCGATGCACTGCTTCTCCGGCCATGCTGAGGCTGCATCCCACGTATAGCACATCCACTAGAAGGATGTGCAACTATGACATACAACTATCAACTGGGGCTTGGGGGCGGGGGGAGGCGGATGGAAGAGGATTGGCAATAGATGTTAGCTCAGAACCGGTCTTTCTCAGCAAAAAGAGGAGGATTAGCATGGATGTTAGCTCAGGGCTGATCTTCCTCACCAAAAAAAAAAAAAAAAAAAGGTAAAAGTATAGTTAGATCCAGAATTGTTAATGAGTTAGATCATGACTAACTGGAAGTACTATATATATATATTTTTTCATTTTTTAAAATATGATTGCTCTTGTTTTTAATTTAGTTTATTTTGTTAACACAGAGATATGATGAAAATGCATGAACTTTCTGTGTTGGAATAATTTGAAGCACAGATTATCAATGATGAAAGATCCTAGTCTGACATCCTTATTTTACACATGATAACTAAAGTTCTAGGGAAGGTAGGTAACTTTTTCAGTGTCACGGAGATTAGGTGTAACCAAGTTTAGAATGCAGGTTTCCCCGCTTTTTGCCTGTGTTCTTTCCACTACACAGCGCTGGGTAAGAAAACTTTAAAACACATTCGCATGCACACCTCCAAATCCCTTGCTTTCCCCATCCTTAGCAAAATCCCACAGGATGCTTTTGGCAGGATTCAGAGACTGCTTTGGCAACTCTAACCACATTCCTGGAATCCATTTGCAAATGCTGGTCAGCAAAGCATGCTTCATTCCCTTTTTGGTATTACTCACTCCATAAAGGTTAAGTATATGTGAATTATCATAAGTTTATTTTTATTCTCCCACCACCCCCTTTTTTGGTAAGTGATCATTGACTACCAGGCACAGGAAATACATTTCACTGAATGATTTTCTAAAATCAAAACTCCATCTGGGCTGGAACTGAGACAGACTTAGGGATGATCATTTATAACATCAATACCAGCTACACTAAGCCACTCAAAGACGATCGGTGTTGAGAAAGGGTCTCCACCTTTTCCTGAAAATACTTCCCAATCTGAATCTTGGCTACTCCACTATCTAAGGTGCTGTGTGTAGAGCAGCACACGCAGCTGGTGATTGCATTGTGACTCAGTACACCACGGGGAGAGAGGGCCAGATGAGGAACTAACTCAGAATTGGAGAACGTAAGTCTCAACTAGCAAGTACTAAATGTGGTCTCCTTAGCTGGACAGATCAAATTGAAAAAAGAAAAAAGTGAGAGGATGGACTGCTAAAGTCAGTCTCCTTAAAGTGAGACATAATATTTCCCCTTTAAAAATTTAGAGAGACACACAAACACTTGTTCCCTTCACTCTGGATTAAATTAACGTCATAATAGTTAAAATTAACAGCATAACATGGACTGATGAGGAAAATATCATACAAAGAAAAAGGTATAAGTAGAGCAAGAGTGGTCCCAGGAAGAGGGAATAAAATTCATACTCATAGCAGACATCTGGAGAGAGAAAGTATATAAGCTTTAGTTATTAGGACCCAAATTCCTGGCTGCCACAAAGCTAATCAACCTAGATCTTACAAACAACGTGAAAAGAAAGGAAAATAAATCATAACAGTCACTGGGAACCATGACGGTCACTCAACTTGGAAGTGGGTTACTGTAACCAGCAGACTTGGGTTTTAGTGTTCTGTTCTCTCTCTCACCAAGGTGGCTGGGAAGGAGGGTCACTCTACTCAAATATTGAAATTAGTGTTAAAAATCATAGTTATACTTTTGTTTTGAGATAGGTTCAAGTATCACAATGATACAAGGACAAGCCAACTCCTCTTAAAAAACTCATTTTATTTTTCTAACACACTATATATAAGACAAAGGTTGTCTCAGTTTCTATTCTGAAAGATGCTGGGCAGTGACAAAAGAAAGACAGAGAGAGAAAGATTAGATAGATATGATAGATGGATGGATTAGATAGATAGACAGACAGATAGACAGATAGATACACGAAAGAAAGAAGAGAGAGAGAGAAGAGAAGAGGGAAGGAGGGAGGGAGAGAGGGAGGAAAAAATTTAATAGCTTTTAAATTTGCCCTTGTAGATGTTTATTGCTAAAAGATGTTTTACTTTGCCCAAATACTGTATGTATGTGAATGTACATACATACATATATTTATACACATTTATAAAAATACACATTATATTTTATATACATTTATAAAAATATTTATATAAATTAAAATATACACATAAAACAAAAACAAAGTAGGCTCATTATAAAAACTTTAAAAATATGTAGAAAAGCATAAGAAAGAAATCTTCTCTTCCAACCCTAGAAATAAGTTAGTCTATATATCCCATTAAATGTTTTAAAATATTCATATGTACTTATATGTGTAAGAAAATATATGTCACAATTCATATAATATATAGATTTATATCTAATTAAGAGAAAAATATAACAGATGTGGAATTAACCAGGGTGTTATTTCCCATTTCAAATAGAGAAAATTAGACAAGAAGAATTTGCTACTATCGGAGTTAAAAGCAGAATTAGGATTTTTAAGTCTAAGACCCTACAATTATACATGAGGAATAAATATATTCTCAGATTAAGTTTTGCACAACTGGAAAGTATTGGGGTAGAGAGAGAGGAGAATGTGAGACAGATAGCTGGGTGATCCTAAGAATAATGGTACTACCTTACATGAGATCACCAGTTTGTAGCTGATAAAATGCTTCTCACTCATTTCTTCAAAACAACTCAACATTTTTACGCAATACTATTGTTGTTCCATTTTTCTCACAGGGAAATGAGGCTCAAAGATGTCAACTACACTGGTTAAGGTCACCAAGCCAGTAAATGGTGGAGCCAGGACTTCAATGAATGTCTTAAACATTTACAGGTGGAAAAGCTAACAGAGTGTGTTATGTTTTAAGAAGATGTAGAATTCTCTCCGCCATTTTGAATTTCTGCTTCTGGAAATCTGCTCACTGGTGACAAATAGTCATGGAAATATCACCTCTTCAGGGGTAGAGAATAAGATGTTGCCCCTTCTCCTCCCTGATTACTCTTATTCTAGATAGACCAGACCTACAATAATTTTTCCAAGACAAAATAGTTCTGATGTTAGGACTTCAACAATTCAGATTCAGTGTTTTTAATCCTTGTTTTGTTTTCTGAGATACAGAAGATTGACCTTGAGACATGACAGTATAAAGAACACTGGACTGCATGTCAGGAAGCTATACTCAAAACTCATCATCACTGAACAGCCCTGCAAAGGGAGCAAGCCATCTCTTCCAGCTTTACCTTTACGTCCTCTATAAAATGGAGCTAATAATAGAGCTGATGAAAGTAACTAGGTAATAGGCAATGTGCCTGGCACAGTGCATAGCATGTAGAAGGAACTAACGCAACATTCTACCAGCCTACCAGTTACCATCTCAGGGAGTGAGCTGACAACCAGCTAGCATGAAGAACACCATTTTCTGAAAGCTGGTGCCACTGGACTGGGCACTGACTATATTCATTCAATTCGATTTAAATTCTGTGTACTTAAAAGAAACTCACCAGTCAGTTTGACCAAAGCAAATTCTTGGTCTATCAGAAGTCTGTAAAGGGCCAAAGAATATCAAAGAGCTGCATCTTCACCTACGCTGGATATAAACCAATGGCCAGAAGTAGAAGAAGAACCACTCAAACAGATGATCATGAACCTCAGCCATTCAGATCAGGGCCCTAATCAGTAGACTGTTGGGGCCTGGGGATGGTTACTCAGAGGGCAGGGAGCATCCAGTCAGGCTTCTTTCCTGCTGAAAGCCTATGGGCCAAAAAGACAATCCCAGCTTATCCCCCAAATCCAATCAATCACCCAAAGAAGCATTTTTTTTGTTTTGTTTGATGAGTAGGAGAGAATGACCCAAATGGTCCTGAGATCTAAGACAACTGGTGAGCAACCCATTTCTCAGCATCCTTCAATCAAGAAGTCCACGTCATCGGCAACACTAATTTAATAAAAGCAGAGTGGTGGTGCTATAATTGGATTGCCATTCTAGCTAGTGGGTTTCCAGGGTAACCGTGTTCTTTCCACAGATAAAATTCACCTAGTAGCACAAAGATTAAGGGTTTCGGAAGAGTCAGCATCAAACAAGAGGTCAAGAATTCATGCTGAAGAGAAGTACACTAAAAGCAAAATAGTTACGGTGGACTAGATTCAAAATCCCAGCCCTGCCACGTACTAGCTGTATGATTTCAGAAAAACCATTTAACTGCTCTAGGCCTTGTTTCCTCATCTGTAAAATGAGCATAATCATGGTATCTGCCTCATAGGGTTGTCACAAGGGAAAAACAGGGAACTTGAGCACTTATATAGTAATTGGTACATTTTAAACTCTGACTAAATGTTAAAAAACAACAAAAAAAGGCCATGGTAGATGTCCTTAAACCTAGATATTCAGAAGTCTGGAAAACTAGAAAAATAAGTTTTGTTTTCTTTTTAACTTACCACTTTGCAGGGAAAGCACCCTGAAAGCCTCTGAAAGGGGCCAAAAATGGCTTACACAACCACGTTGTCTTACGGTTGTGCTCATGTTATTACTGCCCCCACGGTCCTGACTTCTGGGAATCCACTGCCATGTCAGAGGCAATTCGGCAAGTCTTAATTGAGGAGGCACACAGCTTTTTCAGGCCACAAATTAAGGATTGGGAAATCGTCCTTGCTTAGGGTGTAACAGCTAACTGGAATGTTTCATAGCCATAAATACAGCAGGCCCATTTAACATGTTTCCCCTCAGGAGAAAGACTCAGCTGCTGCAAAAGTAGCAGTTATGAAGAAAAAGGGGAATTTTCTTTTCAAATGAAAAAAGACCAGAAAAAATGAGCACTTTCAAAGATTCTGTAATGTATCAATTCCAGGAGAGGGGGACACCTTTCTTTGTGTCTATTACTATTAGAACAGGTATCTGAAGGTGGATACCAAACTTTCACCTATAAATAACTTCACCTATAAAATGCATCATGCCGAGGTCCCCCCACAGGAAATTAAGCTGGCAAAGGAGAAAGAGAACTACTAATATACGCCCGTGCTCATACTCGCAAAACAACTTCCAGGCAACAAACAGCAAAGCAGTGAGAGAGATGAAGTTTGAAAGCAAGAACATGCATGCACAAAAAAAGTTTCTGTTGTCCTAAGATTAAATGCTGAGGCAGGAAGAGATACTATTCTTGAATCAAGTGAGAAAAGATGGTAAAGTGCGATATTAAAATGCAGCACACTGGAATAAGTTTGCCTCTATAAAAACTGTTATGTTCTGTATGTGATTTAAATTAATGCCTATATTTGTTGGAGATAAAATTAAAATGAAGATAAATGGTGCCAACATATAGCGTGTTCGCTGGAGCAATAAATAAGGCAGTGAAAGGTACTTTACATTTCAGTCACATCTATCCGAACGGGGAGCTCAGAGCATTTGAGGAACATTTGTTAATTAAATGCTGTAATAGGTTTGTAAGGCACCCAGACGGTTAGGATACGCGTCTTTCAAAAAGAGACAGGGAGATTCAGTGACCCAGGGCCCTCTGGGTGTTGCTGACTTGGAAGCCCAGGGTGCTGAAGGCAGCGTACTTTCCAGTTCAGCCACTGCTCTGCCTGGTGGTAGGGCCTGGAACACAGAGCTCTCCTGTCACGGTCCTATAACAAACCTCAGATGTCAAGCTCTCTCTGTTTATTAACTACCTCAGTGGCAGGCATGATTACGGTTTTAGCCAGGGAGAAAGGCAATAATTTTGATACACATTAACAACAAATCTCTCCTTTCACCTTTTACCTTGCAAGAGCATCCCATGAATGATTAAACGCTGTCATAGCATTTAACCTCAGCCTGAAAACTTGCCCAAAGTATTGATTAATGATGCCCTCTCTTCAACTTGAAGCTCTTCAGTCCTATCCTCCACATGGCCCTTCTAATCCTCCCCAGCGCAACACTGCTAGCTGGTCACCGGCTTTCTGTTTTGTGAGTCCTGTTCTCTGAGTCCCACAAACCCAAGGATTTCAGTCTATGTTCAAAGCTCTGCTTGATAGGTGTCCAGATTAACTTACAAAGCTAAATCAAGCAAGATTGGGCGTGCATTGATAAGTGAGTACTGATAACTGATAATTCAGTATACTGGGTTGACTTTACTCTTCTGCTCTTACATATGTTTGAATTTCCCAAATAGAAAGTTCAAAGAAGTCAAATGGGGAGCATTCACAGAAAACCCGGCAGCTCATCTACTGGGACAATATTCCTCTCTTGGGGAGTTCCTAGGGAAGTGTGCTGGCCAGGGGAGGGCCATTGGCGTCTGAGGATAGGGTTGCGAAGGAAACATGGGAGTCACCTTTTCTGCAGGTAATTTTAGGCTGATCCAGGTGAAATTTTAGGGAACCTTAGGGATCACTTAGTCCACTCCCTTGTTTTTCAGAAGAGAAGAGTTCTCAACTATATTTGTATCTTCCTTTTACAGTTTAAAAAATTGCATTCAAGTCCATTATAGTTTGATATACATATCAATGCAACAGATGCAAAATCCCTGCTCTTTTTCTTCTGCACAGGTTAGTCTACCTCTTTGTGCCTTGGTTTCCCACCTGTACAACGGACATCATAAGCGTACCTACTTCACGAGGACTAAAGGACTCCACAAATGTAAAGCACTTATAACAGTGCCTGGTATACAAGAAGCACCCATTGGTTGCTAACCATTATTATTATTACAAATTTTGTGGTAGTCATCAATATTGCTATCCAAATATTTCCAGCTCTCGGCTTTCTGGCACCCTTATGGCTAGTGGAGATGTATGAACAGTTTTGGCTAATAAGTTGTGAGCAAAAGTCCACACGTGCTACGTATAGACCAGAGAATGCAATTGCCAGGTCAAGACTCTCAGAGCTTTTTTACTCTGGGATAGGGGTCAGCAAGGTTTGAGATGGTGGATATTCCATCAGCCTGCAGAGAAGTCCTTTGACCCACAACGAACAAGTAGCATAAGCAAAAAAATAAACCCTTCTTTTAAGCATTGAGATTTGGAGAATATTTGTTACCACAGCATTACCTGAATTATCCTGATACTTCTTACTTTGGTTTACAAAGGGATTTCACTTCTAATATTCAATTTAACCCTTTAATCAAGAGAAAAGGACAGTGTATATGTATTTAGCAGACGGATTTCAGCCCAAGTTAGTGCTGATTGAACTTAGGCAAGTCATGCTGATTTAGCTGCAAATCAAGTTCTCTAGATTTTTGGTAAATCTAAGGTATTCTTTCAATGCCCTCCACTCAGATTCAAAGGCTTTAGGACCCTTAACTTGGACAACATACCTACCCACATTAACCTCAACCCAAATACTAATTAGAACTGCTAATATTTACTGAGTGCTTACTACAATATCCCAATAAAAAAGATGCCAAATTACAGAATGCACCATCAGTTATTGCACCACTAGAAACAAAAAACACTGCCATTTAAATTATGACATAGTGTTTTGTTATTACTTAGAATTTTTATTATATGCTTATTGAAAGAAATGTCTTAAATTATTTAGACAGTTTTTTTAATCATGTCATTCCACTGCATATATACAAAAAACATGTATAAGTGAAATGAATTGAAGCATTCCTGAAGCTTCTTCATATTTAGAGTTCAACCCTTTGAACCACTTTTCAACTGAAAATCATGGTAATTTTATGTTTTTTGCCATAATCTTGTCCTCTGGGCCATCAAGAGCAACAATAAAAGAGGGTTCCACTATCATCTCCAGGATTTCCTTCCAAGCAAGTTATGATGTGCATTTGTGACAATGACAACTATGTCATGATTGCCATCTTGCTAACAATAATTAGTCAGAAATATTCAGTGATGTGAATAAATATGGGTCTTAGAATTGACAAAATATCAGTCTGTGAGAAATAGTGCTTTACTGATCTACATAGAGTACTGATTTTCAACCACTACGACAACTACATGAAGTAGCCACTGTATTATTAGAGCCATTTTGAAAACAGAAACTCAGGCATGGAGACATTACATTGCCTGCTGAAGGTCCCACAGCTAGTGAGTGAAGGTATAAATATAAATGGACAATTTTTTGATATAAATGGACAATTTAGTAGGTATCTGGGGCTTCTTTTTGGTTATCTTGAAAGAATTGTTGGAAAGATCTGCACACAGGCCTATCTTTTGAAAATATTGAGATGTATATGCAGTGAACACATATATACATATAATTTCTATACCAACACATACATACATGTGGTAGATCTTTAAACACTTCTGTATCACATTTGGTTTTATTGGTGTCTATGTTTCTTCATGGACATTATCTTTGGAAAGGAAAAAGCCACTTTTTTGTCACATTTAGTTTTATTGGTGTCTATGTTTCTACATGGACATTATCTTTGGAAAGGCAAAAAAATCACTGCTATTAAATATCTGAAAACCAAATGTGTGCTTGATCCTCATGGAGCATGAAATTAGAGTTAACCTATGCACAGAGGGGAAAACCTTACTGAATAAGCATAACAATTGATTTTTTTTTTAGCAGTTCTTTATCACTTCTCCTCTCTTAAGGACAGTTAGCACAACTGAACAATTCCTTAGAAGGTACAATACAAAGCGTTGAGCGTAGCTCTTTACATACTTATCAAATGAGTATCATAATTTGCTATAATTCTCCCTCCTGATTATATACAGTAGCTATTTCATTCTCTAAATAATATTTTATACTTTTTTTATTTTTAGAAGTTAGTTAAATTGCTTAGGAAAAGAACATTAGGCTCAGTTTCTTTGAAGGGTAATATAGTGGGAGTGACTGTATAATTATCTCTCCCAGGCTCTCACCCACTATACAACGTCGTCTACTCTATCTATTGCTTTCCTGTTGAGAACTCCAGTTAATCCTACTAACCAGCACACAGGAAAATGAGGCAGGCGGATTTTATTTTTAACTTGGGATTGAAAGAATAAGTGAAAGAAATACTAAGATTGATCAAATCTGGTGCATTTGCAATTTTTATTTTAAGACATTTTAGATAGATGTGCTACCAAATAGGTAGAGTAATTCAGGCATTACAGTTACTTGCGTAGCAGTGTCCTATATGGTACTGTCTGCCTGAGACCAATTGTCCTTTAAGCCACTCCACAGTTGGGCTGTTTTATGCCCGGCAATTACTAGTCTATTCTGGATGGAGGGTTTTATTTTATTTAAAATTGATGTGAATTTTATTCTGAAAATGCCGAGCATTCCAAATGCCTCATACATACTAGATTTTTAAAAACAATTCAATGGCTTCCAGCAAAAAGAAATTTAACACAAGTCCTTCGACAAATGCATCAGGATTTCTAGAAGAATTTCATTCTCCAATGTTCAATAATGTGTCTATTTATGTGTTTGCCTCTCTGAAAGACAGAGAACTCAAGGGAGGGGCAGAGAACTCAAAACTGCCTGGGGCAGTCTTACTCATGTGCATATGACCAAGAACTGACACAGGGCCTGGCACTTTTACCCTTCTCTGCCCCAAATTATGAATAGAGGACATTAATTGCATGCAGATGTTAAAAATTAGAAGTTTAAACTACGTTATACTCCTGAATTACTGAGTGAGGCTATCAGATTGCTACTATTCAAAACAAACTGTCATTAAACTGCAGTCACACTCATTTAAAGATTGATGACCACTAAAGTAGATTCGAGGTTACCTAGGGTTGAAGGTGAGAATAGAGAGTGACTACTGAAGGATATGATAAGGTTTCTTTTTGGAGTGGAAGAAATGTTTTAAAATTAGATTGGGGTGATGGTTGCAAAATCATTTAATTATTGAGTTGTAAAAAAACAAACAAAAAAAAACTGTTTGCCCATAAATCTCTCTCCAGCAACACAATTACTGTTAGTATTTTTTATTGTGCATTCATTCGTCATTTCGTATATTTAGGCCTCGGAGATAGACTGTCTTGGCTTGAATGTCAGCTCTGCCACTTACTGGCTCCAAGTTACATCTCTCTGGACCACAATCTCCTTATCTTTAAAATGGGAGGAAATGACAGACTACCTCATTGGGTGGCTGCAAGGATCAAGTGAATTAATATATGGAAATGACATATGTAGGAAGTTCTCAATGAATATTAGTTATCATTCCATATCTTTTATTTAATTATAATTTCTTAATATTGGAAAGAATTAACCATTGCTGCAAAGGGTAATTAACAGGTAGAATTTTATATAGAATGTTGGCTAGATAAGCACTATCCTAAACTATATAGAAGACATACTCGTGAGTTTCATTCACAATCCAGAGCTCCTTCAATTCAAGTACATCCAGAGTTATCTTTCTAAAGCACACTTCTAATTTCTTTTCTAAAACCTTAAATGCTTCAATCTTCTCCCAAACTGTGCCCCTACACGTCCAGCTGCCTACAGGATAAAAAGCACAATGTACAAATTCACTACATTGCAAGGAATCTATTGTTAAGCTGCCCTTCCAACTCCCACCAATGTGTTATTTTGGTTATATTCTTTCTCTGTTTCACTTACCTCATCCTCAGGTACTTCAAATTCCTTACTCAGCTCTAAACACTATTCTATTCTGCACATTTCTGCAATTATAGTTCCTTCTGCCTGGACTAACTGTAGTCTGCTTTAAAAACCTCCTAGACATCTTTTGTGACCCAACTCAAATGTCACATCCTTTAGCTGGCCTCATCCTTCTTTGTGACCTCATAGTAAGACATACACATCTCTGTGAAAGCACACACTGACAGACTCTCCGCTTGTCACACCTGTCCTTCCCACACTGTCCCCCATGCTCTAACCTTACTGAGTTACTGTGGCTTACTTAACGTTTCACCACTATGGCTTGGCGCATTTTCTTTTTTCTTCCCGAAAAACACTCCCCTCTCTGTTTTCCCCATACCATCGACCTAGCACACTCCCACAGGTTTCTCAGATCTCTGTTTAGAGATGACCAGCTCTCAGAAACCTCCCCAGCTCTCCCAAGACTGGGTTTTCTTTGTCTCTCTGATGTATTCCTAGAGTACCCCTTGCTGACCTTGAATATTGGTCTCTAACACCGTATGGAAAAGAGTCTGTTGATGGACATTTTGTGTAAGGCTAATATTATCACTATTCATTATAGCAACTGTAATAATCCTGAATTTGTAGAACTGTTGTCAATTTCTGTAACTCCAGCACCTAGAAAGTCCCTGCCACATGACAAATGCTCATAAAATTCTTGTTGAGTGAGTGTATTAATCATCTCTTTTAAAAATAATGTGAGTCAGTGAACTGTATGATAAGCAAATTATATATCAAAAAAATCTGTTATAAAAAAAATCTCAGTTACTAATCTATGTTTTTCATTGTAATTTAACCTCTCAGTTGCTGCACAGAAGTCTTATATGCTTGCATCCCTATTGTGGAGCCAGGTACCCATAAATGCTCAATTATATTAGCTGTGATTTAATAAAAATGAAATGTTATGACAGATTCTAAGCCCTTGAACCACTTTCTACAAATGACCAATTTATATGATGCTCCTCAGTAGGTACATTGATAATGATATCACAAATTATGCAGTTAGAAAATTCATTTATTTCAAAATCCACAAGGAATCAGGCTCAGTAAAAGAAATGAATTACCCAAGATCATGTGGATAGGATCCCCAAAAAATGCCTCCTCCCAAATCAATATCATTAATGGTATCAGACTTAGAAAGATTCATGTCATCACTGAAGTCAGATTTAGTGTTATGAGTATGGACTATGCAAGCATCAAATACTGGTGCTAAAAGCTATATTTGGAAATAAATAGATCATCAGTTATTTTTTTTAATATGATCGGATTAAACAGGTGCTGATAATCATGAAAAGAGGAATAAATAAACTTTTGGCTTGACATGAGTCATTACTCAATGGGCTATTTCAAGACAGAATTGATATTTCTAAACAGCTGATACCAAGAGAGGCAATACCAAAGAACCACAGAAGTGAAAAAAAATCACTAATGATTTCTTTTATGGAACAATTCCATAGACTATGAAAAGTCACCACTTAAGGACTTGTGGTATTGGAAATTTCCACTTGGAAGATTTTAAGCTTTTGAAAAACCCTCCAAAATTGACACGTAGAAGTAAGTATGTGACTCAATTAGATATCATTAGCACTACACGACATTAGAAAACTAACTAGAGAAAATCATTTCATATCTTTGTTCTTTAGAATGCTCACCTAGAAAAGAGGATAAAACAATCCATGTGCTCACCTCTGTCTCTAGAATGCAAGAATTTCCCTAAAGCACCCAAAAAATACAAGCTTATAAGGTGTAGTAAAGAATACCCAAATCCTTTGCTCCTGAGAGAGAAAACTCAGCACGTGCTAGCCGAAGCCTAAAATCAGAGCTATCTCCCTCCCTCTCTTAGGACTGTAAGCATCTATTCACCTGGCGCACCCTGCCTCATTCCACTTCCTTACAAGATCTAAGCTCATTCCTGCCTTGGGGCACATGCCTTATTCTGCAAGTGCAAGTTCTCAACCTGACATTGAGATGTCACTTCACAAGTCAACTCCTTAGAGAGGCATTGCCTGACTTTCTCAGCAAACATCATTCCAGGTACTCTCACCTGCACCTTTTATCCTGTTTCACTATCTGAATTTGTTTACTGGCTTATTGTTTATGTCTTTACACTTCCCTAACCTCTCTTCAGCATGTAAAGTCAGTCAGAGGAAGAACCTCACCTGCCTTAGTTATCTCTCATCCCTAATACTCAGAGTTCATACAACATAGTAGGACTCAATAAAGGTGTGATGAATGAAGTATAAATAAAACAACCTGAGTCCACGGCCTAGGTCTTTCATTTGCCAGTTGTGTGATCTCTGACAAGTCTTCTAGGCTCTATTTATTCAAATAAAGATGAGGAATCATAAGTATATCTGCCTCATAGTGCAGAAGTCAATGAGATTAGGTGCAAACGTCTTACAAACCACAAATATAGTACTCAGACAATGATAACAGTACCACTCTTTAAGACGTATTGTGTGCCAGGCTCTGTTCTAGTAAGCACTTTACACATGCAATATGATGCTTTTGATTGTAAGCGTATTACTTTTTTTTACCACCAAGAAAGAAACAACTGGTGCCAGTTAATCTATAACACAATGATTTCTTATCATATCAATTATAGGATGCAATTCCATCTCAAGGAAAGTAAAGCATAAAAAAAGCTGCTTAATAAAATAGAAAAAATACAATATTACTATAGATTTAATACTTCTAACATTCCTATGATATAGGTCCTATTGCTATCCCCATTTTACAGCTGTGGAAACTGAGGCACAAGGAGGTTAAGTACCTCGTTCAAGGTACACAACAAGTTTGAACGATGATGAGAAAAGATTAGCAGGGACTCATGAAGTTCTACAGCTTCAACTCTCCATAAAATATCAAGATTTAGGTTTGCTTCTCTAAATGATAAAATTGAACCAGGAAATTTTCCTCACTGAAGTGTATGGTGTTCTGAATTCTAACAATTCTCATGGTAAAGTATTATAAAAATAAAAGTAGAAAGATAGCAGTTTTAAACACTGAACTTCAAGTTTTCTTAATTTGCATCCTCTTTGCATTTATATAACTCAGTTTTTACCAGACCAATTTGCACTCATTTAGATTTTGCTTTTAAGTTTTCTTAATCCTTTCATTTATCTGTCTTCCGTATTCATAAAGATACAGGGAGTTATTCTGGAGATGAGTCTATTTGTGTTTCCATCTACTTTCTGTCCTTTTCCACTCTCCACTCTCTTTGCTCTGAGCTTAGTAGGCATTAAATAAATGTTGCTGACTAATTAAAAGCAAAAAGAGATACAATTTGGCATCATATCCCACAGCATGACATTAAAAAAAACACAAGTCAAGCATATATTATCGTTAGCTTCTAGAATGTGATTAGTGGCAATCTTGGTATAATTTACAGAAAGGGAGAGCATGGCTTTTTGAACTACGCAGAAAATCCGGGAGTATGGAGCGTATACTGGAGGTCAGGGGGCGAGGGGTGTTAAAAAGAACACCTACGACACATTCAGAGATGTGACTTTGATATTACCAAGACCTGATGATTGAATAGAGTGCTTAGATGATCATAGCTGAGATTATGATAAAAACAAAATTCTGAGTTAATTGGTGAGGTTATAAGAAATAGCTAATGAAGTTAACATATGAAATATGACACAGATTTAAAAGAGCACAGACCTTATCAATGCTCATTTTCAAAACAATATTCCTTTATGTATAAAATACCTCAAAGCACAGAGAAGTTGTATGCAGAGTCCTGCTCCCACATATATAAAGTCAAGACATGTGACATTCAAAATCACCTGTGAAATTTTAACATACTTACTAAGAAAAGCAATCAAGCGATAAGCTGTTTTATATTATCTTATAATCATGTATGGGAAGATTGAAAAGAAACACAATTGTATACTTTTCTAATTACTCCTCATCAAAGATCTTGGCTAGTTGAGAAGTTACTGAGAATATAAAGCTAAATCTTATTCATTCATTTTTCTACCATATAAAAATTTCTATTAACTACACTCTAAAAGCTTCCTTCCTCACATAGAGGTTAAGAACTAGAGACTGTTCCAAAATCTCTTTGTATCTAAACTCTAAGTGAAGGTACACAATCCCCCACCCACACCATCTCTTAGTGGCAGGTAGAGATGACTTGCAAATTCTGGTGAACATCTTTGTCCATATCTGCAAAACTTCGAAAATTTGTGGGTAAAGGAAGTTCTATACATTTTCCAACCATACGTGTTTATAAAAATAACCTTGAGGCATAGTAAAAGTCCCTTCTGAGTCATCAAATGTTAAATGCTTTCAATTATTTTAATATCAAATATGTTTTATTCTATTTGGTTCTTCAAATTCTTTCCCCACAATCCGTAAGACACAATATGCACTGGACAAAATATTGATGAACAAATAAAAATCCTTCGAGATTTTAAAAAACTACTGGAAATATTAGCTTTGAATGGGCAGAAATAGAATAAAACCTTTTAAAAGTTATCAAAGCCCTAATAATGTCTCACAATTGCTTTTTAATGGGCTCATTACTGTGTTAATTCTGCTTATCAGAACTTTGTAAAGTATGTGTGTGTATCGCTAATTTGTCCTTTTTAAGGAGTATTCGCACTTTGAAGGAATGTCTCCTTGGACAAGAGCTTACTTGGCCTATACTCATAGGTCTGTTTGTGTATGAAGGGCATGCTCTGTAAGGAACTTGGCATTTGACATGATAGAATAAGCAGCGCAGAAGCATCAAGGGAGCCAGTTTCTCCTGCAAGGATTTTCCTCAATGCACTTCCACTAAACCTCTCTGGCTATTCGTTTTATCATCTGTAAAAAAGGCAAATACCCAAAGTTTTTTTGTATACCTTAAAGAGTCATTAAGATATGAACATTACTTGAAATTACTGACAGTAATTTTCTTTATTAATCATGCTCTTATGGGAAGATTTCCATTTTAGATGCTACCTAAATTTCACCAAGACCTACATATCAGAAATCTAAGCACTCCTTTTAATGTCTGGATCAGTCAAAATGATTATTTTACAAACACGCTAAAATCTATCAAAGTAGGCACATCTTATTGCACATGAGGGAACAAGGCTGTGATGTGATACTTCCACTGGAGGCAAGCCCACATGAGCTTTTGTACAAATTTGAACATTAGGAATAATCATATTGTCTACACTGCCTTTCAGCTGGAGTGTGAGAGTGCTAACCAACAGTGTTACAGATAAACAGCTTCTGGAACTGTAGTAAAACCTAAATACTAGTGGAACGTGGACCTAGAATTCAAGGTAGAGGCAGTAGAAAAATGAGAGGAGCAGACTCTAAGTTACAGAACTTGTTAACCTGCAAGCTTCAGGGGAGAAATCCCACCTCAAATATACAGTTCACTCTGACTTCATAATTCCTCCCTCAGTCCTTCCCCACTAACCATTCATGTTCACTCAGCAATACCCACCACCCAGCTATTTTCCAGAGCTCGCCTCCACATATCACCACACTACTTCCAGAACGTGTTCCCTTTTTAATCATATTTGCCTTAGCCATCTGGAGTCTTTTTGCCTTTATAAGATATCAAGTCACTCCACATTTATGTAGTCCCTGAAACCCTATTTGGTGATACCAGGCTGGAGGCTAAACCCTTTCATCAACACCTTGAAATAGCACTGGCATTAAATGAAGGGGAAAGTGCACTCCCTACTCCTTGAGTTTTCCATGTGGAGGGACCTTCCATGGAGAAACATTCACAACATCTGTCTATGCCTCACTTGTTCTTCTCTTGAGGATGAGCAATGATTTAACTGATGGATGACTTTGAGGAAAGATACCGGGCAGGTATGGTTCAGCCCCTTTTGGAGTTCCACTAAGAATCTGCTGCCTGCAAGACCATGCTTTTCTCTGCTTTTTCAGGCTCCAATTTGTTTGGAGGGGGGCACCTCAGGAGAAGCCTGCAGGTGACCAGTGCTGACCCCTATCAGGAGGGTAAATTTGTCTATTCAGAGGAAAACAGCAGTAATTTCCCCTGACCTAAAGCTAATGCCAATCATCCCAGGTGCTTTTCTCAGTCATAAGGCTGACATTTTGGTCTCCGTCTCTCTGACTCCTCTATTTCTCAATGGCTCCTGACATGGGTAGAGAAGGGGATACTACTTATTGTGTCCGCTGAAGTCACATCAATTAATACTCAATTAGCCTTGTTCCCTTGTTTATCACCCAGCCTTTTTGCTAGCCTTTAACTAGCAATCACTTGTAGTGTCTTTCTTCTTCCTTTTTTTTTTTTTTTTTTTTTTTTTTGTAGTTCTGGGGTTGTACAGATTCTTGAGAAAGCCAAGAAACAATGCAGATCTGACCACCAGATTTCAAACGGCCCTCAGTGCTACATCATACCCTTTTCATGGATTTGTTTAGGTTTACCGCATATCTCAAAGGGTCCATCTAAATGTCCTGGGCTTCACACACTTCCATGCCCCCTTCATCACACATAACCTCCCTCTCTACTTTTGAGAAGAGTGAGGCTATGTAGCATAAATTTTCTCATCTAGTTATTCTCTTCTCATCAACCTATCTCTGTTTCCATAGATGTTCTCTTCTCGCTCTGCAGGAACAGAGGAAGAGATGCCCAATCTCCTTGCTAAGCAAAGTTTTCCAATCACGTTCTGATTCAAGTCCTCACTGCCTCCTTCAGAACCTTGTTCTCTCATTACTCCCTTCTCCACACTCAGTATCTTCCATGGCTCCGACTCCACAAGGGCCTTCCCTTCAGCATTTGAACACAGATCTCACTTTTACTTGGAGGAGAGTGGGCACTACTTTAGTCCTCCTCTTCTCTTAAGCTACCCTTATCCTTTTTTACAGCAAACTTCTTGGCAAGATGGAAAAACTGAAACTTAGAGAGGAGAACTAAACTCAAAGAAAGTTCCACTGCTAGTTAGAGTAATGTCACAACCAGAATCGAAGTCTTCTGAATATTTCTTGCGCATGTGGACTTGAATGCTGCATCCGCAAAACCTTCCATTTGGCTGAGTTAAAAACTCCCTGGGAGAGAGGAGTGCATAAAATGTTGAGGCTCTACCGCATCCACAGCTCTGTTGAAGGAAAGAGCCTCAAAAAGTCGTTTGCTTGTTTTTAATAAATACACTACCACAGCTTTGTAACAGGTAATTCTGAATTCTGGCCACAACTAATTGGATCAGAGATTGAACCAAAACCAGATCCATGAGATGTTTTGGAGGAAGAATTCCTTCCCAATTTGTACTGGAGAAGAACCAGCTAAAATAATGGATCACATTGCTTCAAGCATTTGAGTGCAAGGCATACAGAGAAAGAACAGCTGGTAGCAGAAACAGAATGGAACAAAAGCAAGAGATGTACAGAGTAGTATGAAGAAGACTGAGGCAGAAGAGGACACGATATAGTAAAATGGTGTCCAGAAGAAGACTAGACAGAATCACCAACAGGAGGAGCCATAGGCAGCAGAAAGAAAGACTGAGGGAAGCTAAGTCAGAGGAATGGAGGCCCACTGGATGAGGAAATACTGGATGTTTACTTTCAAGGGGATGACAAAATCAGCTACTGTTGTGTCCTCAACGACATTCCAAGTTTCCATGAGACTGAGTTGTCTGGCTGCTGACACGGTATTTTGGACTTCTTTCATTCTCTTTGTATCCTTACCATAAATTCTCACCATCTAAAGTCGTCCAAGGTAACTAAGCACATCTCGGCTTCCTGCAACCTGAAAGGACCTAACTACACCAGCCCTGAGAAACAATTTCTTTATCCTAAAAGAACTTAGACAAACAGGATTCTGACCAACACTGGTACATTATGGTTTGAAAAATAACTAAGCCTTTTAACAGAATGAAAAAAAAAAAAAAAAAGGACAGAGGGAGAGATCATTTTGTGTCTCTCTGCTTGCAACACATTATCCGTGATTTAGAAATATCCGCGAGAATGCTCTTCTGCAATCTAAATACCATTCAAGCCATTCGGCTTAGCTCTGTTCTCTTCTGTACCCACATTTTCAGATTTTAGCCTCTATTAATTACCTTTGTATAAATACAAAGCAGCTGGGAAGGTGGAAAGAGGCAGGATGGCTTGGGACATAGAATTGACTCTCTGGACCTTCATATTATATAATCAGTACAGAAAGTTCAATCATATTTTTTAAAAGCCTGATTATGCAAAACACTTGTTTCTTAACAAAGAATAAGCTAAAGGTATTTTTTAGTACACTACATCATTTGCATTTTTAATCATGGCAGATATTTTATTGCATTAAGTACCTTATTCTAGTCAAGTGAAGAGTGTAGCTGTTTTAAGTAAACAAAACTGTCTCCAGAATACCCTACTCTTCCTCCACGGTGAATGCTTGTATCCAAACCACAGGGCCATGGAAAATAACCTCCCCAGCATTTACTCTCCTGGCCACAGTGTCTGTTTAGAGAAGTGTCTGCATTGGTCTGAACAACACATCCCCAAGCAACTACGTGGAAGCTCAGGTCGATAACATGAGCTAATATGAGGATTCGAACATTTGGGATGGTGGTTGAAACCGACTTTTGATAAAACAACAATTGCTCAAAAAACAAGCAATTCCAATTCTGGACATCTAAGACTGGATTCACACAAACAGAAAGATACACATGCAAGGAAGCTCATCTTAACATTATTTATAATAAAGAAAAGCTGAAGCCCACCCTTAATGCCCATCAGTGTAGAAGAGGTTACATGATGGTACACTCATATTATGGAGCACTAGTCAGGTGTTAAAAACAATATGGCAAATCCCTGTTTACTGACATGAAAAGATCTAGAAGGAAAGAGCAAATTGGAGATAACAGATAATATTATCATACCATTTATGTTTAAAATAAATGTTATCTATCTATCTTTATGTTTGTGTTGGTAAAAGATTGAAAAGATGCACAACAAACAGACAATGGTGATTACTTTATGAAAAAGGAGTGGAGTTGGGGGTGTAGAGGAGAAATCAATAGAGTGGGTAGTGAGCAAAGGCTTTTAAGTTCGAGTCTATATACTCCTGACTGCTGGAATCTGTTGTGAAGAGAATTTATTCACACACTCCACACAAATAAGTAGTTCAATGAAGTTAAGGAACAGGATACCTCCAATGTGCTCCAGTGTACTGCACAGCAGTGGTGGCGGTGGTGGTGGTGGGCCCACACAAAACAGTGGAGGAATCACTGGGTTCAAAATCAACAGGATCAGCACGAGGCCCAGCTCTTCCACTTTAGAAGTAGGATTTGGGGCAACTCATTTAATGTTGTGCATAATACTGGGGTAATAGTTTCTGTCCAGGGAAACACACAGACTTGATGTGAGGGTGGGATGAGATAACGAACCTGAAGCCACTCTACATAAATCCAACTACTACTACTATTATTGTCTGTGTTATTTGACCTTCCTAATTTCCCTGGAGAGAAATTGATAAGTTTGTGATAATAAATAATTTGTTTTAAACTCCTCCATTGGAGCCACATTGCTTTATCCTCTCTGTCTCTTTTCACTAAGGTCTGAAATGAAAACAAACATCAAATGAGGCCGTAGGATTTTATTTTATCTGTCACATCCTGCTGTCATTAAACACACTTGAGATGAGTGGGTTTAGTTCAAATAAAACTGCTTCTTTCCCAAACTCAACAAACACGAAGTGGGGAGAAAATGAAGCCTGCACTTGAATCGTGTTCAGAAGCACTGCACGTTACATTTCAAGAAGACCCATCTGGCAGGCTGACACAGTAATAAGTTCTTTTAATTGTCAGGTCAGGCAGATTACAGATCCAGGCTGTCAATTCTTTTGTTGTAGTTTTATTTTGTTATTGGTAGCTCGTTAAAAAAAAAAAAAACATCCCCAGTTATTCTATATAAGAAAAACTACCTACCTTCCTTTCTTCCTTCCTAGGAAGTTCAGCAGGCAGAAATTCAATGCAACAAGCATTTACAACGGAGCACCAGCTATGGTGGACCCATGTTTGGTATTGGAAATTCAAGAAAGACTATATAAAAAGTCCTGTACTGCGGGAAGTCAGAGCCAACAGGGGAGATAAAGTCTGACAACTCAAAATGATACTCACGGATCAAAGACGCTAGTACTCTTGATTTTTCCCATCTTATTAAAGGAGTTCCTTCTCAAATGTACAAATCTACTTAATCTTGACAGTTTATCTGCTTGCTAAAATAAAAAGAGCAACAGGCAGTTAGGAGACCCTGAAAAGGGGTGTGTGTGTGTTTGTGTGTGCGTGTGCACGTGCACAGAATACACACTGCAGAGATACTCTGAACTCAGGCCAAACCGCCTTCACCACAACGTGGTCTCTAACTGCTCACCTCCGTGCACTACAGATTCTCGGTGATGCCCCATTCTCATCAGAACCTGCACTTTCAAACTGCTACATCTGTTCTCATACAGTTTCCTCTTCTGCACGTCTCCCTCCGCCAAGCTTCTATTATGCTTTAATTATATTTCACATAGTCAATATTGAATAAATAGCTGTGGAATAAGTAAAGCCTCTTAACTTTGTACGCAACAAGCATTTCCTTGCAAAATGAAAAAATAAAACAATGAAGGATAGTATTCCAATAAATTAGGAGAGAGAATAACATACTGGAGAATTTACCAAACATTAGAGTTGATCTTAGAAACTAGGGCCAGCCCCAGTGGCATAGTGGTTAAGTTTGGTGTGCTCTGCTTCAGCGGCTCAAGTTCAGTTGCCAGGTGCAGACCCACACCACTCGTCTGCCAGTGGCCATGTTTTGGTGGCGGCTCACATACAAAAAGAGGAAGATTGGCAAAGATGTTAGCTCAGGGAAAATTTTCCTCAGCAAGAAAAAAAAAACAAAAAACTAGATGTTCAGAGAAGTGAAGTGATTTGCCGAAGTCAAATAATTAGCGGAAGACGAGGGTCTGGAATCTGCTCTTCTGACTTTTTAGTCCAGTGCTCTTTCTACATCATGCTGTCATTTTTGAGTAATGACAGGGGCGGGTACTGACAAGCTCCATAGACTAGTAAGTATGGGATGGCATTCCATCAAAGAGAGGGGAGAAAAATCAAGGGTGCTCTTTAAAACAAGTGTACTTCCTTTTACAGTGACAGCCACCCGAGACAATACCCAAGACAATGTACATTCAGGTACCAACTGGACCTCTCTTGCTGATCACAATGAAGAAATGTGTAGCACTAAGCTCTGCAGAACCCAAAGGTAACAGTGAATTTCTACACTGGAGTAAAATGTTCTTTGAGCTTAGCAAGGAATTTAAAGTTAGGAATATATTAGAAAAGGAGGAAAATGTAGATCCTACAGGCTTAAGAAAATGTTGAAAGTTTCATTTCATTCTCAGGCAAGAAAAGACAGATTGGCTTAGGGACTAATAAGCACAAAGGCAACCTAACTTGGGTTGGGAGTCACATTTACATTCAGAGCAAAGGCCAGGACATTAGTATGGGAGAAGAAGGATGCTACTTGAAATCTAGGCCATGTAGCACTTACTAGAGGGCTCTTGAGCAAATCATTTCATCTTTCAGCCTGTTTCCTCATCTCTGAAATGTGGGTAAGAATCCCCATCTTCAGGACTTATTGTGAGACTTCAATACTAACAAATAAATGAAGATACTTTGTAAACTCTAAGATATCAGGTGAAAGGGTTAAATTATCATTATCAAGAAAGAAGATCAGCCCTTGAAGGGCCTGTAGATCAACCATGCTGAGAAATGTTACCTGGTGACTATTTCAGGGGTAATGATGGGGACATATAAAGTTTGAATCCTGGGAAAGGAGAGAAACACAGAACAGGATGGCCCTCAGGACTCGAATAGCCAATAAAGTAAAGCTAAATGAATGGACCTGAACAATCTAAGCAGCTCTAGGGGAACCTGAGGGATAGGACTGTCATTTTAACATGTAGAAGGATGGGCCGGCCTCCGTGGCTTAGTGGTTAAGTGCGCGCGCTCCGCTGTTGGCAGCCCAGGTTTGGATCCCCGGTGTGCAGCAACACACCGCTTCTCTGGCCATGCTGAGGCTGCGTCCCACATACAGCAACTAGAAGGATGCGCAACTACGACATACAACTATCTACTGGGGCTTTGGGGGGAAAAAAAAAGGAGGAGGATTGGCAATAGATGTTAGTTCAGAGCCAGTCTTCCTCAGCAAAAAGAGGAGGATTGGTATGGATGTTAGCTCAGGGCTGATCATCCTCACAAAAAAAAAAAAAAAACATGTAGAAGGAAATGACTTGGCATGGGTCAAAGTGTAGGTTAATCTGAGAGTTAGTACTGGGATCTGGCAGACCCGGATCCCACACTACATTATGTAGGAGACTATGAAACAATAGAAGCCTGAGAAACACACAGGGAAACCAACCTCACAGCGCTGCAGAGATTTCTGGGTAGTGATTTAAGGCCTCTTTAAATGGGATGGGATCCTGATGGATGATGGCAGGGCATTTTTCCCTCCTTATCTGGGCAGTGAAAGACCCCTTGTGGGTAGCGCAGCACAGAGAAACCCCAGGTGAAGAAACAGAGACCCCAGGCCATCTATAGGAAAGGAAGTAAACCTGCACCTACTAGGTGTCAGTCTCTGGGTTGGATGGTCTCTATGCATTCTCTCTCGTAATTCGAGACACGTCAAAAAGTAAATATAATTTTTCCTTTCTTAAAGATGAGGAAATTAGGATCAAGAGAAGTCAAATATCCTACCAGCACTCACAGAGCTGCTGAGTGGTAGAAGGAGAATCTAGGTGCCAGATACCAGAGTAAGACCAGGGGCTCTTCCTGCTTTGCTGGATGAACGGCCCCGCACCACGTCCCAGCCCAGCAGGCGGAAGGGTCTGAGGTGCCGGACAGAGGAGGTCAGGAAAGCTGCTGTGTGGACAGCTGGCATTCAAAGGAGAAAGTGGTTTGGAGAACAGTGTTACATTCACATTTTCTGAAGTGAGTTTATGTCAGGTAAGTGTTTTCATTTTCTCTGATGAGAAATTAGGGGATTCTGGGTACCTCTTTTAAAGTGAAAATATTTCTCTTTGTGGCATTGGCATGGTAAAAGAATAATAAAATATGCATAAATATAAATATAACTGGTGTGGGTGAGGAGTCAGAATGACTTAGAGAAAGGGGCTCATAGGAAGCTTTGTTTTCCAGTTTCAAGCGAAATAGTTGATTCTGTGAACATAGAAACACAAGAATTAAATCCACACTTACTCACCACAGTTCTATATACTTCACCTCCAGGCTTCATATAACTGGAGCTCTTATTATATCATCATCCTTAACTCATAAAAATCAAATTGTATTACCCTTTTATCATCATGTTCTAAGTCTTTCTCACTCGGTGCATATTTCACATATCATTTTACACTCTAATGAGATCCTGAATAGGTTACATTACATATACATCTGATAGAATACTTAGGACTCAATTTTCACCATCATTGAACAGCTTTATGCAATTCATATATTCAAAAATGTGTGAATAATCAGGTACTTGTGGTCATGATGGTGGGCCAATTAAGAGCTGAAGGTTAGGCCGTATGTCATCGGAAAGAATTACTCCTCAATCCCAACCTACAATTCCAGGCTGGAGGAAGCACTGGAAATTAAGTACTTCAGCTCCCTCATGCTCCATCTGGTGAGACTAAGGCCCAGACAGGGGCAGGACATGTCGAAAGTCACATAGCTAGACAGGGGCAGAGGCAGAGCACTCGCTAGAATCTAGAGATTTCATTTCCTAATCTCTATAATACCTTCTTGTCTCCCATTTGAGGAAAAAAGTTAAGATCTTTGTTTTACAATAACTCCTGTTTTTCCCCCATGGATTTAGAATAGAACAAAGACACTGCTGCTCTGAGAAAAACAGAGTCACACACACGTCTCTCAGGAGATAAAAAGTTAATCAAAAGTAATTAGTATAATCCCATTCTCCTTTGGATCATTACATTCATTTTTGACCTTTGGGGAACCTGTGGTTTTATTTTGCTTTTATTTAGAATAGCAAGTGGGAGGCAAAATAACTAGGGCCTGGCAGTCGTCGTAACTCTAGTCACTGAACTGTTTTAAAGAATGTCAAGGATTTGACTTTTTTCCCCATTTGTCTACATTTGCTCAGCAAACATACACTGAGTGCCTAACCCATACCAAGAGCTGATGTGTTAGATATAATGGAAAACCCAGAAATGGAAGCACAGAAAAATACTATCCCCACACTTAACAAGTTTTCAGTCTAGTCAGAGAAGTAGAATGTACACAGGTGACCATAACTGTATCATAGTATAGAATGTGACAAGTGCCAGAAGAAATGTGTGCATCGAGTCAAATGGGGTGGAAGGCAAGTTTCAAGGTAAAGGGCAAAGGACGAGAGTGGCAGGCAGATAGTGCTGAGTGGCATTATAGGTAGAAACCACTACTAGAGAAAAGACCGAGAGCTGGAAAATTATGGAACCCGTTGGAGAGGTGTGCAACAAGGGAGTACGAACTCAGTAAATTACAGCATAGTGAGGTGGAAGGATAAGGTATGAAGATATGGGTTTTCATCCTGGTGTTTTTAGCATATAATAGTTTGCCACAGATTAATTTCAGTTTAAGGGAAAGGCTTGTGTTTCTATAGAAGGGCAGAAGAACCAAGAGAGAAACCAGGAACTTACTGGCCAGGACTGGAGATAATAGTTTGTCTGAGTGTCTCTGTGGGAGTGAACAAGCAGGTGTAGACACACATTTGCATGCTTTCTGCTCAAGAATATTGATAATATCCATTCTCTATTGGTTTGTGGGATATTGTACAAGTCAGTTCAATTCTCTGTGTCTGTTTGATTTATAACATTAAGTACCGAAACGGGGCCCTCTCAACTCTCATGTCCTCTGATGTTTCGCTTATTGTGTAATTACAAGAACAGAAAGGAAAATACCAGAACATTCACAAGCATTTGAAGGACTTGATAATATCTTGAATAAATTATGGCATTAGCAACAATAGGGTTTGACTTCTACGACCTCTAGTTTCCCTCAGGTTCCTCTTGACTCTTAACCCTTACTCAGGAAAAAATGTTAGCCAATGCACTGTGGTTGTGGCACAGGCTACACAGTGTTCTGAGGAAGGACAAGCCAGTGGGAAGTATGGATATAGCCTCTTCACTAGAAACTTATTACTCCTCATGAAGCAAACTAAGGAGTTGAAAGTATTACCTTTACCACTTAGACTACATCTTTGTGAGAAAGGTAAGAAACACCTGTTGCCATCTTCTGAACTGGTAAGGGAAAGCACAGGAATTAGAGCAGATATTTGCTTATGGAATCTCATTTTGTCCACAGGCACAACTCTTAAAACATACCACTCATGGCTGGAGTTGTTGCTTAATGCACTTCTGGCCCAGTGTTCTTTTAGATTTGAAAACTTGCTTTAAGAATCTTTAAATTCAGATTTGTAAAGAGTTACCTTTACTCACATATTTCAAAAAAAAAGAAAGGAAACAAATATCAAACCCTGTTTTTTTTTCTAATTCATGAAGACACTTCCAAAACTGTTAAAGATATCATTATTTGAGCTTCTGGGACTACAAATGGGAAGAATTCAAAAGAAGGGCCTATTTTAAGTGCTAGGCACTAGAAAAAGAAAGAAAGTGCAGTCTCCACAGAAGTACCCACCATAGGGCAAGACCACCAACCGCAAAGGTCAAGTGTCCTGAACAATAACTCAGGATCCCTTACAAGGGTGAGAAAATTACAGGGGTTTATTTGTGAAATAATCTACAGAAGAAAGGAAAGATAGATTAAAAAGACACTAAAGAATTATTTTAGAAATTAAAATTCATTTACAAGAAAATACAATAATTAAGATTCTATCCCAGCATTACTACATTGAGTATTAGAATGACCCTGCAGGTGACATCTTGATCAATCCTCAGGACATTCAGAAACCATTTTAATTTCAAGCCTGAAGTGCCCAAAGTGCTGAGCCCTGCGTTAAGTTCTGAGATATGAGCAAGATACGGCTTCTCAGGGAGCTCACAATCTAGAGAGAGGAACTATGTGGAAGTAACTAGATTACAATGCAGTCAGTTCACGTCACGATGAGAAAATGCACCAAAAACCAAAACCAAAATCAAAAAAACCCACAGGACATGAAGTAGGACAACCAATTCAGGCTCAATTCTAGAGAGAGATTATGTGATTTTCAAGATAAGAAAAAAATATAAGGCAGGCTTATTTTCGTTAATTTTACACATTGTTCTATTCTTAATCATTAGAGCTAACACTTATTGGTCCTTTACTATGTGACAGATACTGTGCTAAGTGTTTACTTCATTCAGTCATCCCAATAACCCTATGAGGTGGACAATACCATTTCCTCCCTTTAAAAAGAAGCACAGAGGACGGTGAAATGAGTTGTCCAAGCTTAAACAACTAGTAAATATGGAACTAGGGTTGGACTCCAGAGCCGTTATTTAGTGTGGGCTCTACCTGGGCAAAGGAAAAGTAAAGCAAGCATTAGCCAACAGCTCAGAAGAGTGGTAAGAACTATTTTTGTGAAGGCAATCCCCATCAAAGATCTAGAACCAACAGTCCAATTTTTAATCCTCATGCATTTGATCCACCAGTGCAGATAACTTGCTCACTCACTCTCAAAGCACTTTTTCACTTTATTTCTTGACAGCATTGTCTCTTGATTCTCCTCCTACCTCAATGTCCCTGTTCATGACATCCGTTAACGGTTCCTCTGTGTCTCTCTGAGACATCAAAATATTGGCCCCAGGAATTAATCCATCACCTTAGATGACATCACTTAGTCTCAAGGTTTTAAATTTATATCTGCTGATTCCTAAGTCAGTATCAGGTCAAAACTTTGCCCTTGCCCCAGACTTGAATATGCACCTGTCTACTCAACCACTACTTTAAAGTCTAACAGATAGCTCAAATTTAACATAACTGAAACCAAATTCCTAATCATCCCTTCTCCTTTCTTCTCAAAAAAACAAAACAAAACTCTCTTGCTGTCTTCCTGACATTTTACTAAATGGCATGTCTATTCGTTTCATTGCTCAGGCTAAAAACTTAACAGTCATTCTTGACTCTTCTTTTGCTCTCACACTCTACATCTAATTTGTTCACAAAACTTGTTGACGCTACCATTAAAATATATCCAGAAACCCACTACTTTTTAGCAGCTCCCAATATCGACCAACCATCATTTCTACTTTGGATTATCATTATAGCCTACATTCTACTGTGCACAAAGCGGCGAGAGTGATCATTAATATGTCTGATCACATGACTCCAAATGTTCCCCATCTCAGAGGAAGAGCCAAAGTCCTTATGACAGCCTACAGGGCCCTATTTGACAATCAGGGTTCTTGTTATCTCATCTTTTCTCACTCCCCTTAAGATCACTCAGCTCCAACTACCCTTGACTACTTTACTCTTTCCTAAACACCCACTTGCCAGCCAGTTTCCTATCCTAGGGACTTCACTCTTGTGCTTTCCTGTCTGGAACACGCTTCTCTCTGTCCCAAATATCTGCATGGCTCACTCACTCACTTGCTTGAGGTTTCTGGTCAAACATCACCTCCTTATAAGGCCTTCTCTAACCACCTTATGTAAACAGCAACTATTTCTCCACTCCAACCAATGCACTCCTTCTCCTCTTTATCGTGCTTTATTTTTTCTCTACAGCACTTAACCCCATCAAACTTAAATGTTTACGTGTTTATCTGCTTATTATGCCTCACCCCAGAGGAATATGAACTGTTTGAGGGAATACACTTTGTTTGATTCATAGCTATACCCTCATCCTCTAGAAGAGAGCTTGCCACCCAACAAGTGTTCAACAAATATTTGTCATAATAGTGAATAAATGGTTCTTCTGGCTACTCTTATTGGAGTTCTAGAAATAAGAACCAACTTGAAAAATCCAATAGCGTAAAAAGTAATGCAGCAGTGTAAGCACTTCTAAAAGTGGTTTGTTGATTTAGAATCAAAGTAAAATATTATATGTCACCATAGATTTGGACTGTGAGTCATAGACTATTAAACTTGGGAGGCAGCTGTGCTGGACTAGAAAGAAAGTAATTGAGAGTCAGGTGACGATGGCTCCAGTCCTGGCAGTGCCACTGATCTACTGCATGACCACAGACAAACAGCTTCATCCCTATGGGCTCTCATCTAAATAAAGGACAATTCACCTCAAATCTCCAAATTGTTCTATGGTTTGGTATGAATTCAACTACCACTTGTTCAAAAGATACTCTTTCTGAGTTTGTATAGAGGAGATCATTTCACTGTTGTCAACTCAGTTAATTGGGAAAGCAATAACATTTGAAATTGTGTGCCTTTTCTGAAAAATTATGTCACACCATTAACATCTAAAGTGGGAGATGGAAGGTTCTTCCTCTCCAGGCACCACAGTGGCTGTTAGATATTATCAACTATAACACAGAAAGAACAAGTATTCAGGCTGTTTAACTCTTCCAGAAAAACATAAAAAAAAAAAAATTCACACATGAAAAACAACTTGCAGTTTTCCTTCAAATGTTTTCATTTCCCATTCTTGATATGCAGTCTCACAGATGCATGGGATGTGTTTTCTCATAAGTAGTAGAGATGACCTTTAAAAATACACCCCCCTCTTTATTCCCCAGCCTACAATCCCATGAAGATCAAAGCCAGTTTGCTATTCTGCAATAACATTTCTGTGATCAGATATAATGTGGGCACCTCGATTCTATCTGTGTCAAGATATTTTCACACAAGTGACTCACTTGGTAGAAGCTCAGGCATTGAACAGTGCTCTGACACCATCTCCTTTGAGGTTGATTCCACCTTGGTGGTGTTACAAGCCAACATCCTGTTTAGCTACTTTCCTATGCAACCTAGCTTAATTGGAACTGACTGAACAATAAATCTCAATTTCCCTGTTCCATCAGGAGAATCTTTCAATTTAGTAGGCTCCTTTTCTATTCACCAGCTCCTCTTCTGTATTACAAGTCATTGCTGAACAAGCACACAAATTAACTTCCCACTCTTACATTAAAGGTGCAGGGAAGCAGGGCCAATTTTTTCATCAGACATCCTAGATCTGTTCCTTGGGGACCCTAGAGAAAACGGGATGTTGTTCCTGGGTTGAATATATGAAGAGCCCATCCACCTCCAAACTCAGGCTATGTCAGCTCCAGGAAATACAAGTTCAACATGTTGCTGGTCCAAGGAAAACGCATCTCTTTGTCCTCCTAAGTACCCCTTGCTGCTACCAAGTTCCAGTTTCCAAAATCTGAGACACCTTTGCCCAATGAAAGTCTTCCTGAACTTTCTACCCAAAAGTCATAGACCATGAATGGCACATCCTCAGGCTCCAGAAAAACCAAGTGTAGGGAAAGGGTAGAAAAGAACATGGTAAAAAGCGATGAGAACATTAATGATATGCACATAGCACTGAAATGTGTCCCAAGTATGCGGAGTCAAAAATAGACTTAATTTTCCCATAGAAATAAATGCAGAGGATTGTTGGGTATCATACAGCTACCGTTCCCAGCTGTGGTCAGAGGGAGACATGATTATAGAAGCATGGTCAGAGAGAAGCAATATTGCTGGCTTTGAATTCGGAGGAAGAGACCACAAGCCAAGGAATGTGGGTGACCTCTAGAAGCTGGAAAAGGCAAGAAAACTGATTCTTCTTTAAAGCCTCCAGAAATGAATGCAGCTCGGCTAACAACTTCATTTTAGCAGATGGAACTCGTACTAGATTTCTGACCTACACAATTGTAAGATAATAAATAAATGTGTTGTTTTAAGTCACAAGTTGGTAGCATTTTGTTATAGCAATAATAGAAAACTAATACATACACCAAGCTCACATCTACCTTCTGGCCTTTGCTCATGATGTTTCATGAGGAGATAATGGTCCTTACAGTATCCTCTACCTGTCTTTCATAGAGTTTTCCAGATCATCTTTAAATCAGCAATACATGATTGCTCTCCCAAACCTAGTTCTCATTGGACTTCTCGTTCCTGGAGCTTACTCAATGCTGGATCCCTAGCACCTAGCACATGTGCTGTAGATCTACTGAAGAAATCACTGCAATTCTACCATAAATATGCATTGAATAAATCATTTCCAGTGTGAGTTTAAGATATAATAATCCAAGGAATTATGAAACATCAGAGATTAGAGTCACAATTTTAGAGATTAGAAAGTAAAAACCCTCATTTGACAGAGGGGGGAATTGAAGATCAGAGATGGGAAGATCCCATGGACACAATGTAATTTTCTTTCAATTAATCAGTTAATATTCAAACTACAGTCATCTGCCACTTAACAATGGTGACACGTTCTGAGAAATGCCTCATTAGGTGAATATGTCGTTGTAGAACATCATAGAGTGTACTTACACAAACATAGATGGTATAGCCTGCTACACATGTAGGTTACATGGTACTAATCTTATGGGCCTATGTTTGTATATGCGGACTGAAAGGTCGTTATGTGGTGCATGACTGCAGTTGCACAAGCTTCTCCACCTGTCTTGCAAGGGCCTTCAGGATGGTATCACGTCTTTCTAATTTGGACCTTAACCATCCCTCCTTTCTCATACTCTACTCCCACAACAAAGCTAAATTACTCAGGTTCCGGAAATGTTCTATGCTAGAGATCTCTTCTCCTAGATCATCACTCCAACCAGCATTATTGAATACTCACAGCTAACCAGTTAATAAAGGCCAGGCTCAGCATGATTTTTTTCAATGGAGAACCATCTCCTGGGCAGAAAGTGACTCAACAGCCGCCACCATCCCTCCACTCCCCAACACACACCAAACTGTACATTCTCCACTCTCCTCTGAGACATCAAAGGTCTTCCGCCATGTTCTCTCTTAGTGTATATGTTATAGTTTCCCAACTAAAAGGTAAGTTCCTGGAGGGAAAGTTTATTTTTTATAGCCTGGCAACTAACATAGAATCTGCCCCATCTACACCTATTAGTTTGATGAGATGCCAAAAATTTTGGACATATTAGATGCTTTATAAGCAATTAGGTTTATTATTAAGTTTAATAACAGATTATGAACTCTCTCCAAGAGTTCATAGTGTGGATATGACTTTATGTAGAAATTTATGCAATTCTTACTGAAAATCTCTTACGACCTAGTTTCTTTCTATAGATACAATAAGCTCCCTGAGGCTCATAAGGGGACATTTTGCCAAAGGAGACAAAGACACCAACTAATGCTTGCAGATGTAAATGGCACTTTCACTGATATCATCTCATATAAGACATAACCCCATGAGTTAGGCAGCACAGCTACCACTGTCTCCATTCAGGAAATAAGAGATATCTGTTTATTCAACATTTCTCACCATGATCTATGTGCCCTACCACCTCTAACCAACAGCCTTTCCAGTCAACTCACAGTAACCGTAAGCCTGTAAGTGCAATGGACCAGCAAATTCATGCTTTTTGAAGATCTCAACTGCCAAAAATAAATGAGTGCTCCAGGCATGGCCACCATGGTTAATATCCAAAGACTTTTTTTGTTTGCTTTATTTTTCGAAAACTGTTGTGTTGCCAGCAGCCGCTTTATTTGATTTATTATCCTGCTCTCTCTTGAATTATACTTTTTAAATTTTGTACAAATTGCTATTAAGAACACAGGGGTTTTGTTCAATTAAAGTGAAGAGTGTCGAATAGGGAGATTCTGATAAAGTAAGACTGCCTTTGAAGTATCTTGGTCATGTTAACACCAAAACAGCATCCTTTTTCTCTTACCATAAAGTATCCTGTCAAAATACTACATCATCTGAGACTTACATGAAGTTTGGGAAAGCTTCATGACCAGTGTGCAAACTGGTGTTGTAAATATAGTAAGAGAGAACACAAACACTACTTTCCACAAAAGTAGAAATTAACATTTAGCACTAATATGTTAAGATACCAACCTTGATCTTCCATGTGTCCATCAACTTCCAAGGCAGGAATGACAAACTAATGAAAAGAGAACTTGACTGGTAATTATAAGTCCTATTTTCCAAATTCCCTATCTTCTAAACGTTAACTGTGCAACTTTAATTCAGTCGTATGTCTCTGTTTTTTCATTCACAGTAAGAGCAACATATATGCGGCAGTGCTTGGGAAAAGATAATGCTGGATAGGCCTAAGATACTCGTTCTTGCAGAGAACGGAATTGTACACATCAACTAAGAGCTGTGTCCCGGTTCTGACTATCCCTGCAATGAGGTAATAGCGAAGCCCTTCCAACTATTTGCTAGAACAAACAAGAGGCCACTGAAGAGATCTGAGATATCTTCCCCTCCCTAAGCAAACAACTAGGTGAATGTGTCAAGAGTGGAAGATGGCATAAGAGGTAATAGGACCAGAGTATGCATACCTCAAATGCAGATAGCTCTGCATGCTAACAGAAATTTTTGGCGTCATCTCAACAGAGCTTAATTATACCTCTATGAGGTTATGAAATGAATTATTTTCTCCATTTATGTACTTGCCCAAAATCATGAGAAAGTGATAAGGATCATAGACGTTGTGATTTCTAGTCCAGACCTATTTCTACCACAATAGGTGACCTCCTTGTCTAGCAAAGTTACAAGATATGAAGTTCAATGTGCAAAGAATTCTGATTTATTTTTGAAGATTCTTCCCGGTAGGGAGCCAAATCCTTTCTGAGTATTATTTCAGAGTACCACTGCGTAGCAGATAGGAGCATGGGCTTTGGAACAGACTGCCACAGCCATAATTCCCACTTACACAGTCATGAGCTGTATGACTTTGGGAAACCTACATAACGTCCCCATGGCTTAGTTTCCTCATCTTTTCAATAGGGATACTAGGAGTACCACTTCTTAAGTGTAAACATTAAATAAGATAATGCATGCAAAACATTTAGGAGAGATCCTGACAAAGAACAGGAACTTGAGCAATACCAACTATGACGATTACATCCCCAGACACTAAAGACTGTACCTCCAAGGGGTGCTCAGAATGTATGGGTCTCTCTGTGTGTATATATGTTATATGTGTAGGTGTGTGCATGTGTGTATATGTATATGTGCATGGGGATGTGCATTGCACGTGTGCATGTGCACATGTAAGTGTGTTTATATAAGTGTGTGAGTACGGGTGTATAAGTGAATGTGTGTACGTGTGTATGCTTGTGTGCATGTGGGGTTGGGGAGAGCTAGGTAAGGGGGAGAAGGAAAATTTAGAGAACTCAAGATCAGGTGGATGGGAGGAAGCTGGTTTACAAATAAAAATAAAAGGCCTTGACAGATAATAGCTTTACAAACACATATCCTGACAAGCAGAAGGGCAATTAGATATCTCACATCACAACAGTGACACATCTTTTGATTAAGTTTCCCATTTTAAAGGCCTCCTCTTTCAAGATATTGCCGAACAGGGAAAGAGGATGGATGTGTAAGCCTGCCCACACTTACTGTTCCTTACCCACTTCAAGAAAGGATGTGAGGGGGTCAGAAGAGTGTAAACTCTATTTTTAATGAAACACCCCATTCCCCTGTGAAGAAAAGGAAATGGGTGGTAGCGGTGGCCTCTGCACTACTCAGTCTCGGGCAAGCTGAGTTTATATTGATTGGGTTTATCAGTCTTTTCTGCATCTCAGATGCCGCACGCTGGAGATAATGAGATAAAGCACAATGCCACAGCTTTCAGTGGTAAAGCCAGAGCACTACTATAAAGCAGAATTTCTGGTAATCAGGCTCTGAGCTACCAAAAATACATAAATTACATAAAACTATTATTTAAAAAATCACTGTTTGCAGGTCTCTGCGCTGTCAGTCGATGCTCTTAGGCAGTGGCCACGGCACGAGGAAAAAGGATTTGGAGAGGAGGAAGCCCCACAGTGAGGCTCCATCAATTTATAACTTTCTTGCATTTTTTTAATAATATAGAGCTTTAATATGCAGGGGGAGATAATATAGTCCAGTACTGCAATCATATCTTAATATGTTCCAGGCAAAAAAAAAGGAATCAATAAGTAAAACAAAACAAAGAAATAGAGACTTCTCTTAAAATGTCCCCCAACATCCAGCTTACACGGAGAATCAGTTCGTACTGGAACACATCATAATTATTTTCATAAATTCAAGGCCTCTAAATCCATCAAGTATATTCCGGGAATGACACTGGAGCATATTGTTATAGAAATATTGTGTCTATGGTTTTCTTTTCCTGCCATTCCTGTGGGAGTCTTGGTTTCTTCTCAACTAGGTCTGACCCCTAGTGCCAAGCAACTGTTGGTGATTGTTTAGGTGGACCTAGGAAGGAGATCAAATCAGCATTGGGACATCTTAGGACCACCTCGCCCCAGCACCCACTGCTTCCCAAAGGAGTGCACTCTCCACGAACTATCCTGTGAGAGGGATGTGCAGCAGCAATGCGAGCAGGCAAGTCAGTCCCCTGTCCAGGCCTTGTCCTCCTCTGTAAGATTGAGGGACTTGATCGAGAAGACCTCCAAGGACCCTGCCCACACCATAGTGTTGGAGAGAGGAAAGTTGAATTGTGCAGCCTTTTGCAAAGGGCTCTGCTGTCAATACTATCTATGCCCCTACTGGTTTCTACCTGGTCCTTCTTCCTACTTTTAAATTCGAATCAAATCTTTCCTGATTCTTCTAGGACAAGAGACACAGTGGCTGACAATTTTTACACTCACAGCCCTCCTCCTTTTCTGCCTTTCCTCTCCCTCTTCTTCACCCCAAGGATTTCCTCATTTATTATCCCCATATTCAAGGCAGCAACATAAGGCAGGGAGTCTAAAGAAATGTTTGAACCCAGTGAACCAATTCATGGATAAAAAGTGAGTAAGAACTTGAATTCCTGCATCATGATAACTTGTCCAACTCACCAGGTCAAGCTCTTTCTATCCATGAAAAATGACACTTTCAAAACATCTGCAAGAGTCATGAAAGAAAGTGTGAGACACCAGGGTTGATCCTCCTTTTGGGGTCTAAGGTGGCAGAAGCTATGTGTCTTCCTCAAGGAATGAAGGCCTCATGGAATATTTCTATCAGAACCTGAGGGGACCTGGAATCCAAATCCTTAGTTTGTGAACTGAAATGCTGGCACAAGAGAAGAGAAGTAGCTTGCCTGATAAAAATCACACAGCAACTTAGGGGCATAATTAGGATGAGAATTCACGTGTTCTGCCCACTGAACCACATTGCTTTCATCATCTTCTGGTTCTATTATTCTCTCCATTATTCTCTCATGGGCTGGGCTTTGACCCCCAGGAACTCATAGGAGGACCAGTGGGAGAATGGTGTGGCTGACGTCACATGGACAGTGGCTCACTTCCCACATGAATCCTACTCTGGGCAGCAAAATATCATTAGGTCTTCCCTGAGAGTTCCAAGGAAGGGCAGGAAGAATTAGCACAGTGTAATGGGGGTGGTTTTCATCCTAGAGATGGAGACGCCTCAGAGCAGCCTGTGGAGTGAGCAGGATGATGCTCAGCAATGCTCCAGAGCCCCGGCTCCATATTTCAGGCAGATCTGTTCCATTTTAGCCATTTTATGTATCAAGCTTCCAAGGAAGAGTTCATTTGAACAGAGTTCGCAGCTATGGAGGACCACTGATGTACTAGAAATACGTTAGGATTTGGAGACAGAAGATGTGAATTTAAGCACTGGGTTCTCTAGTTTTCTTTTCGTGAGAATTAAGGCAAGTCATTTCACATTTCTAGGCCTCAATTTTGTCATATATCAGATGGATTAACAACTAATTCATATGTGCTAAGTAATACAAGAGACAATGTACTCTAAATGTGCTTTGCATGCAGTCAAATTCTTCCAAATCATGAAAGTCACCACACTACTGCTATTGGCAGGCCCAGCGGCTTTATAAAGAAGGGATGCTGGAGGAGGAAGGCTGACCCTAGTATGTCCAGTGACTTATGATTGGTGTGATTTTACCGTGATGGCACACACGACATTCTAGCCCTCATGTTGACAGTTTTCAGGTGAATTACTGGCATCGAGGTAATTGGACTGAGGACAGATAGAGAGGACTCACAGAGAAATGTAATATTGTGTATGTTCGCTGTTTGTTGCCTGAAATATCTAGTACTGAGTCATCACTGTGTATATAAGGCAGACAAGAAAACAGAAGGAGGAAATGCATTTGCAGAAACATCTCTACCTGCTTTCCTTTCCAGGCATATCTCATGACACTCTCCCTACATACCCTGAGCTCCAAGCAGGCTGAACTATTTCCAGTTCCTTAATATATCTGTTTAAACGCTGCCTCTGAAAAGCCTCCACTGACCTCTCCAGGAGGAGACTGGAGCACCTCCCATTGTATTTACCATACACTCCTATCATCAGTTTACACATCTATTTCCTACAAGTTTCTTGGGGGATGGGGAAAGGTAGGAACTGTGCTCCCTTGATTTTAAGTGGCAGTTCCCTGCATTCAATAGGGGCTTAACATTGTTGGCTGAATGAAGAAGTATATGATTCAACGAATAAATAAATTTTAAAAATTGATACAAATTAGCACATAATTGACTGTGGTATTCTTAATTTGTGGTCTGGACTCTGATAAAAATCCCAACATAGAAACCAGTAGGATTTAATTTACTGGATAGATCACCAGGTAGAATACCAGATAGTTGAACTTTTGAGGGACAAGAATAGATGTCCCTCCATTTTTCTAGGTTTGAAATATTGGCCCCTGTTTCCCATTTTCTTTTTTGATCTATCTCTCCTTACTCAGCTGCTCTCCCTCGATTTCCCCAGACTCCCATATGTCTTTTTAAATTAAAGGCAAAATCATCATGGCCACTGCAAACTCTGTATAGAACCAACGACATGTTAAGTTGTTTCTTTCCTTGGGGCCGCCTAGCATTGGCACCCCTGGAGCACGTGGGGACAGGCTCAGACCCATCACTTTCAAAGGTAATACTACTCCTGCATGTGGTTGCCCCCTAGTCAGTCTGCTTCTCCATCTACACTCTCTCTAAAATAGACAGATGGAGACGGGGATGGGAACGGCATGGGCAAGAGAACGGTAAGGACATGATTTGAGATATAGATAAAAACATAGAAACAATCTGGCAGAGGGATTAAAAATATGGGCTCCTAGATCACTTGGATTTGAATCTGATCTCTGCCACTTATGAGCTGGTTTGACCTTATTCAACATCCTTGTGCCTCAGTTTTCTCATCTGTGAAAGTGAGGATAATGACTACCTCACAGGGTTGTTGTATGAATTAAGTGAACTCTAAGAGAATTACAGAGCTTAAAACATGTCTGGCTCTTAGTAAGTACTCAGCAATGGAAACCAATATAATACAACATAAACCATTATAATAAGATATGATAAACTATGACATGATATAACACAATACAATAAAATGGCAGATTGTATTTACCCAACATGGTCACCACAGTATCTCTTGCACACATGATCTTCTAGAATCTTGCCACAACTCCATCAAAAGGTAGAGTATATGTCCCTTGCCCTTGAACCTGGGCAAGTCTTTGTGACTACCTCAACCAACAGTGTATGGTGGAAATGACATTATATGTGACTTCTAAAACTAGGTCATAAAAATGCATGCATTTCCACCTTATTCTCTTGGGATATTTGCTTTTGGAACTCAGCCACCATATTATAAGGAAGCCCTAGTAGTCTGTGCAAAGATCCACACGGAGAGAAACCATAGTTCCTGATGCACAGCTCAAGCCAAGCTCCCAGCACCAACCTGCTGGCCATTAGTTATGTATCTTGAAAGTGAGTCCTCCACACCCAAGTCAAGCCATCTGAGCTGATTTCACAGAGTAGTGATAAGCCATCCTCAGGGAGCACTACCAAAATTGTAGAATCGTGAGCAAAATAAACAACACTATGTTTTGGGGTAATTCATCATGTACCAATAGATGATTGGTACAGATATAGAGACAGATGAAATTATCTGTCTTTTTATGAAATGATACTCATCCTTTCTGGCAAAAGGCGATTCTTGCTTTGCCTCAAACTACACATTATTAATTTCAACAAAACCATGCTTTTTTCTAAATGTTGTTATAGTTTATAAAGAATTTCCACAAACAAGAGCTAACGCATTCATCAGACATAAATAAATCTACATGACAAATGATAGCTCCATGTTACAGACTGACTAACCATATCTCAAGGAAGCTACTTGCTGAAGGTCACAAAGCTACTCAGACACAAATAAAAGTCATGAAGCCATATCTTTTTACTCCAAATCCAGAGCTCTTTCCATTATATCAAGCTGACAATCTGGAGAAAGGATTTTTATAACTTCAGTCCAACTCTTGGCTCAGCTACAATCTCTGTGGCCTGAGCAAGGCTCTCTGTAAACCTTGGACTCCTTGAGAAAATGAGGTGGTTAGATCAAAAGACCTCTAAAACCCCATCCAGCTCTAACATTCTCAGAGTGTGGAATTCCTCCTACATCTGGTAGAGCCTTCCATTAAGTCTTGCTCCTTCTAGATTGTAGTCTTCTCTTGACATGGCACTTGCCTGCTCCGCTCCTTGACTTCACACACTCACCAGATTCCACAAGCAAATTCACGTTTATGCTAAATCTCTGTGGACAATAAGTCTAACTTCCCTCTCTTCTGTGGTAGGCAGCTTTCTAAGACAGCCTCCAATTATCCCACCTCCTGGTATTCACAGCCTTGCATAATCCCCTCACCCTGAGTGTGGTCTGACCCTAGTTACTTACTTCTAACCAACAGAATATGGTAAATGTGATGGAATGTCACTTCCATGATTAGGTTACAAGCAATTATGACTTACATCTTGCGAGAAGACTCTACCTACTGCCTTCTTTGCTTCCAGGTTTTGATGTAGTGAGTTGCCATGTTGGAGACATTCACATGACAAGGAGCTGAGGGCAGCCCATAGCCAATAGCCAGCTAGAAACTAAGGCCCTCAGTCCAACAACACAGGAGAAACTGAACCCTGACAACAACCATCTGACCTTGGAAGCAGATCATTCCCCAGTCAAGCCTTCAGATGAGACTGTAGACTCTGGGCCAATATCCTGACTTCAGGCTTGTGAGAGACTGTGAACTGATGGTCCAGCTAAGCTGTGCCCAGATTCCTGGCCCACAAAAATATAAGAAAAATTGTGTTTTTTCAAGCTACTGGGTTTTTAAGCAATTTGTTGCACAGCAATAGAGAACTAATAATTTTTTTAACCATGCATTAATAAAGTAGATCCTCTGAATATCACTGAATGGAAAAACTCACTATAAACGTGCAAGCCTTGTCACCACCCCACCACCCAACATATCTATCCCAGGGAATCAAAAACAGGACAATCTTCTTACATTTTCAATCATACCAACAGAAACACAGCCCTAAGAAACCCTAAGCCCTAAGAAGCCCTAAGGGAGGTCGCCATAGATACCAGCCATATCCTGAGGAAAGGTTTGGAAGAGCTTTATTGTGTCAGGATGAAATGCAAACAGCAATTGGGCCTGAGGCATGAAAGGGAAAATATCTTACTAGAATAGACCCAGGTCAACTTGGATGCTCCGTTCAGAGTTTCTCAAGAGGGTAAGGGACGTAATTTAAAAGCCGCCTTATAACTCTAATATTGTAGACATTGAGAGTGGAGGGAATGAGTAAGAATTAGCCTCATTTACAAATGGGGATCTGAGCTTAGAGAGAGGAACTGACTTATTTTACACAGGCTGTTAATTGCAGAACTGGGAGGAGAATCTATTTCTATTGGCTCAGCTCAGTTCTCTTTCCAATGCAAATGCCAAAAAAAAAAGATTCCATTTCAAGCAAAATAACAACTCACCTATTTCATTCTTACTAAATGTGACTTGTAGGACACCTTACATAAAAGGATATTATGAGAAAAATTTATAATATGTGCATATATGTGTGACCACATCTCACACATATGGAAGTATTCAGATGCATAAATAGCTAAATGACATGTTCTAATTGCTTATTTTTAAAAGCAGATTAGGAAAGAAATCGATCTAGGAAGGAAATGAAAGGATTCCATGCAAAAGGTGACAAGTTTTTATAATGCACTACTTCCTCCTGAAAACAGTTAGAAAGTCAATATTTACCGTAGCTTGGTGGGGGAAGGATGTGCCTATCACAAAATATATCATATTTAACATGATATTGCATCTGATAACTGGGATGAGTTTGAAAAATATTTGTACAGCGCTTCATAATTTACAAAGCACTTAAATGCACAATATATCATTAACTTCTCACAAAACCATATATGGTAAACAGAGGAGATATTCATATCATGGATGAGGAAAATGAGGTTTGGAGAGATAAAACAGCTGAAATTCATGCTTCCAAACACGGCAGAGCTAGAATTGGAATTCTAGTTTTCTAAATCTAAATGCTTAATCCAACAATTGCAGATGCAAATCATTCTCAAGTGAAAAAAAAAAAAAAAAGAATTTCCAGATTCTTTCAATTTAGTATGTAACCAGGGGAAGACATATCTCTAAGTTAGAGTTTCCTCCTCTAGAAAATGAAGACATTAGACTAGTGTCTGTTGTTGACCTTAGAGCAAGACTTAAGAGTATATAGCTGTAGGTGCCGGCACTGTGGCATAGCGGTTAAGTGCGTGCGCTCTGCTGCTGGTGGCCCCGGTTCGGATCCCGGGTGCACACCGAGGCACCGCTTGTCAGGCCACAGTGTGGCGGCGTCCCATATAAAGTAGAGGAAGATGGGCACAGATGTTAGCTCAGGGCCAGTCTTCCTCAGCAAAAAGAGGAGGATTGGCAGATGTTAGCTCAGGGCCGATCTTCCTCACAAAAAACAAAAAAAAAGAGTATATAGCTGTAGAGATGGGAAAAAGGAGGAAGAGGGTGCTGCTTACAAAACATTTGATTGACAAGCACCTTTGAAGGGTTCTCAAAGTGTGATCCCAACATCAGTACCATCTGGGCATTTCTTAGAAATACAAATTCTTGAGCCCCACTGCAGATCTACTGAATCAGAAACTCAGGGAGTGGAGCCCCGCACCCTGTGCTTAACAAGCCCTCCAGGGCATTCTGAAGAACAGTAACTTGAATCACAGTTTTACATGCTGTAGTCTCTGTGCAGGTGAGATATAATGAGAATAAATTACACCAATAGCCCAATGTTAGGCTTATTAAACTGTGACAAGTTCATAATCGATGAGTCATGATTTTAGTTTTTAAAGTGAACCTTATTCAGTTATCAGAGGAATTACCTTGTAATTCACAGAAATAGATGTTGATGATTCATGCATATGTCAGATGAAAGGACAAGACTGGTTGTTGCTCTAGCTTTGGCTTTAGAGTCCATGCATTAGAAGCATGGAATGAAATAACCAAAAGGACTGGACAAAGGTTCAGTGACAGATAGACCCCACACTCTTTGGGGGCATTGTAAGAGTGATGCCCAGTTTATATTAGATAGATAATCTGTTTCAGGAAGTTAGGTGGATATCACAGACCAAATTTATAAATCAATCTTTTTGCATAAAAGCAAGAATTCAGACAATTTAAGAATAAGTATCTAATTCCCAGTAATAAGATGTGCTCATGCAAATAGTGCTAACTATATGCCAAACACTGTTTTAAGTGCTTTATACATGATAACTCATTTATTCTTCATTATAATCCTATGAGGTAGATACTATAATTATCTTCAATACAGAGATGAAAAAATCTGAGATACAAAAAGTTTAAGTGACTGAACCCAGGTCACACAATTAGAAGGTGGTAGAGCTGAGATTTGAACCCAAGGCAGTCTGGTTCTAGAATCCAAGAGTTTAATCACCACAATATGTTGCCTTTCGAATAATCTTAAATTCTACAAGATTGGTTCCAAACCATCCTGAACATCATGAATTCGGGTTCATCTTATCTTGAAAAACCTGAACTTGGTCTTTCAATTTGCAGATACTTCCCTCTGGTTGCACACAATGACTCCCATCAACTTCAACCCAGTGTTAAAGAAAAATCTTCTATAGCGAAATAATACAGGATAGAAAGGAAAATCAATATAGTTTTTCTTTTATACAGGGCAGAAGCCATACCAGCTCAAAGCTAGAATCACCACAAGAGATCATTTCATTCCTCAAGTCCAATTTATAGATATTGAAATAGACCAGAGAGAGGTAGCGACTACCCATTGAATATCTTGGCCAATCACAGAAATTCTGGACCTCTTAAGACATCTTCAATAATTGTTTCCAGAGGTCTAACCAAGTTGTTTCACTTGTTTGTTATTAACAGATGTCATGTTCTTTACAAGGCTGAGGAAGTAGTCTCCTTCTACTTGATCCTCACACTGTTTCACCTATAACCCTTCTTGGTGTTCACCATGAATATTCATAAAGATCATCTTCCAAGGTCACGGGAGGTTCTTGTCAGTAACAATTCTAATAAATCACACATCTATACTAGCTAGCATGGCAAACAGCACAAAGCTATTATTGAGGCTAAGTAGTTTGCCTAAGGTGCGGAAATAGTCAATTTGGGGGCCTGGAATAGAATCAAGGTCTTCTGCCTTTCCTTCCAAGTTTTATATCAGGAAACAGAAAACTCCAAGCCCTGTAACCAAGAATGAGAGTACCATGAAATCCTAGCATCATTCAAATCAATTCTCCCATCTGTTGCCTGAATTCCTCTCCCAGAATTATTGCCAAAATTCATTTGATAATGATGATGGTACCGAAAGCAACAGTAATAATAGTGTTCTTATGTGCAGGATAGTATATTCGCACATTATACACACACCCATTATTTCATGTGGTCCTCATATCAACTCTGAGATGTGTTATTAGGTCAGGTTACTAACTTCGGTTTAGCAAGTTTAAAGAACTCACTTGGTAAATGTCAGAGTATCATTTCAAGTGCCTCCAATGAAGGCAAACTTGCCATCTTCTAAGGCAGCCTACACTGAAATTCAACTGCCCTTACTGTTAGAAAGGTACTGCCCTTATATTGTTGAGTGTCTTTCTTGGCTTCTAAATCCTGGTCTTTGTTCTGCTCTCTGGAGCTGCATAGAATCTGATCCTATTTGCAGAGATTCCTAACCAAGTAAGTAGAGGAGGCACAGACAGCTTCCACGACATCCAGACTGTGTTCCACCTCTTCTTCTTCAAGAAACATCCTATATGTACTTCTTCCTTATCACGTATACTCTGTGCTGTAATTGTCAGTTTGTATTCTCCCAATAGCTTGTGATCTTCTTTAAGTGGGGACCATACACAATTTTATCTGTTTTATTCCAGGCACACTGTTCAATATAGAGCTGTTTTAAAAAAATTTTTAATTGAGATATAATTCACATACCATAAAATTCACCCTTTAAAAATATATAATCAGTGGTTCTTAGTATATACAAGGAATTGTGCAATCAATATCACTATCTGATTCTAGAATATTTTAATCATTCCTACAATAACTCCTGTACCCATTAGTATTCACTCTTTAGTCTCCCCTCCCGCCAGCCACTGGCAACCACTAATCTTTCTGTGTTTATAGATTAGCCTATTCACAAAAATTGAATTTTACAATATTAAGTCTTTTGGATCTGGCTTCTTTCATATAGCATAATTTTGAAGATTCATACATGTTATAGCATGCATCAGTATTTCATTTCATTTTATAACTACATAATATACAATTTTATGGCTATACTACATTTTGTTTATTCATTCATCAATTGATGGATATCTAGGTTGTTTTCACTTTTTGGCTATTATGAATAATGCTGCTATGCACCTTCATGGACAGGTTTTTGAGTGGATATATGTTTCAATTCTCTTCGATATATATATACATATAGGAATATAATTGCTTGATCATATGATACCTCTATGTCTAATCTTTGGAGGAAGCATTAGACTTTTTCCAAAGTGGTTATACCATTTTACAATCAACTAGCAACATATGACAATTCCAATTTCACTACATCCTTGCCAACACATGTTATTGTGTGTCTTTTGTACTATAACCATGAAGTGGTATTTCATTGTAGTTTTGATTTGATCATTTCTCAGATGACTAATGACATTAAGCATTTTTTTCTATGTATATTATCCTCTTGTATATCATTGAAGAAATGTCTATTCAGATCCCTTGTCCACTTTTTAATTGGGTTATTTGTATTTTTCTTATTGAGTCAATATATTTTAGATACAAATTCCTTATCAGATATTTGATATGCAAAGTATTCTCTCAGTCCACGGTTGGTTGTTCACTTTCTCGATGACGTCGTTTGAAGCACAAACGTGTTTAATTTTGAAGAATTCCAATGTATTAACTTTTTCTTTAGCTGTTTGTGCTTTTGGTGTCACTGACTAATCCAAGGTCATGAAGATTGCTCCTACGTTTTCTTCTAAGAGTTTTATAGTTTTACCTCTTATATTTATGTCTTTGATCCTTTTTAAGTTAAATTTTGTATAAGATATGAGGTAGAGGTCCAACTGCACTCTTTTGCATGTGGATATCCAGCTGTCCCAGTATTATTTGTTGATAAAACTTTCCCCACTGGGTATCTTGGCACCTTTGTTGCAGATCAATTGGCCATAAATGTAATGGTTTATTTCTGGATTATCAATTCTATTCCATCAATATATATGTACACATTGTGCTAGTAATACACTGCTAGATTCTTGTAGCTTTGTAATAAGTTTTGAAATTGGGAAGTGTGAGTCTTTGCTACTTTTTTTTCAAGATTATTTTGGCTATTCTGGGTCCTTTGAATTTCCAGATGAATTTTATAATTTGCTTGTCAATTTCTACAAAGAAGAAAGTTAGAATTCTGATAGGGTTTGCTTTGAATCTGCAGAACAATTTGGGAAGCATGCCATCTTAACAATACTACATCTTCCAAGCAATAAACACAGGAGGTCTTTCCACTTATTAGATCTTCTTTAATATCTTTCAACAATGCAACAGAGATTTTCTGTTCAATTATAGTCAGTGAATAAAATAAAAAATGAATAAATGAGTGAACAAACCAATCAATGAATAAGGAAGAGAGAAAGAATCTAAGCAGCTCTTGAAACAATACACACAATGACAACTCTCTTGAATCCCATTTCCCTTCTCAGAAAGCCACCTTTTACTCATCCCAATTTTCAAGATAAATTTCAGTCTTTTTCTCACCTTTTCAGCCATAAATTCTATTGTTTCTTTCTCTTTTGCCCATCTGATATGACGGATATTGATAGAGAGGTGATGGTCTGAATGACACATCTTTATTCACATTATTCCTTCAGAAGATACTCCAGGAAGCTTGTTCTAACACAGCTGCAAACAGACTACCCTGATTCTCCCTCTTCTTTCTCCTCTTGGTTGTGAGGTCTGATCTACAAGTGACCGTAAAAGTAGACTTCCCCATAAACAAAGTTAAAAATCATAAATTTTAGCTATGCTAGGCCAGCTGATGCGAAAAGAAGCCCTAAAATTAGTACTACATAGAATATTAAGTCATCCAGGATGCTGTTTATAAAATCTGTTCCCTGGCTTTGACTGTCTTGTAAGGATCAACTTAACATAAGTTGGCCATTTGGGAAATAAAACATCACTCTGTGTATGTTGGGTGGCAGAGCCAAGAAGACTCCTTATTGCTAAGGAGCTTAGCATCTCTAGTAGTACCTAAAAGAAGTAACATTTTCCAATATTTTCATCTAAGTAGTACAATATCAAGATGGAATTAGAAAGAGTTCAAGACACTTCACAAATGATTGCGGTAAGGGACTCATGCATCTGACTACTCGCACTTCAAGCTTTTTGAAACACTACATTTCTTAAAGGAATAAATAAATATTCTATCTCTTTAGCCCACTTTAAATCTTATATTTTATTTATACCAGCATAATATGTTACTTTAATGGGTCCATTGTTTACCATCAATATAAGCAAAGAATCCATTTACAATTAAATTCTCTCTTTCAAAAAAAGTCGGAAGTTTACATATTTTTAAGGATGTTCACAAGCACATATAGATAGAAAATTTATTTTCATTTTAAAAAGCACAGGTTAGGTTTCAGCAGTTAATTAGTCTATAAATGGTTTGTAATTGGCATATACTTATGACACTTCAAATACAGGTCAGGAGGTATCAGAAACGATGTGGTAAAGGGAGGAGGAGATGACTCATAGACGCTTAAGCAAAAGAGTCATATGATAATTCTGCAGATTTTTTCCTTTTTTTCCTGAAAAAAGGAAGTATATATCAGTTCATCAGTTAGATAACTTTTTGTCTCCTATCACTGAATCCAAAGAATTTATGACATTGATCTTTGTATTAGGAAACAATGAGTAATAGAATGGTCCTCTCTTTTCAGTAGTTCTGTAGAGAATACAGAAAAGAACTTGATGTTTATTTTCATATCATCCTAATAATGAGAGAATGGGTATAGTATGGAATTATCACCCAAAATAACATCATCTCTCAACCAAGTTCATTGCCTTCAAGTGATACAAGGCAATATACGGATAAAGCTAAAAATTTTAGCTGAATCAACAGCCACCATTAAGTTGTCCTTACAAAACTCATTTGCCTCAGCTGTACTTATTTTTCATTGGTGCAAATACACGTTAATTATGGAAAAATCAGAAAGCAGCTATAACTTTGTCATGCACTAACTCAATGTCAATTCCAGATTCGATTCTCTAGCAGATTTCTAGGGTGTAGATACCTATATCATTACAGCATTTGATGCCCACAGTTACTTATTTATTCAGCAAAAATGAATCTGTATGCCTCTTGTGTGCCAGGACATTAAAGATAATCTTGCCTCAAGGACTTCATAGTCTGGTATTTATCACAATCATTTCTTAGCTGCTCAAGCTTAAGGCATTATACATTTTTATATTGTCTCTACAAGGTGTACTCTGTGAGGTTAAATTATTAGAATTTTTACTTTACATTTGAGTAGTCTGAGACTCAGAACAATAAAACACAATCCAATTCCCTTCTACGGTCCTGAACCTCAATATGACAGCATAGCTTAGATGCATATTTGGGTGAGCACCCAGGGACCAAAGCAGAGAGACAAATTTCAAAATTCACAAGTGGCCGCATCTGCACTTACAAATGAAAACTATATCTGCTGGATCAATAGCAGCATGTGCCCAATTTGTATCTTTTATTGCAATGAAATTCCAGTTTACAGTTTTATAAGAAAATATGTATGTTCAAATTGTGAAACATAACAAATTAAAGTTTCATATTTGTAATTAATATATTCACTGAAATGCAATGTATGACTTTCCTGGTAGTTTTTCCACAGTGTGAAAAGAACTTTAGCCGTTATATGCCACTGTGATATTCTGTGTGGAGGACAGACCAGTTACTCACTTTGACAAATGGTGACATGTAGGATGGGTTATTAACCACCTCCACCCATCTGTCTAGGGTGACCACCTTTATCATCACTATACTTTATTTTGGCTATAAAGCATATTAAAAAAAAATGGATGTCAAAACGGACAAAACAGTATCATATCCTATCTGAGATATGGCTTTTTCTCTTAAAGCACAACACTCCTATGTATTTGCCATGGTCAAGTCCAATCATCTTGAGGAAAAAATACAGCTGGCTTTGTATTTTGTTGTTTATTTGCTTTTTAAATTAAGAAAAAAGAAAAAAAAAATGGGACCATGGGGTTTCAGACCAAGGCTACTACCAAAATAGATATTTAAACAGTGGGAGAGGAGGAAAGAAATAGGGAAACCAGTCCTGACAAGAAAGCTCTTGAATTTTGCAAATGCGATGTGTGCTGCTGCATGGACATAGGGCTAATTATTTCCACTAAGATGCCGTTGTAAAATGGAGAAGCTCAACAGGCAGCTTTGTGTTTTTCTTTTTAAAGCAATGCCTGGACTGAGTGATTCAGCGTAATATAACACAATCACCTCTGAGCCAAGGTCTTGCGAACAACTCACAGCTAAAGGCAACCACAGGGACCATGGCCAGGGTACCGTAGAAGAGTCCCGCCACACCATCCCAGGCTCCAGCAGAGCTGGCTTCTCCATGGTACCCTGCAGCAGTTACCTGCTCAGCTTCTCCCGTATCACTGCTGGGAGCTTACCTCCACCATACACTCGGGGCACGCTCTTACACTGGTGCATGTAAAATGGACATTTTTGTGCAAAAGTTTTTAAAGCTGCAATCCAAGGTAGATTTTCAGCCTAAATTTCCACTCTGAAAATGTTACATTTTCATGGCACTCAAAACAAAGATTAAAAGCTAACTTTATTATGCTCATCACATATGACACAAACAGAAACATCATTTTCTAAAAAAGGAGGTATAAATGTTATTGAGATGCAATTACATACAATCTAAAAATTAATTGCCCGTCATCAAACTCATGGCATGAAACTGAGTCAGCTAACCACCCCTCCACCCCCACCTCATTGTTATTTAACTGTTGGAAGTTTTCTGGCAGGTACAGACTAATTCAAAATAACCCAGATCTTCTAAACATGGGCATTGCAAAGAATTAGATCCCTTTTTCTTTGAAAATGATATTTTTGCACATTTTATTTTACTGTACTCCAATTAGTATTTAATATATGAGGTTTCTACAATGTTTCAACTTTTACCATAAATCTCAAAGAAGGCTATTAGTAAACACACAAGACAGATACATAGACAAATCCATTTTTTCAGAAAATCAAGGTATGCTCCTAAATTTTTCTCGGGAGAATATAGGAGGAAGCAGACGACGCCATCCACACCTATTCTCTTTTTAACAGCAGAAGACTCAGTTCCAATCTCAATTCCCAAGAAGCCAAACAAAGAACCAGCAAGGTCCCAGTCTGTAGGGACAGCCTACATCTCATCACACAGTATTAGCATTCTGTGGCTTTCATCTCCCGGTAGCCTACATGTTTGAGTTGCACTAAATAATACGAAATATTAAAAAATTTAATTACTAATTAATCTCCCCTGCAGCTGCTCATGGCTTTTGCAAGCTAGAACACGGAGCACAAGAGAATAGAAGATTCATGGCACCAACAGACTCCACCCTGATTACGCTGCCTGCAAGCCCTCAGGCCACATGAATTCCTAACAAAAAGCCTTCCATACAGCACACACACCTGAAATAATTTCTCAGCTTGCCTCACAGATTATTGCTCTATGAAAGGAACTCAGTGCGGGAGCACTGGGATTGTAATTAAAGACGTGTCCCTGCGACCAAACAGCATTTATGTACTCAGTTTCCAAATAGACTAAGAAATTACAATATTTTTTAAATGCTTTAAATGAGAAAGCTAAATATATCATTTATAGGGTAACCAGCATTCAGAAAGGATAAGCCCCAAACCTTCAGAGACCCGAAGCTTTAAAGGAAGCTCCAGACACAGGCTAACAATCCCAACACAAAATGGGAAGGATTGAGTGGACTGTTACTTAAAGCCAACATCCATTTTTTGTAACTCTAGAACAATATGGCATCCCTGCCAAAAGGGAATCATTGTAGTTACCATGCCCGTTTTAGAAATAAGGAAAAGGAAGCTCAGGCTGGTGATGCAGACAGTTCACACAAATGGAGCTCTTTTGAGAGAGGTGATCATATGGAATTGAGAAGACAATGCTCTTCTTATTGGCAAACTTGGAGCCTAGGCTATTAAACGATGCCCAACTCTATCCTTATCCCCAAAATCTCTCCAAATTTTTTCATACTAGCCTAAATGAGGGTAGTGAAATCACATTTAACCAATTCAAAAGCAACTTGATTCAGAAATTACTAAATCTTCAGTTACTGTGAAATATTAATATAAAATATCTGAAAGTTCTTCCAGGTCACCTAGGCACCAGCTCCAACCCTAGCAAACTCACTGTGGGGAAGAAACGGCAGCTTTGTGCTAGGAATTAGAAGACCAGCATTCTAGCCCTGGCTCTGCCAAGAGAAGGAAAACAAGTCATAAGTCCATGATTTATCCTTTGTCTTCTAAGAAATCAAGAGAATTTCCATCTGACCCCCTGTGTAGCTCTTTCAGAGAGTCTAAGCTGTACTTCTACTAACAAATGATGCCAGATGGGTGGGGTCCAGACATCCACTAACTCAAAGATGCTACACTGTCATAAATTTTCTGTTTACCTTTGAGTTATGTTTTTGATTTGTCTACTTCTTTGCTATGTTTCCAAGACATATTTTAGAGAAAGTACCACAAAAGAGAGATATTTTGGAATAAACTAATTGAAATGCTAAAGGGAATCAAACTGTCTCTTGGTTGCTGTTACCATCCACAGAGAACCATTATGTCATCGTTCAGGAAAAATTGAAAGAATCATTCATCCTGCCTCTAACGGAGCCTGATTGGGCTATATCCTTTCCCTCCCTGGGCAAAAACTTTCCTTCTATAAAGTAAGAGTTGGGCTACATGACCTTGAAGGCCCAGCTAAGCTCTAATACTCTATGATCACGCTGGGTCTGCAATTCACTCCACAACCACCTCCGAACTTCTCACATCTGTTCTTCTAAAACTACTCCTTAATAAACACATTTTAAAATGATTAGAAATTTTAGTTCCAAACACTAAGGTAGTTTAATTGCATAACTCTGTGCAGTGGCACGGATGTATATTTTTACATCTTATATAAAATTTGCTGAAGGAGTTACCCGCAAACCTACTGTAGCCAGAAACACTGTTGCTAATGCCCCTAAATTACTCGTCTTGCTACGAGAGTCTTTGGGCATCCAGAGGCCTACTTACGTACTTCGTGCACGTGATTTCATCTGCCAGTCCCCTTTGCACTCCACATATCCTACATCTCAGTTGAACTATCTTATTCTTCAAACAAGGCATTCACTTTCAACAGTCCCTGACTTTCCCATTCCTGTTATTCTCACACCATGAATCCCATGCTCTTCCCACAATATATGCAGCCAAGTGAACTCAAATGCTACCTGCTCTGTGCTGCCCTCCCCGATGCTTCCCTAGAAAGGCATAAAGTATCGTATTGATATTCCTATTTTTGATTTCCCTATTTTTGATTTCCCAACAATTTCAACATCTGGCGAGTCACGTAATAACTTAAAGTAGCACACTAAAGCCTTTCTTTTGTGTCCTTTTGAATTCTTTGTGTGCTTGTCTCTTCTGTAGGACTAGGAACTACTCTAGAGCAAGGACGTGTTGATACTAATCTTTATATTTCCAATGCCTAATCCGTAGTTAGATCTCAATAAATGTTAAGTGAATGAATGAAAATGTAGAATTAAGCCAGATTTCCCAAATAAAGATATGGATAAATAATTGAACAGAATTAACGTTGGGAAATCTGAGAGTGGGAAACGATCCTTTGGAAAAAGGAGGAAAATGTCACACAAAATCTATTTTCAAGAGCTCAGACATTTTTCAAGGTTGTTATGTGAGCAGAGCTCCTTTGGGCCTCTTACTGTGCAAACATTCCACATATGTGATCATTTTCCCCCATGAGATCCATGAGTCAAAGCAGCCTTACGAGGTGATTCAGAGGTGGGTTCAGGAAGGCACAAAATACATGCTTGAACAATGAGAAATCATAGACCTACTAGCCTACTTTAAGTAGTCAGGTGACTCAACGGGTTTCGCAATTTGCTTTGGCTCAAAAATGGAAACATCAAAGTTGGGCATTAACAGTCTACATTTCTAGGACTTCTCAAGTACCTTTTAATTACAGCACAACACAGCCTACTACAGACAACATCTTCTCTTGGCACATATTTTTAATGTTTTAAGTGTGTGATTATTGTTCTCACAGCATATAATTATGTTAACCAATAAATACTAACATATCTAATTCAGTTCCATCAGAGTGAAGACAATTCAGAAGACTGAACTGTATCTCCCAATTAACTGTCACTTTCCTAAATCAGAATAATAAAAAAGTTAGAATGGATCACTCTTTAATTTCTGAATGGAAGAGGTACGTCAAAAGTATATTTTACCCAAATTCTCAACTTATTCTATTGAAGGGTTATCATTATTAATTTTTTTAACCCTCTGAATGTTTTTCTTTTTATAAGAAAGCCATACTCAGGGGACACTGTTACTCACATGACTGGTTTCATAATTTTTGTCATTGGTAAAAACAATAAAAAAAATTCCTACTATCCTCAACCTGGTTTTAGAACTTAAAAATCAAACATAGACCTGAATTCAAGGTCCAGCTGTGCTCACACTGTAGGCATGTGTCCTGAGCCAAGTCACTTATCTGCTCAGTCATAGTTTCCTCACTCACAAAGTAAGCACATCTATATCTCAGAGTTGAGATATTTACACCTCATTCAAGTGAGAATATGTGTGAAAGTGCTTCACAGTCAGTCAAATACTGTGCAAATATCAGTGATTTTGAGTTTGTGAGCACAGTAAGATTGCTCAAGCAAAAACATAGCTGCTGAATAAACCCATTAAAATGCAGTGGTTTATGGGAGGCATGTGAAGACATAGCCTTGAAGAACGAAGGCTATATTAAACAAACCTCTAAGCAGCATCTCCCCAATATATATTAGGGTATGAGAATTTAGGAAGGAAAAAAAAAGACTAAACAAAAAACCTATTCAAAAAAAAAAAAGGAAGCGGGCATAGAAATATTTGAGCACATGATAGGTGAGTCCAATGGCGAAGTCAGTAGCCTTGCTGTCCTGAGAAACTGGGCTTGAGGGATTTGCTCAGCTAGAATTGGAACTATGCTTAACACCAAACAATGGTCAGAAACCATGAAGTAAGCAAGGCTTGCTGGAAAATATTTCTCAGACCTGGGCCCATCCTCTCGCATCTTTCCAGAGTTGGTCTTGTTTCCTATGTTCCTTTTTCAGAATGAATTTTAGCTTTTCTCTGCTTGAAAACCTTCAACTAATCCCCATTATCTACAAAAGGCAGGCCAAAATCTTAATCTGGCATTCAAACTTGTCCACAGGCTCTCCATAGGAAACCTCCCAGTCCTATAGCCCACTTCAAGCCTCCAATGGCCTCGTCTGCAGCCACCTGGCTCTCTGCAGCTCTCCAAATGCAGCCTGGACCTTCCTGACCTATGGCTTAGGCTGCTCTCCCCTCTTGCCTCCAACGTTACAATTCCACTCATCCTGCCAGCTGAACACGCCCGTCTTCTGATAAACCTTCTCAGATTCTGCCACCTTCAAAAGAATTTTTCACTCTCTTCCTTACGCTTCTACAATATCTGCCATAGTTTAACTTGTAATATTAAGGGCTCCTGGGTCCTGGATCCTATTTTTCTCCCTTTCAACCATCCACCTTCTTTCTCCTAACAGTTCCTCTAAAAGACCAGAGTGCCTGCTCCATACCTGCCGCTTAGTGCATGTTTACAGAAATGAAGAGCATCTTCGCCACTGACAGGGCTGTAGATAGCTAAGGAAGGACTAAACTCTAGTGTGTTTTGCCTTGTGCCTCCATGTAGCTGACAGTTTCATTATGTGTCTAGAAAAGGTAATGGGAATATGTCTAAAGAGGAAAGCACTGCCACCTTATGTGCAGTTCTGTGTTGAAATGACTGACAGCAGAGGAGCAGAACTGGTTTTTAATCTGTGAAAGGAACCATTGTGAATTTAGGAGGTGCTGTTCAAGAAGAAGAGCGAGACTCAGAGTGCCATGTGCACTGTCACTTAGTCAATCAAGCATCACGCAAGAGTCAAACAACACGGTCACAACAGTGCCGGGCCAATGTTTGCATCTAAAGTTCTCCTGGCCGGACTCCAAGGGCTTGAAAGCCCTGAAATTGAGTTGCCATTATCCTCTCAAGACCTGAGAGAGGCAGCGAATGACCACTAGCAGTGGAAGATCAGTTTCTGAAATCTAGATAATAAACTAAGATACAGGAAAACAGCCAAGCTCCAAAGTAAGCCAAGAAATGTAAAGAAAAACTGATAGCAAGTCGTTTCTTACACTTAAAAAATACAGATTAATTGCTATCACCAACTTCTGGTGAGATGGAGGAGGAACTGGTATAGTCAAACAGTTGGTGCCAGTACAAGCTATTCAAAACCTTTGGAAAGAAAAGTAAAACAGTGGTCATACTCCTCGAGACAGAAATCCTACTCAGTGGATCTGAGGTAGGGAAATAGCTCCAAAGAAAATATACACAAACATGCCCCTTGTAGCATTATTTACAAAAACAACCAAAAAATGGAAGCCACCTTGATATCCAACATACAAGAAATTTCTTTACAAAAGACATGACGTCACCTTAACTTGAACACAGCCATGCTAAATCATATTTGTGAAGACTATACCAACACGTAACAAAATATCCACAAAGGCAAAACCAGAAAGAGTAGGCCAAAGCAATAAGAATAGATTTAACTTCTACAACATTTTTGTATAATGCTGCTGTGTTATTTTAAAGAAAATACTAATACTATCCATTCAAGAAGTTTCTGTCCATTAATCAACACATGTTTATATTAAATAAAAAGACAACTTAGACTGTTGACTCTGAGAAGATCAAAAAAGAATGAAAAGGCTATAAGAAGCTTCCTCTTTCAGAAACGGGTAGAGAATCTGTGGCTGGCACTGTGGAGACATTCAAGAACAGCTCTTACCTGGGGGGGCCGAGGCTTGTAGGGAGAGCTGCACTCAAGATCAGCCAAGATGCTAGTCAACGAGTCAATCTCAGCATCCAGGCTGGAACGTCTCTCCTCAAGGGTCTTGCCTCCAGGATTTCCCTGTTAGAAGCAACACAGACATGTTAAAAGAGGAAATTTCCAGGGCAGACCCCGTGGCATAGTGGTTGAGTTCAGCGCCCTCTGCTTCGGTGGCCCGGGTTCATGGGTTCGGATCCAGGGCACAGACCTACCACTCGTCAGCCATGCCAAGGGGGCAACCCACATACAACAGAGAGGAAGATTGGCACAGATGTTAGCTCAGGGCCAATCTTACACACACACACACACACACACACACACACACACACAATGGAAATTTCCAATTTCCATTGATATCAGTCTGAGATCAAATTTCCCAAGTTAGAGTGTGGCTTTGTCCAAGCTTTTCCACACCTTATTTTTTTTAGCTTATATAAAATCTCAGTGAGGTAGTCCAGAGTAGAATTATCCCTTTTTGACAAGTAAGAAAACTGAAAGATATGAGGTGATTTTCCTTAAGGTCACATACTTATTTAGTGGCTTTTTTTTTTTGGAGGCATATACAAGTAAAAGGAAATAAATGCCTCCAGCCTTGTACTCAAGATACAGATCCAACTGGGGAGATATTGCAAGTTCTTTGTGTTCAGGCACCATTGCATGGAACGATGGTATTTTAGCTGGCACAGGAAGGGGCAAGGGCGGGAGACTTACAGTCCAGGAAGAGGGACCAGTGGATATTAGGTGTGTCCGTTCGAGAGAGAGATGGCGAGTCCCAAGTGATGAGCCCAAAAAGTGAACTAGAATAAGACTACCCAGGGTTCTGGCCACAGGGCTGCAGAGGAAGTATGTGGCAGTGATCACTGATTATGAAGCTGGGGCTCTATGGATTGCATATGTCATCATGTTATCGGTGCTTTGCCATTATCAGAAGCACCGACTTCCACCTGCACTCAGAATCAATAAGGAGCAAGTGAGGGCAATAACACTGCCACAAGGGCATTCCCAGGAACTGTGAGCAGGCTTGGGAAAACCAAGCAAACTGGGTGCCTAGAGCATAAGGCAAGGAAATACAAAGTGAGGTGGCCTTAAGATTTGGAAGCAGGGTGAGTTAAAATAATCTTTTAAGGTAACAAAGTAATAATGATCATGGATTGTAATGGGAGTGTCTCTTAAAACTCCCTCAAGAAACCAAAGTGTATCTGCAGCAAGACCCAATTGAAATGAAACAATGGAAAGTCAGTGTAATCTAATCAACCCCATTGAACTTGTCTAAGGAAGTTACATATCAGGACAGTGTCTGGAAGAGCTTAGAAAAAGCATGAGCCAAGAAACCAGAATATCCTCAGCAACAACAAAAAATACAGTACCCTGAAAAGCTAGCATTAAATCTTACACTTCTCTAACTAAATTTATCTTTTTAGTGAATATGCAGCATCAGGCAATGATAGCATAATAGTATTACCTATTAACACGACTTGTTCCTATTCACCTGGTAGCTTGCTCACCAAACTACCTTTCTTGAGTCTAGGAACTTATTTAAATCTCTGCATAAAATAGACCTAATGGGATCTGGTGTATCAGTAAGTCTCTTGTGAATTTAGCCAGCAAGAGTTAATCCCTCTGGACCTGATCTATACCAGACACATGGATACCATCAATGTCTATGAAGCTGTGGCCAAGATCCTTGGAGCCAAATTCGAAGACTGCTGTCTTCCCCAGAGGCAGTGGCATCCTTACTTGTGAGTCCTCTTTAAATATGGGTTTCATCTATCAGGTTACCTAAAGCAGCCTTCTCATCATTTTCTCGTTCTGGATGTATTTGTACGTCCTCTCTATGGCACTCTAACCCCTCATCCTACTTTGTTTATTTTTCTCATAATAACTATCACTGTCCAACATCATCTTTTATGTGTATTTGTCTATCGTCAGTCTCCCCAGGAGAATGCAAGCTTCATGAGTGCAAGGCTTTGTTTCGCTCCTTGCCGTTTCCCCAGAATCTTGCTCACATTCACAGAAGTGTTCAATAAATATTTTGAGTAAATAAATGAATAAATAATGACAGACTCTGCCATAAGTCTAGCCAGTAACCTTTCTCACATCAACATCTTTTGCGTAAAAGCAGCTGGAGGTACAACAGGAGCAGTGGATGCTCAGGAACACGAAGTCCACAGTGTGGTTTAGAAGCAGAACCAATAGGCTCAGCGTGCATGTGTGTACACCAACGTGTGTCTGTGCATTGTACATTGTAAGGCCAAGACTTGAAGGTTGCCCTTGTGAAAATTGAGAGGTTTTCCTCAGTTCCCTTGGCACAGCCAAAAATGGAAAAACAGTGAAATGACAGCTTGGTTATGTTTTCCCAGAGTCTGAATTTCCAGTTTGACCAAGCTCTATAAGGCCAGTGGGTCTTTGCCCTAGGAAGAGACATTTTCAAAGTGCTAATCTCTCTATCAGAGGTGATCTCACCTTCATCCCAATGAGTATCAATAACTGTGAAATATTGTGGTATTGTAAAGAAAAAAATCCCTCCAACATTTAAAATTCATGTGAACATTCTGGCAATGGGCCTTGGTAAAACAAGGCAAGGTAGGACATTATAGTTTTGGAAGGCAATCGAGAAGTGTGTGCATCTGATTCTCTTATGTGCTGATACAAAACATTATAATAAACATGAATTTGATAAATGTTTTTCCATGTACCCATAGACAGCACAATATGTTGGTAAGGATGGAGAATTGGAGCCTGGTTAAATTCTTCCCTAGGCCATAGTTTCTGTACCTATAAAACTAGGAGAACATCACCTGCCCTACCCAAGCCAGAGGGATGTTACAAGATTCAGATAAGAAAATGGATGGGAAAATACTTTGTGAATTGTGAAGTGCTATAATTATGATGATTTTCATAAATAGCATTAATTATAGCAACCAGTAACTATAAATTAATATGAATAATATAGCTATTGTTAATTATTCTTCTTCTTAAGGGGAACATCATTCATTAAGTGTTCCCTTGGGGTATGAGTAAAGAGATAGGATTTAATCAGGTCTTCAACATCTGCACTTTACTCTACCAGAAAGCACTTCAACTGCCCCTGCTCTAAGTCCCTGGGATTTCTGACCACAGAGACTCAAAAATCACAGAATTACCCGAAGCTATGCAATGAAACAAGCAATTATAGTGTGCAACTAGCCTGTGCAGGTAAGACTTCAACTGGTATCCAGGCTCCTTATTCATCCTTCCCTCTGAATTGGGATGATCCCCCATTTTAGTTTCTCATATTAGGTTGATGCAATTTAGTAAGTCCCAGCCTAATGCTGTGGGATTTTGCACCAAGAGTCCCCTTGCTGCCCTACTTGACCTTCTGATAAGAGCTTTGCTCCTACATTTCAATCCCCATTATGGAATAGAACAGGCCTCTTTCTTGCCCTTGAGTGCCTATTTTATGTCTCAGTTCAAATGACTGAAGTCCTGCCCAAGTCCCACCACCAAACCTTCTCTCAGTACTCTCATCTACTCTCTTAGCACCTTTAGATTCAGGAACTATCTTGCTACTCTCAACAGTTTATACTAGATACCACATGATCAGCTATACAGTGGTCATAGCAATAATAACAATTCTCATACTCTTCAACCATAACTAGAGAGATCCCATTGTCTTAGTCCAGGTTCTGCCAAAAAACAAAGCCAGAGACAAAGGCTTCTGTGCAGGTCATTTATTTTGGGAATTAATCCCAAGAAACAGTATTGAAGGACTAGAAGAGTATCTATCCTTAGGCTCCTGTTCTCCATTGGTCTGGAGCTGCCTATGGGGTTATAAACTCCCTTACATTTGTTCTAAGAAGTGGAGCGGTGGCAGAGAAGCCCCAGGACAGAAAGTAAGAGAAAGGTATTGCAGCTGAGGCAAGGTGCCACCAGGTCATACCTATGCTGCGGTGGCTGCTGCAGCAATGGCTGGTGCATGAAGGTGGGATGAGAGGAAGAGAGGTGAGGTACGAAAGGTGTCCAGTGACTGTACTTCTATTAACAGTTACAAAACCCTCATGAATAAGCCATTCATAAGATATTATTTTCTATACTTATTTTCATTCATTCAATATATATGTAAATAATAAAAACTCACCAAACTCACCAATTGGGGTTTAGTATAACTTGGAAAAGCATAATTATTAGCGGCACTAGTAGAATTACAGAGTGATCACACCCCCATTGTAAATACATAGGCACAAACTTTAAAACAGAGCCCAGAACCCAAATGTACAGCATGTGAGGCCATTTTCAAAAATCTGACTTTAGATGGGTCATATTTTGCTCACATATTACTAATCCACTAGCTACAGGTGATAGACAAGGAGTATCACTAATGAGTTGTGAAGGGTATTCATTTGTGTTAATTTAACCATTCATTCATTCTTTATATCTAATTATCTTATTTTAAAAAAATAATTAAACTCCAGAAAAGTTGAACAAGTAGTAAAATAAACTCCACCCACAAACTCTTCACTCAGATTCATTAATGGCCAACATTTTGCCATACTTGTGCTCTCTCTCTCTCTAATAACAAAATGAATATATATAGATGTTTGTTATTGCAGTTAAACCATTTGAAAGTAGAAGAAACTTCCCCTCCACATACTTTTCCTAAGAATGCCTCATTTTTCAGTACCATTACCACACCTGAGAAATTTAACATGGGTGCAGTATTATCTAATACGTATGCATGCTCACATTTCACCAGCAGTCCCAATAATTTCCTTTTATCTGTTGTTGTTAATTTCCATCCAGAATCCAATCAAAGATCACAATGGAGGTGACATGTCTTTTCAGTCTCTTTTAATTTAGAACAGGTCCCCAGCTTATTTTTCTCTTTCATGAAATTGACTTTTCGTAAGAATTCAGGCCAAGTGTTTTATAAAAAGTTCAACAATCTGCCTTTGTCTGATGATTAGATTCAGATTAAACAAGTCTGGTAGGGATATCACATGTATGATGCTGTGTCCATCCTGTTGCATCAACATCAGGAAGCTCTGGATGACAGTTTGGCCCAGTTTGGTGATGCCAAGATTGATGACTTGATTAAGGTGGTATCCACCATATTTCTCCATTGTAAAAGTTCCTCCTCCCTTTTAAACCACTAAACTATTTGTGAGATAATACTTTGAGACTGCTAATATTCTGCTCATCAAGAACCTTTCACCCAATGTTTTAGCATCCATAGATGATCCTTGCCTGAACTAATTATTGCATTGGTGGTTGCAAAATGGTGAGAGTATTCATTATTAATGAATGGAAATAAATGGATCCTGCTTAGCATAACAACAATTTATTAAGTATTCATTCCCATTTTGAGGTGGGGGAACAGGACTAATTGCAAAGTCCTCTGCTATGAAAAAACACCAGGAATCTAATGATCAAATCAACACTGTTAAAAAGGGAGTTCTTGTTCAGGCTGTTAAGAGAAACAAACAATCAAAGAGAAGGGTCTAGTTAATTAAGAACCAGTCTCTGCTCTAGGAAGTTTACATCCTAGAATTAGAGCCAATACCCAGTGTCACACTCAAAATACGCATGATCCTGACCGAATCACAACAACCTCCAGAATCTTTGATGTGGCCAAGCAATCACATTGACACAGCACAGAAGGGGGATCTGAAGAGTCAAGATTTATATGTGACTGCTCAAAACATACCTGAGAAAGAAACCAAATAATTAGCGAGAACACTTGATGTTAGAAGTACTAAATCCGTGATTTTTAAATTGTGTTTCACAAAGCTCAAGAATTTCCTCCAGACTCCATGTGTAACACCAAGGGACTGCCAGCTCCTACCCAAACTTGGGCTTACTTTTGTGATTCATTAGAAAAAGAAAAGCTTGCCCTGATAGCTTAGGAATATAAAACTATTTCATCTTAGGGAAATCTAGAAGGCTACACCCCAAGACAGTACATTTTCTTTACACACAATTTTGATTTTTCTTTTCAATGGTATTACTTAAGCATTAATAATACAGCATGAATTTCATTTCATTTTTATTTTCTTTTATGGTCAGTTAAGGTCCTTATTCCCTTATTTCTAATATCAGTAAGAAAAACAATAGTTCGTGATAACAAGAGGGATAAAAAGAAGCTGTATTATTTATAAACAATAAAACTAAGTATCTGTTTATCATTTATCTATCATTTTTCTATCTTTGATGAAGCTAAGGACATAATCAATGAATTTCTTTGTTTGTTATCATTTTTATTAAATTTTTCTTCCAAAGCCCCCCTAACACAGAGTAGTGGTAAAATCTCTGGAGTCAGACTGGAGGGGTTTGAAACCTGGATCTGCCACTTACCAGTTCTGTGACCTTAGGCAATTTACCTAAGCTCTCTGGGTCTCAGTTCATCATGCAGTTATTGTAAGGATTAAACAAGTTCATACATGTCAAGCACTGTTCACATCATAAGTATTCAGTAAATGTTAACTACTCAATTATTACCTTGACCACAGTCTCAAAATAAATGCTTTGACTGACATAATCAATTGACTATATAACTTTTATAAGTATTTTGATTCAAAGTAATAATCACTGCTGGGGGCTTCAATTATGAGGCTCCTGTACTTCCTATCACATGTAATCATGCTAAGAATTAACTGTGAAGAACATAATTCTAGATCAGCGGTCCTCAAACTTTAGCCTGTGTAGAACCACCTGGAGAGCTCGTTAAACACAGATTACTGGTCTCCACCCAGAGTTTCAGATTCCCTAGATCTTGGGTGAAGCCCAAGAACTTATATTTCTTTTTTTTTTAATAATTTTATTTTATGTATTTTTCCCCCAAAGCCCCAGTAGATAGTTGTATGTCATAGCTGCACATCCTTTTAGCTGCTGCATGTGGGACGCGGCCTCAGCATGGCCAGAGAGGCGGTGCGTCTGTGCGCGCCCAGGATCCAAACCCAGGCCGCCAGTAGCGGAGCGTGCACACTTAACCGCTAAGCCACAGGGCCGGCCCTAGAACTTATATTTCTAACAAGTTCCCAGGTAATGCTGACAGTGCTGGTCTGAAATTTGTCAAATATTTAGTGTGTTGATCAAGTGTGCAATTCAATCCAAAAGAATTTTTTTACACTTACAGCCTCATGGTCATAAAAATAATTAAAAATTAAATTTACATGTATACACACACACACAAATGCACAGCCATGTGTCACTTAATGATGGGGATACATTCTCAGAAATGAGTCATTAGGTGATTTTGCCATCGTGTGAATATCAGAGAGAATACTTACATAAACCTAGATGGTATAGCCAGACATCTAGGCTATACGGTACTAATGTTACGGGACCACCATCTTACATGCGGTCCATCATATATGCCGTCCGTAGCTGACCGAAATATCGTTCTGTGGTGCATGACTACGCATATATTTGTGGCAGTTCTCTATGTTCTCATAGTTCTCTATGATATGTATGATATTATGGTTAATAAATGACTTTCAAATATAAAATAGGCTACACTAGGATAAAGTTCTCCCTGGGAATTAGAATGGAAATACAAATTTAGGACAAAAAAGGAATGATATAAAATTTCTGATTATTAAAGAAGAGCTTGTTTATGTATGTTGAAATGGATGATGGTGGAAATCAAATCAGTATGATGTTATTTTTCCCTTGCATATTTTCAGAATGATGTAACATTTGTAATATCCCAGGAGTTATGTCCTGTGCAACTTTAAGCGTATGATGAACAATGTTAGATGTTGACTTTAAAATATATGATGAGCCACAAAAAAAAAACGAGAACCACTGCTCTAAGTAGATTTCTAACACAATGAACATTTAAAAGGGTAAATGTGTGTGTGTGTGTGAATGTGTGTGTGTGTGAGCAGAAGTGAATTTATAAACTTTTATCCTAAAAACAACATATGTTATGTTACATGGTTAATGATGCCATGAAAATACCAATAGACAATCCAAATAATGGGTAAGAGAGATCTGGATGAAAAAAAACAGAAACAGTAGCATTGTTACTTAATATAATCCCCCATGCTATCTAAGAATATAAGCACCCTCATCATACTGATTCAGGTAATGTCGAGTTGAAACAAGCAGCGTTAAGTAGTGAGAATTCCTATTTTGCCTCATAGAAATGTCACTTTATTGAATGAGACCCAATATGTGGGAAAAGAAAAATTGCTTTCATTCATGTTGAGTTGTGCACTCCCCTTCCCATTCATTTAGTTGAAGGACTTGCCTTTCCAAAGACTCACTTATTTATCTTACCAAATGCACTCTCCTCCATGAAGACATGACTGATAACCCAACTGATTCGATAACTGAGTCTTCTTTGTCTAATTCTCTATAAAAGCAATGCTCACAGGGGAACTTTCTTGCTGGTTTGTGTGGGCTCTTCTCCTATGCTGCTCTGTGAAATAGCTTGTGCTAAGTAGCATGCAGTCTAAAGAAGGCATGGAGTTTACAGTCTACCGGATAACATTACTTTCACATCTGCCTGGTGATATCAAATATACCATGTTCTATGGGGCTTTCTATAAAATTATGTGGAGGATACAAAGACTTGAACACAAAAACAATTCCCTTCCCTAAGAAGCTTACTATCTAATGACTGAGAGAAACAACTTAACCGTTTTTTTTTTTTTTTTTTTTATGAGGAGATCAGCCCTGTGCTAACATCTGCCAATCCTCCTCTTTTTTTGCCGAGGAAGACTGGCCCTGGGCTAACATCCGTGCCCATCTTCCTCCACTTTATATGGGACGCCGCCACAGCATGGCTTGCCAAGCACTGTGTCGGTGCACGCCCGGGATCTGAACCGGCGAACCCCAGGCCGCCACAGCGGAGCGCACGCACTTAACCGCTTGTGCCACCGGGCTGGCCCCACAACTCAACTTTTATAGCGTGCAAAACCAGGCTAAAACCCGAGTCTCATTATTATCTAAGAAAGTTCATTTACCCCACATGTTAAGGGCAGTGGAAAAGTGCCTCAAAAAGCCATCTTGGAAGTAACCATTGTAGCATTCAAAATTGAGATAATATTTTCACTATTCGAAGTAGAATAATAGCTTGATTCTAATCTTTATAAAAAATAATATTGATAATATACTCTTAAAGTAGCCCCTTACAATTAAAATAAAAGTTCATTTGTATGAGAATAGCTACATAATAACATGGAAAAATACATATATTATCCATCTATCCGTTGATAAAATAAGAACTATAAGAATAACCACAATAAGATTAATTATTTGACAGTAAAATAGACATATGGTATGTCTTCTTTAAAGCAGCAAAACCCTCTGGTGAAAATGAAATCATACATGGAACCCCATTATCTAAAACACATAAGCACAGAGCTGCTCTGGTTCAAGTACAAGTAGGGGAAGCCTAGGTTTCCACCCACTGGGTCCTCCCCATTGCCTCCAGCAGCGTCCCCTGAAGCACTTCTAAAAAGACAGTTTGAAAATCACTGTTGCAGATTTTCTAGGCAAGCTATAGACGGAGAAACAGGATCCTTACGAGTCGCTTTGCCAGCCAGGCCACACATCTAGTTTAGCAAATACTATAGCAAGCTGCCTTTTCTGCACTCTGTGTGTGTGTGTGTGTGTGTGTGTGTGTGTGTGTAAAAAGGAAGTACATCCAATTGAAATATCTATAAAGATATCTACAAAATCATCTGGGATCATGGAAACTTTCCCAGGAATGCTTTGCATAATACAATTAACACAAAATAATACAAGTAGTAGGAGTTTTAAAAGGTAGACAAAAAAATAGGTCAGTTTTCCATTAAGGAAACATTAATCTAGGGGAAGGGAGCAAAAGAATAATAATCATCTGAACCTATGAATTAAATAGACTGACTAAAATCTTTTTGGTCCCCACTGTAGCATGCAGTAGAAAATAGACCATGTCAAGTATTTTTGCTATTGATTTTGTTTTAAAATCTCACGGAAGATAGTGCTCATATTTTCCATTATGATAATACTGAGCCAATGAGTTAGGGCATGATAAATTTCAGAAGCCATTTTCTCACATTTCTCAACAACTCAATAGAAATAACCAAAGCAAAAGTTTCAATACTTAGAAATTTGATGTTAACTTATATATTGGCTCATCCTCCTCAAACCCTTTTTCCTTGAATCCTTCCATGACCCCTTAAAATGTCACCAAAATTGAAAACCAAGGAAAGTGTTCACTTCCCACATCAAGAATTTCATGTCAGGTAGCGAGAACTATAAAGCAAAGGAACATGCCCTCAAAGTGGATAAGGGATGAGAAATTTCTTTAAACATTTGTGGTTCTGATTCTATGTGCTAAACACCATCATTCAGGACTTGCTGATAAAGGATGTTTGGGAAAGCGTGAATAGATTACAGATGATTAACATAGAAAAGGTAACTCATGCACACAAACTATTAGAACTGGAAGGGGAATTTAAGTAGCTATTCCAACATTTTTATTTCAAGATAATAAAATTCCTCCCAAGAAGTGATTTAGATGTCTGGGATGATAATTCAGTGAGCGGGCTGAAATAGGATTAAAACCTGAACACCTTATACTGTGAAACATCTTCTCCAAAGCAATATCTCATACATCACTTCATAGGTTCCTCTTAAGAACTTCCTATGAAATAAGCAGCAAGTTACTCTCGTCCCATCTTCCAGATGAGGAAACCTTATGGAAGAAAAGAACACAGGCACTGTCAAAGGATTTCCAATCTCACTGGTGGAACAAGATCAACAAATTAGAGTAGGAGCAAAGTCCATCCTCAAGCCAGTTCAGAATGCTACACTGACACACCAGTGCAAACAAGCACTACAGAAATGTCAGAATGGATGGAGACGCTTAGATTTATAGACATTGGAGATAGGAAGAATCTTACCTAGCATCTATTACGATTCCATGATTGTACCAAAAGGAAACAAAGGACCAGAAAGCATAAGTAATTTACCAATGGTTATACAGCTGAGTGACAAGGATGCGACAACGAGACCTGAATCAATGCTTCCTAGTCCCAGTTCTCCCACTCAAAACTCACTGTCAAGTAAAAGAAGACAGTACTGGAATTCTTCTCCTAAAAAACTTAGAAGTATGCTAATGTCAGAAGATGACTCTGAATATTTAGAAACGTTGATCTGAAAAGTGATACTTATTATCTTTCCAGTGCAACCACAGAATTCTCCTTAGTGAACAAGGAGGTGGATGTATAGGCAAGGAGCGTAGAGAAGCAATAAACTAGGCATTTCGTCCTGGTTCTGCCATAACTCAATAGGGCGCCAGTGGGCAAATCACTTTTTCTTTCTAAGCTGGTGTTTTCTCAACAGCAAAATGAGAGGTTTGGACTTAATCTCTATGTTTTCTTCCAGTTTAAAAGTTATGTTATTCTAACACATTCATGTAAATGCAACCTACCTAACATTATAAGGCGCTTAAAGTTTTCTGTTGGTGGTGATGACATTTTTTTCACTTATAGCCACTTACTGGAATCAGATTACTCTATTTCTATTTAGTTTAAGTGTTACTTTGATAGTTGAAAATACAGAAGATACAGAGCAGATACTAACAATATACAATTTGAAATACCCATTTCAAAAATAGGGTCACTGATAACAACTTTATAGAGGAAGCTGCATTCAGTTATACTGTTTTGAGAGTCACTAGCTGATTAATGGAAATGGAAAAAGATACGTAAGAGTGACAACATCCTAGCAAGCAGGCAGGAGGAGAAAAGACAAAACACACATTACGTTTTATCACAAAGACTAAGAATGGAAAAGATATGGGGGAAATTATCTAAAATGGTAGGCATCATATTTTCTAACAATGAAAGATGCATTAGCTCACTAATAATCATCTGGAATCTGTTCATCATTTTCTCTTGGTTGAAATTGCTGTTCCGAGACAGTTCTGGGAAATATGCTATGAGCCAGTAGCATTACTAGCCAGTTACCCAGTCCAGTGTACACAGCCTGGGACATAACTCCCTCTGGGAACATGGGAAAAGAAAATCATGGCTCCCTCTGCGCCGCCATTATCAACAGAGAAGTGCCTCAGTCTAGAAAAGCACTTTCAAAAACATTATCTCACTGGATTCTCCCAGCAATCCTGGAGAGTAGTAGGTAGTATTACTCCTATTTTACAAAAGAGGACACCAAGTGTCAAAGAAAAAGAGACTTTTCCAAGTCACTCAGGTAGTGAATGCAAGAACTGGAATTTGAGACTCAAACGTTTTGCTCCAAAGCTCTAGCTCTTATACTTTCCATGACACCATGCTGGAAATGCAAAAGGGGAAAGGTCTTGCCTTCAAGCATCAAACTGAGATTATCCATACCTACTATAGGGTACCATGGATTAGGCCTTGACCGTGACTGCAGTTAAAACCAAGCTCCAATCCTCTCTTTTGCCTTCTACCTCTCCATTTAGCAGTTGTCATTCACTTTTCCATAAATATTTATCAAATATTCAGCACACATTGATGTGAAAGACAGGAATTATTTAAACAGAGAAAAGAACCAAGGAAGGAAGGAAAGAAGGAAGGAAGGAAGGAAGGGAGGAAGGGAGGAAGGAAGGAAGGAAGGAAGGAAGGAAGGAAAGGAGGGAGGGAGGGTGGGAAGAAGGATGGGAGGAAAATCAGTGGTTCTCTGCCCTCCAAGTACTTATAATTGAGTTAGAGAGGTTCGTTTATCCAAAAATAACCATATTACAGGGCTCAAAACAGACAGGTAAGCATTAAAGTATATGAAACACAAGATGCTAGAGACACACACACACACACACACACACACACACACAGATGAGAGAGAGTAGAGAGAGCAGTTAAATAGAAAACTCAGAGAGAGCTGCATGGATGCAGTAAGAATTGATAAGATCTTGGACGGAGAAAAAAATATTTAAGATATTTACCATATGAGCATAAAGATATAGGAGGAATGCTGCAATGTGCACTAACATGTAGCAAATGCAAGTGTTCTTTTAAGTAAAAATAGAGGAAGATCAGACTCAAAGGGTCAGCTGTGGTCAGATTACGCAGGTGTGCAAACCCTAGGCATAGAAGGAGCTTGGCTGGCATCCAGAGTACAGATATCTAAAGGATAAACACGGTCCCCATGACGAAGGAGAGCGTGGGCAGGGTAATTGTATCTTGGGACTTGGTGTTGATGTGGGAACAAACACATGGTGTGAATCACATATATTTTAGGCAGTGCACAGACAATTTACATTAACAACACTCCCAGCAGGAATTCCTATTTTTATGGAAAAGGTTACCATTGATAAAAAGTGAGTACGGGACCATATCAGAAAGCTATTGATCTCACCTTAATCAGGAGTGAATGTGAATCCACAAGATGACAAACATTTCTGCCTTTGACTTCAGGAAGACAAATTAACAGACTGCTTTGGAAAGACTGTTATTTTCCTAGGTAGAGGCTGAAGAAAACCTAAAGGAGACAAGGAATGATCTGCCTCAAGTCTCGCTATTCTTATGGCAACTTAAAAATCCTTCCTCTACTCCAGAGTTCTACTCATGCCTCATTCCAGGCTTTCCTGAGAAATGCTTCCTTTCCCACAGAATATTCAAAGTCAAGCGATACTTAAGTGACTGCTATTTACTTAGCAATAGTTTAGTACCTAGTCCATATTAAAGAACCAAGACAAATAACAAAGGAAGAATGAAAAACTGCAGTGGTCATTTCTACTTTCTCTTCTTTCCTCTACCCTGTTCCAATGTGAACTTTTTTCTTTACGATGTATTCCACTTAAACCAGGCCTAGAGGCTCTGTCCCCATCTGTGGCTCAAACTTAAAGCGGAAGCCGGGCCCCCACTTGGATTTAAATTAAAAGGATGTAAAGCAGTGAGGTGTTTGAGCAAGTTGTCCCCTCTCAGTTTTAGTGTCCTCTTATGAAATAGGGGAATCATAATATAAACCCCACAGGGACATTTTGAAAACCAGGTGGGATAAGTTTCCCACCTGGGAACCATGTGTCCAGTAGAATGCAAAGTATACAGTAGGTCTTCTGTAAATGTTGGCTAGTAGTGTTCTGTAAATGAGAGGATTACAGGATATACTAGGTGAGTTCTAGGAGACCCTACAGCTATTAAATGAAAAGTCTTGGTCTCAGGGTGAGGCTACATTTTGGTGGCTCAAGACAGGTCCCATAAGAAGGAAAAGGCCGAGGTTTCGAAGGGAAGTTGAGCCTCCTCTGAGGACAGAAGCACCTCAGATGCCCATTAAAGGGAAAATTTAGTCTCTTTTCCAGATTTACTAAAGCTGAATCTTTGGGAGCAGGGCTTAGTAATCTGCATTTAACAAGCCCTTCATCCCTCCCCGAATTCTTTTCCACACTAAATTTGAAATCTGCTGGTCTAGAATTTGGTGGCCCGGTACTAATGCAAGCACCAACAATAACTGGAACAATTTAATTAAAATCCCACAACTCTGAACGCATTTAAGGAGAATTGTTTTCTAATGTATTCTAACCCAATTCCCGGGGACAGGGAAAATACTTTTCTCTCTCGTTGGACAGTTCTCTGTCCTGACCCACAGTGCCAACAGAGCAAACACAATCTACTTCACTTCTGCTCGTCTGTAGAAATGGCAACAACGTTTACCACCTCAAAGGGGTGCTGTGAGTTTCCATTTATTGCTGTTTACAAAGTCTTCTGAGTGTTCTGATAAATCAACTATAAGTTGGCATTATTCATAGCACCCTGTTGGAGCTTAATACATATTCAATTAAAAAACAATGACAACAATACAGCAATATCCACAAATTAGCATTAATTATAGCAATGTATTATTCTCACCCTACTGCCACAATTTTATCTAGGCAGAGCTGTTTATGTCTGGAGACTGTATAGTCTCTCTCATTAATGAGGGACAATCTTTGCTCAGTGATGTCAACATTTCCTCTGGTAAAGTTCACATCACCCTTGCCTCAGAGTTCTGATTTTTCAGAGGATCTTTCTATTTGGCAAACACTAGGATAGGAAGAAAACACCTTTCCCCTGAAGAAAGTCAGGATACTGCAAAGCATCCTGGACTCCTCCATTTCCTGTAGACCCCTCTTTCCAAATTGCTCTGGACTCTAGCTCCCCTTTGCCATGGTCATGGCCGTCGCTCCAGCTCAGGGCTTCTTCTGCCTCACTAGACTCCTGCAGTCAACTCCAAGCCATTCTACCATTGCCACTTCTGACCAGCGAAGTCCTGCTATATGGTAGAAATCCATCTGCACAGAGACCAGGAAATTTTATTCTCCTTCATAAAGGTCTTCATTGTTCCCTAATGATAACTAATATAGCCTCAGATTGAGAAAATCCCAAAACTGTCATCAGAAATGAATTACAGAGAAGTAATTCATTTATTCGAATTGAGGGAGTGGCTGTAAGACATTCAGGGAAACTTTTACCAAAGACAGACAGTAGAGAGAGAGACACGCAGGCAGAAGGAACATCTTAAGCAAAGGGCTACAATGCTGTATGCCTCTCTATCTGTGTAGTTCAGGTTCAATTTTCTCTAGGGGGCAACAATCTGGTAGCTGGCCAAGCCATCCACTTATCAAGAAGGAGTGTCACCATTCCCTCCCCCGCCTTCCTTGCCATGTCCCTCTCAGGAACAAGGGCACATCTTGCTGTTCTAGGCTTTGCTGACTCCAGTCTCCCAGTCTGCATGAGCCTTCGACATGCATAGTTGAGGTTGAGGAATCTGTGCCTAGTGGGTTTGAGGTTTCATCAAGAGAAAAAGAAGGAACTTATGTGATTTCACTGAGTAACTATTTTCACTACAAAAAATTCCCATATTTATTTTTCCCCTTTTGAAATGGCACTAAGGAAACACATGCCAGACTGCCATGAACAGGAGCTGTACTTTCCAAACAGTAGCAAGGACTAAAAATAGAAAAGCTTGATTTGCTCAAGATGTATATAACTTCCTCTCCCATTTCCTTTCCTTACCACCCTGAGTCAGTGCACAGAAGTGGTACATGGTGAACCTTTTGTATGTTTACAACAGCATCAAAAGCATCAGAAAAGGGTGATAAGCCCATCTATAGTACATACTCCGTGGATGTTTCCAGAGAATTCCTACTGCCTAGTCAAAGAATGAATCAATCAATCAATCCACAGATATCAACCAAATATCCCTCAAGGATATAAAGACTATGGGTGATATAGGAATATGAGTTGTAATTTAGCCTTCAGATAGTTTCTAAAAGGGGAATGAACAGGAGGATAATAGAAAGAGTCCAGGCGTATGAGTCCAGAAATCTCTAGTTGGAGTTGGAGCCAGCTCTCCTACTAACTGTGTCACTTTGGGCAATTCACTTAAGAAAGGTGAGTACCTCGATTCCACATTGCAAGAAAGATGGACTGGATCATGATCCTTTCAAATCTGAGGCTCTATGATTTGTGACATTAAGTGATATCTACAGGTCTCCCCCTTGTCATACTTTGATTCTGGCTTTATGATATATAGTTTGGAGGTATATGATATAATGACATCAGTCCACAAAAAGGTATATATTAAGTAGCAGAAAAATGAAACATAATTAACTGATTTTTCCATTAACTGATTCATTGTAGCCTTTACTACGACCCAGATACTACTTGATACTCTATATTCTTTACCTTAATTAATCCTCAAAATAACTATCTAACTTATCATTCTCATTTTGCATGTGAAGATGGATAATGCAACTGGTAAGCAATAGAGCAGGGCTTCCTGGCACTAAACCCTAGGCTCATGTCACTACACCACACTACACAGTCAACAGAGTCAGGATGCAGAGAAGGGAGAGATTGGGTTGAGCTGGTGGTGTCAGAGGTTATGAGGAAGAAAGTGGGATCTGAGTTAGGCTTTTAAAAATGGGAAGGATTTCTGATCAGCTGAGAGAGGAGGATGCTTCAGGCAGCAGGAAAGACACAAGGAAAATTAACTCAGCATGGGAAGCTGACAATGAGGATATCAGCCTCACAAGAGCAAAGACTGTAAAGAGCACAGTGAGAGACAAGGGATGCTTTAAAGGGTGAGGTAGGTCATGGGGTACTTTGAAAATCAACCAAGAGAGAAAATTTAATGTGGCAGGCAATAAAAATCCATAGGAAGAAAATAATACTTTCTGAAGACTAATTGGTTGGGGATATGCAGCTAGAATGGAAAAAAAAAAAAAACAGAATCAAAGCAATGAGTCTATTGTGATATGGAGAAAGAATGAGCTAGGACAATGAATAGGAAAATGAAGAGACTAAAGCAAACTTGAGGGTCATTTTTAAACCAAAATATATTAGATGCTGGTGATAGATATATTAAAAAAAGCAAGACATATCAATAATGACCACAGAGTTTAAAATCTGGAAGACTAGAAGATATGGTTGTACCTCTCTAACAGAACAGAAGCCTTGGGGGAGGAAGATGAATTCAATTTGGGACATATCGAATGTGAAGAGACAGAAGGTTTTCCCTGTGGAAAGATCCTATGGCTAAATGGCACAGCAGGTGTCAAATAAAAACACAGTGCCAAGAGTCATAACCAGTTCAAGACATTAAATAAACAGATATCGAAGTTGACTCTGTTAGAGTTGTGACTTCTGAGGGAAAACAGAAGGTCAAAAGGGAGAACACTGAGTGGGCACCTAAATTTAGGGTCAGGAAAAAGAAAGAAGGGGGATTTGGTAAGGGAGAGAGAAAATGAATAGTCACAGATATAGCAGAGGAACCAAGGAAGTTCTGTGTAGTGAAAATCGAAGGAGGAAGTGAGGAAGTTCAAATCATCAAGAGTGTTACCTGCCTGAAAGAGGTAGAAGAAGATGTCAGAAAAATATCAGTCATTGGGGAATCAGAGGAGGTGGCAAACACATACAAGACCATTTCAGTAGAGGTGAAATGAGTTAAGTTCATGTTAGGACCGGGGCTTAAATCCCAGTTTACAGAGAGAAACATGGTAGAGCAGGGAAGGGAGGGGAGGAGAAAGAGTCTCATTCAATGAATCTGTAACTATTAAACTACTTCTCTGTAGTTGCCATGGCCCAAAACTGGTTTCTATCCCCACAGTGTCAGAAGAAAATTACTAAAGTGACACTTATATGACTCTCAATGAGCCAAAAGGAAATGAAAACAATCCTCTAAGCACATTTCAACTTACAAAATAGCTCGATGTAAAATGGTGATAAAAATGATAAAGTCTCCTGAATGTGCACTGTGAAATACTCTTCTGGTTGCCGTATTTTTTATTCAATTGTTTGACCATCTCTTCATGGAATACATAAGTCTGAGCCAGCCAGGTACTCTATGAAGTCAGGACCCTGACTCTGAAACACACTTAGTAAGCTATGGCTTGATTCCATAAATCTCTGGGCAGGGGATAGTTTGTCACTCTCTTTCCAATATACACCATACCATCAAATACATCATTTAAAGGCCATGTAATTATTTATTATTCTAAATATGGGGGTGATATAATTTCTAATGGAAAGAATTAAAGCTCAAGGATGTTGAAATAATATTTCGAAACAATTATTTTTAACGTAAATCCTTTAGTTACTGATTTAGAAAGTGCTATCAAATGGGTTATTTTCAACTGATCATCAAAAAAACCCAGAAGATAAGAGAAATAGGATTATCATACTAGCTCTATGACTGAAGAAACTGAGATCTGGCTCTTAGGGATGATTAAGATCTGTCATCCCGATGTATCGTCTACAGTTCAAAACAGAAGGTGGCTGTAGGACAGACACAGACTTTTTTTTTTTTTTAATTTTTTGTTTATTGCAGTAACATTGGTTTATAACATTGTATAAATTTCAGGCAGACACAGACTTTAAGTGAGTCTGGGAATGAGACTAAAGGGGATGAGACAAACTATGGGGAAAGAAGGAAATTTCTGAGTTCCTCCTATGTCTCTCTCTCCCTTTCTTTCTTTTTTTGAGGGGATGGGGAGCTCTCATAAACCAAATCCATTACTTCCAAAAATAACACTAAAATTATATTTCTTAAAATGTGAATCCTCTCTGTCTTGTGTTAACCCCATCCACCTTTTAAAAGACTGCCATAGCAACATTTTTTCTACGAGGTACCACCAATTTTACTTGTTTTCGATAGTAATTACAAATTGATATCTTCACTAAAGTTTATTGGTAAAATAAATTTAAAAACAAACAAAAAATTATGGAAATAATTCCATTTTAAAGGTCTATAAACACCTTTCCTATATTTTAATGTGAAAGTACATTCTTCCAATCCATAAAGATACAGACAATTAGGAAAAAACAAAAGAAGCTGAAGACAATATTGCAATAGAGAATTCGACAACAGAACTCACAAGAGCAAGAGCTTCCCAATAACGAGACTATTTGGAGAAAAACATGACAATTGGTGTTTTGTGTCCTCCATTAAAAAAGAATATAAAGGAAGAGTAATAATAAAGCAGTGATGGCAAAAGAGAGAGAAATGGACTAGCATGACTCAGAAAACTGTAGGGTTTGATTCCTGCCTGGGTCGATTCCTACCATGGAAATCTGGAATATTATTTCACCTCTCTGAGCCTCAGTCAATTCACTAGCACAAGATGGAGAATTACTCCTACCCTTCTCTTTCCATAAGTTTTTTAAAGGCTCAAGTGAGATAAAATATATAAAATTCTTCTACAAAAAAAAAATCTCAAAGTCAATTTTGGAGTTTATGGGGTAGGAGCTTTGGACAGGTCAAACTCACGAAAGCTAATAATAAAATAATGATGACAATAATAGCTTAACCTCTCAAGGGTTGGTATAAGTATTACATGCAATAATATATTTTGTTATCTAGTAGGGAGTTTGTAAATACCTGACTTTTGAGTGGATCCAGCAAAATCACCTATGCACAGAAAATCTCTCAAAAACATTAGAGTTTCAAAAATAAAATATGAGTTAATGCCCTAGGTTTTTGGTCTTGGCATCCTCTATTCCCTCTTTTACCCATTCTTTCAGATCAAATTGTTTTGTGCCCACGTTGAGTGGATTATGTAAATTACAAAGGAACTGAAGGATTTGTGAGCACAGCAGGACTTCCTTACCAAATCCATGGATAAGAAGAACATGGTACAATCTGTGAGGGGATTGTCGGAGAATATGCTGGAGGCTGGGATGGAAGACGTGCTTATTTCCACTAAAGAATTAGAGAGAAAGCTCTCTTGGTGGCCCCTGGCCACCAGCCATGAACACATATTGTTGATGACTTTGGCTGCTTTTTTAGAATTTAAAATGATCTGCCTTCTCTTATTTGTAAGGGAATTGATACTAAGCCAAGAGGCTTACAAGTGCCCAAAATGCATTTTGTTTTTGTTTTTGTCCATTTGAAAATAAATCACTGCTTCCATGATGCTTGTTTCGAGATCTAAACAAGTTACCTCGACACTTCGGGCCTTAATTTTTTTTTTTGTTAAATTATATTTGCACTGTTCTTATTTGTGAAAATCAAATAAGATAATATAAAGTATTTTGCAGTTGGTAAATCACTATGAGGTTATAAAGAGGCGATATTTTATTACCAAGGTATTGAATTTTAGAGCTGTAAGAGATCGAAAAGATTATTTAATTCAATCACTCATTCTCCAAAGATAGTTTGTGGGAATATTTCTTTAGCAAAAGGACTTAAAATTCCCAAGCATATATGAGCAAGGGATGGGTTCATTAGTGAACCTTGGGGAGGTATGTTGCAAACCAAAAGACAGTGATAACTGTGCCAGAACTCAGCACAGAGACCAGCTAGCCCAGCATGGCCCAACAGTATTGGCATCACCAGTAAATATTTCCTAAGGCACATAAAATATTCTCTATGTGTATTATTTCTTCAAAACCTCACAGCAACCCAAGGAGGTCAATAATACACTACAATAATACAATAATTATGCCCATTTTACAGATGAGCAAACTAGGGCATGGAAAGGTTAAATAACATGGCCATAGTCATGCAGCTGGTGAGTGGGGCGCCAGATGTGAACCCGGGAAGTCTGGTCCAGCACTTAACAGTGTTAGCCATCATACAATGTTGTCCCTAAGCTTTACTGGCGTAGAGGATGCAAACAGGGACAGCTTTTCTATGGTGGAGCACTCAAGGGCAGGAGAGTGAGCTTAAGATAAATAGCAAAAGATTGCAAAACCTGAGCTGACTTCAAGCTGCCACAACACAAAGGGTGAGCAGTTGGGGGAGCCTCTCGGAAAAAGACGTTTGGACTATAGAATGTCAAAACAGCAGTGCAATCACTCAATGAGTTCATCCTTTCTCATAAAAAGTACTTTGCTACATTCCCTGACACTCGTGGTGACACAGTCACTCTTGGTGACACAGTCATTGAGAGATATGGCTGGGGAAATAGTGAGGGAGGAAACTGAAAAGGCTGGAGAACCAACCAGAGACCACCCCACAGAAGGGCTGTCCACGGCCCACTGCTGCCTCATTTGGCATAGAGGTAGGGCATGTGAAATAGGGGTTGTACTATCTGCCCATGGATCCTCACAACTAATAAGTAGCCTTGAGAACTGGGGTAAAGCTTCCTGGTCTGCTTTTGCTCTGTGTATCTAAGGGAAACTCTTTCCCTGGCCTGCCTCCCCTAATTACATACACAGGGTGAAGGCTGGATGCAGATACCCACCCTACGGCCGCCATGCCATTTAAAGGACTATATATCCCTGATCTAGACAAGAGATCAAGTTTGGAGCACAAGCTAGCTAGGTCTACCAGAACAGCAGATCCAGAACCACTGCAACCACATTTCCCCCCAAATTTAGCTGGATATAGGATTTATAAGTCAAGAGCAGACTAGCACCACAAAAATTGAAAATAAAGAAGGGAAGCAAGCAATAGGGTTGCTTTCATCTGGTAGAGTGATTTAAAAAGAATACCAATGCGAAGGATGAAGAACAAATCCCAAACCATAAAATAGGAGTTCCATAAGGAAGAGAAAGGCAAATGAAAAACTAAAATGCTTTTTCCCAATAACATAAGAAAATCCCCCTTCGCTAAATAAAAACGTGACTCCTCAGATCACACAGATTCACTGAATGCTGAGTAGAAATATTGGGGTGAGGGTGAGAGCACCTGTATCTAGACATAGTCTAGTAAAATTGCTGAATCCCACAAATAAAGCTGACAGGTCGAACAAGAAAAAGTTACTCCATGGGAAAAAGAATTAGACTGGCATCAGATTTCTCATCTACAACACTAAATGCTAAATGATACTAAACAATAGTATGGAAATCTTTGTTGAATACTGAGGTAAAAAAATTTGAGCCCTAGGCCAGCCTTGGTGGCCTAGTGGTTAAGTTAAGCATGCTCTGCTTCAGTGGCCCGGGTTTGGTTCCCAGGCACGGACCTACACCACTCTGTTAGCGGCCATGCTGTGCTGGTGGCCCACATACTAAAAAGCACAGGAAGACTGGCACAGATGTTAGCTCAGGGCAAATCTTCCTTGGCCAAAAAAAAAAAAAAGGAGGGGGGCTAGAATTCTACTTGCAACCAAACTTAACTATGAAGGCAAAAATAAGCAATTTTCAGATATACAAAGACTCAGGAAATATATCATCCATCCAGCCTTTCCAAAATAAATTACTTGATAAAGTGCTATGTCAGAAAAAAGAAAAAGAAAAGAATCAGGATGATGAATTCAATAAAAAAAATTATCAAACAAGAAGCAGTGCAATAAACAAGTAAAAGTTATAGTTTATTAATAATGGGGTGGTACAATTTAATGTGAGAAACGATTCTTGTAAAACAGATGTTATAAAGTTTAAAATATTACAACACATACTCCAAATTCTTTTAATAACACTTTGATGAAGCAGGAGGAGAGTGCTCAAACTTCATACAGTGTATATATTGGGGTTGGGTTTATATGCATATCATAATATTTCCTTGATAGAGAAACATGTTCCAAAATTTTTAATCTACATTGTTTGATTTATTTACATTACTAGAAAAAACATGCATTACTTTTTAGACATAGAAAAAATAAATATATTTCAGCTTTGAAGAAACCACTAAGATTCTTGATGGGAGAGACAAAATGGGATAAAAACTTCCACTGACTCAGAAAGAACCAGCTACGGTTTTACTTAACTTTGGGCAAAGGAAATTTTCTGAAATATGCAAATATTGTAAATTACTCCCTATAAAGAAACTCAAGAGCCAAAGCAAACCTAACCTCATTGGTTATCCCAACATAGAGCAGAACTGACCACAACCAATTTCCCATAAGACTTTTCTTGTCCAGCAATTAACTAATCTCTCACTGCAGACAGCATGCGTGTGTCCGAGATTATTTCAAGGTGGTGGCAGCAGTGGTAATTGAGTTGATAAGGGTGAAGCAGTACGTGTGTGCACATACTCCACTATTGATCCCAGGGAAAAGGTTTACCTCTTTAAATAGATTCTTAAAAAATAAGAAAGAGAAACTATGACATTCCATGAAAAATGTTCAAATCGCTAAATGAAACATTAGAACACTCCCTATCGGCTCTAGACCTGCTACTTTCAAAGAAGTTTTTATAAGTCTAGACACCGAAAATATCTCTCTTTTCTCATTTGAATAACTAATCAGAGGATGATTCAGAGCGAAAGACAAACAGAAAAACTTTAACATTTGCTTCTAGAAAGTCACATTGACCAGAGGCAGCGACATGCCTAAGAACCCACCAGCCTGCTAAACATGCACTGACCTACAAATGCAGACTGTAAAAGGAGGCGGCAATCGCGAAGCGAGCTGCTGCTGGCACTGCTGTAGCCAGGGTCACAGACAACCCTACACATCAACTCGGGCTCGCTAACCCAAGGCCCAAAGGAAGAAGAAGGGCCAGGAAGAAATAAGCATCTCAATCTCCCCTTGGGTATGTTTTCATGGATCGAGATATTCTTGTATTCTCACTGCACAGAAAGGACAAGCACTTCAGAGTGGATTAAAGCTTTGCGGAACAATTTGGTTTTGCTCTGGCAATATTGCACGCTACCTCTACTCTTAAACTTTGTAGCCTGGTTTTACCTTCTTTTACCCAGCCTCCTCCTTCCTCACCCCACTACTGGGCAGCAGAGGGGATGCCCTCTATGATAGCATATGTCCAAACCATGTAAAGCAAGTCCTGCTGCCTATTTCTGTGAGTTCATGAATGAACACGGCCATGGCTGTGGGCCTGAGTTCTCCATGACTACAAGTAAAATTCTGTCGTTCCATCCCAGAGACCATGATGGTACTAGACCAAGAGTCGTAAGACACAGATTCCAGTGCCAGTTCAGCTAAAACTGAAGTAGACTTTACAATTATTATTCATAAATAAAATACATGAAATGGGTAAGTGGATAAATGACTATAATCCACCATTCACCAGACAAATATATGAGCTTTGAATGTTTTCACAAGAATAGAAATGAGTTGGCCTGCAAACTTTTGGAGACTGACTTTAAGACAAGACCATAAATGATTTCAGAAGTTTCTCTTCTTCCTTCTCTTTTCAACTAACTCTGGGCATTTCCCCGAGTTCAGTGCATACCGTTACACTGTTCTCACTCTCTCCTCAGCAAAGCCACCTCTTTCAGTAGCTTTATTGATCAACTCCTTGAGGCGGACAAAACCTATCTCTCTCCCAGCCTGACAGTTCCCGCGAATGTGCATCATTTTCTAAGAGGGTAGGAAGAAAATCACTGTGAGTAAATCATAAAGGGACAAATTTCAGTTCAATAAGAGAAAGAAGTTGTTAACATTTGCAGTAACCAGCGATGCACAAATGGTCTGTTTTCTGAAGTGGAGGGACTGGAGTTACAGTAGCAAATGAGACCATCCTGCCTGAATGAGTGGAAAAGGAGAGATGGAAAGTAAAAGTGTATAATCACTGGATAGTTGGCAAGTAAAAGCAAGCCACAGAACTGGGGCACAGAGACAGAGGCAGAGTTAGGAGATACCATCGGGCAGTCATGAAGAAAAGTCAAGCAAAGATGTCATGAAAAGAGGAAGCTAAATATCGGGCACCTAAACTCAAAGCTATCAGGTATCAGCAGATACGTCTCTGTGGAGCTCAAGGAAGTCTACCAGACAACTCAGAGCTGTTTGCATGGGGTTTCCCACAAGTGTGACATATTTTTGCCTTCTGGTGTGTTAAAAGCACCACTTGGCATCCAATAACAGATCTGGGGATGCCACCCTTCTATTTAAAATAATAACAAACAATTGCAATAAATTGTCAATGGTTTCAGAATAAAGGGCAAATTCTACAGCCTTTCTAGAAATGCAGGCCTACCACACCTACTTTATGCTTTCCTTCCTCTGTAATTACTTTACTGCTGAAAAATTCATTCCGCCATCTGAAAATTAAGGTCCTACCCAGCCATCGAAATTTCAGTTCTATTGCTCTCCAGTCATAGTTAATTTATCCCGCCCCCACCTCTACCATAACATAGGACTTAGATTGTGCTTCTGATCACAGCATGATGACTAGGGCATAATTTACCATGAAACACCTTAATTTAAAAGCTGAGTATGTATGCACCTCCAAAACTTGATTTGGGGGTATTGTATCTGATCCATCTCCTTATTCTTCAACATTGCCTCACCTATTATAGTCACCTATAAATATTTTGTTAAATTGAAAAAAATCAGAAGATTTAAACAAAAGAAAGGGGCTTGAGTTATCATCTCTAATTCCCTTGCAAACCTGAAATTTTATGAGACATTCTCCCCCTTTGAAACTGCTTTAAGCAATGCTATATACCTTCCCATTAGCTGGCTGAAATAGGAAAAAATTACCAACTGTAGCATCACATCAGAACAAAGCTAAAAGTCCCAAGGTTGAAACTCAGGGCACTAGACCCACAATGCCGAGTTCTAAGGCTATAATCCCTAGTACATGTGCCTGACTTATAGAAAGCATTCAATTTATAATAAATGAATGAAGAAAAAGGAATGAATGAAGTGACTGCTCAGTGGTCACTCTAAACCTCACAGGCACTGACGTCAAACTGATCCTGACAGAAAACAAAAAAAAAGATAAAGCCCACATTTGTTTTCCAAGATTCATTTTTTTCCCAATAAAATGAGATTCTCAAAATGCGAATTCTTGACAGTAAATATTTGCCTTATGTTAAAAAAAAAAAATTGTACAACATACATCAAAACTTCAGAAAGCCAAGCAAAACTCCTGGTCTTTTCAAATAAAAGCATGCAACCCCCTCATCTGAACCTCTGAGCCTTACAAGCTGGTAGAGAAATAAAGCAAAACCATGTGCACAGCCTATTTGGTACAGTGGGAAGAAGGACAAATCCAAGAGTTGAGATTTCTCAAATTCAGTAAGAGCTCTGTCAGCAACTACAGGATCCATACCTTCTTGGGTCTCAGTTTCCCCATTTGCAAAGAGAGAGAGTTAATTCACTTAGCAAGTACTTGAAAAGGTTATAACTAGATGCCTGGCGCCAGAGTCGCACTGAATAATCTCTAAGTTCCCTTCCAGCGCTGAAAATCTTATAATTCTTATAGTCACACTTGGGAGACGTTCTTTTGGCTATGGCCTGAAAATTTGGCTGGAAACATAAACAGACTTCTTCATAAAAACACACATTTACCAACTATAATTTGGACTTGGCAACATGAGCTTTCACCATGGCTGAGAGGAAAAAGTGCAAAATTTTCTCCATGATTATATTACTTTGGGCTCCATTAAAGCTTATATCTAAAGGTGGTGCAAACATGGTGAGAGCAGGGCCAAGCCACTATCACATCATGTCACTGCCCCCAAGGGAAGGGCATCCCTGTTTTCTCTTAAACTTGCCAACAATCTTCCATATATTCACTAATAACACGCCTCTCCTACCAGATTTGTCCTTTTCGATTTGGCAAATTCTATTTCATTTTTTATCCTTCTTCCTTCTGTTTTGCAGAGAACATAAGCCAACATGGCAACAGGCTTTTTGTTTATTTCCTTCCATTTCAAAAACAAAGCCATGGTTTCAGTATAGCTATCAGGACAAGGTCTATAAAGAAAAAGCCTTTTTGCAATCTTATGAAAGCCCCATGTTGAATTTTTCTCAATGAAACCCTTTGGCAAAGCCTTATTATTATTCCTGCCGTTGTTATTTTTATATAGTAATAATTATAACATCAAAATATCTGTATTGCCATGATACTTTAGCAATTTCAAATCCATATGTATTTCATTTAATTATTAGAGGTAGATATAGTTACCTTATTTTTAATTATGAGGAAAGTAGGACTTAGTGTGACCTGCTCAAGACCACATAACTAGAATTATTACTCAATTAGTATTCAAACACAAGTCTTCTATCACAAGATCAAACAAACTTTTGGAATTAAAGATTTTAAATGCAACAAAATAGTTTCTCTAAAAACCCAAGAGAGCAAATGAACTAAGTGAAGTTTTTAACTGTGTAAATTAAATAATATGCAAAGAACTACCCCCAAAAAAATAAGAGTAAAGATATACAAAAGGCAAACTTTTTTTCATTGTTAATAAAAAATGACTAAAAATAAGGAAAATCGACCATGTTATATTTATTTGCTAAAGGATCTATCTGTTGCATAAAATAAACTTTGTAGGACTCCTGTCCATTACTGGCATCTGATCTTTGATTTTACTACCTTACCACAAGATAAAATGTAGGAACTTTGCGACATATATATCTAAGACATAAAATTTTTAATAACCTTTAAAAGATCGAGTCTCCAAACTGAATTGGAGCTCACTGGTTATAACTGGAACTTGCTAATGTCAACTGATCAATAATATAAAAAGCTTCTTCTATTACTTACGATCTACTATATGAAAACATACTCCCTAAGAAATCCACATGGTTTAATCCCTCCTCTCCTCCTCCAAGTCTTTGCTTAGAGGTCACCTTCTCAGTGAGGCCTTCTTGACCACGCCCACCCCAAGTAGGCCATATCCTCTTCCCTTTTCCCCCACCCAGAACACTGGTCTCATTCTAATGTACTTCGTAATGTATATATTTTGTTTACTTCCACTACTTTCACTAACATGTAAGTTTCATGAGGGTAGAACCCCGTCTGGCTTTTTGCCATAGAATTCCTGTGCTATAAGGGTGCGTATATAGGCACACAGAATATTTGTTGAATGAATGAATCATTTCTTCCTTTGTCTTTCCCAACCTGAAATTTAGGAGAAAGAAAGCCAGACAATGGACTGAACCATTTCAGTAGTTATTTTCTATGGCTTTTACTCGTCAAAATTTATTATATAGGGAAGTTTTAAACACATATAAAGGTAGACCAAACAATAGAATAACCCTTCATGCACCCAACAATTATCAACTCATAACAATCTTTTTTCACCTATCATCTCACTCAGGAGCTCCCTATGTTTATTATTTTGAAGCAAATACCAGACATCATTCCATTTCCTCCACAAATATTTATGATTTTTCTCTAAAAGATAAGGACTAATTTTTTTCTCAACATATCTATAGTAACATTTTCACTCCAATATCAATAATTCTATGACTGTGTGATTTAGTTTTCCTTCCTGATATGAATGGCATTTAGCTGCCTAAATGGTGACAGCTGGTCACCAGTGCCCCTACAGGATCACAGGCTGAGAACTACTTCTAATGTTGCTTCTGACTCTAGCCCTGACTTACTTTGTAATCAACATTCTCGGGAGCACAATAGTTGTGTATAATCAATACGTACTATAATGTGCATCCTTGACCTCACTCAGAAGAGAAAAGGCGAAGGATGTTTGTTGTTGCTTTTGTTAGAAAGATATTGCTGACCAGTTAGGACCCACAGTGACCAACCAGAGCCTGAAAATATCAGCCTTACTCATATAGAATACAATGTGTGTGGATAGAGAAAAAAGGCAATAAGAAAGCATGTTTGTGTGTCCCCAGGATAACAAGAAAATATGGACTTCTCAAATGGCATTCCTAAAAAATAGATTTGAGTTTCAAAACAAAATTAGTAGGTAAAAGGATTTCTAGGGCTTCAGAGTGCAAGCCAGCAGAACTCTGAGAAGCTTGAGTTGAGTATTTTGCATTAAGGTACCTTAGCTCTTTGTGAGTTGTAAAGCTTTCTTTAGGCTCTGGATAAACATTTATCCACTACAGAAATAATCGCAGAATTCATGAGCTTCCTAGCATGGCTTCTAAACGTGACCTCAACCACAGATCTTACCTGTGCCCTGAAAGAACCTTCATCAAGCGGTGGTGGAGGAGGGAAGTTTCCAGAGCCAGATGGAAGAGTACTGGGATCCTCTAGAGGTGGAGGTGGAGGTGGGAGAAAATCACCTATAGAGAGGAAATACACACATGAGGTTAATATGGACGCACCATTACAGTACTCTTTTGTGTGTGTGTGTGTGTGTGTGTGTGTGTGTGAGGAATATCAGCCCTGAGCTAACATCTGATGCCAATCTTCCTCTTTTTTCTGGGGAAGACTGGCCCTGAGCTAACATCTGTGCCCATCTTCCTCTACTTTATATGGGACGCCGCCACAGCATGGCTTGACAAGTGGTGTGTCGGTGCGCGCCCGGGATCCGAACCGGCGAACCCTGGGCCACCACAGCGGAGGGTGCGCACCCAACCACCTGCGCCACCCGGCCGGCCCCAACATTACAGTACTCTTAAAAAACACATATTTGCTGGCATTTTAGTGCTTTGTAATTGGCTTCAACACAATTTTTTGTCTACTATAGCAATCATTCCCTATCTTACTTCTCCTCAGTTTAAATAGCAGCATTAACTTTAAGAAGAATGAGGACCAGATTTTATTTAGAAGTGACATAAAAGCTAGTCTAGAGGGGTCAGGTACATTTAGCTAGAACAAGGAAGGTGCTTGGGGTGGTGGATTAAATGAGGTGTATAAGACTCGGTGCTTGCCCTCAATAAAGTTTCAATCAGGAAGAGGAGGGAAAAAAAGTGTACATAAGTAAGGATAATATAAGACGCAATTTATTAAGATGGACAAACTCTTCTGAAACTTAAGATAAAGGAAGGCGTATGTCCAGATAGAGGAACAAGGAAGGCGTCACTGGAGCATTTAAATGGCCCTGAACATTACAATGTAGAGAGCAAGTCCACTCTAGGCAGAGAGACGAGAGAATAAAAGCATAGATCAAAAAGTTCAGGGCCTACAGAATAAAGAGTAAGTTACAATATAGCATAACCATAGGAATGTAAAATAATACTAGTGGGTAATAAAAATCAGAGCAGTGATAAAAATCAGCTTTTAAGCATATTGCACATCTAGCAAAGAGTTTGAATTTTATAAGCGTGCAGTGGGGATCCATCAAGCATTTCTGAGAAGGGAACACTTGGTTTAATATGATTTACTAAAAACTAATCTAAAAGGACATGCAGGACAAATTAGGAGAAACTGGAATAAGAAACATCTGATTTGGAAATTTATATACAATCCAGGCAGGAAGTAATGAGAGTTTAGGATATCAAGAAACCCCAACATCGCTGACCAACAAGACAAGCACACTGAAGTTAGCGTTGTTGGAAGAGTACACCTAATCTCTAAGACTTGAGGTGTAGACATATATCCAAGAGTCCTATGGGTTCATGGTATGGAATCTTTTTAAATGCTCTCTTGAAGAAATTTTATTAGGAAAAGGAAATTTCCATTTTTTAAAAACTTTTCTCTATTTGTTCTTTTCCTTTTAAAAATAATATTTTAGACGTGTTGGGAAAATGTTATCTTCTATTTACGGATAAGTAGCTTTGCCTTGCATTTCAGCTGTTCAACACTTAGTGGTAGGGCAGGAGTCTTTGTCACTCAATGAGTTGCTTTTGGACCATACCAAAACATCACAACTTAGGTCTTCAGAAAAAGACGAGTCTAAATGGCACAGTGCAAGGATGGTGAGTTGGATTGGTTGTTCTGGTACACCTTTAAGATGGTTCACTTGTGCTCCATTTGCCTTACAAATTTGCCGTTAGTAGAACTAGAAGAGTAACTAACAGTTGTCAAATCTAGCTCCCAGCCATATTCAGACTACAAAGCAGTCAAACACACTGTCTTTAGAGTACTCTGCTTTTTGGACCCTCACTATGCACCAGGCACTGTACTAAGATTTTTCATAGGATACCTCTTATTCCTACAATAACTCTCTGTGCTGATGGTTCTCAAACTTTAGAGTTCATCAGGATCTCTGGAAGGTCTCTTTAACATAGATTGCTGGATCTCACCCCAGAGCTCCTGATTCAGTAGGTCTGGGATGGGGCCTGATAATTTGCAGTTCTAATAAATTCCCAGGTGATGTTGATGCTATAGGTCCTGAGACCATTAGAAAGGTTCAATGATTTATGTCACATAGAAACATTTCTACATCTCTTACCCTCTGTGTGTGCACATCTAGAGACATACTTTTTCCATATCTTTATTAGGATTATAAGTCTCATAAACCTTTATTAACTTTACCCAATAGTTCTAAGCATTGTCTACATATTAGAATCACCAAGGAAGCTTTTCTAAAAATGCTGATGCTAAACTTTATCTTACACTAATTCAATCAGGATCTTGGGATGATGGAAAGGGAGTGGGGAGGAGGAGTCAGAGGCCAGTATTCCTTTAAAACCTAGAAAATTCTAATGTGCATCCACAATTAAGAAACTCACTTTGCCTTCATTTGGCCAAAAACTACACTAAAAAATATTTAACACCTGTTAACTAAAAAGAATTGTCACCAAGTTATTTTCTGCCTTTAAAAGGCATAACATATGAGATGAATGCTCACAAGGAGATCTTAGATGATCAGCAAAGGAGGTCTAGCTTGATGGAGACCTAACAAATTCTAGTACACAGCATAGTTTTCAGGGTCAAATGTTCTATCTGGACCTATGTCTTCTTCATACCCAATTTAAAAGGGGATTTCTGAGCAGCTTATACTTCACCAGATTCTGATATGTCCTAGAGAATTGTCAGAGAATTACACAGTATCAGAACGGAATGAAATCTTAGAGATAATATTATAAAGGTAGAAACAGAAGCCCACAAAAGCCACAAAAACAGTTCACATTCAACAGCAAATTAGTTTTAGATAAAAAGTACACTGCCTGTCTCTGAGGTCCCTTCCAACGATATTCTTCTTGACTCTATTTCTTTTTTTTTTTGGGGGGGGGAGAGACAGATTGTCCCTGAGCTAACATCTGTGCCCATCTTCCTCTATCATGTATGTGGGACGCCACCACAGCATGGCTTGATGAGCGGTGTGTAGGTCCATGCCTGGGATCTGAACCCACAAACCCCGGGCCACCGAAGCAGAGTGTGCAAATTTAACCACTATGCCACCTAGTTGGCCCCTTGATTCTATTTCTGTAATAGAAATTAAATATAGTGAGGCACAGGTTGATGACAATCCTGAAAGGGGGAAAAGGAAAACAGAATCTATTTTTTCAAAGAAATAACTTGAAAACAACGGAAATCTAGACTGTATATTCTAGGTAAGATGAGGTAGATTTTAAAAAGTTGTAATGACAACCTCATAATAATTATCTGCTTTATTTTGCTCAGTTATTAAGTTAGACCAAAGTTTTCAGTTCTTCAAGCTCAACCATCATAGGATTCTTACTGCATTCTTTTTTTTTTTCCCCAAATTCCGACAGTGGCTTTTTTTATTTTATTTCATTTCATTTTATTTCATTTTATTTCATTTTTGTGAAGAAGACCAGCCCCGAGCTAACATCTATTGCCAATCCTCTTCCTTTTTTTCCCTTTTTCTCCCCAAAGCCCCAGTAGATAGTTGTATGTTATAGTTACACATCCTGCTAGTTGCTATACGTGGGATGCCGCCTCAGCACGGCCCGACAAGCGGTGCCTCGGTGTGCGCCTGGGATCCGAACCCAGGCTGCCAGTAGCCAAGTGCGTGCATTTAACCGCTAAGCCATGGGGCCGACCTCCTTACTGCATTCTTTAGAGTGGAGCTCACATTTTAAAACAATGTGGAGGAATGGGTAAATGTCTAGAAAACAGACACACGTGATAAACAATAGAAAACGGGACCTTTGGAAGGAAACATAACGTGTTAAGATAGTTGGAAAGAAAAACTCTCAATAACTATCTTAAATCAGACTAAAAACTACTATGGGAATTCTGACATAACTCACCATTTTAACAGGCAAGGAAACAAAGAAGAATGTTTCTAAGTAAGTCACAGTAAAAATAAGTTCAGATTAAGAGAGAAGGCAAAACTTTCATGTTTAAGGAAGATGGCAAAATGGAAAGAATAAAATGTGTATATGTGTGTGTGTGTGCACGCATGTGTGTGTGTGTGTGGCAGGGGTGGGGGCAAGAGGGTGGGAAGGAGATCCTTTCCATTCCAGATTTTTTAAAACAATGAAAGAGCATCTGACTTAGATGGTTAGGTGGAGACCCTCCTCGAGAAAACCATCTGAACCCATCAGCTGCGGTACCCTCACACTGGCAATGCTAAGCTGCAGACCTTCACATTAGTGCATGCTCTGTCCTCTCTACTGCCGGGGAAATCCCAGTGGAACTCCCAGACTCTGTGAATTGCAGGGGCATTGAATAAACCAAGCAGGCAGCCAAAACCAACACACCATCAGACAATTGGGGCGGTGCAGTGATACATAAAATCTAAGATGGAAACATTCAGTTTTAGAAGAAGGGAAGTGGCCACAGACACATGCCTACAAACAGGTTCCCTCCTTGCCCTCTCTTCACCATTCAAAGCCTACCTACATGCAGAATACATTCATCCCTCAATCACCAGGTAAAAGGGTTTACTCAAAGTTACCCGGCTAGTGAAATACAGAGCTGGAAATGGATCCTCACTCTGCGTTTGAGAGAAGCTGGGAAGGACCTCACTTAATGTGTTCCATATCATCCCAAATCATTCCGTTGGTATTCAAAAGGTTTTCGTTTTGTGCCAGAGGTAGCACCGTGAGGCAGTTAAAGGCTGAGTTGGGCAAATAAACTATTATATCCCTGATTCCTAAACACCACTTTATGCCAATTTACTTCAGAAAATAGCCTGTTATGCGTACCCCTGACTTGAAAAGACAGTGAAGAAAAACTCCCAAGACCCAGCTGTGCACATTTTCTCAAGGTACTCTTTCAAGGCTAGGTGGCATTGAGGAGATGTGGCTACCTGGTCGCAGCTGAGTTATATCACCACTGTAGCTATCCTAGTAACATGAGTTAGGTATGTATGAATGACATCTATCTGAAGGCAGAGCTCGCTTATCCCTTCATGAAATAAAGGCTTCCATCAGAGGGAAAAAAATAACAACAATTTACCAGCAAATAAGGTGATAAATTACTGGTTATGAATAATCATAATGGAAAAACATAAGGGAGTAATTAAACTCAGATCATCCCTGAAGTTTGGATTCATTTGCTATGGTAGATGATAGATAGATAGATAGATAGATAGATAGATAGATAGATAGATAGATAGACAGACAGACAAATAGACAGATAGACAGATAAAAGAAAGAAAGGATAATTCTCTTTCTTCTTCATTCAAACATCCATGTAAACCTACACCCTCACACAGAGATTTAGATAGTAGCCCTTTTATGCCTCAGATACAGTTCTATCATAGCATGTGTAATACTTGATTGTATTTATGTGTTTACGGTCAGTCTCTCCTAGTTAGAACTAAAGCTTCTAACAAGTAGAGCCCATTCATAATTGATCTTTCTACCCCACTACCTGTCATAAGGTTTGGGCCATGGTACATTCTCAGTAAATGCAGGTTGAATAATTAAATAAATAAAAATCCATTTAATCACTCAACTGACATTTTACAAAATGATCTAATGCTTTTGATTCTTTTCAAACATCAATATGCAAATCAACAAGGAAACTAGACAACTGCAGACTCTGATTCGGCAGGTCTGAGATTCTGCATTTCTAACATGTTCCCAGGGGATGCTGATGTAGATCCACGGACCACACATGGAGTAGCACGGCTCTAGGGCTCTTCTCGTTGGCAGTTCTTGGTTCTCCAATTTTCTTACGTGGACAATTTTTGGTTAAGGAAAATCTAAACTTTAAGGTAAGTATAAATAAAATCATTTAGGGGCTTCTCAAATTAAGAATTTAAATTATGAGGGCAAACAGATTGGGTTGAAACATACACACACACACACAAACACACACAAAGGTGGAAAAAATTAATCATGGTGACTAAATCATAAGCTTCAAGTAAAGGCAATATTTATTTCCATTAACAGTAACTAATAGAGACAGGAAATATGTTCGAAAGAAAACAGTACAAAAATTTCAAACCCAAAAACTTACACAACCCCAGCTCTACCCTTTACTTCAGAAAACGCAATGCTACCATCTCAGGTTCCGTTTTCCTCACCTATTGCATGAGGATAACAATATCCACTTCACGGTGTCGCTCTGCAGATCAAAGCAGCTAAAACAGTGACTGAAGCTTTTTTGACCCCAACCCAGAGTAAAGAAATAACCTTTTATATCATGATGCAATACTACTGTCTGGACGTATATAAGTACATGTATATCTGAAACAAGGGATTCATGAAACCAAACTTACTGCATGTAATGCACATTGAAATTTTCTATGTTATACTTATTTATTTTAAAAATGTGGGTTGTTACCCACTAAAGTGACCGTGACCCATGAATGGGTCTCAAACCACAGTTTGAACATTGCTGAGCTAAACTGTATGCAAGTGACTTGTGCAATGTCTACATGACAGATCACAATTCTTTCTTTTCACTTACGCACAAGAGGGTAACTGAGTCTAAACTTGACCACTTAGTAGAGGAGACCAAATCTGAGAAGGTGAAGCTCTCTGAACAAGGCTGAGTAAAGGGAGCAAGCAGGAAGATGAATCAAATATAACAGGAGTGACAACCTCCATAAGGTGACTGAGTAATGTCACAGCTAAAGCATTCTCCTCCTAGATGAGAGGCAATTCAAACCAACTAATTGAACAAGTACTTAAAGTACTTAAGTACCAAGTTCTTAAACCAAGTAATTGAAGACTTTATTTATAATTCCACCATCAACTCCATCTTCGGTATACATTAAAACACAAGTGCCAACAGGAAAACTGTGCCAGAAAGCACATTGATTGAAATATTTTAAAAATGAAGCATTCAGATTTAGGAGAGCAGGTATAATATTATCATTTGCATGATAATATATATACTTATATGCCTGTATTATCATGGAGTATCTTTTGAATGAATTCCCAAGAAATTCTTAACAGCAAGTTGCCTCTAAGAAGAAGCTGAATTTTGCAACTGGAGAACAGAGTGGAAGAGAACTTACTTTTCATTATACAAATTTTTTACCTGGCATATTTTACTTATTTATAATTTTAAAATAACACACACAAAACAAAAGAGAAATTTTCAGTACCTAGAAATGTGTCATCTGCAAATGTTGAGCTGAACATAGTTTTAAAAATCACCAGGAAATACTGGAATTTGGCAGAGGTCAAAAAACCATTGAGGTGAAGTCCCATTTAATGCATCACCTCTTAGTCTTCTCAAACTATTTATTATCCATTTGTTGTTACCAAAAATATAAAAGGAATTGCCCTGATTTACTCAATGTGCTGTTCCTAATTAGAGATTGGATAAAAATTCTGCTTATTCCTAGAGCCAAAGTCTGTGCAGCATCACAGTGTGACCACAAACCTCTGTCCTGGAGAGATTAAGCACTCATGGAGCTAATAATAAAGCAGGTCCTGGATTCCCATTTTGCTCCTGTTCCTTGAGTATACAGCCCCTTTGAGGACCCTCTGGGAGAAGTGATAATTATCAAGGCCAGGCTGGGCATTCCTGGTTCCCCATCCTCATTGTTATCAAAACAGCAACAACACCCCCCCCCCTTAAATGGCACATCTTCAACTGTAAATGAATAGATATGTGACCTTCACAAAGTAACTTCAATTCTTTCAATTTCAATTCTCTCAATTCAGTTCTCACACTAGACATTTTTGGAGTTCAGGCTTTTATTATACGTTAGAAAATTAATCTATTCTTCTTCCTTTTTTAACTTTACACTGCTTATCTAAAAAAAATTGTTGATTCTGATTGTACTTAATTTTCTAAGCACTGTCATTTAAATAGAAGGACTAAGACTAAAAATAGTGATAAAATACAATATTGATGATGGTATAGAAAAATCAGCACTCTCGTACGCTACTCGTATATAAATAGGAGTGTTCAAGATAAAACTTTTCTCAAGAAAATTTGGCAATGGGTACCAAAAGCCTTAAAAATATTGATACACTTTGATGCAGCAATACTACTTTTAATAAATTATCCTACTAAAGAAGTAACTGAAGAGTATACCGGGAAGCACGTTCAAGCATCTGCATCACAAAGAAATATAACGGAAATAATCAGAATGTTCATCAATAATATATTGGAAAAAAGAAAATCAATTGCAGTCAGTCACACACACAAATTGTGTAGCCATCAAAACGACGATGGTGATCTAGATCTGACATCTATTTATTCACTGATTGAGTGTCTTCTATGTGTCAGGTATTATTTTAGACACCAGGGGGGAAAAAATCAAACAAACAAATATAGAAAACGAAGAAAAAGTGCTGCGTTCATAGAATTTATACTCTATCAGGAGGAGAAGAACACTTTTAAAAATAAATTAAATAAAACATTTAATATCAAATGGTGATAAGTACCATATGGAAATATAGAGCAAGAAAGGGGGAAAGGACTGCTAGGATGGTGGTGGAATGTAGCAATTTTAAAGAGAAAAGGTTGGGAAATGGCTCATCAAAGTGGTATTTGAACAAAGACTTAAATCTAGTGAAGGAGTGACTCATGGAGTATCTGGGAGAAGAACACGAAAAGCTGCTTCTGATATATTATGATGTGAGGAACAAAGTGGGCTACCAAATAGGGTTTATAATATGGTCCTATTTTTGTATAAACCTATATGCCAACAATGGTTGTCTATAGCTCATGGGATGGCAAGTGTTGGGTTTTTTTTATTCTTTCTCCTTTAGGTTTAATTGTTACACACTAAATGTGAATTATAGGCATGCATTTTTAAAAAATCAAAAGGAAGATATTTTGAAATGAATCGCAGAATCTCCTCAAACCCAGTGTTTAATTTTAATGCACCACTATATTTACCCAAGCCAAAATGTAATGTCTCCGTCATCTTTCTAAATAACTTAACTTGAAATGCTCTTTGAGATTCTCAAATTAAAAGCAAGAAGAATTAATATCCTAAGGTAGATGAAGTCTCCCTGATTTTCAAATGGACAGTTTCACTCTACATTTAGCTAAAACAGAACCCCTGGGTCTTCTTTGAGTTCAAAAGCCCTCATGTTTAATTGCAAATAAATCGTCTGTATGAAGGTGAAACGCCTCACATCTAAGCATACTGTATTTCTCCACCACATAGTGGTTTCCATTTGTTGAAAAATTCAACTTCTTACTCAAAAACATTGAATGATTTTCAAATAATATGAAATTAGGAAGACGTGTGGTTCTGCAAATGGACTAGAACCAAATAGCATTTTTGAATCTACCAAATGTCATTTGTCTTACAAAAATATAGTAATTGCTACCCAAACAACAAACCACACCATATATTTTGACTTCCAAAGATGGGCATTCAAAATAAATAGGGCAATGAGTGAAGCCTAAGCTTCAGTCTTCTAGCAGCTATTCAGATATCTTCAGCCTCAATACCAAAAAGTGAAATTTTCTCAGTTTAAAAATGAAATAAAAATAAAATATTCATGTTGTTGACAAAGAATGAGGCAACAGGCCAGGGAAACAAAAAAATTATAATTTAACACTGAAAAACGAAGCTGGCAAACAAATATCAGTGTGCTGAGAGACTATTTCCTTTCCCTTAGAGATGGGACATCACTTTGTGGTGGCCATTGAGGCCAGAAGCTTACCTTGCCTCCAAAAATGGTGATGCAGCTAAGGGAGCGCGGTTTCACAACAAAAATGCTTTACGTCGCTTATTTAACTTATTTCACCACTGCTCTACCTGGAGAGATTGAACACCCTCACTTCCAATGACAACATATGGCTCCTTCCTGATTTAGCTCGCTTAGAAAACATAATCTGCTCTTTGTTAGTTTAATTGCATATCTATTGGTTTCTCCTAGTAGACTGTAAGTTCCTTGAGGGCAGGCTGTTTTACTAATCTCTATATGGAGCACATAAGAGATGCTTAATAGTAACAATATTATTATAAATTATTATTATTACAAATCTACATATTAAATCTATATTAAATACATATACAAATCTATATTAAACTCTGAAAGAAGGAGACTATGTATTTTTACCATAGACAACTTTGCCCCTTTCCAATTATTGATATAAAGTCAATATACTACAGTACTGGTCGGTCATAGGTTCTGTACGATGCTACGAGTGGAACAGCTAATAAAATTAATCTAAAAGAAGCCACCTTGTTTTGCTGCTGTTGTTGTTGTCATTGTTGTTGTTGTTTTTACGCAATACCTTACTCAGAGCATGTCTTCAAGATGTAGGCACTGAGTCCTCATCCTTAAGTCACCACCTGGTTATGGGGGCACCCTACCTCCAGAAATATTGCAACCATGTGTACTGCACTTGATCTTTCTTTTGCAATAAAAGATTTGTAGACAAGTATTAACAGCATCTATATCTCACAGTGTATCTAGAAACTCCTTCAAATCCTCCGGGAATTTTGACGAGTCAAATCTCTTCCCCTAAAGGAGAGATGGGAATGGAGGAGGAGCAGGGAAATGAAGGAAGAGGAAGGAGAGATGTCATATGGATGGAATCTCAAAATGTTAGTGCTTAAGGCATTGAAATAGATCTGACTTTTAACCAAGGGCATGCCTCAGAATCTCATGGGGCACTTTCTTCTACTACATACACCAGGCCCCATTCTAGAATTCTTAAATTAGAATCTTTGGCGTTGGGACCCAGACACAAACATCTGGGCAGGCTCCCCGGATGATTCTGATGTGTAGCCCTGGATAAGAGTCTTAACCTCCGTGAAAAACAAAGTCAGAATAAGGAACTATCCTAGATTAAAGAAGACTAAGGAGACACGGCAAGTAAATGCAACTTGTGATTCCAGATAGGATCCTAGACCAGAAAAGGGATATTAGGACAATTGATGAAATCCAGATAGAGTCTACATGGAGGCAAGTAGTATTGTGTCAGTGTGTAATTTCCTGGGTTTGGCAACTATACTGTGATTATATAAGATGCCAACATTTGGGGAAACTGGATAAAGGCTAAATCCTTTACATTGTTTTTCATTGTTTATGTAAAGTCTGAAATTATTTCAGAATGAAAAGCAAAAATTTACTTTTAAATTTTAAGAAAAAAAAGTCACTGACCTAGTCCAAAAACTTTATTTCATAGATGGAGAAATTTTCAATTAGTGTGGTAAAGAGACACAAATAGCCTAGAACCATACCAAGAAACCCAATGTGACCCCGTATCACTTACTTCTAGCTGAGGATACATTTATCACAGCACATGGCAAATTCAGTGTGAGAACTAGGACTTCTTAGGAATGACAAGGAAACTTGCTCTGCCCCTACAGCTCCAGAAGACTATGAAGAAGAGAAGTTCTTACTATTTAGGAGACTTGGAAAAGTTGATCAGGAACACATGAAATATCTTCAATAAAATCCAGGCTGACCACAGCATGGATAGGCCAGTAATCCTGGCTCGAAGATCAGCTGCAACGAAATCCCATAAAGCTTCCTTTTCCCCACTGTTGGAGCCCATTCCCCCTGCCTCAGGAGAATCCTTGAGGATAAGCATGGCTATATGAGACCAGGAGCCTTCTGTGATTTCTCCAGTCTTCATCTTTTACGCACAAATGACTTCAAATTCTTCTCACTGAGAAATTCTTGTTACTATTTATGTAAAATGATGCCAACCATTACTCACTCTCCTTCAACCCTGCCATTTCATCCAGACTGAAGCTTAGCAAATGCATAAATGCTTTAAAAATAATCAAATAGAGACACTCGTTTCATTGCAAGGTGGTTGTTTTTTGGCATGAATTTTTTTTTTTCCAAAGGATTACTAGAGCTGACAGGTACTTGCTCTAAAAATTTACTTCACCACCTGCTAGCTGAAATATTGCTTTCATGGATTTATATTGTATTAAAAGGTCACTGGCTGTTTAAGTCTTAAACAGTTTTAATCATACTAAAAGTCTCTTAACAGTAAGAAAAGGAAGCTCAGAACAAACAGCAGCAGGGACTCTAATTAAAAGGGCCAATTCATCTAATTTTATTTGGGGTTAATTATTCAGGATTCACTCTTTGATGTGTAAGGAATAGCAATTAGTAATTTTAGTGATTTGAGAATCATTGGAGGTGTAATCAGTTAAAATGAGTGAGTGTTTACAACACAAGATGGTGAATTAGTCTCTCTCAGCTGGAGAATAGGAACATTAGGCTTCAAGAGATCAAGGCTATGGATTTCAGATCCTAGTAATAACAGTCACTTCAAAATAAAACACATGTCAACAGCATCCAGCATTCTGTTTACTCTTAGCTAAAACAAGGCACAGAAGCTTCATGACATTACCTTTAACCAGATCTCCAACTTTGCTGCTGTCTCCAACCACTTCCCTCCATTTGGCTCTTGCCACGGTTACAGTAACCGTAAACACGTTACATTCAAAAAGCAATTCTACATAAATATCCACTTATAAGAAACACAAGACCCAAAATAATCAGGGCATTCATTTATTCCGTGTCTGCATCTCTAATTTATGGCTGGGCATCTCCATCTGAACCTCTAGCTCAGTGCTCAAAACTGAATTAGGGTACCCTAACCAACAGATCTGCTTACCTCCATTTGTGTCTTCTATTTTTCTGTTTACTTCAATACAGTTCTCCCAATCACAAAGGTTGGAAGAAAACCCCTTTTCTCTTTTTTTGTCCCACCCATCCACACTGACTATAGCAAGCTGCATTAAATTATTCCAAATTTTTCAAATCCATTTACTGCTCTCCATTTCTACTGCCACCAAAATATTTAATGCCTAATTACCTCATATCTAGGCTTAAGAAACAGCCTAAATGGTTTCCATTCTTCCTAACCTAGTCCTTCCCAACTAATCTTATACACTGTTGCCAGACTGAAAACTTCCATTGGCCCCCGAATAGCCCAAACAACCTCGAAAAAGGACATAGTTGGAGGACTCTCCCTTCCTGATTTCAAAACTCAGCACAACGCTATAGTAATCAAAACATTATGGAGCTGGCTTAAGGACAGACATAGAGACCAACGACATAGAAGAGACAGCCCAGAAATAAACTCACACACATATGGCCAATTGATTCTATGGCAACAGTGCTAGAGTTTTAGAGAATGATGGTTTGGGAGTGGCTAAGAAAAGCCCCTGCTCCAGGCTTCCCAAGATCTGACAGGACTTCATCCTGGACAAGTAGAATCCTGAAACAGGATGGGCCTGTTAATGAGAAAATGGAGAGCAACTTACAAGCTCAGTTCACCATATCCTCTCCTAAAATGCTCTGGTGAGTATGCATTCTTTGAGATTACTGCTGCAAACAGCAGTTCTGGAACTTTTGCACTTCCGAATGCTCACTTTTGCTAAGCCACATACTCAGCAGTCTGTCGGACAAGCTTCCTTGACTCCAAGAATTCGCTCCTTGACTCCTTGCTTCCTTGACTCCAAGAATTTGCTCATGCCTTTCTCTCCATCAGGACTTCCTTCTCCACTATTTCTTCCTATCGGAACCCAAGCTATTCTTGGAGGCCCAGGTCACCTGCCAAACCTACACAGCTTTCCTTGGCTGCCCCCTGACAAAGGCACCTTCCCAACTCTCACCCTCTGTAGCACTTTTCGAGCACATTCATGGTGTATCTCATTGAGAACACAGGAGCCATTTACCTTACTGCACCTTGTGTTCTTTGAGGGCACACATCATGTATGATTCATCACGCTAGCCCAACAGCACCTCTTTCTATGCCTCATAAAGTTGGGATGGAGAGGGGTTAAGAAAATATTTGCCAAAATGGTATATGCATGAATTCTTGACAACTATAAGTGGCATCCTGGCCAAATAAATTATTCTTTAAAAGAAGAACCTGAGAAACTGAGTGGCTAGCAATCTCAAAATATGTGTGTGTATGTGGTGTGTGGTGTGTGTGTGTGTGTGAGAGAGAGAGAGAGAGAGAATGAAAGAGAGATTGAAAGATTGAAAGAGACTCAATTGAACATCCCCATGGGGATGATTTCTACAAATGGAACATGCTCTTGACTTGATCAGTGACTCAGATAGGTGACTTAGATATATATATAAAAAAATAGCACTGTGGTATTAAAATACATCACTTCCAGTCACATCTGAACCATTTACTAGCTGTGTGAACTTGTGCAAATCATGAAACTTCTGAGTCTCAACTTTTTTGGTTGTAAAATGACAGTAACGGCCCTTGTCTTTTATACCGCACAGGGTTGTGTAGACCAAGGTAGATAAATTTAGGAACACTTGTAAAACCACAATGCCCATACAAATATAAATTATTTTTATTGTGAAGTCATTACCTATGCGATGTAACCATAAACCCTTTCTTCACATTTAGAAATTTGAATACAAAATATAACTACTTGCTGATATATCCTGAGCTCCTAATATGGTGCTTCACATCCAGTGGTTCCAAAGAGTTAGGGGTAAAGGCGGAGAAAGAGAGAGAAAGGGGAGCAGTGCATTAAGAGTGTAACTAAAACAACAGCAAAATGAAGTCCTAGCAGCCAAATAAACAAATACCATGCTCTCTCTGGAATGTTTAGAAATCTTGGAAAGGAACCACAGAAGGAGCCCCGAGGTGGCACTAACTTGGCACATCAAGGGCTTCTGCAACCGATTAACCCGACATTTCCTTGGGACTGGGAGTATTACTAGGTCACTTTTTTTTTTAAACAGACAAACTGTTCTCGAACAATTTGCAAAACATAAACAAGTTTATTGTAACAAATCAATCAAAGAGGTCAGTTTTGTCCTGAAAATCCAGTGAAATAGCCAAGTCAAAACAACCAACACCACCACAACCAGGCAGTCAGACAAAAACAGAACATCCCCAAATCCCAGAGCTCTCTTCTTACTGCTGGATGAGTTCTTCTTGGCCCACTTTGATTCATAAACCCACACCCCCACACTGACAATGGGCAAGACCCATATCAGCACCAAAGTTCGAAAGGCCTCCAAAATCTGCTGGATGCTTATCATTTATGACCTTAGGTCTTTTTGAACTAGAATAGAGAATTCAACAATAATCTCTTGAAAAATCAAGCTTTGTCTCTAGGGAGGCACTCTAAGAAAAACCTCATTCCTTGTATTTCATTCATTCTGCTTTCTTCACTCCCTCGGATTAGGAAGTAACATGATGGAAGTCCCAAATGCAAAGTTTGGTGACGTGTTCTGGGCAGAAGTTCAGGCACCTTGTTATTTTAGCAGACCTGGTCTGGCTGCCCAAAGACATAATTCAGCTGAGTGAGGAATGCATCTCCTCATCCTGCTTCATTTGGCCAGTTGCCTCGGAAGGTCTTTCATTCCGGAGGGCAATGGATTTACCGCTCCCTTTTATTTCTCCAACAGTAGTTCCACTTCTCTGAGATTCAAGTTCAGTAAGCTCAGCCTTGGCCTTCGAGGTTCTCCTTATGTCTCATCCTTAAGAGCATTTGTCTCAAGTCTGTTTGCCAAGGACATGGTGGCAGTTCCCTTCCTGGCACTTGAGTCTGCAATATTATGCTGCTTCTTATAAACAGTCCCATCCCATCCTCAAGTTGCCTCTCCAAGTCCTACTGGTGCTTTCATGGCTTAACTGGCACTAATGGTACAACTTTATAGACTCACAAAACCATCAGATTAGAAGGAAATTAGAATGGAATAAGGAGGTCTGCTAGTCTATGGGTCAGCAAACAATTGTCAAATGGCCAAATCCAGCCCATCTCCTGCTTTTGTAAGTATAGTTTTATTGGAACACAGCTAAGGTCTTAATTCACTATCATCTAGTGCTGCTTTTTTTGTTTTATTGGCAGAACTAAGTAGTCAAGACAAAGACCTTATGGCCAGCAAAACCTAACACATTTTCTATCTGGACCTACAGAAAAGTTTGCTAACCCTGATCTAGTCCTTGAACTCATTTCACAGATGAGAAGATTAAGATTCAGTAAGGTTAAACAATGTTCTAAGGATGTAAGTAAAATTTTCAAAGCACAATAAGTAGGGCAGTGTTGGGCATATGGTGCATGCACACTGAGTAAATACTGGGTCTCTCCATGACCGACAAGAAATTTTATGTTCCTTTAATGTGAAGCAGTGCTAAGATGATTTTTTTTTAAGACGTTGTTACTCTTGAGAAATTCATTGTCTAGACGAGAGAACAGACACATAAACAGATACTTCAACATAATATTGTGTGCATTAGCTTTCTATTGTTGCTGCAACAAATTGCCACAAACAATTGTTTAAAACAACACAAATTTATTATCTTATAGTCCTATAAACAAGAAGGCTATCATGGGTATCACTGGGCTAAAATCAAGGTGTCGGCAGGGTTGCATTCCTTGCTGGAGTCTCTAGGGAGAATCTATTCCCTTGGTTTTCCAGCTTCCAGAGGCCACCACCATTCCTTCAAAACCAGCAAAGGCTATTGAGTTCTTTCTCATATCGCATCACTCCAAATACCTCTTCTGTGTCCATCTTCCACTTCTAAGGACCCCTGTGGTAACACCGGGCCCACCCAAATACTTCAGGATAATTTCCCTGTCTTAAGATTATCTGATTAGCAACATTAATTCCATTTCAACCTTAATTCTCTTTTGCCATGTAACTCAACATATCCACAGGTTCCAGAGATTAGGACGTGGACATCTTTTTTTTGGGGAGGCGGAGGTGAACATTATTGTGCTAACAACAAGGTGCCATAAGAAGAGAAGAGTACACACAGTGCTGTAAACCTCAAAGGACAAGTCATGAGCACAGGGGCACAGTGGACAAGAACCAAAGCTCTGTCATGGTACAGATTTTCTGGAATTTCCCATAATTTCCTGAAAATATTTCAGAAAATTTTTAAATTTAAATATATTATTTAAAATAGTTCCATTTTGTTCCATACACAGTGTTCTTTTCTTTTGCAACTACCATCTTGATAGCACATTTAAGAAAAGAAAAAAAAGACCCTATTAGATATCAGGTTGAGCAGTTTTAGGAAGGAAGTATGAGCTAGAATTTCAGCAAAACCAGTTACATACTCTCCTTGTGGGATTGCTTTTCTTAAGTCCATTTTGCAGATAAGGAAACTCAGAAAAAGTGGGATCCTACCCACACAGACCACAGCTAAGACCTAGGGAAAGTGACTTCATCTCTCTGAACTTCATAAACAGAACGAAAAATGTTAGTACAGCAGCTTTGTGAGGAGTACATGGCAATGCCCTAAAAAAGGGGGTGATAAAATCTACCACTTTGAGAAAAGTGAATGTTATGATTTAGCAAAAAGGTAGAGCTATCTACAGCATATACCTGAGATGATGGAAACATATTTTTCAACTATATTTACCTCCTTAGACAAAAATATAACTGAGACTAAAAGACATAAAAAAAAAAAGTACCTTTAGTGTTATTATGACATAGAAAGAAAATTTTTAAGTTTGTTTAGAAAAAATACGGAGAGTTTCACAGAAACATTAACAAAGGTATATCAATAAGATGTAACTGCATTTACAAATCCTGAGGCATAACAGTGAAAACTGAAGAGAAATTACCCTGATGTTAGAATGTACGAGTGCCAAAGAACTGGAAGTAGTCAAGCAGAGGCAAGAAGACTAGTTGACATGAATATTATAAAGGAGATCTGAGGTTTCTAAATCCAAGAAACCCAGTAAATGTCCTTTAAAGGCCCTTTCAACACTGATAGTTTATGATCCCATGACTCAAAGTACTAGGGCCAAGTAATGGTAATAAGAGATTCAGGCTTCTTTTTAATGGAGATACTCAGAAAATGCCCCCTGATGCCACGACAGGACACTTACCCTAACTGCAAGTAGGTGCTTACCAAGGAAAGCACATAAAAATAATTCTCTAGGCAAGATCAGGCAAAAAATAACTCATAATGTGGACAATACCTATGTCTGACCCTGACTCCCATGTCCACTGCCCCATTAAAAATGAAGCTATTTATAGGGCCGGCCCGGTGGTGTAGCTTAAGTTCGTGCATTCCGCTTCAGCAGCCCGGGGTTCGCTGGTGCAGATCCTGGGCGTGGACCTACTCATCGTTCATCAAGCCGTGCTGAGGCAGTGTCCCACATAGAAGAGCTACAACTCTACAACTATGATACACAACTATGTAGTAGGGCTTTGGGGAGAAAAAAAGAAAAAGAGGAAGATTGGCAACAGATGTTAGTGCAGGACCAATCTTCCTGAAAAAACAAACAAACAAAAAAAAAAATTGCAACAAAAAAAATCATCTGACAGCTTTAAAAAAAAAAAAAATGAAGCTATTTAGATTCAGAATTTCCCAAAAAGTTGTATTCTACTCACTATCAGGCCATAATTCTTTGAAGGACAAATGAGTGCTCACCTAGCGGGATGAAAGGAAGCACCTAGGCTGTCAATCCTTGCAAATCCTACCCCACAGGAATCCATAAACTTGCTTCATAGAAGCAGCCTATTCCCTTTGACTTAATAGGTATATCAAGATCTGGGAGAAAGGCTTCAAACATGTGAGAACTTTCTGACCCGGCCCTTGTTAACTGAGATGGAGGTGATGCAACAATATTTCTTAAATTAAGGTGTACACATTTCCACCCCTTACAATAAAAAACAAGTAAAATACCAAATTACCAAGACGGAAAATTCCCACTGTAAACAACTAGAGCTACCCAGAAGAGAAAAACAAGCCATCCAGTTACAGGAGCTAAATGCCCTCCTGTTAAGAGAAAATATATACACATTCCCACGCAGAACCCTTTCCTTGTGAATAGAGCTAAAGGTGCAGGAAAGAGTTTGATAGAGACATTATATTACTTGGACAAAACTGAACTAGATAATCTGCTTGTTTATTAGATTATGGCTTTACGAACATTGTTCTTCGCTAAGAGCTCTTGACATGAGCCGACACACACATTCTTTGGAATGAAAGCTTTTGTGAGAATATTTTATGGTACTTAGGCTCTTGAAAAGACTTGTGAAAGCTGTCACACCAGAAGATTAAACCCAGTCTTTGGGGTCACCACATAAGGAGGGTCTAGTTCACTTCACACAGCCTTAACTAGGACATAGGAGCTTTCTTGGACATAATACCAAATGGTTCCAACCCATTCATTGTGGAATTTCTCATGTTATCTGCTCCCCACTCATCTTAGTTACAAACAAAACACAAGATCTTAACTACCAATGGATGAAAATGAAAGCAGAGTACTCCAGAAATGGAATTCAACTAGGTTTCATGTCTATCTGTAACTAAAGGGTGAGATATACTCTTGGTTTTATTTTTATTTAAATTTCAGTCAGGGGCATTCGTAAAATAATAAATAAATTCCCAAAACATATCACACTACATATTCTGATTCCATATTTTCCTAACTGGATAAAAGATCATGGCATCTCCCTGGGTTCTAGTTTGTTTTCGTTTGTTTGTTTTCATTGTAAGGCTTTGTCAGCCTTGAAATAGGTCTGAAATTAGACCAGTATGTGGAATTCAAAGTCTCATTTTAAGCTTCCTTAACATTTAAAGGACTCCGAATGGCAGTTCCTCCCAAACCAACAGAGGTATAAATGTGAGAAAACCACATGTTTCTAGAAACAGAAGGACTTCTGACACTTCATTCAAACACCTGCTGCTTTTGTCTCTCTGATAATTAAGGTGTTGGGCTGTGGAGTGTCCTTTAATCCCCTCAGTTATAAAATAGTATAATAAGTATTGATTTAACCCTGTAGTCAATGGTTTATCTGTCTTGCTGCTTTGTTGATTATTGTCTATGAAATCATTTGAAATCATATCTCAATGTTTTATCAATCATCAATATTTTAAAGAAAGGGTTCTTTGCACTAAAACTTACAGAAACTGATAAGGTACACCTCAATACTTGCCCTTCCTTTTTCCTAAATTGTCCATTTGTAGAATTGTGTAGATCAATGTTGTACAATAGAAATTTCTGCAATTTTGGAAATGTTCTATACTGTGCCAATACTCGTCACGTGTGGCTATAGAATGCTTGAAATGTGGCTAGTGAGTGAAAGACTAAATTTTTAAATTTTATTCAACTTTAATTAATTTAGATTCAAATTCAGATTTGTAGCTACCACATTGGACCTTGCAGATTTAGTCATATTATATTTAAAATGATTTGTTCCACTCTCTATCCCTCCCAAAAATATTCTGCCATAAAAGCAAGAAATCCAACTTTCTGTCTGACTCAAGATTTCAATTACAAATAACTTAAACTTCATTAAAGATTTTAGATTAAGAGCTAGAAACATGAACACACACCTGCATTTCCATTTATTTAAATAGACTAATACCTGTGGGAAGAAGAATCATGCCTTACTTTCTCTCAAAACTCCAAATCCAATACTGTGTCAAGCACACTTACAAATAAGAACCGTTTTCTTAGTACGCACTGGAAAATGCAAAGTAAAAAGCAACAGTGAACAGCCCCAGGTCTCAGCGCTGGCTCTGCCATGGGCTTGTAAAGCTGGGAAAAATCACTACACAAGACAGTGCCTATGCTTCACAAGGATGGTTTGATGATCAAATTACAGAAAGGACGGAAAAGTTTCTCAGGAAAGCCTAGCATGGAGCAGGCAATGAACAAAAGCTAGTTAAAGGCTATTCTCCATCTCAGCAAAAGGGAAGTGAGCAAAAAACTGGTAAGGTTTCTACTCAGGTCTACCCTAGCCACAAGGAGCTAGGATGCTGCTCATGTCCTCTGACACAGAAGAGAGCATTTAATAAAATTAAGTTGGCCAGAACTGGGATCATGCAAGTCCTCTTTCTTTGTAAGGATATTGAAAAGGTGGCTAAGAAAATCTAAAATTACGGGGGGGTGGAGGGGGGAGAAGTGGGGTGTTTACACAAGAACAGATAGACATTAATGGAACAAAACATGCATGCACACACACTAAATATACAGTAAAAGAGATAGCAAAATTAATGAGTAAAGGTCAGATTATTCATTAAATGGATCTGGAAAAACATATGTCACTTAAAAAATTAATTAAGATCCTCACCTTAAACCAAAATTAGTTCCAATTTGGTTAAAAGCTGAATATTAAAAAAAAGTTGAAACTAACTTGTACATGCTTCCAAATTTGAACAAAATTGAAAATAAATACCCAATAAGGTAATGCACACATACACTTATAGATAAAGCTCAAATTTTCTAAAGATGCTAATACAACGTATACAAATGATTTAAAATAAATATTTCAATGAGAAGGAGATACATGTGAGAGACAGTATAGTATCAGGCTGACGACTACGGAATTTAAAGTAAACCAGGCCGGCCCCGTGGCTTTGTGGTTAAGTGCGTGCGCTCCGCTGCTGGCGGCCCAGGTTCGGATCCGGGCGTGCACCCACGCACCGCTTCTCCAGCCATGCTGAGGCCGCATCCCACATACAGCAACTAGAAGGATGTGCAGCTATGACATACAACTATCTACTGGGGCTTTGGGGGAAAAAATAAATAAATAAAATTATAAAAAAAAAAAAATTAAACCACAAACGTGCCGCTAATTAGCTTCATTACCTTGAGCATATTACTTAGTGTCTCCACTAGTTTCCTCATCTGAAAAATGAGAATAATATTAATAATAACAATAATATCTATTTTAAAAGTTAGTTTAAAGAAGTAGAAGAGGTAATGAATGGGTAAAGAGAATTTAGCACAGTGGCTGACCAAATGTATAACTGGTTTACAAACATGTGAAAAAAATTGCCATATTAATAACTCAAGAAAAGAAAAAACGTTTTCTCATAAAAGTAGCATATTAAAAAAAATTATCAGCATATGGTTAAATAGGCATTATCATGCATTACTAATGGAAGTATAATTTGATAACTTTAGGATAAAAATTTGGTAAAATAAATCCAGAGCTTTAAAAATGCATCATACTGCTTGATCTAATAATTCCACATACGAGAATCAATCTGAAATACTGGGTGGGACAACAGGAGTGGAGAGATGGGGGTGGAGGGGGTGGGAAAGCTATATGCACAAAGACTTTAATAGAGAAAAACTGAAAACAACCTAAATTTCCAATGTTAGAATATTGGTGACATGGACATTAAAATTCTGCCTCTAATAAATTTATGTTATAAGGCTAGGTATATATAAAAATCATCAATAATAAAAGCAGAGCCATTTAAGTCTGACTCAATAAATGAAAAACATGGGTTAAAAATACTTGATAACACTGTATGGTCCCTTTTATATCAAGTACAAAAATAGGAAAAACTAATCTATGCTGTTAGAAACCACAATGGCAATTTTCTTAAGGAGGTGGGGTAGTCTGGATGATTGGTAAGGTTCTGTTCATGATCTGAGTGTTTTTTGCACAAAAGAATTCAACTTAGAAAAATCACTGAACTGTACATTTATGATATGTGAACTCTTCTGTATTTATATATTATATTTTATAAAAAGTTAAAAAATACTTGAAGGAACAATAACAATATGTTCATATTGAGTGATGAGAGTATGGCTTGTATTTTCTTTTATGAAACACCCTGTATCATCTGTATAATTTTGTGTTAAAAGGACTATGGGAAGTAAGAAATGTATAGTAGCACATCAAAAAAGTCTTTGGGTTAGAGCAGAAAGTCATCTAGCTAAATCACAAACTCATCCTTGGATCTCTAGACTGGAGCTTAAAAATCCTTTAGTGGGAAGGAGCTCACCCCTTCCTATGGTAGCCCATTCTATCTTTGGATTACTCTGTCAGAAGCCATTTTTCTCTATGTTGAATGGAAATCTGCCTCTTTCTAATTTCTGCATTCTGGTTTATCTCTATCATCTGGAGCCCTCCAAATCTCACTCTGGGACCCCTGACCACTGTCTTCTTGAAGTTATTATAACTTCTTTCACCAGTTCCTCATAAGACATGGTGTCAAGCACTCTCTCCATCTTGACTGGTTTTCTCTGGATGACGATATCTATTTTACAGTGGAGTGCTCAGAATTGAATACCAAGTCTCCCACAGAGGCGTGGCTAGGCCAGAGTACACTTAGACATGAGGAGAACTCCACTCCATTAGTGGACACTCCTTGCTCTCTATTGCTAACTCATATCAAGTTTATCCAAGGAACACATGTCTAATCACACAATTTCAGACATCATCAACTGGCTCTTTATCATCTTAATCATGTTCCTTGTTTTCAACACTTTACCAATGTTCTTTCCAAATAAGAGTTTAGAAGTGAAACTTACACATATGGTTTTAGAAACTAAGAACATGGTTTCCTGAAATTTTACCATGCTGTATAAGTTATAAATGAAGAAGTTGGAATAGTCTATTCTCCCTCACTAGGAACAAAATCACGGCTGATAATGAGGGCAAAGGATTAAGGAGGACGCTATTCCAACAGTAACTGGCCCTGGAACAAGTCAAGATTTCTGCAACAGACAAAGCTTGGCTTTGAAGTCCCACTCTCTCCAGGAGGACATGTTCAATCTGGAGATCAGTCATTCCAAGTCTTCAAAGGACAAAGCAGAGAGAATGGCTAAGGAGTATCTCATTCAATCTCTTTGTATAGGATGGATGAAACGGAGTCTAAAGTGGAGGTGCCATTCTCAAGGGCATATGGATAATTTGTGAGGAGAGCTCTAAGCAGCCTTAATACGTGCATTCCAATGCCAGCCAAGTCTAAGAACTATGTACCCTTTGTTTATGGATCTTGTTCAGATTCAAAAACAGGAAAGGCAGACATATCCAAGAAAGTTGGTGTTAGCATTGATGAATAGAAAGATGTCTTCAAATTAATGAAGCAATTGCTGGCTTTCCAAAAATTTTCATCAAAAGGCAGACAAAACTAAAGCTAGAATTTTTACACAATTGATTAATTTACTCAATGTGCAGGAAATGATTTCATCAAACTGACTACAAAATTGCCAACCATCTCTCCAACAATGTTTCCTTGAATGTATACATTCTAATTTCAAGTAAAAGATTCATGAATACAAGAACAGTAAAAACTGTTGACTAAAACAAAACGTGATGTAACTGGGGCATTCTCTTGATCTCAAAATGAAGGCTCCCCCATGAAAAGTATGCTCTTAATCTGATTCTGTTGATAATAATCAGACATTAAAGCTCAGAAGTAGGTTTGCTGTGGAATATTATGAAACGCAATCTCTCTCTTGAGGTCACATTAGACTAGAAAGGTTCCCATGAAAATGGATTCCCAGAATTTTCTTTTCCATAGTTTATATTTTAAAAAGTAAAACCATACTTAAGAGAACTATTTTGGAAAATAGAGCTAACAAAGCAGGTTTCCTGGAAAAGTCAACACTGAGCACGAAACATATACTTTGAGCAATGGAAATCGGGAACCAGTACATAAATTCTTCTCCATTCCTCCTATTAGTAGACTATTCTGAGACACACTAATGCATGAGGGCTTTGTAAAGATGTGCCATGAAACTAAGCAATCAGGTGAACCTGTTAGGAAGTTGTGGCTGCTTGGTAATGTACCCGCTTTATATCTGCTCTCCCTCCTTCCACGTCTCACTCTTCTTTTTCCCTCACTCCTGCGTCCTTGGGTCTACCTGTTCCAATCAAGCAACATCCACTTTTGCCTCAGGCTCCATCTTCTAGGTAATCTAGTCCAAGACAAACACCTACTTTGTACCGTGCTTGGTACACAAAGACCCACTTCCTCGACGTAGGGAACGGGAAAAAAAAATCACTGTCACAAAGTGTTGTTAGAGAGTGTGTTCAACCTGGGCTTATTTCAGTATCTTTACTTATAGTACTTTTTAAAATAAAACCACAACTCTGCTATAAATAGAATACTAAAAGATATTCTAGATAATGTAAGAATGCTAGTTGTTTTGGCTTCAATGGAAAACGATCATACTAGTTTATCTGACTAGATAACTAGAGTAAACTCAGACCAATCTGGGGTCTCTCCCAACCAAATATACCACTTAGAGTTCAAACTCTTATCCAATAACAGTCCCACGTAATGCCCCTAAAGCTAAGCCTACCTCCAGAAACAGAGAAATAGGCAAAACAAAAGATTGCATTTTCTAATCTCCTCTTCCATAAGACAGTAGCCACTCCTACTCTCATGCAAAAACCACAAGATCAATGAATACCTTTCAAAAGAGGCCTCCTAACACATTCTTCTTGGTTGAGAGAAATCATTTAGACACATTTACTAGAGATTAAAATTTACAATGGCAATTAAATGATATGATATCTGAGATTAGTTTCAAAATAATCTTGGGTGGAGGAAAGGAATAGGTATATAGATGAAACAAGATTGACTTAAGTCAAATCATTGTCAAAGCTGGATAACACATTCATGGAGGGTCATAATAGTATTCTTGTTACTTTTGGATATGTTTGAATTTTAAATGTTTTAAAAAAACATTTAAAAAGTGAAAAGTATATATTTTTAAAAGTTATGATAGCAAGTTCCACTATCTTAAGGCTAAGAAAGGTAATGCAGCTTAACGGTATTCACCTCATTTCTTATTTAAATGCACTGCCTCATCTTGTTTTATAAAATAAAAAAGTAGACAACTCTTCAAGATCAAGAAAAAGCCCATCTTCCAGCTAGTCTCAGCCAGTATGTTTAATGTGGGTTAGAAGTGCCTTAAATCCCTGCTGAATCTTTTATACACATACACAATTTACCCCATATCCGTGTTCCCCTTCAACTATCTCTTCAAAAGCTTAAAAAGGTGCCTAGTAGATGAAAAACTAATAGAACCACTTGATTCATATTTACTGGAAACTGTTTGCACTGGAAATCTAACTTGTGAATGCCTGAGGTAACTGTGCAAGTATAATATTTGCATTTGCCTAAGGAAATGAACTAAAAATACAAAATCTACTGCTTCATATATCAGCTCATAGCTTAACACCAATACGCTGCACATGACTATCATTAACAATGCCATTATTATTTTGATAGCACCAATCCAGTGACTTCAAAGGATAAGGGGAACACTACCAGATATTAATTCTCAAATCATCTCCCTGAGGAGTGCCAAGTGTTGGGAGAGCTGACACTTAGCATGATTCCAAACATGGGAGCATTTCCCATGCTTAGACCCATCACAGTGAAGAGCTACTATTTCACTCTCAGTGGGGAAACTCTACCTAGGCAAATTCTAGCATTTTAATGGTTTTTTTCTCTCTTTAAAAAACAAGACATAATTAAAATTAGATTGGCACACAAATGTCCCAGTATCCCAGGACATTTTTCCTGTGTAATAGGAACTTTTGAAAATTACATTATTTAACTGTACAACAAGATGGCGAGTTTAGAAAGGGGAGGTTGAGAGCAGGAAAAGAGCTTCATGCCATGGCACCAAGCTCTTATCTCGCTGAATTATCTCCTCTCACAGACCTCCCAGGAGTAGTATTGCCCAGACTCAACTCAAAGACTTCAGCACCTTCTGAGGAACCCTGCTCCATTTTTCAACAGGACTATATTCTGGGGAAGATTCCACTACTCAAAATCTACCACTCATGTGCATTCTGAATGTTCACAGAGAAAACGGAATGCTTCTTTATAGTGGTTCTCAAATGATTCTCTTCCAGATGTAAAATTCTATGAATCTTTAGTAAATTTCTGCTTTGGATACCAAAAGGTAGTGCCAGAGTTTCTAGAGAGTTAAAGCAAATACTAGAGCTGCCTAATTTTCTACAAGGAGTAACTTTAGCTCTGGCTAGTTACCTCTTGCCCTTTCCTCAAAGGATTCAGGAAATAAATGACTCCTACATCCCTATATAGGCAATTTTAAAAGTAATTATAGACGATTATCATGTCACTCCACACACTTTTCTTCCTCGGGCTTAGCTCCTTTTCTCATAAATCAACAGGCATTTCCTAATGCTCCAGCTCCGCTCGTTTAGCTTACTTATTTGTTCAATATGCTCATATTCCTCTTAACCTCAGAAGCCAAGGTTGGCTTTGCCATCAGTGCCCAAAAAAAACCCAAAGTTCCTTTGAAATATTATGGAATGTTTTCACACCTTTAAGCATATTGTCACGCACCAATCCCCACCCTGATTCCCATACACCAAACCCCATTCAGAACTGACTGACTGCTCAAGTCCAGCACAAAAGTCATCTGCTCCATTAAAGCTTTGCTAATTCCTTCATTCAAGTTATTTTCTGTTTGCACTGCATTCTCATAGTAGATACCTCTGTCTCCCCTATAGCATTATCACTTTCTTCTTTATGATTACATCTGCATCTACTTACCTGTGACCTCCCTGCTGGTGGAAATTAAGATTGATTTATATGTCCCCTAGAGCAGTTTTTCAGATATTTTTGACCATGACCCATAATAAAAAAATGCATTTTGTGCTGAGCCCAGCACAGACATAGTAAGTACATGCACACATACACAGACACACATGCATGCACAATGAAACAAAAGTTTCCCCAAACAAGACTTACTCTAATTACATGTGAATTGTTTGTTTTTGCTGGTCATTATCACAACCCATTAATCTGATCCATGACCTACTAATTGGTTGTGATCCACTTTGGTAACACTCTCAGTAGTACATAGCACAAGGGTTTCTTACACAGTGTCAATAAATGCTGAACGAATGGACAAATGAGGCAGCCAACAAAAACAGATGTACTTTTTCACAACCATATTTGTCAAATATAGTTCTCTTTGTTCCCTTAATAGAAAGATCTCCTGCAAAATGCTGGACTAAACTACTATCCTCTTTACAGGTTAGGTACTGAGAGCTGGTTTTACCATATCCAGAGCAGGTCATATTTATTTTTCTTTGCCCTAAAAAAATTCACCGACATTGCCCTTCTCCTTCTCCAGTGAGTACCTTATGATAGGGAGCTCAGTTTAAGCCTAATTTTTAAATCAGTTACACATACCTACTGTTTTCAACCATGCCCTATGTTTTGAATAGAGCAGATAAATGATAGAATTCCAATGACTTAAATCTCATACATGATATCAATTACTTCACTAATCAAGGAAACCAAGGATTTGAGAACTCTTCCTCTGAGTGTGATTTCTTCATTCCAAACATTAATTGAGCCCTATTATGAGGAATGTGCAAAACCAAGTCTTAGGCTTCAAGAAAATCATATTTTCCTGGGAATGTGTAGAATCCATTTTACATAAACCATTTAAGAATCTTTCTAGGAATAGAAGGCAGTATATCTGATCCGTCCCTCCTTTTTCCCTCCTTGTTGGGCTTATCATGTTAGTACTTTGCTAATTTCCAAGTGTTGTTATTAATAATGGTCTTGAGATTTCATCAGGCTCCCAACTAAAAGTTTTGTCTACATAAACTGCCCTGAGACCATACAACTTGACAAAGTAGCGCCTGTGTCATCTATTAAATTGTCTTTCACTCTAACTGTCTCGCTCTGGAACTATGACTCCATTCTAGCTCAGCTCTTGTAAAGATGAACAGAAAAACACGGTATTAACAATTTGTGTCATCTCACTTATATAAGGGATACTTCTCCAAATGCTCACTAGAAAGAGAAGTTGTATCTCCAATAATATATCATGAATGTCTTTTAGAACACAAGATGAGCAGTTAGCTCATTCTTGTGTATAACGCATAAAACTGGAGTTGTTTTCAAATAATACAAAGATTTTATAGTTGATTCTTTCCAGGAAAGAAAGTTTTCACAATTAGTTTATCTCAAATTATAAATTTCAAATGTCCACTAATGAGAAATCTTGGAAAATGTTCAAGTCTTCAAACACACATCAAAGAGATATGTTGGTTTTCCATTGAGAAAGGTTACTGAGGAATATCAGAGCCCATAATTCTCAAACATCATTAACTGAAAATGTCAGTGGCTTTAGGCTTCTATTTTGAGCTCCTACTTACTATAGCATTGCTGGGCAGTTAGGAGCCTAGGCGGTGAAGCCAGACTGCCTGAGTTGGTATTCTGGCTGTCACTTGCTGGCTACATAACCTTAAACAAGTTACTCAACCTTTCTGTGCCTCACTTCCTCATATGTAATGTGGGGACTGCCTTAAAGTACTTTTATGATGGTTGAATTAAATAAACACAAAATATGCGAAACAGTGACTGGAATACACTAAGCACTCAAAAAAGGTAGCCATGATTCCAGTACCCTGCCCTCAACTATACTAAGTAAGGTAGAACTATATAGAATGAGAATATGGTATAGTGGAAAGAATATACCATTTTTAGTTAAAATATGAGTTAGAACCTCCAGAATTCTACTTGCTATATTTGTGGCATGGAGTTATTTAAACTGATCCCCATTTCCTCATCTGTAGGATGCTAAGAAATAGAACAGAAGTGCCCATAAAGTGTAATAGAAACTCAGAGGAAATCAAAATAACCTTCAGCTAAGGAACCAGAGGAGGCTTAATAGAGAAGGTACTATTTTGATAAAGATTGTAGAATAGATATGTGGAAGTAAAAACATTGAAAAGCGTATTCTAGACAGAGGGAACTATTCAAGCAAAGACACAAGGAAGAAGGACATGGCGTGTTTTCAGAGAACAGCACATGGTGCAATCTGGCCAGCGCAAAAGGGTGTAAAGGTAAGCAATTGGAGTTGAGGTTAAACAAGCAAATTCAATCAGCAAGGGATCACAGATTCCTGGCTGCACTGGGACTTATTCCCACAGGGAATGTCAATATAGTAAAGGTTGCAATAGGCCGTTAGCAGGATCAGGTCAACATGAAAAGTGTATTCTAGACAGATAGAATACAGAAAGAATTGAGCTCAAGGTGCAGAGTAGTTGGAGGCCCAGGGCCTGGAGAAAAGAAGTTCCTGAGTCCATTAGGGGTCTAAACTAAGCAACTGCCAAAGAGTGGAGGGGCGTGATGTCATGGGATGGCAGAGATGATGGGGAAGTAGAACAGGTGAATTCAACACCTGAGTAAGAAGGAAGAGTCAACGAAAAATGATATGACTATGCAGTGTCACAAACAGATGCCTGAGGAGGAACAGATTTAAAAGAGATGAAATCAAAGAACTCAAAACAGTGGTCCACCTAGGGAGGACTCTTAAACAACCAACTGCAATCTATTCCCTGCAGGCCACTACACACAAATGAGAGCAATGCTCAGGTATGGCTATCACAGCTGACTTTACATTAGAGGTGAGTTTGGAGCCAAAGATCTAGGATAAAGAAAGGAACAGAATGTCCACTTCATCCCTTAGAAAATGAAGCAAGGGCCAGTAAAAAAATCTCCCCTCAATATCAGCCATTTTCCTCTCACAGACTTCGAGGGTAGGGGGCAAAAGTGGTAGGTGTAAAACATTAAGTTGTAAGGTCGGGAAGTCAGGAGTAGGTGGAAATTGTCCAAGGTCTTTTCTTACTTGTTGTTTTCCCTTTTCATCACATGTTAATTAAAAGAAAAGGAGACTGTATCACTCTTGGATAAAATAAAAATAAACTGAAAGAACTGTTAAGCATTTTGCCTGACAATACTGAGTGAGGAGACAATAGTCTGACTTGATTATCATGTAGAAAGTGTGGTCTTTCTGGGGAGAAGAAGAAACGAGGTGTGGAGATCAGTGAGATAAACAATAAGCCCTGAGCCCAAAAGATATCTATTTTTATAGCAATTTTGCACAGGTTATTACCCTTGAACCACACATAATATATTGCTGGGCTTGTGGTAAAAGAAGAAAAATAAGGAGTGATATTTGCTGATAACAGCAAGGAAACTTAACTAATGTCAAGAATACATCTCTTCTTGACAGTAAAACTTAAAATATTACACTTAGTTCTCAGGCCTCTGTTGAAAAGGGTCCCAGACAACTGAACCACCTTCTGATGAGGGTAAACAGAAGGTTAAGAGAGATCTGACACCAGATCATAAAAAATAATGATCATTGGAACATGGGCTGCTTGAATCAGAGAAAATTCAAGGGAGATGGGTACATGATAGAGCCCCTTCCCTGCCTTCCCAGCTTCAACTCACTCACCCCCTAATACTATGTCTTGTTCACTGCCATATTCTGGACCATAGTAAGCACTCAATAAAAATGTGTTAAATAAATGAATCCAAACCCTCAAAACAACACTGGTCTTTCCATTCCTTGAAGATATCAGATTCCTTCTTGCCTCTGGGTCCCTGCACAGATTAATCTCTTTGTCTGAATATTCTTTACCTTATCTATAACTTTCCTGACCTACAGCATTCCCATACACTTGCATCAAATAAGCATAAATAGATCAGCTACCTGTACTATATACCCTAGCTCCTTTTTTTTTTTTTTGTGAGGAAGATCAGCCCTGAGCTAACATCCGTGCTAATCCTCCTCTTTTTGCTGAGGAAGACCAGCTCTGAGCTAACATCTATTGCCAATCCTCCTCCTTTTTTTACCCCAAAGCCCCAGTAGATAGTTGTATGTCATAGCTGCACATCCTTCTAGTTGCTGTATGTGGGACGCAGCCTCAGCATGGCCAGAGAGGCGGTGCGTCGGCGTGCGCCAGGGATCCGAACCCAGGCCGCCAGTAGCGGAGCGTGCGCACTTAACCGCTAAGCTAGGGGCCGGCCCTACCCTAGCTCCTTCTGCTTCCCTTTCATAGCACTTGCCACGCTTACACATTTGCATGACTACCTGATCAACAGCTATTCCCCCAACTAGACTAGATGTTCCAAAAACCAAAGGCCATGTCTATTGTGCTCACAATTGTGTTCCCAAGACCCTGTACCTGGGGAAATTCCTAGGGTATGGTTGTCACGCAATAAATTACTGAAAAAATGAAGGGAAGAAAGAAGGACCCCTCAGTAACATCAGTAGGATGGCCTGCCCTGACAACACTTCCTATTCCCACCCACGAAAACCGCTGGGTAGGCAATATGCCTCTCCTATGACCACAATCCTAGATATCTATTTGACCAGAAAAGGACACTTTACCATTATGAGAAAATCACTTTTCTCCCCAGTGATTTTGAAAGACAGAGTCAGCTTACCGTGTATGGAACAAAAGCAGAAACCAGAAGCTACCACTCTACATCTATCATATTAGCAAAAATTATAAAGTCACATGATACCAAGTATTGGGGATGGCTTGGAGAAAAGAAGAATTCTAATATTTTGCTGGAGGAAATGGACCTTGGTGCAGCCTATATGTTAAAAAAAAAAATGGCAGAATCTCATGAAATTGAGTGTGAAAATGCACTAGGACCAAGCACCCCACTCCTAGCCACAAACCCTGAGCTAACTTCTATCAATCACTGAGAATACTTATACAAACATGTCCATCATAGCCAAGTTTGTGGGCACAGAGAATTGGAAGTAGCTTTGAGGTATATCATTAGGGAAACGGATCCATGAAATGCAGTGGATACACACTCTGGAATACTCTGCAGTGTCAGAAGCAGTAAACTTCCTAGAGGTCTGCAATGTGAATGATCTTTAAAAGACTATGTTGATCATGTAGACAAACGCAAGTTAATATAATTGTTTAAGCCCATTAGTAATAGTAGAGCAGTAGTTTCCATTCTGTGGGCAGGGTGTATCAGAGATACCGCAGGTGTCCTAACCATTATATGTTTATTGAGCATTATTTGTGTATATAATTAAATATATCTCACACACGCTCGACCAGTTTTAAAGTATACGCAATTTTCTCATCTGTAAAGAAAAAAAAAAAATACTGATCTCTTGGAACTATTCAAATTAAACAATCTAACCCATACAAATAATGTCTGATACAACCTAAACCATCGATAGATGTTATGTATTATAATTAATAATACATATATTACTAATTTGGGGACCAAAAAAGTCTATGCTGAGCCACAATAACAGAAAAAAAGATAAGAAATAGGACCAGGTCTACAGCACAGTACCATGATCTACAGGGAAAAGAGCCAAGAGTGAGATGTACAGAGTCAGACTGCTTGGGTTTGAATCTTGGCACAGCTACTAACTCACCAGCTATGTCACCTCGGGAAAGTGACTCTCTGTGCCTCACTTTTTGAATCTATAAAACAGGAAAGGTAATAGTCCCTGCCTCACCGAGTTTGTTATGAGAATTATTTAAGTTAACACATTTAAAAGACTTGAAACAGCTTAGCACATGGGAAGTGGGTATACATGTTAGGCACTATTATTATGTAAATTAAAATACTACACATTTCTAAAGATTCACACATCTATAAAGACTATTCCGAACACATTAGAGCAGGAATCTATCAGGTGGAAGGGAAATTGGAATGATGTTAAAGGATGAGGCAAAGAAAAAAAATGAAAGAAAAATAAAAACGAAAAAAAGAAAGAAACTCCACCAGGGCCAGTAATGAAAATTTGCCATCCTTGGAGTCATATAGCTAATGCAGTCTAATGGATCCGGTGTCCATAAAGAGGAAAGAGCAGAGATGTTCATGGATTCAAGCAATGGAAGTGCAACAGAGTGCAAGTCTTAAAACTCCTAGTTCTAAGGACCCCAGAGCTACTGTGGTTCTCCCTTTCATGGCTTTCAACTTCTCTTGGATTTTCTAACATACAGCAAACCAACCTTCACTTGGCTAGTGTGAGTTAGTTTCTGTTTCTTGCAACCTTATAGTATTAGACTAAGAAAGGTCCTCAAGTGGGAAAAAAGATCAGACTTGCTCTGTGTTAACTCAGAAGGCAAAAGATTTAAGAAATCAGAATCCAGTATGAAAAACATGTTCCCAGCACTTGGTTTACCCAACAGGCTTTAGGGTGTAATGAGTCACTTATCATTTTGGACGTGCAAGCAGAGTCTATACAACCATTTATCCAGGATGCAAGTTCTAGATGAGAGGCTGAACTAGTTAATTTCCAAGGTTTTTCAGGAATACACGATTCTGGGACTCATGAAAGATCTTTACGAACATAAAAAGCCTCAGGTATACTAAGAAATAGTGCAAAATGCATTTTTGATACTAATGTTGGAAGGGAGGACTAGCATTTGCCTTACAGGTTCAAATGTTTCCTCTCATTGGTACCAACAATGAGGTGAGACTTGTCCATAGTCTGTCACCTAAGTCCTTCTGAATGTCCTAGGCAAAATTGACAGAAATCACCCTTCTCATTGGGCCACATACTTAGTTCTATCTTATTTGCAGTAGCAAATATTAAATAGACTTGCCTTGCTTCAAAATCAACCAACATTTATTGAGTATCTATCGTGTTTGTCAGCTTTCACATATGTCATCTCAAGGAACCCTCCTAAAACTCAGGCAGATGGGAATATTATCTCTATTATAAAGACAGGGGAACGAAAGCTCAAAAGGAACAGAATTTGTCCAAGTTCTAAAACTTCATAAAGACAGAATCATAACTTGAACACAAGATATCTGCCAACAAATATGATGCTATACAACTTGCCAAAAATACCTCTTATGAACAATCCCATATTTTGAAGTATCAAGTCCTAAATCTAAATCCTATGACCCTTTCCTTGAAAATCTATATACATTAGATTGATCAGATACACCAGTTACCCAGATTCCCCTATATCTTGAGTCAAAAGCTTACAAACTCAACCTGTTGATAACGTTGAATACTTTGAGCACTGATCACTCTCTGGTCTACTCTCCTGTGTGGTTCAGACTCGGGAATTCTCCCCACCACTCAGGAATTCTCCCCACCACTCAGGAATTCTCCCCACCACTCAGGAATTCTCCCCACCACTCAGGACCAGAGTAGACAAACTGACACACCAAATGAGAGTAAATGGTAGTAATTGCACTGGAAACAGTGCTGACTAGAAATCAGGAGACATATGTTCTTGTCTCTACTCTAGGGCCATACTGCTATGAGAGCCTGGGCAAGGCACTTTTGCTTTGGATCTTATTTTCTCTGTGTAAAATCAGGTGGTTTCATAGAATTATATGGGAAGCTTTCATAATGTACTGAGGTGCAGGCCCACTGCAGAACAATTAAATCAGAACCTCTGGAGGGTGAAGCCCTGGTGTTTTTATTTTATAAAAGCTCCACTCCTGATTCTCAGGTATAGCCAGGGGTTGATGACCCAGAGGATCTTTGAGGTTTTTCTCAAGACTTCTAAGGTTCTCGATCCGAAAGCATCAAAGAGTTAGGCCACAATTCCCACTTCAGGCTTTCTGAAGCTTCCACACTTTAGAAAATCTCTTTAATGCCAACAACTGAAGAAAAGACACGATCTCCTCTTCCAATAGTCATGTGGTCACTAGCATCTGCAGTTTAGAAAAAAACAATGAAAACAGCAGTTCTATGGTAAACGTAACATTTCTAGAAGGCTTAGAAATGATAACGCTAAATGGGACGCAAAGAAAAAGTAAACAGAGCAATGATAAGTGTCCAATTCTACTCCACACAACTTTACTTCATTGCCATTTTGAAAACATACATGTTAGCAAGCAGGGCTCTGAGCTGGGACTCAGGGAACGTCAAGGAGAGGAATGGACCAAAGGGATGCTGATGAGTTTGGCAATAAGTACGGTATTTTACACAGTCTTAAAAAATTAAGAAAACTCAGGGAAATGAGGCTAAAAAAGCAGAGAAGGGCTAGATTATTAAAAAGTAAATAAAATTAACAAATAAAAAGAAAACCCACAGAAGCTTTCAGGTAGCATTGTACAAGCAGTCATTTTAGGAGTTAAAGACAGAGAGGTCAAATGTCACCCACAGTAACCAACAGGTTACAAAGAAGCTTTTACAAAGAAAGAGCTGAAATGATCTGTGGTCCATTTCATGAAGTGTTGACCCTGACAGCCCACTGGCACAGAGCCTAGAGAGGGGCAGAAAGAGACAGCATTAAGAAAGACTAAAAGCCAAACACCACCTGCTACTTTCACTGGTTCATACAGTCCATGTGAGATTTGAGTGGTGAAAGGAAGCCGAACCTGTAGGCTCACTTCAAATGATGAGACAATTCCAGTGTGCTTACTAAAGAGAGCTGTTTCTAGTCATTTCAGGGGTGCCCTGCAAGCTTTTTTAAGGTAAGTATTGTGGACAGGACTCTCCTGAGATTATTAAGCACAAAACACATGTGTGCAGCCACTACCTTCAAGCAGAGTATGAGAAAATTGTTTTTACTGAAAAATAAAAGCATTAGGTGTAGACAACTCCCACTCCCCCCAGATGGGACATGGAAGGAGCAAATGAAGTAAATAATTCATTATAACAAGAGAGGCCTTTAAGAATGATGAACTGATAGCAAATCATTACATCTATTTTATATCACAGATGACTGGGAATTCTTTATCCCCTTACCCTGCTGTGGGTGTGTATGTGTGTGTGTGTGATTTTTGCCATTACATATTTATTTCTTTATAGTATATTCTCCTGCTTTTTAAATGTAAAATCCAGTAGGGCAAGGATTTTGGTCATTGTTTATTCTCAGTCCTAAAACAATGTCTGAGACATGATGGGTTCTCAAACATTGCTTCACTAAATGAACGGATGAACGAATTAGTGTCTTTTTTCTTTTCTTTCACAAAATCCTGAGAACAATCTAGTTCAGGTATAACAGCTACGTTTTCCTAGTTACTATGTAATCAAAGAAGCAGATGTAATCTTTTGACTTCAAGTTAAGGATTTAGAGGCATAGCTAAAGTTGTAAGACCATTTTGTCCACATTTGTGTTTTAATTTCTCAAAATTTACTTCTATACCTCTTATCTTTTCAAAATATACATGCGTAGATACAAACCCAAACACACATAGATACACATAGACTATTTGTGTTATTAGAAGAAGAATACAACTCAACCATATCAATGCCGTGCAGGCCAAAAAGACGTCAGCCTTGTAGTTTCAAGAATTGAAACCATTTAGTTGTTCTCTTTGCAAGAAGTGAAAAATGCCTGAATTTCCAAAGATGAAATTTCCAGGTTGGAACATTTTAATGAAGGGAAGAAAAACACAGATTCTGAACAGGCTTGAGGCAGATTTAAAGGCGTATTTGAAAATTATGCACTGTATTTGCAGAGAGAAGAATCTCTCCTTAAAGTTCATTCTTTATACACATGCTGACAAAATTAAGGACACACCATCCTTTGCTGAATGAGAGCTTATTAGAAGTGCTAGTGTGAGCCATTTTCTTTTGTTCCCTGGAGAAACGCTAAGGCATGAAAAATACTTTGTTAATGAATCATCCTAAGCTTGCAAATTTAAAATTTAAGTCAGTAAGACTGATAAATTAAGGTTCTGATGGCAACACGATTCTTTCCTGTCATGCACATGGTAGAGCTATAACAGGAACACTTGTTTCCATCTTAAGGATTGGGGAGGATTGATACAACATGGAGATTCGGCATTGCTGATTAGGAATGTCAGCAAAAGAAGTTCTGAAGCTCTCTGGGCTGGAGTCAAAATGGCAAAGAAAGGTACCTAAGACTCATGCTACCATTTTCTCCTTAGCCAGGGGGTAAAATAATAACAGCCCTTCATATTCATTCAACACTTATTACAATTCACTTTTGCACACACTTGCGATTTGAAGTAGAAGTAAGTGCAGGCCAATACTGTTTATCCCCATTTGATAAATGGAGAGACTGAGTTCAATAGGGTAAGTGAGCTCCCCCATGTCACAGAGCCTGCAAGTGATGAAGCCAGGCCTCCAAAGCAGGCCAGTACTTTGTCTGTCACTATATGATACAGCTTTACACTGCAGCTACATAGGCAACAATTTGTCTTCCGCTCTTTCACTTTGCTTACATTATTTTCAACAACAAACAGGGATTGCCATTCTTGTTGTTGGGATAGTGGTAAATGAATGAACCATTAAATGGAGCTCAAGTATGGAAATGGCTTCTTCTACCTTTAATAAGTATGATGCGTTCCTTTGTATAGGTGTGTCAGTCATAAAAGCACAGAAAATGAAGCTCAAGTAGTGAAAATCAAGTTCTGAGAGGACAGATCACAAACATGCCTTCATCAACTTGTCCATCTGCCTCTATCCTGCCTTTGAAACAGAAGAACAAAGTGTGTTTCTTAGAGTGCTTTTTGTCATCCCTAAAATGGCTTTACAAATAGAGACACAAACCCCTTCAATGTATTCTTAAGCAAGGAGGCCCTGGGAGCTGATCAGAGCTCCACTGGGTTACCTAGATGCTCTGCTGCTCTGTAAAGCAGGTTGACATTCTCAGGACAAAACACTTCCGTCTGAAATATAACAGTAAAAAACACTAGGCACCTTGAAAGAGTAGTTTCCTTAAAAAAGGACTTCGGCAAAAAATGCATACACTTACACCTGAAATTTTTACAATGTTATAAACCAATGTTACTGCAATAAACAAAAAATTAAAAAAAAAATGCATACACAGAGCTTGATTCTTAAGTTTAGAAACTTCTCCACAGTGAAAGTATGAACTGAAGCCATGGCCACATAGTAATCTGAGCAAGAAAAGGAAAAGAAACCTATTTCAGGAAGCACCTCACTTGGTTTCATGCTACAGATTATAGAAAGTATATTGTTGTATGAACAATGTCAGTTTTTCCAACAAACTGTTCACTCTAAGTATCAGATTCTGGCAAGAAAGACAGAGGGAGAGAAGAGTAAAGGAGAATGGCAGCATGGATAGTTGAGAGAGGAGTTAAAGAAACAATAATCGGTGGAAAAGGAGAAAGAATAATGAACACATTTAACTTTGCAGAGTCACTCTGAGCCTGACATCTGTACTCATAACTCCCACTGTCCCTCCTTTATGACCCAGTGGTTCATCCTCATGATCCATTCAGTAAACATACTGTTCTTTCCTAACATTGTTCCCATTCACGAAAAATCTACTTCCCAAGATCCGGATGAAATACATCTCCAGGAAGCCTTGCCTAATGTCCATGATCAGAAGTAATATCTTATCTCTCTCTGCTGTTCCCAAAAGGCTTTGCCTAGAGCTCTGTTATAATTCATTTCATATATTTTAAATGCCCCCCATTAAATTATTAGTTTCCAAGGATGGAAATCATACCTTGTTTGTCCCTATAAACTCCAAAGCATCTATGTCAGTGGTTAGAACAGAGGAGGTTTTTAGCAATATTTCATTAAGCTAAATTCAAATACATTCTGGATTTTAAAAGACTGTGTCCATCTCACTTAATCACTTATTCATTCATTTATTAAACAGGTATTTACCAAGCACCTACTGCCTGTCATGCATCATGCTCAGACCTCCAAGATACAATGGTGCCCCCATGGAATTTACAGTTGAGTCGGGAAGGAAGGCAGTGATTAAATAATTACACACATATGCAATTAGAAACTGTGCTAAGTACTGCAACAAATAAGTTTTGGAGGATTTGAGAACATCCATTCAACTCTAACACTGCACCTTTCAGGGACCAGATATCAGAACAGGACAGAGGCATTTGTGATAAAAATAACGAGAAGAGTAGGAAGGCCCCTAAATGATGACAAATGTAGCTTCGCCGCAGTTTTATTTTTATTAGGAACTTAAGCAACACTACAAAAGAAGAAGTGAACCTTCAACTTCAACCCATATCCACACTTTTAAATTATCTTCCGATATATTCTGATACATATCATGGTGAAAGATTGTAATTGCCTTAGCACTTCGAAAATCTGGATTCAGTCCTTGCTCCAGAACACACTAGTTGTTGACTCTGAACTTCCCCATCTATAAAATAGAGACCATAATCTCTGCTGTGACAACTAGACAGGGTTGATGTGTAAGGCTTCAGTAACAATGGAATATAAACATATTTTGAAAGGTGCATATTGTTTGTACACAAAAATATGTCAACCCAAATGTCTGATATACATATAGACATATACATTCATATACATATATGGTTGGATTTCTCATTATGTTGCCATTTTTTTTCATCACAGCAATTTCTCAGTCACTCTGTTGCCCTTCTTTACGCGATGTTTTCTCCGCCAGTGGAAGATGAAAGAAGGGGGTAAGAAGACGTCAGAGTCTTTCTGCCTGACTCCTCTGCTCACGGGCAGAATAAACAAAGGACCGAGGACCTGAGTCAAACCCCAAAGGTCAAGCTGCACCACTCAATGATGACACTGATTAACATAACTTCTGGTAAAATTGGTGTCAGCAATAAGTATCAGGAAAAATTCTGAAACTTTAATGATACCATGAATTGACACTGAGGGGAAACGGGAGCATAAATTTTATTTAACATTTTGTCAGCAATCATACAAGATTATGAGATGTATACAACTGAAACACCGTATTTATATCTAGTTTCCAATATAAAGAAGGGTGATGTGAAATCCTAGACTGCATGTCTCTTCTCTGTCAATCACAAAGAACCTCGAGAAAATCCTAGAAGGAAATGCTACTGCTTCATGAGCAGCAGTAAAATCATTTATTAATGATAACAAATTGCTTACTAAGTGCCAGATGCTATTAAAAGAACTTTCAATGTAATACCTCAACTTCACGACAACCTAGGAAGTAGGAACTATTACCCTCTTTTTTACAGAAGAAAACACTGAGACTCAGAGAAGCTCATAACTTGTGTAAGATCACACAGCTAGCATTTATCAAACATATGGAACAGCTACCATTTATCTCGCACTATGCTAGGAGGCCGGAAAAGGTGGGGGAGGGGAAAGGTCAAAAAGGAGACATTCCTGATCCAGAAACAAGTCACGCACTGGTTCTACCCAAAGAATTTACTGAAAACTTAAGATATGAACATAAATTACTATAATCTAAGGTAAAAAATTTTAAGTACCACAAGAAATACACAGTTCCCTTTCACTGTTTACATGTATATGGGTAGATGAGGGGGATGGGCCACAGATGAGATGAATTCCAGGCAGCAAAAAATATAGAATTAGCATGAATAACCTTATTCTTCACAACTTTACCTATGTCAGGTGAGGCTTGATTCCTTTAGGATAAGCCTATGGGCTAAGTATTCTCTGAATCTGTTTTCCTGGTGGGTAATTCAGTAATATAGTTCACAGTAACTAGACTGGAAGCTTCCTGAGAGCAGGTACTCTGTACTGTATCCTCGGTGCCTAGGATGGTGTCTAGTACACAGTGGTGCCCAAGAGACATGGAATTAGGCATTAAATGAATTAATGAGCTAATGAATTAATTAAAAAGTGAACAAATGAATACAGAAACATAAATCCAGGTGTACACTATTAAGAATTGTAGGGGCTGGCCCAGTGCCGTAGCGGTTAAGTGCACGTGCTCCTCTTTGGCCGCCTGAGGTTCGCAGGTTCAGATCCTGGGCGTTCACCGGTGCATCGCTTGTCAAGCCATGCTGTGGTGGCGTCCCATGTAAAATAGAGGAAGATGGGCATGGATGTTAGCCTAGGGCCAATCTTCCTCAGCAAAAAGAGGAGGATTGGCATTGGATGTTAGCTCAGGGCTAATCTTCCTCACACACACAAAAAAAGAATTATAGACTACACTGGAGTTCATGAACTCTAGTCCCCTGACTGCTAAAGCCCCCATCCCCAGGTGTAACTTTGCAAAGATGACTACCAAGGGACTTTTTTGCTAGACAGCAGGTGGGAGTTCTCTTAACGGAGAGACCACACTGGTAACCTAATTGGTCAATGATTTCAAGAATACCAAGAAGCAAAACATGAACTTTTGTTATATTCCCCATCATAGCAGGAAGCACAGAGTGAACCACAAAAACTGTATTATCTAGAACTTTCTTGAGAGCTATAAAGTAACTCATTTGCAGAAGTCGTTGATTTTGTACATGGGGACTGTTTGGTGAGATTGAGGAAGCAAATGATGGTTGACTTCCTGGAGTGAGTCACGGCTGTAACCCCCTTTGACAGTATTAATAGAACAGGGGGAAAATTTCCAGGAAACATCAATCACCACAACTACCAAAATAGAAAAGGTGGCTGGTGACTTAATCACTAAACTGTAGGGGAGACTACTCCCTTTCTTTATCAGAAAAAGACAACAATAAATCAAACTAATGCATTTTGAAACTAGTTAACAGCATCCTTTCACACTTTGCAGAGTTCTTTTAATCCTACACTAAGATTTTGCTTTACCAAAATGACCAAACATCCTCCAGGCTACTTACAGTTGAACAAAGGTACTGAGGTCAGGATTAAATCTCCAAGAAACTGACATATGCATTAAGTGATTCATTCATCCATTCATTCTTTCCTTCAAACCTTAAATTAACAGGTATTTAATGGGTACCTATCACTATGTTTCAGATTCATACTCCTACGAAACAAAGAACTAAATAAAAGAGGTAACAACTACAATAAATGTTTTGATCTCTGTTCATTGTTGTGGCTAAATCTCTTCACATTATTTATAGTATATACTGATGTTAGGGCTAAGAGATAAGTTCTCTTCTGTAGCCTCAGAAAGTACAAGGAACCTCAGGTCAATCTAATAGGTCTAAAAACGTAACGATTTTAGTCCTACTCTAAAGGTATGCCACATCTGCCTTCATGGTTTCATCACCTCATAAACCGGCAGCATAGTGTAATACCTGGGTGTTCAAGCTCTGGGACCAGATTGCCTGAGTTCAAAGCCTAATTCTACTACAGAATGGCTATGTGACTTAGAGTAAGTTAGTTCACTCCTCTGTGCCTCAGTTTCCTCATCCATCAAATGTAAATTAATAATAGCACTATTTCATAAGATTATTATGAGGATTAAATGGGCATATATATTAAATTAGGATATATTTATATAAAAATTTATATACATATTATATATATTGTGATATAAAGATATTAAATTATATATAATAGGTTAAATATGTTATATATATAATTTAATACCTTTATATCACTATATATATATTAAAAAATGCTTGAAATAGTATTTGGAACATAGTTAATACTTCAGAAAATTTTACTATTATTCCTATTATTATTACCGCAGTTAGTCTAAGATTGGAGTTTTTTCATTATTCTTCACAGAAATAGAATCAGTTCCCCCCATTTGCACAGCTACAACTCTGGTCATGCATGCCAACTGATCTCTGTCTGCTTGCTCACTTATGATCCATCACTGTGCTCTGCTGTTCTGGCTGCAATGAAACTACATGATCCAGCCCAAAAGGATGTTATATCCAGGCAATCTCTTTGGACCCCCTCTCCCTCATGGCTGTTGACTTGCCTCCATTGCCTATTTAAATTCAACAGGCTAAGGAAATAGCCTGCCCATCCCACTCTCACCCACCTCAAACACATAAAAATCTTCTAATCTAACCAGTTGAAACATCCTTTCTGGCCCCAACCAGTTGAAACATCACCACAGCTGTTGCACTTACTGCAGAATGGAATTTAATTAAAAGGATACCTTGGGAAGTACCAATAATAAGCTGGTAATAAACATGCTCCCAATCTCCTAAACATGCTATCTCCTCAAAAAGCTATACCCATAAAGACCTTCATTACGTTCTCTAACAAAAAACACTAGAAGCAACAGATATGACCACAAATATGGCAAAAGTTAAATAAATTCTGGTATATCTACTCCAAGGACTATAATGCCACTGCTGAATATGATGGGGGAAATTCTTATTCTATAACATTAAATGAAAAAAAATGCAAAATTATATCTCTCCCTGACCACACATTATCAAAACTATAGATGCATATTGCTGAGGACTAAATCAGTACATAGAAAATGGAGTTGACGTATTGAGGAGACAGGATTGTGGGCATATTTTTTAAATGAATTCGTTTTCTTGTTATAAAATAGCTGTGCACATTTTTAAATGTATTGAAGATCTTCAAATTTACCTGAGTTCACAAAGAAAAAAAAAAATCGAAGGAGGATTTATATGACTGAAACATATTAGAAAAGTTCAAGTATATAACAAATTATCCTAATAGCAGGAACTTTTCCTCCTGAAGGATACACAAGTACTCCCCAAATTATATCCAGGCATTACTTAGCATGTCACTCAAAGGCAGGCACTTTGGAACGGAAGCTCTCACATCCTTCCAGACCCATTTAGGCCTGAAGCCCACAGAAGAAGCAACGAGCCTAAGTCTCATTCATCAGCAGCATTAAGTGCTATTTAGGAAGGTTGCTCACATCAAAGAGCATCATCTTAATTTCTAATTATTACCATGTGTGCAGCTACGTAAATGGTTGGATGAGGTGTGGTCCCTAATTCCAAGGAGTTTACATCCTGAACTCACACTCGGTTCTAGGCTCCAGGTTGGAAGTCTTTACCCTTCCCTCTCTTCCATCACCCCTTCTACACCTAGGAGACCTGGCACTCCCTGCTGGCCTATGCACCGCATCTCCTACTCCCATCAGAGTCACATGTCTATTCCAGCTGACCATCCTCGCAACTCTGCCTGCTTATCACTCACCATCCCACTCCCTATGCCTCACTCCTCAGCTAATCGGTACTCATCCAACATTTAGAACCCAACTGCTTTTGACTATCCAGACCTAAAAATATACACTTTTTCTCAAAATTCCTCCTGAACTTAAAGTCTGGATTATTTTCTAACTAGTTCATTATTTTTTTTAATTTAATTTAATTTTTTTTTTTTTGGTGAGGAAGATCAGCCCTGAGCTAACATCCATGCCAATCCTCCTCTTTTTGCTGAGGAAGACTGGCCCTAGGCTAACATCTGTGCCTATCTTCCTCCACTTTTTATATGGAATGCCGCCACAGCAAGGCCTGACAAGTGGTGCCTCAGTGCAAGCCCAGGATCCCAACCTGGGCTGCCAACAGTGGAGTGCGAGCACTTAACCACTATGCCACGGGGCCAGCCCTCGTTCATTATTTTAAAAGCTCACCCAAAGCACTTTCGAGTCTTTTAAATATAAATCCCAGGTCTTAAGTTTTTGTTGTTGTTTTTTTCCCAAGGCAATTAACAGAAAACATTTGGTCCTAAGTAAATATGTGCTTAAAAGAACATTAATTGTACATAGAAGATAGCAACAATAAATAAGACGTATTTATGAAATGCCCACCCACTTCTCAAATGATACTGGCACTGCACATTGCTACGATTGGAAGAAAGGATCCTGGGAGTGCTAACTCTGTGAGGTACTATGTTTAACACCTGGAAAAGGGAATCGACGATCTGCTTCCGTGTACTGACCCCCGGAACACTAGCACCTCCATTTCTCTCAGCCTCACTGTCTTCATCTAAAATGAAAAGTATTCAAACAGATCATCTGCATTGGACATCAGTGGTGACCCTCCACGATCCACCTAATCCCCCTTGGATCACAAGTCAGAAGCCCTACTATTTTGGTCTTGGCACTATGACTTTATAGGTGAGTGATACTAAAGGGACATCACCTCCGGATATTCAGCTTAGACATCTACAAAATGAGACTAGTAACCCCTGCCATTTACCTATCGAAAGAAAGTTCTGAGGATCAAATAAAATAATGGTTGTCAATGCGTGCTATGAATGTAAAATACCATGCAATATTAAGGAATTTTATTCACCTCTCTCATTGTTAATACTAGGTTTGGGACAGAGGAAGTACTAGGAGTATAATCTGTGGGAATGTTGCTCTAGAAGAGACCTGTGGAGAGGAAGCAAAATACGTAAATGAACTTCAGTAGACCAATACACCTTTCTGTCTTGTTATGTCAATAGGAAAGCTTTAGAAAATTGGACTGTCGAGTAAGATATGTGAGTGCCTGGAGCCTCCTCAGGGAAAGGCACAAAACAGAAGCAAAATTTACAAACAAAAAGTCTGCAGCTTCATTCTGTATTTTGAGCTTATTTCCCTTAATTAACTTATTAACCAAACCAGTCTTGTCAGAAAGTGATATCACTGAGAACATTATTTCCAATATCCCTAATAATGTGGGTATTTCCATGGTTTATAAACTACTAAAAGATCAGATCAAACAACATAAAGTCTTGCCTAAAAGAGAAAAAGAAAAAGAAAAATATTCAAGCATTATTTGTTCTGAAAGATCACAGGTATTAATTGGTATTTCCTTATTTACTTTTTCCCCTCCTGGGAGAGAAAAAATGTGTCATAACACCTTGTATTTATATAAGCATGTGTCTCCTAGCAGCAGGGAGTACCATACAGATATTATTTAATCAAACTTCACCTTATCATTAGGCAGTGGACAATGGGTCACTACTGAGGGGTCATGATAGTTGGGAAGAAAAAAAACTCATAAAATACAGAAAATTTCAGGGGAAAAGAAATCATCCCTGGTGAGTTCAATGAGGTCAGAAAACATAACTCAGAGGAGGCAATTAAGATTTCATTCTTCTTGGGTGGGCCCCGTGGCTTAGTGGTTAAGTGCGCGCACTCAGCTGCTGGGCGGCCCGGGTTCGGATCCCAGGCGCGCACCGCCACACCGCTTCTCCGGCCATGCTGAGGCCACGTTCCACGTACAGCAACTAGAAAGATGTGCAACTATGACGTACAACTATCTACTGGGGCTTTGGGGGAAAAATAAATAAATAAATAAAATTATTAAAAAAAAAAAAGATTTCATTCTTCCGTTACTTACAATGTTTAGTCTACCTGGAATGTCCTACCATCATCAACCTCTCCGTGTATGAATCTTTTCCTTCCCTCAAAGTCCAGCCCAAAAGCTTCTGCTAGTGTAGCCTTCAGTCTTGATCTTCCCAGTCAGATTAAATTATCCTTCTTCTGAGTTTTTATATTTTAATTCTACCCTAACTGTAATGTTTAACAAATCGCATCTTTTCTTGAATATAGTTGTGTACATGTCTTTACTCCTATACCAAACTGAGATATCTGAAGTGAAGAACTAGGATTCAATCTTTGGTATACATCTCTTCCTAACAGAGAGCCTTAAAGGAAGTAGGGAGTCTATCAATGGTCTTTTTCTAGAACTGAACCTTGGAAATAAACTGATTTGACTAGATAATTTCTGGGGCTCTTTCCAGCTGTAAATTCCAAGATGTTACAGTCAAAAGGAGTTTATGACATTATCTAATTCAATCCCATCATTAAGCAAGGATGTGTCCAAGTGAGAAAAGGATGTGTCCAAGTGGAAACAAGTCTCCTGAGTCCAGCCCAGTGCTTCTTGGCCACACTATGCCATCTCTCTAAACTGCTGACAGTCCAAGAGGAATTGCCTCAGGTTTATTTCCCTAAATTTCAAGCCAGGATCTTAGGATACATCTACTTGTCAGACGACAAGAAAACATTTAGCTTAAATAATCGTTACTCTGAACATCATAACGCTGGCCAAGGGCTTGTCACCATGGTTGAACTTGCTGCTTGGCATCATTTTAATAAAATTAAAATGGAGGGCAAATGCTGACCCTAGACTAGTGTTTTTCAAATTGTAGACAGCAATGCATTAGTGGGTCATAAAATCAATTTACTGGATCTTCAAAAGTATTTTTAAAAACGGAAATAGAATAGAAAACATCAACGTATATCATGTAAAGGAAGAGCATATCCTGCTAAAAGAAATTTTCTTTCATATCTTTATACATATATACATATGTGTGTGTATGTAGGGAATTATCAATGTAAAATTTATTTCTCATTGCCATTTGTGTCCTAAAAAGTTTGAAAGCCACTACTTTGGACCAAAGTCTATAGCAATAAACATTAATAGCTACAGAGCTGACTGCTTCACAGTTTACAAGCAGGGTGGGCAAAAGCAGGTCTTATAAAACTAATAATACCACCTCTAGACTTCCTTGGGAAAGCAATCCAGGTCTCAATTGGAAATATTGGGTGCAATGAAGTGATAACACCTCCCTCCCCCACATCCTCTCATGCTTTGGACTACCAAGATCCTGTTTTAGGACACAAGGATTCCTTGGTCCCTGCCCATCCTTCACCTCTTTCTCCTTCTTTCTGAGACAAGTTAAAAAAAACAAAAACAAACAAACAAAAAATCACCAAAAGAGAGAGGAAGGAAGGCAGAGAAAAGAAAGGTTTTGATTTTGGAGATTTTTATTTGCTTATTTCTGCCATTCTCCTCTCTTTCTTTTTCTTTTTTTTTTTTTTTGAAGGAGACCCAAACCAGCCTAGAGGAGCTGCCACATAGGAGTCAAGTCCCTGAGTCCTTTCAGCAGACTTTCAGAATATTTTTTCTTTCTAGTTCCCTGGCTGGATGGCCGGGTTGAAGTAATTTTCTCTTTCTCCTGGGGTTGGTTGCTAAGAGACACTCTATTACTTCTCTTTCTCTTATGACCCGATTACTGTGATCAGCAAAGACGGCGGGCAGACAACAACCTAACAGGGCCCATACAGGATCGCAGGGCCTGGTTACAAAACGATGGACTCTCTTAACCCTCTCACAGCCATCAGATCAAGATTTCCCAAGTTCTTTTTCACAAGGGTCTAAGGATTTACCCATCTTCCTTTAAATGGTGGTCATGATGGATCAATTGTAACCACCATTGAGCAGCCAATACTCATACTGAAATACATTTCAATAAAGGATTCATGTCACCTCTTCATTTTTAATATCATTTTTTTTCCACAGGTAAATAAATAGACCAAAAAATGTTCTGAGCTCATCTCCAGCCTGGGGCTGTAAGGAAACCCTTAAATAGCTTCTTAGCCAGAATCCTCCAGTCTACTCTCCTTCTTCTGGAGTACAAAGCCAAAGTCAAGGCCACACTTGGTTTCTCTCTCATCCTACACAGCTCTTGGCAGAACACCTTAAATGTCCTAGGTGTTCAATGAATGTTTGCTGAATGAATAAATGACTGAGTGTTCTGATTAAGCTCTTCTTCCCATCCCTTGAACTCCTTATCCACTCCCACACCCACACATTTCAGTAAAAGGAAAAAGAAATGGTTACAGATTCCTTTTTAAAGGCTGTGATGTCCTCAAAACAGACTAGAATTTAAAAAAAATAAGTCAATGTAAGAAAGTAACAAAGATTCTGGATCTTTATCCACTGTATCTTCCTAGTTTGTATTTCCCTTATATTACCTGGAAGATTCAGGTAGCCAACCAAACATTCATTCATGTATTTATTTCACTCTCCTCCCTACCGTGAGGTTAGCTTGGAACAACTTTTATTATTCTAACACTCTTCTTATCACAAGGCCAAGTTCACATATTGTCTATAGCATATAACCAAAGATATCATGGCCCCAGATTCCTCCCCTAATTGATATCTAAACTTTTATCATTAGAACTTCATGCTTCACTTAAGCACGCTTCACATACTTAACTTAAGCTTCACTTCACAGCTTAAGGCTCTGATTTCTATTAAAAATAGAAGTCCTTCTGGCAAGGTTCCACTTTGGCATACTCTCAAAGACCTAGACCTCTCTCTCTTCTTGATAGCTAGCTAGCTAGATAAATATGAATATACAGATATAGGTAGATATAGCTATACATCTGTATCTCAGTGTGAGCACATTTAACAAATATTTCTTTTATAGATTTTAGGAGTCAGCATACAAAATATAATACAGAGATCATGAAGTTTGGATTTAGAAATAGCTGGATTCAAGTCAAAGATTCATTACTTATTAGCCATGAGACATATAAATCTCTCTAAGCCTCAATTTCATTATTTGAACATTGGAAATATTAATACCAAATTTCAAATAATGCTGTAAAGATGATATATCAGATAGTAGGAACAAATAAAATGTTAGCTCCCTCATGAACTATGTGTAGTTAAGAACATGAATTTATATTTTGCTCCGATGTAGGGAAAAGAACGTTTGAGGATATTAGCCTAGAACAGAAGAGTTGAGAGGGCCTGGGCGCGGTAGAGGAACATGCTGAGAGCGTACAGAATGGAGAGTCTATGGCCCATTTCACAGCCTCACTAAATTTGTGATATTCCATGGGAAACATTTTACTTCACGCCTTTCAGGAGTAACCAATTTTATGCAATCTCTGTAGCTGAATCATACTTTCATACAATTTTAGAGCAGGAAGGAAGTGAAGAGATAATATTGTTCAATCTCATTGTTTTACAACTGGGGGAACCAACCCTGGGTGGTTTGGTGATGTACATAGGCCATAAGTGCACAGCAGAGAAGTGTCCTTTCCATTGGACCGCACTTCCCTCCAGTTAGCTCTCATCACATGGACCATGCAGTGGTCGCCTTCCTGATGGGCTGCCGCTTCCTATTCAGTGTAGGGAAGGAAAAACTACCTTTATTCTAGCAGGCCCTTTTCTTCTCTTTTTCAAGTGAGTATCCATGCCCAATTCTGAGACTGTATTCAGAACAAAGTCAAACCTTGTGACAGATCTTAGCTATTAACTTGGAATCATGGTTCTTTATACTCCGTCTGGGGAGAAAATAACAAGTGCTACTAGGGTTGGGTTTATTTCTGAAAACAAGATATTTGAAGGGCACTTCAATCATGGTGCCCAGATTCTAACTACAAGGCTTCTGCCCTGACATTCCCTCTGTGACTCTAGCTTTGTCCTTCCTCTACTTCCAGCAAAATGCCCAACTAATGCACGAGTCTATGACCGACAAGAGTCCTGGCAGCTGTTCTAGAGAAGGACAACTCCCTGGTAATCCCCAAAATGAGCACAGATCCTAAGATGTCTCTTTCCTCAACCTTGGACCGACACTGTTTTCCAGAATAAGAGGACGGAATTCCCAATGACAATTTCAGTCTAGAACTGACAGTATTTTCATACAGATTAATTTCTAGCTGAGCTATATCCAATATAGAGAAAACTGCATGAGATAAACTGCTTAGGAATGTTATAGATTCATCACTAGCAAAATAGGATGCCTCAAAAAGCCCTCTCTTTAAAGAGAACTATGGCTGTAGCTCTCTAAAACAAACTATTTGGAATCCGAGAAACTTGAGAGAAAAGAAAATTAACTATGACACGGTTCAATTAATTGAAAGAAAAATACCAGAACAAATAAAATCTATATACCCAAAAAAATATGTACATTGGGGTTGGGTGTGTGGGGTTGGTGAAGGGCTCAAAGTCATCAGTGATGGTGTAAAAGTGTTTTCAATTTTATTGAACTTGGCCTTATCCATGGGGCTTTGAATTATGCCTATACCTTCTCAAGTTGCCAAACAGAAAGATGTTAAGAAGCTATAGGAGAGGATCTTGCCAGCGCTTCCTCTCCAGATGTCTATGGGCATTGAATCATCTGCCTCTAACACTCTATGTGTTCTTTACATTCTACATAAACACATGGAAAAATAAATCACAAAGGTAAGTATAACTGTGGAATGACTGTTGCCATGTCATCACCTTAATTATGTAGGTTGAGTTTTAAGACTTTTGTTCACCTTTCCAACTAACCTATGCTTTAGGCACACTACAACCAAGTAGTGGTAGCATTTAACTGCAGGACCCAAATAATAAATCATTGGTATAGGCAGAGGGAAAGTAGTAGATTATTCTTCTTCCTTAAAAAAATAAACAAATAAATAAAAATTAAAGAGCTGTAAAACAACTTAAACCCATGAACAAGATAACCCAGGGAAAGCTGTTGCAAAAAACAATCGCATAGGTAATTCTGATGATTTTCTTAATAATCGTAGTTTTGCCTTTAATATTACTCATTCTAAACTCTAGCTTTTCCAACTTTTTTCCTCAAAATTTAGACTTGCTTGGGTTCCCAGAACTCCAACTTCAACTATAAATCCTATTTCTCCTAATCAAGCTACTGAATCTAATCACAGGAAAGGTCTAAATTCACCTGTTAACCTTCCTATCCTCTAAGACCCTGTATTCTTTTCCACATATAGGGAAAAAGTATTTTCAAAAATATACACATAATTAAAAAAAATAAGTTGACCATAATAATACCACATGGAATAGTCCTGTAAGTGAGCCTGACAAACTGTGCACAAATTGTAAAGGCAATTCTTGGTACTTGCACCTTTGTTTTGGAAAAGGAATTCTATTAGAGAATTCTCTCTTCACTCAATGGCATTATGTTCATTTCTGGGTCCTGACGAATGAGGCTTTCTAGGATAGGCTGGATAAAATAACTAAAAGTTTTAGAAACCTTGCAATGGAACTGTTCAGTTTGGAGGAGGGGAGGAGTGATGGGACGAAGGACATATCACTATGTTGTAAGGCTTGAAGCGCTTGTATAGGGAAGAGAACTTGTTCTTTGCAATCTGCAAGGGCAGAACTAGGACCAAAGCTATATTTGGGGAGCAGTAGGTTTCACCCAAATATGGGGAAATATCTTTTCATTCAAAAGGAACATGGAAAGAAAATTCACTCCCACCTCCACCATATATTCAAGGGAAAGCAAACCTAAGATTACCTAAGTGGATGTATGTGCCCCAGAGGCTTTCCTACTAAGTCATGCATCTGCCCAGACAGCTTGAGGGTTGTTATTTTGGTTTTGTTGTTGTTTGGATGCAGAAGCCTCAAATCTCTTTTTAAATTTGTGCCTTTTAAATCTTATGCTTTATTCCCTCTGCAAAAGGGAGCTTCTCCCACTATATTTTCTAAAGTATTGTTGCATTTAAAAGTATCATTTTTTATATTTAACTTGAACTGAGTCACCTTTCAAGAAACTTCATAATTATTATTTATTCAATAAATATTCACCGAATGCTTCCTCTGAGCCTCAAACACGTTAAGCAGCGTGAATTTAATGGTGACCAGCACAGAGTTCCTGCTCCTAAGGCCAAATCGTCTAGTTGACAAGGTAACTCCGATGTCACCTCACTAACTACCTGTTTTATTTGTTTGCCTGTTTGCTCTTCACCGTTCCTTTCCCAGAGATTAATAACTCAAAAGAGGTGAAGGGGGAGGTCCCATTTAATGATGACTGGATCATAATCAGGGAGATGTGATCAGATTTTTATAGCCTTTTTTTTCTTTTTGGAGGGCAGGTGGTTACAACTTTAAGTACTAACTCAACTCCATGGCTACATATTACAAATTTTTAAGACTAAGAGATATGCTCACATTTTATAAAGGCAGATTTCAAATCAAAATAAAGACAAACTTTCAAAAAAATCAGAGCTGTCCGAAGACAGACAGGGCAGTTTCAGTTTCCTGCACCAGAAATATTCAAGAGAAACACCTTAGCAGAGATGGTAGGAACTCAAGTATCAGATGAGAGATTGGCCTACCCTAGTACTTCTAAAACTTGGGACTGACTTTTTTTTTTTTTAAAGGTGCCTATTCCAGACCAATTATATTACAATACCCGAGGGTGAGACCCAAGTCTTGGTATTTTTTGAAGCTTCCAGGTGATTCTTATGTGTCATAAGGGTAGAGAACCACTGAGAGATATTTAAAGCCCTGTGCAACACAGCATTGGCTGTATTCTAGAAAGTTTGAAGATGTTGATCCTCAAAGTTAAAGGAAAATATGGTAAGGGACATTGGCATAGCCTTTTCCACTTTAGCCAGGTCAACAAGGAGACAAACAAATGAGCAACAACACCGGTTGTAATAAACAAGTCCAAGTTCTAAGATGTGCTCACAAGAAAGAAAGGCCAGCACTATCAACAATACATCACATGCAGACAGAGAAAAGGAGACACACACAGTCTGAGATTCCAGAGATCATTACTCTACCTGGTTCTGCAGGCAATAACTGTATTGAGTAAGATATGCATTTTTGGTTGGTAGGAGTTCTTATCCTTTTTCTTTCCTTTATTTATTTTTTTTAACCAGAAAATTCCTTAGTCACGATCTCACCTCTTCCAAAGCTGCATTTAGGTTAATGAGATGTTTGCAAAATTCACTGGAATTTTGGGAAGACTGGCAGGAGAGACAGCTTAGTAAAATTATTATATCAAACGTAAAGCTGCGGCTTTGGGTATAGAACACAGTTCTACTAAAGGCATAAAAGCAAAACGCAGGCATATAAACTAGACTCAAGGTCCCCACTGAATGTCTACGATTTCCAAGCACCACAATATGTTAACACTAGAAAGCAGCCTATTTTTAGTACTTGAAGTTGTTTTTGAAAATCACCATGCCGTTGAACCTTGTTTTTTTTTCCTACTACATCTTTTCCATTCCTTCACAATTATTGATGATTATTGACCAAGATACCCCACGGCAAAAGGGAACAGTGCTAATAAGGTTGGCAGAACCTGGGAAGGGAAAGGTCCACCTCCGCCCTTCAGTGGCTCAGAGGAAGAGAAAGGTAAATGCGGAATAGAAAGGTGAACGCATTGGTCAAGGCCAGAGCGAAAGCTGGCATTGGCCCCAAGAGAAAAATGCAGAAGTTCTAACTCTCAGTCCTTATTGCAAACCACCAGCCATTCTCACTTCCCCTGCCAACAGAGCTGACTTTTGCCAGGGAGGGAAGAACTAGTTTCACAAACAATTATCACAACAAGAAACGAGGGTGGAGTACTAAGGGATCATAACCATGGTGAGTTGCTTTTTGACTATAAGATCACTGTCGGGCTTTAAAAAGAAATTTATTTGTTCCTTCAACATTTTACTGGACCAGTTTATAATAAAATCAAGTCAGTAATTGTTTGCTGTACCGATGTAGTCTGCTCAGGAGTACAAAAAGCTTCAGAGGATGGAGAGAGGCGAATGTGACCCGAACAGTTAAGCTGCAAAGTAGAAAAGCTGCCAGAAGAGCCACAAATGAGCCAGGGCAGAAAAGCAAAAGGGGATTTTCTACAGCCATTAATTGCCATATTACCATTATTATCATTATATAACACAGTAGCATATGGGGAGCATTAAAGGCTGTACTTTCCAAAGACACTCTGGCCAACTGGGTGAAGCAATGGCCTCCTTGAATCAAAACCTATTGCTCCTTGAGGCTTGCAAAGCTGCCTTGATTAAACACAGCGGCAGGCTCCAGTTGAAGGGACGATTCTTCTTTTTCGAAGGGAGGTGGAATAGAGTAATTGCCAGATGTTTGCAATTTTAGCTATAAAAAGATGGCTGCTTTCCATTCCTAAGTACATTGAATCTTTTTTTTCTTTCTACCCAAGCTATTGTGGTTCACTAAAATAGGCCACTGCACTGATGAATCACCATTCAAAACTGCAATAATGGAAGCAGAACAAATATGACATTTTAAATTCACATATAAGAGAAATAAGTAAAAATGTATGGGTAATAATTATATGCTAAGAAACAGAAAGCATATTGCAGTATAAAGAACTCAAGAATTTCCTCTTGACTACCTCTACCTGCAGGACCAGGTACAAGTAAGTTGCATCACCAAACCTCCATCTTCTCAACTATCAAATGGGGATGAGCAGCCCTCTGTAGCCTCCCTTTCAGAAGAAAGAACCCATGCCTTGTCCATCTCCGTGCCTCGTCTTGCACATACACTGCCCAGAGGAGATGTGCAACTATATATGAAAGAGTATTGAAATCACATATCATATATGTGTATATATACTACATATTATATTGTATATACATTATATTTTCTAATATAATTATTAGAACCCCCACCACCATCACCACCAAATACTCAGTGCTCTCTTCAGACATTGCCTCCTAAATTTGTTGAGAGGAAAATGAAAACCTGGCTTTTATTTAAGCAGCATCAACATAACTGACTTGGGAGACTGCTGACCTCTTAGGCAGGGAACGTTATCTTTCTTAATGAGTGACTTAGGCATCTCTTTGAGGGTTTGATGACATATGGACCCTTTCCCTGAAAAAGACATACACATGGACCAAGTTTAAACACAACTGCAGGAGACTGGCTAAATTCCAAGTAAACCCCAGAGATGAAGAGAATCCAAGATAAAATTCCCAGCTAAATTAATTAACTATTTTTCTGTGATGATATAATTAATAACATCTCTAAAATCTCTCCGCCTCATTTGATATTTTAGAAAACAAAAGATTTTAAAAATTAATAAAAATCACTAGTTTATACAGTTTGCTTTATACAATGTTCACTTACATTGTTTTCTGTAATAATAGTTCAATAGTAAAAATGCTCCTTCTTAAAAAGATACTATAAAATATGAATCTTACTTTTATTCCACACTGACATAGTTCAAATAAAGTCGCTCTCTGAGAAAGGTGTTAGCAAATTCAAAAAAGGACATATCAACACATCACAATTCTAGCAGGGACAAAGGTAAGACAAGCCAATGCTAAAATACCAATTAGCAAAACATCATCATAGAAGAAAAAAGGATAAAACTAAGGTTATTTTAAAAAATGGCCAGTATGTTATATTTAGAAAACTATGATTAAAAATCTATAGATGAAAAAACTATAGATTATAACTCCCAGAGCTCATGTTCACACGTTAATTATAATTATTATAATAATAATAGCGACAATAATGACAGTAGCTTCCATTGACTTAGCTATTATTTGGTGCCGGATACTGTGCCAATTTATTTACACAATTTTGAAAACAACTCTTTGAGATACATATATCTCTATTTTAAGGTAAGAACAAACTGAGAGAGCTTAAGTATCTACTTAACCTAGTTAGCCCAAGTTCCTGGAGAAGGGGTAAAAATTAAATCTTGGACCCAGATCTATCTTACGCTGGAGTCTACGTACTTACCCACTGCCTCCCTGCGAGTCTTCCTTCTTTCATCCATCCAGTCCTGTCCTGACCCCAAGTTAACTCTTCCTTCTGAGTCCTCTGAGAAGTTAACCATAGAGCCACTTTAAAAATAGAATTTACAGGGGCCGGCCTGGTGGCGCAAGCGGTTAAGTGCGCACGCTCCGCTGCGGCGGCCCGGTGTTCACCGGTTCGGATCCCGGGCGCACACCGACACACCACTTGTCAAGCCATGCTGTGGCAGCGTCCCATATAAAGTAGAGGAAGCTGGGCCCAGGGTCAGTCTTCCTCGGCAAAAACAGGAGGATTGGCAGGTGTTAGCTCAGGGCCGATCTTCCTCACTAAATAAATAAATAAATAAAATAAAAATAGAATTTACAGCTTTATATTGTTAGCTAACTGGTCATTTTCATATGTCAAGTTTCTAATGAAAATATAAACTGCTTAAGGACTAGGATGTGTTTTTACTCTTTCCCATCTATGATAGAGCCCTGTTCAATGGTATGAAGTGGATCTGAATTGGCCCCAGTAGAGGAACTGAAGTAAATGCAGAGGGTGAGACATGAAAAAGCAAAATCCATCTGCTGGGGACCACATTGGGTGGGCATGTATGACACTTCGAGGTCACCTCAAATGGTGATATTTCTAGATACACATCATTTAACTTGGAAATTTCTTTCCCAGTAAATAATCTTTTCAAGGAAGTACTTAATAAAACCCAAGTCATTATAACATATACGAACAGATCAATAACAAAAATACCAGCAAATTTAAATGTCATTTTAATTTCATTTTAATGTCAATAAAACTACCAATGATATCTAACAAGTTTAAACAAGATGACATAATTCATCTGAATTAATGGATATTTCAAATGGTTATTCCAAAGGTTTTCTGAAGTAATGTCTTCTCGGTAATGACTTCTAGAGATTACTTTGGCTGTTTTATACTTTCGTACATCATCTCATACACATCCATGCACAGGTGATTCTAAATAACTGTCACATGTTATTTGGATGAATTCCATTTTCCAAGAGCTCTAAATGGTAATGACTGAGAAAAGTAACACTGAAAATGTTTTCTTCTTTTAATAAAAAATAATAATAGCATTAACATGAGAGGCAGTGTAGTGCTGAGGAAAAGGTCTAGACTTGAAGTTAGGAGCCAAGGGTTCACGTCCCAGCTTTGCCCCATACTGGTTGTTTCACTTTGCTTTACGTTCTCTTCAGACCGAAGGTGATGATCTTTAACAGAGTAGCTGAAAAGATTAAGTTAACAGTAAAGCTGAATGGACTTAGATAAACTAATAAATCCACTAAAAAGTTTTTCACATCCTTACTACAATGTTCTGCCAGAGAAATTGTTTTAGTAATATTATTATTACTAAATTGTTTTAGTAAATTTTACTAAATTATTATTTAGTAAATTATTATTTAGTAAATATTACTAAATTATTATTACTAAATACTGTATTATTATACAGTGGTTATTCTATATTACCAATACTTTACTTAAGGAAAAATACTAAAATTTGGTCAAATGTGGTCTTCACATGTATAAGACCCAGTGTGGGTCCTCTGAATCTCAGATTTTTCATTTATCTCTAGGAACCACAATGATGTAGGAACCATAATAATGTTACAGGGCATTGTGGTGATTACATTAGATATTATGTGGGAAAGTGCTTCAAAATCTATTCTCATACAAATACACACATCTTTAAAGTTGCAAGTTGTAATAAATATTTCATAATAAAGTCCTCCTTTCATTGCTTCCTGTTTTCTCAGGATCATCCCAAAGTGGAGATAAGTAAGAGAGCAAAATAGAACAACAACAAAAATTTCTAGTTGGCTCACATCTCACATTCTTAAGGGTGTGTGCTTGAATAGGTAAAAAGGCTGCGTTGACCTAGTTTTGGAAGAATTGCTTTTTTCTCCTTCTTTTTTGTCTCAGCATCTGTATATACAGAAACATTTCATTCTCAAGCATGATAGATGCTTGGAGAGAAAGGGCATGACCCTTCTGGCCAGGACCACCAGGAAGGTGCTTCTTGCCCATGATGTGATAAGATTGGCATGTTCTTGCTTCTAGGTGCTTCATCCCTGTAGCTACCCAAATTCCTGAAGCTATTCCCAGAGGTATGTTTCAGAGCTTACTAGATTTTTGAGTCTACTCATAGTGAAGTTTGGTCATAGTGCAAAGCTACTCCCAGGAGGCCAGATGCACCACATCAGGACATCAGCAAAGATCCGCCAAAATTACAAGGCGCCTTTCTCTGCTTTTGCACATGCTATTCCCTTTGCCTGGCATGTTATGCTGTCCACTGCACTCTTCTGCCTGGCTAACAACTAACTCCAAGACTCAGCTCAGATGTCCCCTCCTCTGTGAAGCTTTCCCCAATTCCTCCTTCAACACATCCTGTATATTCTTTTATGGCACTGAATTTACAGAATGCAATTTTATGGGTATATAGTGGCTATTATATGTCCATCTTGACTAGAAGACCATCTATTCTGTTTGAAAACAGCAACATACAGAACAATGTAAAGAATGGATAATAAGAGAGAATGCTGGAAGGTCAAAGTACTCGGAGGCTCGAGGAGTCACATCTCAGGGACCTGTACTCCTATGTCCCTGGTGCTATCCTCAGCGTTGAGTCTCTGGCTACAGTAAATTTAAGGAAGGATGATAAAAATACAGTACCATGATCTTTTTTTCTTTTACAGCTCCTAGGGTCAATCATTGTTGCAGGGTATGATTTCTTCATATAGTATATTTGCCCAAAGGCTCAGGTGTCGGATTTATTTTTATAATACCCATAATGAATCCATTTATAGATGATTTGCACAGACCTGTCATGACCCAAAATCACCTGAGATTTCAGGCATCACTACCTGAAGTTACACAATTGCCAGTGCTCTATAATGCAGAAGCTTGAGCACCACAGAGCCATTCTAGAAGAATCCATTTCTTTTTTTTCTTTTCTTTTTACATCTTCTTCTGTATTTGGATCCCCATTAAAATTCCTTAGGACAACATACATGGGAAACTGGTGTTTATGATGAAAGCACAGAAGGAAAAGCATGGCAACATGAAGGATGATTCGAGTCCCAGAATCTCTACATTGTTCATGTGATAAAAGACGTGTAAGACTTCAAAAGCCACTGTCATTAACTAAAGAGAGAGTGTGTATCCACAGATTCTGGAAAAGTTTCAAAGCGCATTAAAACATTGGCCCCTGGAGTAACTGAAATAAATGAATGGCTCCCAAACTCGGGTTGAACATCAGTCAGAACTATCTGGGAAGTTATGTTTTATTTTTTTTTGTTTTTAATGCAGATTCCTGGGGCCCATGCCTGAGATTCTGATTCTGTAGGATTGACATGAGCCCCAGGGACTGTGTTTTTTCTTTTTGTAAAATGTTCCCCAAGTCTTTCTGATGACTGGCCAGCTTTGAAAACCACTGATTTAAACCATACATTGTAATGGTGATCTTCAAAGTGTGGTGCAGGCAATTCAGCATGTGTGCAAGATGGCACCTTGAAAAGGAAAAGAAAACATTATAAAATCTATATGGATGTATTTATCTTGCTATTATTAACTATTTATCTTAAATATAGACTCACAGACAGTTATAAAAATAGTATAAAAGACTCCCATGTACCACTCACCCCGCTTCTCCCAATGGTAACATCTGATACAGATATAAGACAAATCACAGCTAGGAACCTGACATTGTTGCATTACTGTTAACTAGCACTTATTCAGTTTTCACAATTTTATAACCTGCAGTCATTTGTTTGTGTATATTTCTATGCAATTTTACCCTATGTATAGATTCATGTAACCACCACCATGACCGAGATACAGAACTGTTCCACCAACACAAAAAGACTCTCTGCTGCTTTTTCTTGGTATGAACACCCATTCCCTGCCCCACTCCATCCCCCATTCCTGTCCCCTAGCAACCACCGATCTGCTCTCCATCTCTCAAGTTTTGTCATCTCAAGAACGTCTTACAAATAGAATCACACAGTATATGTAACCTTTCAAGACTGACTATTTCTTTGTTCATTAACCATAACGCCCTTGAGGTCAATCCAGGCTCTTGCATATATCACTAGTTCATTCCTTTTTACTAATGAATAGGATTATTCTGCTGCATGTTTTAAACCAGAGGCTGTTTAAACATTGACCCACTGAAGAACATTTGGGTTGTTTCCACCATTTTGTCATTATGAAAAAAGTTGCTATGAACATTCATGTACAGGTTTTTTGTATGAACGTAACTTTTCATGTCTCTGGATTAAATGCCCAAGGGTACAACTTCTGAATCATGTGGCTAGTACATGTTTACTTTGGTGAAAAACCGCCAAAGAGTTTTCCAGAGTGGTTATACCATCTCACACATTCCTACCAGCAGGGTACGAGAGACCCAGTTTCTCCACATCCTGGCTGGCATATGATATGATTTTTTATTTTAGCTGTTCTAATAGGAGTGTGATGATACTTTACTGTGGTTCTATATTTATTTTTATTCTCAAAAAAGAAATTAAGCTTTGTTCAGATTTAATATATGGAGTGAAAATAGTATTACACATTTATATAATTTAAAAATAAAGAAGATTAAAGAGCACCTCACCACACAACTTTGTATTATTCACAGTTTTGGAAGTCAGACAAGTATGAGGGATCTACCACCTTATTAAGGAATTCACTTCAGCAGTTAATTAAGCTGACAGGTTACAAAATAACAGAAATTTTGTCAACAATATATGAACTTCTTTTGTTCTAAAACATCTAGTCCACTCTGTCCATATGTATTAATTCTATCACTGTAGCTTCTACAGAAGTCACCCAAAACACATCGGTGACACAGAACTGTGGGAACCATGGAAGGAATCCACAGGATCAAGGCTCAGCTTTACCACTTACTGTTCCGTAATATTGAACGAGCCACCTGACCTTTTCGAGCCTCTAAAACCGGGTATAATAATCCCTGCCTGTATCCAACAATTTTGATTTGTTATTTACAGCATTCCTAGGGTAAAGACCTAATACCTCATAGAAATGTATTAGAGAACTAACTGTCCTCATCTAGGAAATGAAGGGGTTGTATTAGATAATTTTTAAGATTCACTCCGGTTCTGGAATTTTATAGTTTATATAATATTGAAGCACTGTGATTCCTACCACTGTTATTAGAATAATGTTAATCAGTATTTAACGAATATATTTATTAGTAATAATTATATTTATATTACCACACATTCATTATACAGACATATAGTACTAGTATTATAATTTAGAATAAGTGATAGTATACATTAGATTATGAAATGCATTTATTAAAATAAACACTATTTTATAATTTTATCAATATTACTTATTATTAATAAAAACAATTAGTTCTTTTTATTATAGCAAGAAGTACATTCCACGAGGGCAGGGATTGATCTCTGTTTTGCTCATTGCCATTACTTCAACCCCTAGAAGAGTGCTGGTACAAGATATGTTTTAAGTAAATGATTGTTGAATAAGTATGCAATAGTAATTCCTTAGAAGTGTAAGATATTTTATGCTTTAAAAAACATTTTCACACTCATCATTATATTTGATCCTCGAAACAATCTTGTAAGATAATTAATATTACCAGCCAATCTTGTAAATTAAGGAAACATGGAATAGAAAGTTGTCACATCCAAACTCAAATGTGAAACTGAGGCTTGTTTGTAAATGCCCTGACCGCCAAGTCAGCACCGAATCTTGGCTCTTCTGAGTGTCAACAAGGCCTAAGAAAATTTGGTAAGATCTGATGCCACCCAAAGAATTACAAGTTCTTTTCTCTTCAGGAAGATGCAATGTAAAGACCAAATTAATACAATTATTATCTGACTCTTTAATGAATGAACAGCTTGTCCTTCTCGCCCCACCCCCCCAAGGTTCTGAACAGTAAAACTCACGTACTGCACTCCACAGTGATAGACGGGGCTCAAGATGCTTGCCCTGAACCAGAAAAGGGGCATGCCAGTCAAACCCAAGTCTCAGTGAATTTGCGACGGTCCTCAGGAGAGACCATGCATAACTATAACAAACACTGAGTTGCAATTGCTCTTCTGTGATTGCTGGCAACTTCACAGGACTGTCAGGACTACACAATAGAAGATATTTCCCATTTGTACCTCCAAAGTCACAGGCCCGATTCACCCTTCACGGCAGGGAATAGAGACTACAGGACCCCAGAGACAGGAGAGCACACTGCTAGTCTAAATATATAGATATCATTGTTCAGAGTTTGCAATCAGTCCTCATACATTTTCTACCATCGATTATTCCAGGTTTCAAAAATTAAAAAAGGTTTTACTAACTGTAAGAAAAGAAGCAGCACCAAATTGGCCTATATACTCACATAAAAATGGTAGGGAAAATCCATTCTAAATTATTTCTTTAAATATATTGCCATAAGTGGCCATCCATTTCCATCAAATTTTGGCTATCTGTTGAGAAAACAAACATGGCCTGCCTAACGAGATTACATGACTTCACATCCCTAACAGCTAGTTCTCCACCAAGTATCAATAATCCAGGACTCATCAATTCCTAGGAACCAAACCCCAATCCTGCCTCTCCCAATCTGAGACATTGGAGATGCAGTGGAATGAGCACATTTAGGAAACCTGGGTTCTGAACCCAGTTCAGCCCAAAACTCTTGAGTAACCTTGGGAATCCATTCTCTTCCATCTCAGACTGAGTTTTCACATCTGACAAATGAAAGAACTGGACTAGATAACCTTCAAATTCTTTTCTAGTTCTGCTGCTCAAAGACTTTGTGATTAAGGCATGAAGAATGGCTCTAGCATGAAAACTGAAAGGAAATAAGCTTGGCTGTCATCTCCATCATGGGAGACTCCATTGTTTATGATGGCATTTGGTTCTAGTTACTATGTCTACCCCAAGTTAGCAATCACTTATAACTATTCCCCCTCCATGGAATGGATTAATAATCTCAGGGTAGTAGAAAGCACAGAGAGATCTAGTAAAAAATTTCAAGGTTTAGGACCTTCATTGAATAGAATTCATTTCACCCATTCTGATCTGACTTTACAAGTCTCGTTGAAACAAAGTAGGCAAAGTTTGATAACAGAGGCCTTACTTATATTACATAAAAGTGTATAAGGTAACATATGTAGGAACAGTTTGTGAAGAGAGCAACCATTTTGAAATTAATTTTAAAGAAGAATCATGAAATAGTAAAATACTAGAGTTAGAACAGAAAGGGCTGTTTAGCCCAATCTCCAATAAATAGAGCCCTTTCAAATGAGCAAGAGCCCTAGATAATGAAGAGTAGAGCCTAGCTCTACTATTTTACTAGCTACATGATTATTGAATAAGTTATTTCACATCGGGTAGTTTACCATTCATTAAAGTGGCAATAACATCTGTTCTACCTAACTCAGAGAGCTACAGCCAGAATTCTCTTTTGAGAATTAAATGATAAGAATATGGAAGGGCTGGATAAAGCATAAAGGACTGTACCAATATAGAGAGATTATACTGAAAGGGTCACCTTAAATTCGTACCCTATGGATTCACTTTTTCAAAAATCTTACATAAAAAATATTTTTTAAAAGAAACTTCAGAGATTGGAGAAAGTCAACTCCAGGTCACAAGACAATTCCAACTTTACAAACTTTCAAACTTTACAAATCATTCTGGGTGATAATCTATCATAATAATGGATTAAAAATATTATCAAATTTCATTCAGCCAAACTACTAAGAGAGAGAATTCCCAATTCACAGAGTTGTAATAATAGGAAAATTACAAAATCACCTCAAGAAAATAATATATTAGTAAAGCAGGAAAGCTCGCTTACTTTAGTACCTACCAAGAACAGAAAAAGAAAGATCTATACTCCGTCTGCCATCAAAGTCTAAGGCTTTGTGTTTTTTGCAAATTTGAAGCAGAGAGGGGACCCAGATTACAGCATAAAGAACACTACTGGCTAGTACTTTAAAGAGCAGAAGAAAAATTGCATCATCTTGTCGCCCTCATCAGTCTAGAACAGAAGATGATGAGACAAAACCACACATACATACCAGAATCATTCCACAAAAAATGATATAGACACTTAACATAGTAAAATTTGGAAGAAGACAAAACTTAATAAAAAATATATATGAGCTCATAAGCATATAGTACAGGACACAAAAAGCCATTTGGAAATGTAGGGGCATTCCAAGACAGGTGTGGAAACAGAAGTTGTTTAAAAAACGCAGTGAAAAGTATAAGAACAACAGTAGTAAAATAAAAGGACCCTAAAGCCTAAAGAGCTACTAACTGGGAAAAAAGCACACCCCGCTTTTAAGTGTGCCAAAGCCCTTTAGAGAAAGGATATTAGCAGAACACCTTATAAAAGAAAATCATAACACATGGTATCAGATAAATATAAGTTGACGTGGAAAACATGTGGGTACTTTTCCATTTTCACAGTCAGAATTAAAAAATGAGAAAGCAAACCCCAGAGAATACAGACATAATAGCAAGGTGAGAAATGTAATCGGTAACTACAAGGTAGCAGTGGTTAAACAACTCCTGGGCTAAAAAGCTCAACGAATGGGTAGAGGACGGTAAAAGTAACTCAAACGTGTAGGTTGAGTTGCAGAATCATAAAACCTAATAAGCAGTTGAGAAGCTAGAATCTGTGCCTGGATAAGCAGGTTTTTATTTCTGTGGTTTAACTATTACCTCAAAAATTATTGAGTACTTAACATGTGTCAGGTATCCTGCAAGGTGCTGTTGGGAGTAAAAGCATGAATCTGGTAGCCCCTGCTCCAAAAGTTCTGAGTCTATCGAAGGAGATAGACTCATATACAAGTAAATCTATTCGAAGGCACATTATGATAAGAATTGTACGAGATGCATAAAGAGGTTACAGCGTGGTGGAAAGCAGTCCTCACCAGAATATAATAAGATGTCCTGGATAAGTCTGGACTCAGACAGAGGGCACCTGAGGTCCAGTGCCAATTCGGCCCTCAGCAGGCCTTGCATCTCTGAGCAAATAACTTACACTCTCTGCTCTATAGTTCTCACATTTACATCAGAAAAAGGTGGACTGTGTGACTTCTATTAGTTCTAACTTTCCGTCTTTGCAGTTGAGCTTCCTGGAGGTCAGGCTCTGAATTAAGTTATGAATGAACAGATTTTTATGGGCTAGAAATTGAGGGACAATGTGTACTATAGGCAAAGAAGAGAGTGAGCTGAGGCACAAGAAACTGGCATCATCAATTCATCCTGTAAACTAAAAACTGTGCTACCTACTATCTAGGGATCTCACTAATGGTACAGAACATTCTAAATGGACAAAAAAGAAAAAGAAAATGGACACAAACTTTAAAAATGTATAAAAATTTAAAGAGAAATAACATGAATTATAAAAATGTTTAGATAACAGAGAATGTACAAACATTTAAATTAAATATAAAGTAAAGCAAATCTTACACTTCTAACAAGTATCATGTCATAATATATAGCAGATGAATAGATGTAGCTTCATTTAAACAAGAAGTCTGAATATCCACGAACTTTTCCTCATATTTATCTTTAAAATGTATATATGCAAGGGAAATTTCTTCTTACACGTATTCAAAAAAGGTTACATTAAAAAAGAGACAGAGATTGGCAGAATTGCAAGAAAGAATCAAGACTTCAGAAATTAAATGAGACTGAATTGCTTCAAATGAGGATGCCATATTCCAAACTGTTTATTGCAAGAGAAGAATTACTGAGCAGTGCACTCACCCATCCAGCCATCCGCCATCCATCCAAATATATGTATACATAAGAACATACAGACGTACATTTTGACCATACACAATCATTCCTACTAAAAACACTGTCACATAATAAGAGCCAAGAGGAACATAAGGACAAGTGAGAAACCATGTCTTGTTGCTTAAATGGGGAAACAAAGCTTACATTCTTATAAGGAAGTAAGGAAGTATCACCATCATATGGGGCCTGAGTGCCACATATGCCACGAATAGAAGGACAAGCAGTGGTGCACGCTGGGTAAGGACAACAGCCTCACTGTAGAAACCATTGCCCACAAAACCATTGAGAATGTCACCTCTCCTCTCTAAGCTTCCATTTCTTTATGTGAAGAAACACTTACTTCATAGGGTTATATGAGACGGCAGTAAAATGACAATGAAAAAGCATAGTGCCTTACAGAGACTACATGTCCAATACATAACAGAGGAAGAGCAGGAGGAAGAAAAAAGGAAGCAGAAATCTGATAGTCAGATTAAGATGTATGTGGAAACCCAGGGGAAGGGAGTGATTACTTCTGATCTAGGCCATGCCCAGACATTTTGGAGAAGGTGATACAAGCAGGATTTTGACAGGTGACATAGGGTGTGGGGTGACATGTTGAGAAAGAGCAAAGAGTTGTGAGCTGCAGAGTAGTAGAGATTATGCCAGTGTCCCTAGAGAACAAGATAGACAGTGGGTGAACCTCACATAGTACAGTGAAGAGGGTGGGGCATCTCAAGGTAGGGAGAGTCACGCGAGGGGCAGACTCACCATAATTCATAGCATGTGGAGTGAAGGGGCCTGAAAGGAGACCATTGCATGCTTCTCTCCTCCCTCTCATACATGCCACTTATTAGCCTACTTAATATAGGACCTGCCCCCACCCTGACCCTTGAGTGTTCATCGACCAGTGTGTCTCCTAAGGCTTCCTCACATGTTTGCCTCCCACTCCGCAGGGACCTGTCTTATTCCTTAATATTAAAGGGAAGTCCATTTTAGCTCCCCCCAAAAGTTAGGAACCAAAATAACAATCCCCCTAGTAAGCAGATAAGGGGAAACATTGAAAAACCAAATGAGAAAGCCAACACATGGCTCCTCCTGTTCTTAGGAAGAGGGATTCTCTTCCAGATCCCATTCCTGAGTCTTGCAGTCACTAAAGAAAGATGAGCTAAAGAAAACCAGCTCCAGTAAGTCCTTGATTAACAGCAAAAGTGTAGTCTCCTTCAAGGCCAATAAAACTCCAGGCACCACCGTGGAGATTAGTAGAACACTAAGGGTGTCATTTACTGTTTTGCCAGAGCTGCTCTCTAATGGTCTTGCTGTTGCCCTTTCTTGGAGAAAGGATACCCAAAGATCCACAGCCACAGCTCAGGTGTGCATGCTGACGCCTGACCTCCCTCACACCTGCCTAAGCACCCATCCACCTTATATAAGCTACACATCTGGACTAGGCTTCTGATTTCGGAAGACATTAGATAGTAATTAAAACACCAATAGACTAGTGAAGTGTTTACTGGGGGCAGGGAGAGGACTAGGAAGAAAAAAGAAAGACTGAACTATGTCACAGAGTGCGAAAGAGTCTCACGCAAAAGTGCCTAAACAAACACACTAATGTCATCCAAGGAGCAATAAGAAAAATCATGGAGAGGGTAAGGTAACTTTTTTTTTAAAGTAAGATGGCAGGGGAGATAAGGAAGAAAATAGAGAAAGGGGTGCTAAATCTCCTTTCACTGTCTCTTTTCTCTCAGCTCCCAGAAGTCTAACATTCTTCTATTTGTCAAAAGTTAGTGTTTCATGGATTTGGATGAGCTGCTGACATTGACTGGTAAAAATATGAAACCTCTTCAACCAAAGAGCATGGCACTCTTCACTTTGCCTGGGGGTTTAGTGTGTGAGTGGGCACATGCATACACACCTGTGATGCTGAGCTCATGTAGATCATCAAACTCCACTTGATGGAAACTGAATGGACTGCTATTAAAATCCCTAAAACTAGGCTTCACTCAAATTTGTCTGTGAGCTTCTACAAATGCAGACCTCACAGAGCTCTCCAGAAAACTTTATCCTACAACCGACTAGGGGAGGAAAAATAGCCCGAGAAGGCAAAACAATTTCAGGTGCCTTATTAGGTTCACTTTGTATGGGTTTCCCATCAGACCACTGTTTGGCAGCATTTTGGGACACTTGTCCAACAGCAAGAGGGAGGGACAATGGGTGGTAGACACATCTTTATAAGACAATGGGAGGAGGTGGAGGATAATGCTGTAGAAGGGCACTGAGCTATGAATGAAGGGACCAGGGTTCTAGTTTTGGCTCTAGCTCTAACTCATAGTATACCCATAGCCATATAACCCCTAAAAGGTCTCAATCTCTTTATCCCTAAGAGAAGGGGTGGCCTAGATGGTTTCTAGGTGTTCTTTAACCTTTGATAGTCTATAAACTATGATAACCACATTACGCGTTCTTGAGCTACCTTTTTCTGACACAACATTGTGCTGTAAGCCACCCATTATATTGAACTCTCCCACTTTGGGCACCCAACTCTCATGTCCCCACACTGACCTTCACCTCCAGATTGCTTGTAGGGGTTGTACTTGGGCTTTGGAGCAACCACTGGTGCAAACTTCTTGGGCGGCTGTTGCGTGGACACTGAAATGCTGGGAGTCCCAAAGGAATGGGTGGTCTCCATCCGCGCAGGCACATGGCCAAAGGGCTCGCCAGTGCTTTTGGGTGGCAGCCACGATGGGTGAGACATGGTTGGAATCTGGAATTAAAAAGAAATTCACACAGTTGTTTTCACAGAAGCATGAATATGTTGGAGGCAACATATCTCACTTCATTATTATTTCATCTTAACACTTACTTAACAAAATCCTGATGAAGCTGCCTGAAAAGAAGGAAGAAGAAAGATAAAAGATGGAAGAAGGAAGAAAGAACAAGGAGGAGGACAGTGATGAAAACTTACCTTAACTGGAGGAGGAGAAAAATTAAACACTCCCTTTAACCAATCTTGAAGACCTCTCTTCCGACAGTTACCTCTTTTAGGGCCTCGCACCATTCAGGAAATAAATATAAATAAGAAATGATTTCTAACCTGAAGAAGTTTCTGTGGTAGGAGAATCTTATACCAGCAAGGTTGGAAAAAAGCTTCAATTTTATCAATAATCTATTAAAATGATTACCACACCAATTAAATGGTGATAAGTCACCTAAATGAGGTGATATTACCTAATCGAGCTAAAAAAAAGAAAAGTGTTGCTGGAACGCAGAAAAAGATAAGTTCACTTCTTGCTGGGAGCAGAACGAAGACCTCGTTAATGAGATGACCTTCGGACTGGGCCTGGAGTGCTGAGTGGAGGTCAGGCCTTAACAGTGTTAATAAAACTGCATAGGCAGAAAAGTACACAGCACTTAACGTTTAGCATGGCTGGAGGGAGAACAAAGAAAAGTAGCTAGCAAGGAACTAAAATGTGGGATAGAACCAAAGCACAGACAGCTTTGCATGCAAGCTTGAGGAGTTGGAACTTATTCGGTAAGCATTAATGAACTACCAAAAGTTTATTCTTGAAACCAAGACATCACAAGTGTACGTCAGGACACTTTTAAATGATCCCTCTGGTAGGAGCAGTTATGCCCCCCAACCAAGGGGTACTTGCAAATTGGGGGTAGGGGGACATTGTTTGCACAATGTGAGACAATTACTGGCACTTAGTAGCCAGGGACTAGAATGTTCAACACCTGTAATGCACAGGTCAGCCCTGCATGTCAAAGAAATGCCACATTAGGAGCTATGCTGAGCTGATAGCATATTGGACCTTCACGAAAAACTTAACTAGGAGGGGAACAAACCAGCCCAGCCCAGGCGCTGTTCTGATCAGATTACGATAAACCACGTAAAGAAAGCAACATGATGTCTGCTGTGCATGTCACGGTAAGCCAATCACCACTCCAGGCAGCCTGCGGGCTGAGGCTGAGCCTCCCAGACTGCTGCTGAGGAGGGCTCTCCAAGGCTGATTGCAAGAACTCTCCAGCACAGAGAGGCCCGGAAGGCACCCTGCACCCACCCCCAGCCCCAAATCCACCCAGTAATTTATTAATTGAACTGAATTAATTGAGAGGGCTACATGATTACCTCCAGATGTCTTTAGAGACAAAGAACACTGGAAATGCAGGAAAAAATAAAAACCTCAGCACGTGCCATGACAATGGAGAGATGGGGGAGAGGGAGAGAGCTAGGGCACAGTGTTGCCTGAGTATTAGCATCGGGCCACACCAGGAGGAGTGACACGACCTTGAGCAGCCCCTAACCCCCATTGGGTGCCTCAGGTACCTTCACTCCCTCAAAAATAAGATCAAAGCCCTGTCCTCCTTAACTCACAGAGTTTTTATGACAACCAAAGAAATAACGACATTAGAGTGTTTTATATACTGTAAAGTGCCATGCAAAGTGAGGGAAAGAAAACTGTTGGAGGCATAGTTTTCTCAATAAGAGAGGATGACAGGAATCAATAACGAGGACTCTAAATTGGGAACCAGGAGGCTTCTGTTGCTGAAGCCAGTGGTGACACTGGCTTTTCACTCTGGCTGCAGGGCCCTTCTCTTCCTCTTCCTCTGCTGCACCATGTGCACGTGCTATGTACATACACACTTGCTAAACTGTGATTTCCTTGAAAGGGCAAAGAGATATTTTACATATCCCTAAACCACCAAGATAAGGCCCAGAACAAAACCAATATAGTAAAACAACCAAAATGTCTGGTTTACTCATGGTTCTTAAACCTAGCAGCACATTAGAATCGTTTGAGAAGATTCTTTTTTTTTTAGATACCAAAACCAAGCCCATCTCTCAGGGTTGAGAAACGCTAATTTTGGTTTTGTATTTTTTTTCAGTTGAGTCTCGGTCTTCTACTAAAAGGTGATAAAAGGGACGATTCTGCTTTCAACATGACCAAAGTGAGCATAAGAGGGGAACAAGTAGGATAAAATAAAAGTTTAAAGATTTAAATGTGTCATGCACATTTGTAGTATAAATTTTATTTGTAAATTTTTAAAAGTGGGTTAATATTATCCTTGCAACTTTTCTGTAAATCTAAATTTATTCCAAAATAGAAACTTTAAAAAATGAGTTAATATAGGATGCACTGATTTCTAAAGCAAAGAGGCACATTTCCAGAGCAATCCCAGATTGCCAATTGACTGTGGAATCCTGGCATTTTCAGATACGCCATAGGTATAAAGGAACAGGCAACTTCTGGAAGAGTATAAAAAATGAAAACTTAAGCACCAGTATGCAAATGATTGACTCCATCAGCTTTTCAGTTACCTTCAGCACCATCTATTACCCTGACACTGCCTTCCCCATGGAGACACCTCTAGCTCTACCTTCTGAGAGATTCAAGGTCTGGCCAAGTATCTGTTTACAGATGACCTTAACAGTATCTTCTCGTACCATTCTTCTGTATGTCAACAGTGGCCCAGTGACACCATTCCCAGGATTGTAATGAACTCTCATGACCTCAAACCCTTGCTCATGCTGTGTCCACCATCTACAATACCATTTCCCTCCCTTCACTTTCTACCAAGCCCTGTTTGTTTTTTTTTCAATCTTAACCCAGCTCAAATGTCTCTGATGTTATGAACATTTCCCTAACTCCCCCCTAAAAAGAGTAGCTTAATTCTAGGTTCTTCTAGTACTTGTTTCATACTTATAACAGTCCAAATGGAAGCTATTTATTCATCTGCATATCTCCCCCAAAAGCTGGAAGCTCCTGAGTGGTCTCAATATGCCAGCAAAAAGCTTGGCTAGGAAGCCCTGAGAAAAATGTTATGCATGAAGGAGTGAATGAATGAATGCTGATCTCCTTGGTTATTCATCCCTTTCTAGAATCTCTATATCTCCCTCCTTAGCATCCACTGATACAATCATCTGTCTTTCCCTCCCTTAATTTAGCAATGTAATGAATCATGTTGATAGATTTCCAAATATTGAACCATCTTTGCATTCCTAGAGAAAAAATCCTACTCATTCACAGTTGTAGTGTTTTTCTATACTGATGAATTAAATATGCTACTTTATATAGAATTTTTGTACCTATAATCATAAGTAAGATCATTCTGTAGTGTGTTTTCTCTACTTGTTTTACTTATCACTGTTAGGTTTTGATATGAGTGTTCTGTATCCTTTTCTACTATTTGGATTAGTTTAATGATGAGATTAGAATTATCTGATCTTTAAAGGTTTATCAGAATTCAGTGTAAAGTCATCTAGATATGGTACTTTCTTTAATAATAGATCTTAATCGTATTTCCAATAACTTCTATGATAATTGGAACAGTTTTATGCTTCTTTTGAGGTTAGTTTTCAGTATTTATATTCTGCTGAAAATTCGTCCATTTCCTCTAGGTTTTATCTCTGCTTCCTTTCAATCATGCTACCTCTCAATTAAAAATGATGTCTCATATACCATGCATCATTTAGATCCTGAGCATCACTTCCTACTAGTCCTTAAAGGCATAATTCATATTCTCTATCCTCCAGGTCAAGTTACATACCTTTTTACTACACTTCCACAGCACCTGGAACATTGCCATCAGCACACTTTTCACATGTCACTCTGCCTCTCTGCTTGCCTGTATCTCAAACTAAACTCTTGGAGCCTTGAGAGCAGAAGTGATTATCATTCTCTAATCCCAGGGCCTAATACATGATAGGCACTCAATAACAATGCCTGTTAATTTAATGAATGAATAAATTTATTTGCCTAGCACAGGAGCTCCAGATGAATCAGATTCCCCTTTAAGCTCAAGGAGCTTAAAGCCTACCTGAGGAAGATATATCCACATATGTGAAAAGACAAAGAGAGAAACACAAAGCATACAAAAAAACTGGAGTACATCACAGGAGCTACCACAGGCTTGGCAGGGGTAGCCCTTAACAAGGACTTTGAAAGCTGGGTGGCTCTGAAGAATACATGGAGCAGTAAGGAGGATGCCTGGAAATACTGTGAGCTCAAGGAAGAAGCAAGGCACTTCTGTGGGACAAGGAGCAGACCAGTTGTATTGCAATGAAGGACTCAGGAAGAATACTTAGGGAAAAGGTTTTGAAGATAAAATAAGCTTTGCTTTTTAAAGACTTTATATAGAGAAATAAGACTAGAACTTTTATCTTTGAACAGGAATTTCATGAGTGAAAACTCTATGTAAGAAAAATTAATCCACGCAGGAAAGATCCAAGGATGGCAATAAATACAATAGCATAGACACAGAGTCCCGATGGCCCAAGTTCTAGTCTCAGCTTTGCCAGTGTGACCTTTAACAAGAGAGAAGACTCATTCGCAGAAGGAATGTCTGTAAAGTCCCAATCAGCTCTAATATTCTATAGTGCTTTCTTTCTCTGAAATCTTAATTACAGCCCTTCATTTTGATAAATGGGTTTGAGGAAACCTCACAAGTTTAGTGAACAGATGAACTAGAACATGTCAGCTTGGGTTTCTCAATTTCTCCGAGAGAGACCAATGTAAACACAAAAATAATCAGCGAAGAGAGCTGGTTTTGCTGGACCAAAACTTACCCTGCTCTTACTTCCTCTGGTTCTAGATCAGTTTCACTCTAAGCTTACAATCATCACGAAAGCAAGAAGTGAAAGGGCTGATCTCCACAAGGGCTCTGAAAACACACAAACACCATGAGAAGAGAGGAAAACAAGAGAAATGGCCCTTGTCTAAGCAAGATGCCTACTACTAAAGGGAATTAGAGAGCTGAGGCTCCCTAGGCACTGGCCTTTCAGGAACTGTCATCAAATGCAAAGCAATTAAGAATCTAAGAGGTTTCACTTATACCCTCTCTCTTGCTTTTCTGTCTTCTTCTCCTAGCTGTTAAGTGGGTACAAGAAAGCCACAGACTGACAATAAATAGCAAGTGTTTACTGAGGACTTACCATACGCCAAGCAATTTTCTAACAGCCACATCATCATCCTGACTATTATATGAGGTAGGATTATCATTCTCCACATTTAGCAGATCAAGATGGTAAGGCTGTAAGAGTTAAAATACTTGCTCAAGGATACACAGTTAACAAATAGTAAAGCTGAAGCTTAGACACAGATCTTCAGCCTCAAATCCATGGTCTTCACCATGGTACCACCTCTCTGTATGGAGGCAAAAGGAAAACACTACAACCCAAAGGAAATCATCACTTCAAAACAGTACGTTTCCCTCTTATCTCCATTCATGGCTCCTGGATCCTTCTTGCCATAATGTCTTCTCTATTTTGTTCCATCAAACCTAACCATCATGAGCCACAGGATCACAAACTGGTGAAGTCAATAGTCTGACCAAACTAATCGGGGTACAACAGCATGCAAGCAACTACAAAGGCCATATGACGATTAAGACCCTTCCTCTATAGGTGGGAATACAGAGCTATAGGTCAAGTGACATTTAATACTAAAAGCTACTAAGCCTCTCTAAGGATACTATGTGAATGACAAGTCGCGTCGTCCATAAAAATACAACTAACTAGTGTTTGCTCCAGTTTCTTTTCTTTTGTAAAATCAATATTGTACTCTTCCTTAAACATGTACACAGATCGCCAAAATTTAAAAACAACCAACCAAGCTTTGCATGGTATTATCTAACACCAAGTGCTGAAAGTGTACAGAAGTGGTTTTCAAAACTGTCTGCACACTAGACTCATCTGGGACTCTTTACGTATATATTCTGATTCAAGGGTTGAGGATAATTGACTTAGAGCATTTATAGTAATCTTTAAATCATGTTGCATTAGTCCCTAAATCTCCCTTGGCAATTAACCAAAGGCCTGGCTCTTGGTCAATGTTTGCTGAATAAATGAATGATATTGAGGGAAGAGGCAGGTATTAACAACACTATTTTAGTGGGAGAAAAACTGAGAGACTAAGATTCTACGTGACTTAAATATGAGAAATAGTTGATGGCAGACTAAGGTTAAGGATTCACATCCCTTAGCCACATTTTCTTCATTTAAACAAGCAATTAAGATTTAAATAACACTTTTCTTTAACTTTGGAGGGTTTTCACTATCTTTCCTCTTGATGTAAGTCAGTACCTTCCTAGAATTTCAAAACTGCTTTCTTAATGATCTATTAAAATGGTACAATGTGTTTCCCCCTCCAGGCTACAGCTAATCATCCTTTTCTACATCTCAGTATTCAGCTGGAGGATACTTGTCTTCCGCATTCAGACCAAGCTTCCAGCCTTAGCTAGGCCATGAGCTCAGAGTGCAACCATTGTTCTCTCTGGGACCACAGTGTCCTCCTCTGAAAATGAGGTGATTGGATTAGATGAGTGCTAAGTACAACTCTACTCACAAACTTAATATTCTATGGAAGATCCTGACTCTAGAACTAACCAAAGCAAGCCAATGTCAGCCATGGAGATTCCAAATCATCTATAATTCTCCTCTTAGCTCATCAGTGAGGACACACAGCTCTCTGGTTTTTTTTTTTTTCCTTGTCACTATTTCCCTGACTCTTCAATCTTTCCCATTGTGGGAGGGAATCTTAGATTGATCTTAGAGATTACCAAGGTATCAATCAAGATTTATTATGCACAAGTAAATAAGCACTTTAGGCAAACCTTTTCCAAACGAGGTAGGTAAGTCCCTACCAGTGTAATTACGAAGCAGATATGCTGTGGCATGCGATGGAAGCGTGGGAAGACAACGTTAAAGAATAAGGCAGGCTGAAAATTACACACAATTGTTAGCTGAACAGCAAATGTAATCACTCTTCCTCTGAAGCATCAGGTCAGATGAAAGCTGGAAGGGCAGAGCAGGATCTGCCATGGGCTGAAAATGTCAATGTATTCACTCAACTTCTCTTTACAGACAGCTTTGGCCCAGCGCTGGCTAAGTGCCCTACTCTCTGCATGGACAGCTGGCATTACTCGGAAGGGGTGACGAGAACAACTCTACAGAAATGCCAAACCTTTATATAGACTATCTGAGAGGCAGTTGGAAATACTGGAAAAAGCACTGGACTTAGATGTAGAGGACTTGGGTGTAATTTCTGGCTCAGCCACTAATTGGCTCTATGACTTTCGTCCCTTGACCTCCTTGAACTTCAGTGTCTCTCTCATCTGTAAACCAAAGATTAGATGCCTGGTACCATTGCTTCCAACTCTCATGCTCCGTGATTCCTCCTATAAGTCTGCAAATTGAGTGAACTCAGGTTTCTTACAAAACTCTCTTAACTCCTATGAGTCCCACTGACCAGGGAGTGTAGAGTGAAGGGAGGTAGGATAGGAATCAATACATTACACGCCAACCTGCCTTGCACAGAGTTAGTATGAATACAAATCAATGGTAAAGGAGCAATCCTTATTACTGGCAACACTGTCGGTGGCAAGAGAAACCCAAACGCCTTTGCAGATCCCAGGTAAACTAAGAAGCAGCACAGGAGAAAAGTATCAGTCCAGACAAGTGAACATTTGTCTCTGATAAAGAAGGGAGGAAGAATAGGGACCTATCGCCACACTGCACTTTCATTTCAGATTCAGAATGTCACACGAAAAGGGAACAATCCACCATCATAGGGAAACAATAGCACTGGTACCCCAGGACTCTCAGGAGAAGGTTAAAGAAAGAATGGAACCAAACCAATTACTAGCTAACTGGTCTTTATTTGCCACAACTCCCATCAGTAATGGGAAAAACAGCCATGAGTGACAATAGCCAGGACAAGCTATTCAATGGCCAAGAGGTCATAGAGTGTCCCAGCTGGAAGAAATCTTAGGGACTAATCTGTTCCTTCTAATTTGAATATTCAAAAACCAAGATTTAGAGAAACTGAAGTGGCTTATCCAAGGTAATACAGCAGCTAGTACACATCAGAGGCTAGATTAAAACCCAATCGTTCTGCTTCCACAAAGTGTTTGCAGTGGAAAAGTTTCACTAAGCAAGCTAGTAACGCTATTGACTGTTGGATGATAACTAGAAAGAGTGGGTAAAAGGCATTGACATGGACACAAGGATAAAGAATTTCTCTCCCCAAAGAGTCAGCACCCATGCCATTGGAAATGAGCACAGAAGTCATGTGACCCCAAACTTGCACTCTAGGTCACATCTAATAGCAATGGTTCTACTTGGCTAAGTGACCAAGAAAATATTTACCCTCTCTGGACCTCAATTTCTCCAGCTCTAAAATAATAAGCATTAAGAAGATGATCTCCAAAATCCCCTCTTACAACAACGTTTTATGTTCTATAATGGTATGGCTAGTCTGTGGAGTGTGCTGTGCTTGCAAAAAATGTGCTCTGAAGGAGGTTTCTTCTAAGTCTCTGATTCTAACAACAGACTTTTTCTGTACAAGGCTGAGAGAAATGGGAAAACAATACCTTGAGCCATTTGAACGCAATAAATCTACTTCTAAAAGTGAAAATCTGGATTTATAAAGACAGATTCTGAGTGCCTGATTCATAAGAGTTTTAAAAATCCTGGTTTATATCTTGCCCCTCCACTAGGATGAAAAAGTGACGATGGGAAAAATCACCAAAGTAATCTCTAATGAAGCTTAGCAATCTCTCTGGTGGTATCTGGCATCTCACCGTTCCAAACCCACCACTAAGTGGGTAGGTCCACAAGTTAATTGCTGCTCACTTGTCTGCATTCCTCTGACAGCTTGTTCAAACTTGTATTCAAACACACAAACACCATGTTATAGTTATCTGCTTACAAGTCTGCTCTGCCTATTAGACAGGCCATAGAATTTTACTAGCATTTGAGAGATGTTTTAATTGATTTTAATTTTTTTTAATAATTTTGTTTGTATTTTCCTTTATTGCAAATTAACTTTGATATCCCAATAAAAGTAAATAGAATAATAGGAAAAAAATTCTATTTTAGATATAACTTGAAAAAGTAGAAATATTTAATTTTGTCTTCAATGAATATGAGTCCACTATTGACAAATTTCAGGCCATATTTACATCTGACAATACTACATGTGACTCTGTGAACTAATGTTTATTCAGGCTACGTAACCTGCTAAAAGTAATCACAGCAACAAGATATACAGTTAACTGTTACACTTCAGCCTTCTGAACATTCTATTGCTCACAAAACTGTCATCTGTCAACTGTGCTGTTTGTATATTGTCACACCCACTGGTTGTAAATTAGCTTAGAGCTTTTGCATAGAGGTTGGACACTATAATTTGAATTAATGGTATTGAATTTAGATACTATTATTATCATAAATTAAAGTTTCCAACTTAATCCTTGTTTCCCTAGTACTTAATTTTCATCTTAAATTTCTGTTAAGCCCAAAATCTATTTCATTCTATAGTTAAAATGTAAGGAGATTGTGAAGTTAAATAAAAATGCCTAGACATTGGAAAAATAAAGGGAGAGGGAAGAGAGATACAATTGTCAAACTTCAAGGACCATGAGACACAGTTTTAGAAAACTGAGAGATTCCACTTCATACATTATATGCTCTGAAATAATAATTTTTGTTTAACACCAATCCAAGAGCCTGGAGAAATTTCTCAGCATTTGAAATGGTATGAAAAAGAGACAGGCTTCTCATTAGAATGTGTTATAAATTCAAATTACATAAGAGAGACTAGTTTTGCAATTTACATTTAATACCAAAACAATTGAAACTATTTTCAACCGGTGACCTTTTTCTTAAGTCATGTTGGAAGTTGTTCCACTTTTATTTCAAAATTTTGAAACAGAGACAAAATCTGTAGAAGCATTGACCAATAGCAGCTGAGTAAAAATGAGCCAGGCTGTTTCGGATCAGTTTCAGAACGACATGCGGGGATGTTATTCCCTTTGAAATTTCTCTCGATGAGAGTATTGGTGTTGTGCCTTCTGCATTTTTATCAATTATTGACTACCACGCAAAAAAGCCAGCATAATGCATGAAGAATGTACTAAATTGGCTAATACTCTGGAGAAATGAAACAAACACAAACAATTTAGACATTTGTAAGGTAATAGCTAGCGACATAACATTCACCAACACAGAAGTTTAATATCCAAGAAGTATGAAATTGTTAATGAAGATTATTTCTTCTAACATGGAGCTGAAGTTGAAACTTAACCACCATCTGTGAGTTTGCTTGTACATATCCAGTGACCAGGAACTCATTACCTCACAAGGCAGCCTCTTCCATGGCAGAAAAGTTACAGCTGCTAGAAAGTTACATGTGGCTGAAATCTGTATTCCCAAAGAACTGACCTTTGCCCTCTGGAATCACAAGCCCTCTTACACACAGCAGCCCTCCAGATATTGAAAATAATTTTTTAGTTTCCTAATCAGTTTATTTTTTCTGTGTTCCAAGTTTTAAAAGTCTAATTCCTCCTTTTCCAATTGGCCTTACAGCTTTAGAACAATAACATAATATTTAAAATCTCAAACTAGTAGTTTTCAAACTTTTCTTTGGCAAAAAATTGTTTCTTCATGCCAAATCTTTAAGAAATTTCCCAAGAATAAAATAGACGAATTGATGAAAGAATTCCTTGGATTTTATTTAAATCTTCATCCTTGGGCCCTCCTATGAGGGCTATGCTATGAGTCAGGTTGAAAATCCACTGCTCTAAATATTACAACAGTGATTGTGAGTAAATAAAGAATAAAGATGGTGCCTTCCTTTATTCTCCTGATGCCTAATACAGAGCCTGTCCCATCATCAGTGCTCAGCAAGTGATTGTCGTATAAAAGAGAAGGTAAACTTAAATATTTGGGAATATAAAGAGTTAAGCTCTGCTTTTGAATCATGTCAGTTCACATTTCAAACACTGTTCTCCACAGTTCCTTGTAATTAAGGTAACCATACATTCAATTTATGCCTGCTGTTTCGGTGTAATTATTAACAGTGCCCCTTTTCACTCTCAAAAGTGTCCCAGTTACGATGATAACTTATATACAGTCACTTTACTTATAACACTGTGACAACAGGGTTCTAGTCAGAGTCCAAGAAAATTCTGAATACGATTGGGTCTTCTCCAAAAGGCTCCATACAGCCAAAGACCTCCCATTCTTTGAGTTTATTACTGCAGTTGCTAGAGGGCAGAGCGATTAGCAGTGGGAAGTAGAGGAAGCTTTGGGGGCTTCCCTGCTCCAGAAGCACGTGCTTCTCAGTCAAGAAGGCAAGACTGCACCTGAATGATTCTGCTGAAGTAGAAGAATGCAAGATACGGCAGAAATCTATCAGAAGCTAGTAGTTGATAGTAGCTCAGCCTCTTTTTCCTGAAGCAAAGAATATCACCTTTTCTAAGAAAATCAAATTATTTAATTCAGTTATATCTTTACCACCTGCCCATTCCTGTGCCCTACACCCATCAATAATACCAGTGATTTTATCATGTCTGCTTGGGTTCAAATAGGACAACAGGTTTGCCTGATTCTTAACTTAGAACAAGAAAAATAAGAGGGTGAACAAACAACAGAAATAAAATGTGTCCAAATTTATGTACTAGGGTACAAAGAGTAAAGATGGAGGGCATTACTTATAATTGTACATTTCTAAATAGGAGTTACATGAAAGTTAAGGGAGAGGAAGTCAAAAGAATTCAATGCAGGCCCATAGGCTATATGTCTATTTAATTTATTTTAAATAAACCATTTTATATTGATTTCCACTGCAGATTCTAAATGTATATTTCGCAAGGGGGGTGTGGGACAGGGAAGCCTACAAGATGGAAAGTTGACAACCTCTGCCAAAGATGGAACTCCCCCCCAGACATGGTAAGCACTGTTATATCATAATACTGTATGTCTCCTTGTAGTACTTTCCAAGATGTTTGAAACCAAAACAGTTTAGAATACTCTCCCAGCTCAGGATCTTCCCTCCTTACGGCATTTTTTCTGATAAACAGGAATTCCCCTTAGGGATTCCCTAAAGTAAAACTGTCCTATTCCCTTCTGTTATATAAGTCATTACACTGACAAATAGATATAATACAACATAATCATTAACCTATCCTCAATTTAGTATCTACTACACACAGTGCGTTATGGAAGACATGCCCAAAATGGGAAAATCATAATAACCCTTTACTGTGCTGGATATGATGGGTTGGCACTCAAACTTACCACATTGCAGAGGCTGCCTTACAGGTAGGGTTTGATTGCAAAAGAGAGTCTGCTGAAATGTACGTACTGGTTTGAGATTTGGAAGACAAAAGTAAGATAGAGGCCATTTCCCGCTGCTTCCACTTGTTTTCTGCTGGAAGCACGGTCACAGAGACAGGCATTTTTCTGCATCCACACTCCCATCTTCAGTCTTGAGTCTTGTGGTTGTCAAGAAGCAGCTGTGGCAGAGGGGGTAGCTGGACTCCACATCTGAGGGTCCAGTTACCACCTTCCCTATCACAGCTTCTTAATCTCTGGTTCACAAGTACAGTGCTGTACTCTTGAACTCAACAGTTCTGTGATAGCCTCATGAGTCTGCTGTCCTGATGGTGGAAAACATACTAACTTTGTGTGGTTCCAGAATTCCTTACTGGAAGCTCAGCCTTGAGTCTGCTCTGTACAATCCTTCCAATTATTTCAAAGCACTTAAGACCCTGTGTTAAATCTTTTCTGCTTAAAATATCTGGAGTGGTTTGTTTCCCATAGTAAACCCTGACTAAATCCCCCTCAATATCCTTAAAATGTTAGTTTGCCAATAACAATAATGACCTACTATCAGCAAGAGACATGTTGAGATCATTCATTGTGCAAACAAATCCTGAGTGTCTATGCTAAGTGCTCTCATCATCTGTAGGCAGCAGAGCCATGCACAAAGCAGAAAGCGACTGCCCTCTCAGAGCCGCCATCTGATAGGAAGAGGCATGCTACGACACGGGAAGTACTTAGTGATACGGAGCAAGCCAACAGGAAACCTAATCTAATCTCAGCATTCTAGCCTCAGCTCTATCACTAACTGGCCATGTTTTCTAATCAAGGGGGCTAAGATGGATGAAAGTCCCTTTAAACTGTAACATTCCACAACTCTATGAGTCTTTGTACTCATGAGGGAATTTACTTGGATTCAAGTCCTAACAAAACTTCCTAAATTTCCACTTCCCTAAATCTGAAGGTCAGAACACAAAGGTCATATAACACACAAACCTCATATAGTTAAAATAAGAACAGGAATCAGTGACCCCCAAATGTTATGTGTTGTGGCAGCCTACAGCTGGAAAGCCTCAGGGAGAAAAGTCGAAAATCGTGGTTGCAGTGGTTATTAAGAATACCCGAGAACAAACATAGTTTCTTCAGGGTGTCTGTCTTCTTCGAAAATGTCTGCCTCACTGTCTGAAGAAAAGGGGAATATTTATATGTCCTGTCTTCTCCTAAAGTACTCAGACCAATAACAGAGTGAAAGAAATATAGGCAAATGCAGTAATGCTTAGATCTCTCAAGAAAAGTCACTAATTTCTTCATATCTCAGACAAGAAAATCCCTGAAACTCATAAAAGAGAAGCAGTTTCGTGGACAGGAAGAAAAATGTCAGGAGAGACAAGGTCATACATCTACTGGCAGTTCTGATACCACCTCCAATGGTGGCCTCAGGTCAGGGCCTTCCAGACATTGCTGGGCCTTAATTTCCTCATCCATAAAATGGAGCCAACAATCCCTCCTTGCTTACTTCAGAGGTAAGTGAGCTTTGCTTATGAGGATCAAGTGAAATACTGGACACAAAAGCATTTCATAAACAGCAGATGATATATATATTTAAAGAAAGATTATTAATAAAGGAATTTCTAAGGAAAACTATGAATGGTACTTCTCAAGCCCAGGCAGCAAAAGGAAATATAAATATAGCAATGATTTTACAATTTTATATTCTAGGGGAAGAAAGGGTGATCAGAATTGTGAAAAACAATGATGTCCAAAAGAGAAGAGAAACCAGCTCAGCTCTGTCATAATTGTCTCAGTTCCTGTAGCACACACAACAATGGAAAGATCGCAGGGAGGGGCAGGAGCAGCCTTCCTGATTGCTGCACACCAAGATCATGGAGACACTGGGCCAAGAAAATGACATTTCCACCTCAGCGTTTATAATAATCTCATAGTGTGTGCCCTCGAAGAATTTTTGTGTGGCTCTGTGCAAGGGACTTCACCACTTTCTCAGTCATATCTGTTGGAAAATAGAATTACCATCACTCAGGAGTGAGACATAATACCGAGAGTTCTTTGAAGTAGTGTGATTGTAGGGAGGGAGGCCCAAGCTCTAGGTCTGCTCACCTGGATGGATGGAAATGCAAAGGCAGATGGTGCCCATATCTGGATTTCAGGACCCAAAGGGTAAAGCAGGCTAAGGTAATATTCAGGCGACAGTTAACTCTAAAGGGGCCGGAGGCAGCCTGAGCAGTAGGTCACCACAGCCAAAACCACTCAGGACTGAGAGAGGCAAAGTGGTCCTCCAGCCTCAGTCTACTGGCAAGCAGCCAGGCTAGGACATAGGTAAGATCTGAGCTGAAAATCAAGCCCCAGGTCCTTGGGCACAAAGTCACAAGAAGAGTTATAATTCATGAAGCAAAATGGTACCTTGTTGGTCCGCATTGGGCTGGAGATACCACAGAGGTCTCCAGGGCATCAGGTGACAAGGAGATGAAATAAGCGAGATAAATTAACCCTACCTGTAATTCACCAGAGAATAGACCTCTTTGGCAAACAAATATAGCAAAAATAAATGAATAAACAAAAATAAAATACACACACCTTCAACAGCAGTCAGGGACATGCAGATTAAAACAGCAATGAGATACTACTTTTCACACAGTTTGGCAAAAAGTTAAAAGCTTCATAAAATTCGCTTTGGGAATGGATGTGTGGGGAAACTGACACTCACAATTTTATGTTTCTTCTTATAAACAGACATATTCTCTACTTATTTACTAGATGTATAACTTGTCTATGGCTGATTTGGTGCTACAATGGCAGAATTGAGTGGATGTTACAAGGACTGTCTGGCCTTCAAAGCCTAAAATATTTACTGCCTGGCCCTTTACTGAAAAATTTTGCAAACTCCAGTTCTAAACTAAAAAAGTTTTTGTTTCCAATTACTACAAATACAATAAATCTGTTCCTTTTTTCTTGTCTTTTGCAGTTTGTGTGTGTGTGTGTGTGTGAGGAAGATCAGCCCTGAGCTAACATCCATGCCAATCCTCCTCTTTTTAACGAGGAAGACTGCATCTTCCTCCACTTTATATGGGATGCCGCCACAGCATGGCTTGACAAGCGGTGCCTCAGTGCGCGCCCGGGATCTGCAACCCGGCCGCCAGCAGCGGAGCGCTCGCAATTAACCGCTATGCCACCGGGCCAGCCCCTGCAGTGTTTTTTTTTTTTTTTTTAACATGACCTTTACTTCATATCAGGGTCTATTTTGATATACGCTCATGGTATAACTGTTTTTCACTAATGCCTACCAATTATCCCAACGCTATTAGAATAATCCTTCCTTTTCAGAACGTTGTGAGATGCTCCCTTTATTACATGCTCAGTGCCACATGCAGTTGCTCTGCTTCTGAGTGGGTTATGTTACGGTAATGTTCTCCATCTAGTCCAGCACCAACACTCCCCCACTTCAATTAGGGTTGTCTTCTAATGCGCTTTAGCATCTGTCCAGACTGGTCCCTGTTCCTGATTACTCTTGTTTTTCAAATTTCTCTCAGCTATTTTGCCTGTTAATTATCAAGACAATTTTAGAATTCTTTTGTTAAGATTCAAGACCAATTACCTTAAAAGTTATGCTGAGATTACATGAGATGTAGGGGAAAATAACTACTGACAATCTTTATATTTCCAGTTAGGAATAAGACATGCTTTCAATTATTTAATGAGTCCACCATATGACTCTATACAAACCAAGCACACTTCTCATTAAAATATTTACTCTTTGTTTTGCCGCGAATAGGTTCTCAAATCTCACAAAGTATTCATTTACAAATGCCATGTACAAAATATAACACGAAATGAGACATGAGGAGACATGTTTAACCTTACAGTAACCAAACACATGCTAATACCAAAAAAACAATGTATCTAATGCTGGCACCATTAGGAAGATACTGACTCACTCACACATTCCTGCTGCAGTTACAGAACATCCCTTTTAGAACACAAGTCATCAGTGGATTTGAACAACCATAAAATGTTAACTTCTGACTCTGATATTTCAACCTTCTGAGATCATGTTTAAGATTTTTTGAGGGACTAAGCTATATTTATGCATAAATATATTAATCACAGTAATATACAAAAATAATGGAATAATTAACTAACATAAGACATAATCACTCAATGAAATATTACAGAGATATTAAAATTATAATTATTCAAGAGTATGCAGCTATATAGAAAACCCTTAATGTATGATGCCAAGTGACAAATAGCACTATGGGTAATCTATGGTAATAGCTAAAGATTAGAAGTGAAAGCACAAAAATGTTAGATTGTACCTGTATTGAGGTGGTGAAATTATGGGTGACATTTTTTCTTCTAAATGTTCTGAGCTTGATATAATGTTGCACCATTACTTATAAGATAATAAAAAAGAGGGGACCAATTTTTAGGTGCCTTCCAGATCTAAGTTTCACAATTCTTTTGTTATTAAAGTTGGAAAAGTGAGGTTCAGACATGTGAACTGACTTTTCTAAGGCCCACAAATCAAGTCACAGGTAGAAACTGAGACCAGAACCCAGCATTTTGTGCTGTCATTTTTCTATGGGCAAACCAACTCTGGGGTCATTTTAATATTTTTATATATCATGAATAAGTAAATGAAAATAACAATGTTCAATTACTTCTCTAAGAGAGCAACAGCTTTAAAAAGCCTACAAACTGCTTTGATGTGCTGGAGTCTGAATTAAACTTCTTTTCTAAATACAGCTATTCAACAGAGTAGAGGACATCAAAGTGTGTCTTTTCCATGCTTTTGTAGAAATAGTCCTTGTCTCATAAAGTCATAAAGCAATTTCAGTGCTACATTAAGCATTAACTTAAGGTAAATTTCAGCTGTGGACATTTACTTTAGAACCTAAGAAGTTTCAATCTGCAGTATTATCACTCTAGGGGAGAAAATTCCTTCCAAATTCAAAAGATAATGAGAACTGTTTCCTTGACTTTTCTCATTAGAGCCTGACAACAAAGTTGGCGGAAGAGGTGTTTATATACCTGTACACACAATGGATAACCATAATTAGTTTCTAGTATTCTTTAATGCCTAAAGATAACATTTGGAGCCCACATGTATAGTAATGTTCTGTGAATTTTGAAGGGTTCTAATTAGGTCTTAGAGGAGGTAATATTTAGAAAGGAACAAGGTAAAAGAAATCATCAAATAAAAGACAGTCAAGAATAAATAGTTAATAAAGCAGAGAGACTGTGTATGTACGTATGTATATGCTATGATTTAAGCATTATCTATTGAAGGCATACTTTTCAAGAGTCTAAACAACCACCTCCAGCAAGTGGTGGGATAGTTTCCTATTTCTTGATATGCTACAGACCTTTCTCCCTAATGCCTCTGGTTTTCCAAACCTTGAGATACACATCAATCATCTCTCATACCTCTTTCTTTATTATTCAATTTATTTAAACTAAAAAAGACAAACAAAAACAGTTTATCCATTTCTCCCACCCCCACCCCCTGCCTCTGGCAACCATCGATCTGTTCTGTGTATCTAGGAGCCTGTTCATAGCTCATAGATTCCACATATAAGGGAGATCATACAGTATTTGTCTTTCTCCGTCTGACATCTCACTTAGCATAATGCTCTCAAGGTCCATCCATGTTGTCACAAATGGCAAGATTTCATTCTTTTTTATGGCTTAATGATATTCAATTTTGTGTGTGTGTATATATATACACATATATGTACATATGTCTACAATTTCTTTACTGATTCATCCATCGATGGACACTTAGGTTGTTTCCATATCTTGGCTATTGTAAATAATGCTGCAATGAACATGGGGGTGCATATCTTTTTGAGTTAGTGTTCTGATAAATACTCAGATGTGTGATTGCTGGATCACATGGTAGTTCTAATTTTAATTTTTTGAGGAATCTCCATAGTCTTTTCCATAGTGTCTGCACCAATTTACATTCCCACCAACAGTGAACAAGGGTTCCCTTTTCTCCACGTCCTTGTCAACACTTGTTATTTCTAGTCTTTTTGATAATAGCCATTCTGACAGGCGTGAGGTGATATCTCATTGTGGTTTTAATGTACATTTCCCTAATGATTAATGATGTAGAGCATCTTTTCATGTGCCTGTTAGCCATCCGTATGTCTTCTTTGGAAAACTGTCTATTCAGATCTGCCCCCCCCCTTTTTTTTTTGTGGTGAGGAAGATTGGCCCTGAGCTAACATCTGTGCCAATCTTCCTCTATTTTTTGTATGTGGGATCCGCCACAGCATGGTTTGATGAGCAGCGTGTAGGTATGCACCCAGGATCGGAACCCAGGAACCTTGGGTCGCTGAAGCGGAGCGTGTGAACTTAACCACTACACCACCAGGCTGGCCCTGAGAGCTGCCCAGTTTTTAATAGGATTGTTTAGTTTTTTGCTATTGAGTTGTACAAGTTCTTTTTTGCTATTGAGTTGTATGAGTTCTTTATATATTTGAGATATTAGCCCCTTATCAGGTATACATTTTGCAAATATTTTCTCCCATTCAGTAGGTTGTCTTTTCATTTTGTTGATGGTTTCCTTTGCTGTGCAGAAGCTTTTTAGTTTGATGTAGTCCCACGTGTTTACTTTTGCTTTTGTTGCTTTCTTTTGTTCACCTTCTGAAAAAAAGCACAAATCTTTCATTCCACTTTGATATTATTCAAATCATGATAAAATAAAAATTGAAGGACTGGGAGTTGGCATGAGGCAGAAGCCAGGTAAAATTTTATACAATATATAAATAAATATATATATATATATATATATATATATATAATTTTACATTATATATAAAGAAGAATCATCTCAGCAGAGAGAAAGTGTTTTGAATTTGGGGGTTAAATATACAATGAAAGATGAGTATACTGGCAACTTCCTGAGAGTCCCCACTCAAGTGTAATCTTTTCTTCTCACATCCTCCTAACACACTTTTGTGCTTTTAATGTTGGAAGTGTCCCAGCCTAGCTAGTATTAGAAACTTCCTGTTAAAATGTCTGTCTCTTCCACCAAATGTAAAGCTCCCGGAGGGCAGGAACTATACCTTAATCATCTTTTCAAGTGATAAAGCATCTTACACAGTGCCTGGTAAAGAAAATACATTTTATTAAATAAAATGTGTATCTATTTGGGGCAAACCAAGCTAAGGAGGGGAGGAGAAAGTAGAGAAAACTGAGAATGATAGTTACCAAAAAAATCAACCATATGTGTGAATTATATGTGTCCACATTCAACATGATAACACAAACATACCAAATTTTCCACGAATACATGGCAAAATATTTTCTGTGTCTGGTGTCATCCCCGATTATGTCTAGGAACAACTACCACAACAGGGTGAAAAAGAGTGCAATTTGAGCTAGAATAGAATGGCATGAAATTGGCTTCAAAAATAGAATCCTCATAAAATTTTAATATGTAACTAAAGTCAGTAATTTCACCCTGAAAACTAAAAAAAAAAAAAGAAAGAAAAGCAAGAAGCTAAACATTAGTAAGCCTCAATGAAAAGCACAGAATGGGCATCTTCATAAACCAGCCCCCTTATTGACTTGAACCAAACACAGAGAAACCATCTCTGGGACTTAGTGTCCTATGAGGCAGTTGGACCCTATGTTCCTATAGGATTTTAAGTGCCAGCAGACACATTAACGGCATCATGGGTGGGGCAGAGTAAAAGTATCAGGACACACCCACCTTAGATGGTGGGAGGACAGCATACATGCAGAGGGTAAGACACAAGAGAGGGGCCAGGAAGGTCAAAGAACAAGCTCTTCAAGGAGAAGTTAACATCCCACTGATTTCCAGGAAAAACGCTTCAAAAAACGCTATAACAGTAACAACAACAATCCAAAAAAAAAGCAAAAGAAAAGAAATAAGACCTTAATTATAATTGTGCATACGAACATCTAATACACAAAGCATTGTTTTAAGTACTGAGGAGGCTAAAAAAAAAAAAAAAAAGTGTATACAAATCCAAAGGAGCTTCGAGTTTATCTGGGAGAGTGAAAACAAACATCATCATTATTATTATTTATTTTTGTGTGTGTGTGAGGAGATCAGCCCTGTGCTAACATCTGCCAATCCTCCTCTGTTTTTGCTGAGGAAGACTGGCCCTGGGCTAACATCCACGCCCATCTTCCTCTACTTTATATGGGACGCCGCCACAGCATGGCTTGCCAAGCAGTGCGTCGGTGCGCGCCTGGGATCCGAACCAGCGAACCCCGGGCCGCCACAGCGGAGCGCGCACACTTAAACCCTTGCGCCACTGGGCCGGCCCCAACATCATTATTATTACATGTAAATGTGGGAAAAGGTGATTTCTTTAAACACTCTGTGGTATCTGCCTGGTATCCACAGTTCTGGGTAAGGGCCTAATACTTGGTCATGGGTGGGCGCTCAAGAACTAGTTGTTGATAGAATTAATGACTCTTCTCCCCTTCAAAGTATGAGGTCCTTGAAAACACGGATTGTGTTTAACTAATTTAGGTATCACCTATTGTACTTATTTCAGTGTCTAATAGGTAGGTAATATCATATAATTCATATGTAGATGAATGAATAAATGAACTCCATTGTGGGTCACTTATGGGGACTGGAGAGGTTATTCATGGTGTGTTAGTAGTAAAATAAGCATGCTAAGTGGATTAGAGTTCAAGGCAACCCTCCAAGAAAGCTGGTCCCAATAAGAGATCTTGGAACAGCACCACACAAAGAAGAAAGGCAGAGTCAGAGATGGGAGATGTCTGCGGTCTAAGATTTATGTCAATTTCCCTGGGCTCTAAGAGTCAATTTTCTCCAGATTTCAATGGGTGTGACACTTTCCCAGATGCAACTGCGTTACAAATCTTGTGTTGTATCCAAGCAGAGCCTCCCTCAAAAGAACAAGCCTTTAGAAAAATAAAATAACAGCAAAGCAAAAACTAAGCTGAAGCAGCCAGAAGACTCTGGAAGAGTTAAGCGGCCATGAGAAAGTCAGAGTGCCCACGCCATGCAGAAAACAAACAGGCCACAACTTGAAACATGTCTCTCCTGTGGAGACTTGTCCAGAGTCACACCACAGCAGCCTCAAGTGGCTTTTGATGTGAAAAGGTCATTCTGCCCAACACAGTTTTGGTAGATGCCAGTGGGAGGCCTCACTGAGGGGTTCAAAGAATCTCAAGGTTGGGCAGAAAACAAGCCATGCGTATACAGGGGGACACTACCGTGTGCCAAACCCTGCGTCAGACACGGAAATACTCCTTCCGGTATTGAAAACCTGCATACAAGATGCTGGGAACCTAATTGTGGAGTTAAATGACAACAGCAACTAAAACCCTAAAGAGCTAAACGATAATCATGAGGCTGATTAGATATGGAGTCTGACAACATGACACACCTGGGATCTCTGGAGAGTTCTGCAAATCTATCTAGACGTCGTCATGCTAGGCTACCACCGTAGGGTCTGAATCCCAGCTCCACCACTCACTGGCTGTGCAGCCTTGGGAAAGTTACATGAGCTCTCTGAGCTTATGTGTGTCCTCACCTGCAAAACGAAGGTTATGATAGCCCTCAGTTAAATGTGAGCTCTGATTAATAATAGGTGACTGAGTCTGCGAGGCCCAAAATCTGCCTACCAGAATCACAAATGCCAGAACAGAAGGGCCCTTACATTCAACCAGAGTCCCAGACTAAAACTCAGGCCCAGGGAAGGGAAGGGACGTGCTCACGACCCAGGAGTAAATCACTGGCTGATCCGGGTAAGCAGCCAGGCCTGGTGACTTACTACTTCTGGTACTGTTCACTACCACACAGAGCTGCTATCAGAACCGTGAGCTAGTAGATGTACAGTGCTTAAAACGGCACCTGGCGGGCCGGCCCCACGGCTTAGCGGTTAAGTGCGTGCACTCCTCTACTGGTGGCTGCAGGTTCGGATCCTGGGTGCACACCAATGCACTGCTTCTCCGGCCATGCTGAGGCGGCATCCCACATACAGCAACTAGAAGGATGTGCAACTATGACATACCACTATCTACTGGGGCTTTGGGGAAAAAAAAAGGAGGAGGATTGGCAATAGATGTTAGCTCAGGGCCGGTCTTCCTCAGCAAAAAGGAGGAGGATTGGCATAGATGTTAGCTCAGGGCTGATCCCCGTCACAAAAAAAAAAAAAAAAAAAACGGTACCTAGCTCAAAGGTAGGATGTGTATGTGTTTGTTCTTATTATTGATAATAATAATGCCTTACACATATTTATAGGCTGCTTTGTAGTTTACAAAGCCTTTTCATATCCATTATCTCATTTAATCCTCACAACAACTCCAGGAATCACGACTCCCCAAGCCTCAGTGAACAGGTGTGGTCAAAAGAGGCTCAGAGAGGTTCCTTGGTTTTCCCGGGATCCCATAGCTAGTTGGCATAGAAGTGAAGCTAAGAACCCATATTTTCCATCACTGAGTTTAATGCACTCCCTCCACCACAAGTACAGCTAGCACCAGACTACAGTAACTTTTTAATGGGAATTTCCCATTATCTCTAACCTATCCAATCCTTCTATCTAAAGGGAGAAATTCAAAGGCATGAGAATTTTATTCTGCTTTTGCTACAGCTGGGCTAAATCTAGCAGCAGGAATATCTTTCTTGCATCCGAGCTTGCTGTCCTGTCTATGGACACGACAGCCCTCCTGTTGGAGAGATGGGCAATGGAGAAAGAGGAGAGAGGCTGGAACTAGGAGAAGGGGGAGGGGAAGAGCAGAGAAACAACCACACGATGATTTATAACTAAGCCATATCCCTCAAGCACTTGGTGATGAGCCAGTTCTTCTCCTTATGTTGGAAACTTTCAACACTGCCTTTCTGTAGTGAATCTCTCAGCCCGAAATAAGACAGAGAGATCAAATGTGGGGCACGACCCTCTCTTTCATACACATCTCTTCCGTCAAAGTGAATCAATTTTTGAAGTGAGCAGTAACAAAGGACTGGCCTGAGGTAGGTGAAGTCCTTCTAAAAGGGAGTCAGCCAAGGACTACGGAGGGTCTTCTTACCATGAGGAGAAAAGAGAGTTTCTAATTATGGGTTTTTATCTATCTCTGCATGTGCGTATCTATGGATGGATGGATGTATCTATCTATCTACCTTCTATCTAATCAAGAGAAGAAACTAACTCCTTTCTTTTTAACAGAGTATACAATTAAAAACAAAGGTATTGAACAAGTAAGTGAGAGACCTTGATTTTAGTTCTGGTTTTGTCATTAACTAGTAGAGAGACTGGGAAAGGTTTCTAAAGCCTTCTGGGCCTCTATTTCCTCATCTGTCAAGTACGGGCTTGGACAAAATCGACAAGGATCCTTCCAGCTTAACAAAAAAGGCCAGTATCCTAATAAACAGAAGAAAATGTCATGATGGTCAAGCCAACTGTTTCAGAAAAGTTAAAGAAAGTGTTGTTTCCTCCACAAGCCCTGGTTTCCAACGTAAGAAACATGTCACAGTTTAAAATCATTTATATTCATACCTTTGATGGCGAAAAAGTCTACCACCAAAAGCCAACAAAGTTTTGCTTAAAAACAAGCTATTTTCAGGATCAACTCTCTGAGTTAAAGCCCTAATTCACAAAATTGGGTTTGGCTGGTATAACACTGTCTTCTTTCTGCAATTATTAGGCTCTAAAATGTTTTGTTTTGTTTTGTTTTCTCTTCTCCTAACAACATTTCATTTGAAAAGTGTTTCATGCTGAAATAAACCTGTAACTTCTCCTATGGAGAAGGGAGGGCAGATGGACGTCTATAGTTTAGCCCAAATGACTTTATATTTCACACAAGATTATTACAAGATGACAGATGTGAACCTTAAGAATTTCAACAATAAAGTCATGCTATCCAAAGAATGTTCCGCAAAACACAAGTCTGGGAAATCGTCCACAAAATGGTTCCATTATAAAATAAATTTGACAAAACCTGAATTTAACATAACAGAAAGGAATGTTGTGGTTATTGTTTTTACGTATAGGACTTCTCAGAGAGTTAATCTTGCTAAAGATGCATGGAGAATCTCCAAAATGGGTGGCTCTAAGAGCAACTGATTCCCAAACTGATTTGACCATGTGTAGAGCTAGGACTCCATGGAGCACATTTTAGGAAATGCTGCCATGAAAATGACAACAGATTATGACAAGGACACGGCTTTATCCCTGACAGCATCCCTACTCCTGAAAGGTAAGGCCTACAATCCAATCAAGAACTTGCATGTTTTGGGGCTGGCCCAGTGGCATAGTGGTTTAAGTTCACGCGCTCTGCTTCAGTAGCCCGGGGTTTGCAGGTTTGGATCCCGGGCACGGTCTTATGCGCCACTCATCCATCCATGCTGCAGCAGCATCCCACATACAAAATAGAGGAAGATTAGCATCGATAAACAGATGTTAGCTCAGTGCCAATCTTCCTCAGCAAAAAAGGAAGATTGGCTACATGTGTTAGCTCACGGCCAATCTTCTTTACCAAAAAAAAAACCAAAAACAAAAACAAAAGAACTTGCATGTTTAACTCTGCCTTTATCTACAGCAGATTTTATAATAGATACAACAATAAATGAACTAAAACCTGTGACAGTAAAAGTGATTCCTATTTCTTGAGGCTTTCTTGTAATATAGAAGGAGCCTCACCCCAGGAGGGCTGGGTTTTCCCCCATCTAAGTAAAAGACTCTGCTGTACACATCAGTATTTGTCTGGGGCCTCAGTTCTCTCACATTCGGAAGGAGGTAAATGGATTTCACGGTCTCACACCTCATTCTATGACTTTTTGGGGTGGCTCATCATTATCTCTGAAGGCCATTCCAAGGATGTTTTGAGCAATGGCAGCAACTTAGGAATAAGTGCTCCCTGTGCCGGAATGGCACCCCCACAAAGGGCGCTGCTTGAATAACTCTACGGCTTGCAAGTACACGTTCCAGGGTGTTGGCTAAAACTTCAGTCTCGGTATTTTGCAACCATGCCATGCAACGTTTGGCCAGCAACATGCACATCACGGTGCCTCATCAGGTCACTTGCTAAAAGTGACAGTAAATTTAAAACCACCTTGACATGGCAGAGAGCTGAGGCAGGGTAGCCACAGTGTTGAAACACAATCACTAACCACCGGAGGGATGCTGGTGGCATCCAGACTTATAATGACCTTGTTCTAGAGGAAAGATATTTAAACACTCAGATCTACTGCCCAGAACATAAGGTATTGCAGGAAATACTCTCTTGCCTGACCCCACCCAGGTTTATTTTTAAGGGCAGAAGACAAGAGTGATTTTAGTATTGGCTCCTAAGAAAAAGAAGAGATAAGGAGAAAAAAGTGACATTTTGATATTAAAAAAAAAAAAGCAAAGTATTCATATCACCCCTAAAAGTGATCTGAGAAAGATAAAGAGCACTTAATAGCCTTCATTATAATCCCTCTACAAACATCCAACATTTCCCACCTTTGTCTCTCCTTCTCTTCCTCTCTCACATCCCACAGACAAGCAAATGCCCTTTAAAAGACATTGATTAGAATGCACCAGGGACAGAGGGGGCTGGTTCTTCATCATTTTTTTATACAGGACCTGGAGACTATGAAAGCCTCATGCACACACTCACTGGCTTTCCACTCGAGGTCCCACCTGCAATAACAGCTCTCCAGGGGCCTGGATGGTGGCCAGAGGGCAGGATGAGGGAAACATGAAAAAATCAAGTGCAGCTCACACCCTTCACTTAGCCTCGGAAGTCCTTTCCCCTTCTCTACCAGATTAAATTCTACCCAGCCTTCATGTGCCAGATCAAATCCCTCCTCCTCCTGGAAGACTTCCTTCATTTTCTCTACATTTGTCTCCAGTCCCAACCAAAACTAATGTCTCTCTCCTTTTATGACCACAAATCCCTTAACTATACCTCTGAATATTTAGAGATACTATCTAAATATCTTAACTCTTAATGGAGCTATCTCCAATAAGAGTTATCTGCACTAACTTTCACCAATCCCGCTCTCCCACCCTAAAAATCCCTTAAAGGCAGAGACTGGGTCTGGTTGAATTCATTGAATACAAAGATAAAATCTATCTAAAGAAAGAATTAAGGTAAGTATATAAATGATTATCATACAGGAAAGACTCTATTAAAGACAAGAAGAACAAATGAAGGAAGTTAAGCAAGTCCATGTCAGATGTGTGACAAGACTTCACATACAGAACAATACATTGCCTTTAAAAAATGGAGGCAGCTAACATTAACTGAGCATAAACTATGAGTCAGGCAGAGCCTTAAACATTTTCCAGATATTAACTCTTATAATCCCCAAAGTAACCTTGCAGGTAGGTACTGTTTTTACCTCTGTGAAATAAAAGGATGAGGCAAATGAACTGCAGAGAGCTCATGCCACTTGCCCAAGCAAAAAGAAGAACTGGCTTCAAACTTCAGCAAAGAGACTCCAGCTAACGTGCTTGACCACCGTGCTCTACTGCTTCTGCAGAAGACACTCAACATCCTGCGCAAAGGAAGAGGGATATGGCACTTGCTAAACGCAGTAAAGGAGGGATTTTTGCAAAGCGGCCCAAGAAGTGATACCATACAAGTAAAGGAAAAGGCAAGGATAAACATCACATTCTAGACGTCTACACCTGCATTCTCAGAAAGGTGACACTCTTGGAGTTTGAGAAGGAATGACTAAAGCCACTAATCGGGCTGCAGCCTTTTCTAATTTATCTGGCTTCCTCAAACTGGAACTTACTCTTTGCCGACAGTCATGAGGCTGAACGTGCAGTTGCCCTGTTATTTCGTGAGTGATAGAAACGTGGTTATCTTGACTGTTAACATTAGAAATCCTTTGCGATGATTTGGCCAGCATTTTCCTTCCAGAAAAGGTTAAAGGCCTTTTAGCAAAGAACAAGATGTGAAAAATTGAACTTAAACGGTAAAAGAGAGAATCTTGTGGCCAATCTTAATGATACTTAATTCTCAGATGAGGAATTCTGTAGTAAACAACCTCTTGACTCTGTGCAAAACATTTTTAATTTCATGCCCTGCTAATCACACAGCTGTTAAATTTCCCTTCCCATCAGTTGTAAAAAAATAAATAGATAATAATTGTAATAATAATTTAAGAAACAGTTGGGCCTCAAACAAAACTTGAGCCCTAATGAATTTTCCCATCTGGAATTAATAATGTAGTGGATGGTGAAATGGCCTGGATTCAGTTGACGTAAACGTATATTACATTATTATAAGTATCAAAATGTAAGGCTCTGAACATCAAAGGCTTCTGACACGCCGGCCACAGAATGTAAAGTCTACACTGCATTCTCAGACAAGCCTGACACCTGATGTTTCATTCCAACAGATTTTAACAACCTGTTTCCTGTCACTATGACCTTATCTCCTCTTGGCGACAACACGCACTGTACGCATATAAGTACCGACTAGACTTGGCATTATGAGCTTCATGATCCAGAGCCTGCAGAAGACAAAATCGGTGTCTTCATACCGCAAACACATTGATCTAATCAACACAGGGAAATAAAAAACGGGCTATGGTTAATGCTGCAAATCAAAATGAAAATGAGGAGTAACGGAGGGAGGGGGGTTTAAAATATTTGGGAACAAGAGAAAGAGGAGGCCCAAGGGAGTATAGTTGCGAGGGTTAGCCAACTTTGCAGAAGAGAGAGGCTAATGACCAGGAAAGAAAACTCAAGAAGGGAAGTGGCAAAAAATAATATCCTGTAAAGGAGGGGGCAAATATTCTGAAGGAAATAAAATAAGCATAGTCATATGGACCAGCATATCGGCAGGGGATCTTCAAAGGAGATATTCTCATAGTTCTATGTATCAATACTTTCCCCATAACATTGGCTGGAAAACACTATAGGAAATGCCTGGGATACTAACATACTGTCTCTTCCTCTGGCATGTTCCTTTCTAAAGTTCATTTGCTGAAATCCCTTCACAGTTCTTAAATGTGTGTTCAAATACCATCTCCTGCAGGGAGTCGCCCCTCCTCGTACACCCACTGAAACCCTCCTCCAGATTCCCACAAGTACTGTCTGTACCTCTCCTTTGTCACCTACAGTGTTTTGCTTTGTAAAATGACTAGTTATTTATGTCTGTGTCTCCCATTGGACTGAAAGAAGAAATTACATTTAACCATATTTTTATTCTTTAATGCCAGAGTTAGGCTTTGCATAGTAGGCACTTAAGGAATGGAAATGCTTTCTTAAGAAAACCTAGAAGATGATAATTCCTTTTATGGGTATTCTTGTTATAGGAAACAGAATTTTAAAAATTTATAAATTTACCCACTAGCAAACACCCTACAAACCCTTGTAAATGACAATCTCTATTAATATTTCATGGCTCTACTCAAGTCTACATAAGTTCAGAATATAAACAGGATTTTCATAATCATAATCATGGTCTACCTGAAGAAAAAGTACAATATAAATGTAACATTGCTTTTCTGACCTGAGCACAGGCTCACAACTGTTGGTGTGAAAATCATTTCCAGGAACCTAAAAGAGCTTTCCTGAAATCTCAGCATCCCTTCAGCCCCACCCTCCACACCACATCTCATTGAAAACCAATAACATTTCCTTCATGCCTCATCATTAATGATAAAGTGAATGAGTCAACTGCACAAAACAAACAAAACACCAAAAATAATTTACTGTAAACATCGTTACATTCGTATAGAGCTTTATATTTATCCACTATCTCATTTGATCTTTTCCATGAGCTTCTGCAGCATGAGGAAACGGAATAATTATTTTAGAGATAAGGAAACAACTCTGCAAGATGTGAATTGCCCCAAAATACACAGCTCGTAAGAGGCTGTGACAAGATGTGAATTCAAGATTCAAGATTTCCCATCCAGACTTGTGTGTGTTTGTACAAAGTTGTCTCTCTTATCTAAAGTGTTTAACCAGGCACAAGAAGTTGATAATGGAGCCCCTGAGATGTATATGAATGAAAACTTATCTAATTCAGATAGGGCAACAGATGGGTTCCATGGGAATATGAAAGAAAGAAAGAAAGGAGGGAGGGAAGGAAGAAGAGAGGCAGAGAGAGGGGGCGGTAGGGAGGAAGGGAGGGAGGGAGGGAGAAAGAAAGGAAGAAACCAATTTGGGTTAAGATAGTTAAATTTCCTAGAAAACAGGGGTCTTGAACAGTACTTTAAAGGCATACTAATCAAAGAAAGCCCACAAACTGACAGTTTCAGAATCATCTAGGAGCTTGTTAGAAGTACAAATTCTCCCACACTATGTTCTCAGACCTACCGGACCATAATCTCTGAGGGTGAGATTCCTCAGCTGATTTCAATGCATGCCAAGTTTGAAAAGTGTTGCTTGGAAGTTAAGGTAGGACCTGGGCAAACAACAAGAAGGTAACAGGTGTGTTCGGTGGGGGCCAGACAGATGACATTAAAAATAAGGAGGCCCAGAATCCAGAGAACTCAAAATATGTCAACAAAGAAGGTCTAGAACAATGGGCTGGAGAAGAGGTGTCCTCTGAAGGAGTGGGTTTAGAAAGCTCCAATGAAATTATACTGTAGAGAATGCTGAACGCAGGCAGAGCAGTGCCACATAAGCACATGGACTCCAGAGTCACTCAGACCAAGTTTTGAATCTTAAGGAGAGAAAGGGTGCAGACGTAAGGAACAAGACCAGGACTAGAGGTCACACAGGGAACAAGATCATCATGCAATTCAGGACTAGAGGTCACATGAGGCTCTTCAAGGGAGAATCCCTTTTACAACCTAGAGGAACAAGAGTTCACCAGGTGGACAAGTAAGGAAAGGAACGTGGCAAAGGTCTGAGATATAAAACATGATCTGTTCAGCAGCAATGAGGCGGGCACCCTGGGGTTCAGCATCCTCTTCTACAAAACAAGAGATTAATACTCAGACTGTTGAGGGGATTAAGCAAGATAATTTTACATGACGGCTCCTAACATAGTCCAGCATGGAGTAGACACTCAATACATTTACTGCCTTTCTTTCCCATTCAGGCCAATGCAGGGTGAAAGAAAGAAATAGGCATTGAGCCTTCTCTGGGACTAGCTGGTAAGCTACTGACTTTAAGGATGTTTTCTCATAAAATGTTCACAGGGTGGCCTGCTAGGGGAGTTCCTGTGGTTGGTAACTCGTTCTCAGGCACATTCCATTTCAAGACCGGAGGCTCCTTCACTTCCTGCTTCTCACTCTTACTTTTTCAGAGGGGCTGCAGGTTCTCAAGTTTATCTTGAGCACAGCTTTCTTTCTAAATGACACATAATTTCTACAGGCAAAAGTGCTCTAACTTCTTCTTTCAGAATGGGACTTTTGGCTGCCCTGAGAATGGATCTAGTGCTACTCTTCGATGATCTGTTGGAAGGTGGACACAAATCAGTATGGCTGGCTGGTTGGAGGAGGTTTCCTGAGTAGTTTAGGGGATGTTAACTAGTGTCGCCCAAAGGAAAAAACAAAGTTTGAGTCAAGTGAAAGCAAGCTGATTGTTGTCCCACAGGGCTTCCTAGAAGATTTAGCATGCTAATGTACATTGTCAATACCTAAGAGGGCGCCAGAGTATGCAACATTTTTCAGACTTACGTGACCACTCTTTTTAGAGTGGTGTCTCCTTGGACTAGTATTTATGGACCATGCATGAGAAAATGATGAGTTAAAGCATGATATAGGTAAGGCGGGGATCATCTATTTGCCTACAGCCTACAGCAGAAAGATTGTGAAGTTTTTTTGTTATGCTTTTTCATCTTCTCATTCAGGACCTACTGACTGTTTTCTCCTCTTCCTCCACAAACCCTTTCCCATTCCTCAATGCACACTCTTTTGGAAAGGATCTGCTAAAATAATCAGCATTCGATGAATTAACACCCTTTTTTCCACCACCCTGCATACTGGCACCTCTGTTCCATCGTTCATTCCCTTTGCTTAGAAAGCATTTCCCTTTACAAAAATCCCATCCATTCAAGACCAACCCAATGTCATTTCTCCCATGAAGACTTCCTTGATTCCCCGCCCTCCACCCTGGTTAGAAGCGATCATTTTTTTCTCTTCTCAGAACTTTCTCTGCAAGTTTCAATTTTCTACTTTAAATTATACTTATTTGTTTGCTGTCTCACGCTCACCAGTTAGTTCACTCTTTCCCTAATACTTTCATACCTATCATCTTGTCTCAGTCCCACAACATGCTGGGAGGCAGAACAGACAGGCATAATTATACTCATAGTATGGAGACACTGTAGCTTAGTGGTTAAGAGAGCAGCTGCGGAGCCAGGCCACCTGAGTTCAAGTCCTGGTTTTACCTTTTATGAACTATGCGACCTCGGGCAAGTTGTGTAATGTCTCTGGTTCTCAATTTTTCATCTGTGAAATGGTGAGAATAACAGTACTTTCCTCAGAGGTTGGTTGTGAGGATTAAGTAAGTTAATGATGCAAAGAGCTCAGAATAATGCCTAACTCAAGAAGCATTTAGTAAAAGTCCCAGGGAGTTTAGAAGTGGCCAGATCAGAATTTTCCAGATTTATGTCATGTTTCTTTCCTCAACATGTCTATCTTTCAGTACCACTCATCCATTCAGTAAACATTTATTGAGCTCATTGATGAGCCAGGTGAGACTCTAGGCAACCGAGAAACTTACACCCTAGCAAGGAGGAGAAGGAGGCAGAAGAAAGTCAATGCAAAAGTAGAAGAACTAAACAAATAAGATAGCAAATATTCTTTTTGTTTTGGTTCATCCTCATGTCATCCCCTCCATCCCAACAATCCGTTATACCATTCTACTTTGACTGATCTATACACAGAATGCTTCCTGTTTGATTTAAAACTGTATTTCTAGAGTTCAACATTTGTTTACAACGTTTTTCCTCATCTCACCAGTTTCTTCAGGGAACGAGCAAGGGATCACTCCTGGGTTTTCCTAATTACCCTATACTGTATTCTGGGTCATCCCTCCCTGCCCCCCACCTCTATAAACCCAGGTGCATCCCCAGTGGCTAATATGTGACTCAATAAAAGAACATTCTGTCTTGGCACTCAGCTGCTACTTCTGGGCTCACACCGTTTTTATGAGATTTGTTACCAGAGGGGCATTTCACTACAAGAAAGTGTCGTGTACAAAACTGTAGACTTGACCATTCTCTCCCTTCAGGACTTCAGCTATTAAAAGAGTTAAATCAAACTAATCCCATAATTTGATTCCTGAGGAACTTTGAAAATGATGCTTCTGCATCTAGCAAAATAGACATTCATCCTCTCTCCCATCTTTAGGACACATTTCTCATCTATGAGAACTATTTTCTCCAATTTGATTTCATTATGTTCACACTTAAAGGCTTTTCTATAGTGTTACTAATTCATGTCTGTTGATCACTTGTTGTTCTTACAGTCTCTGCCTTGATTTGTAATTCACAACTTTTTATTTTTGCCTGGCCCACCATTCTGGGGGATATACACAGGGATATGCCCTGCACAGTGGATCAAGGTGGTGGTGGTTGCATATGTATGGGGTAGAGGGAAGGAGAAAGTGATAGATGAATCAAAACTTCAAGTTGTGGGTGCCCATGCTCCTTCCTAGGCTGGCTTAAACTTTCTAGCTTAAAGAGTAACATTCACATCCTTGACCAGAAGCAGATGAAACACCTGCCAAAGCTTCTATACCTTCCTCTTTCTGTACTTATTCTAAATAACAATCTTTGCTGACCTGAAAATCTGCTAAATTGTAAAGCAAATTTATTAAGACTAAAAATATGCAAGGATTAAAATCAGACATAGATATGACCTCAGTTACTGGCCCTTCCCTCAAATCTCAGCATGGAGAATCCTTTGCCGCTGAAATGACTTTCATGGAGGCCTCATGGATGCACAGGCAGCTTCTGAGGCCAGATTAGCCAAGATCTGTTGGCAGGGTTGCCCACTGAAAACTCTCAAGAAATGAACCACAAGTCAGAGAACACTGAATCTACATCATCTAATAGAATGGTTGCCACCAGGTAGGCGAGTTGGTCATTTAAGCAGTAGAACCTTTTTATTTAAATAAAATAGTATATAAAACTACAGTGAAACAAATTTAAGAATGAGGCTGCTTGGATAGAGTGGCCCAGAGTCCTCACTGCTCACCCCGCACCTCATCATCTGAGGCTGTACATCCATCCAGAACTCTGGGGCTCCTTAAAGCATAATTTTTAAAATTCACTGATGTAATCCAATTTCAACCTTCACAATTCTTCAGAGGACCCTGAGGCCGGGGGATTAAGTGTAGAGCTAGTAAGTAGCGTAGCCATAAATTCTCCTGAAAGAAACCATGGTGCCTTTTCCCAAATATATAATATTTATGTGCTATGATTCTGTGCTTTTAGTAAGATGAAGAAGTTGGTGTAATCAATGTGCCAAGGAAAATTCAAAAATGTGCCCAAGATCAAAGAGTGAGCAATAGCAAATAAGGACATCTCAATTATACCCTGGGAAACCCAGCTTAGAGAAACACCAAACATTCATTCTATAAGTTAAAGTTTCATGTGATGGTTCTGCAGTGAAAACACAAAAATTATAGTAGGAGAATTTTTTTTTAGCTACGATACATAAATATGTCAGGCACAAAATCAAACCACTCTAAAATGATGCTAAATCCATTCAGTTTTAAGTGCAGAAAAACATAGCAGCATTTGTGCAAGGTGTCGGAGACACGTAACCTACGTGTGCTCCCTGGGTTAGTAACTTGAACTAGGAATTCACTGAAAAAGTGTGGGGAGCCTGCAAGAAAGAGCACTGAGCAAAACACACTGTGAGACACATTTGATATAACAGTCATATGATTAACAAACTGTCACATCAAACTTTCCCGCAACGTGGGAACACTTTGACACTTCATATTTTTAAAACTGACATTTTGATTCATTACTGTAAATAGCACGTTGGGTTAAATATTGTGACAAGGAACAGATCATATATATATATATGCACATGTATATGCATTCTATATATTAGATGTGTATATTTTTCCTAGCTCTGTGACATTTTAGAATATACGGAACCTTTTCTTACAGTGACAGTTTGGGCCAGTGTGTAAACAGACTATTGCACTCCTTAACTACCCATTTCGCTTGCAAGTAGGCAGATGGACAACGTTTCTTCATTCCACAGAAAGTCTATGAAGCAGAGGGATTTCAAAAGTGCCAGGATGACTTCTAAAGAGATTCTGAATAAGCCCATCAACTCCAAGCAAAGGATGTTATAAAAGTTGTTTTAGTTCACTGCACGTGAGTTCACAAAATCATTGTCATAAACATATATAAACACCTCTCTGGTCTTCAGAGTGCTCCCAATCCACAATCTTTTCTAGGGAAACAGACATATCCATATGCAATGCTCAAGTAATGCAGACGGCTTCAAACATACAAGAAAGGTGTGACGTGCTGCTTCTTTTTCCTTTTTATTTCTTTCCTTGTCTTTATTTATTTAGTGTATATGTGCACTGTTCATAGTAAATAACATCTTACCTAAGCCATTGTTCAGAGCAAACTTATTCAATTGAATTAAACAGAGTATGGGCATCAATGGGGGCTGAAGAAACTTAGAAAGCTTGCAAGAACATTCAGATTCCCAAGGCAAACTTTCTTCTCAAAGATAATACAAAGACAGTGTTTGATTTCCATCTAACACCAAAGAATACAATTTTCTAACTTTTCACTTTACCTGCAACTCTAAAACAAAAGATAAAATATTCATCCCCTTGAACATCCATGGTTCGATTTCAAATTTTTCTTTGGCAATTACAAAGTTATTATGTACTTTCAAAGTACAGAAAACTTCATAAAAAGACCATAAGCTAATCATACACACACACACACACACACAAAATACAAAAATAGATCCACAAGCATATTTGTCTTATGTATTCAACTTTCTCTATGGACATTATACCATTATTATTCAACTCATCCTCCTCCTTAAACACCTGGAAAGTTAGATACAAAAAGAAAACATGAGATCTATATATACCAAGATATTATACTCACTACAAATCAGCTTTGCGTCTGTTCTGAAATTCAAATTAGGCAATGGTGTTCTTCCTAAGCACATACATAAAAAAAGAAGACTGTTCCACATTTATGTTTTTTCAGAAACAATACAGGATATTAACAATCAAACTCATCCAAATCTTACAATAGTTAGAAAAGCATAATGGATACCATCTAACAAATATGGCAAATATTGAGAAAAACCTACAAAATATTAACATCAGCCAAAATCTAGGCTTTAGCTGCAGCATTCAAAAATTCTTGCATCTTTCTTTTGTAACCAAAAAAAGTGGTCTAATTTTGTTCTTAGCTAAATTAGTCAATTCATTTAGGGCAGAAGGCCTTTTTTCCCCATATTCTGGATGTATCCAAATTTATTAAAAGTTAAAAGAGTCTTATACACTATTTGGAGGTTTATTGCAAACTAAGCAAATTAAAAAATATAGAAATGCACTATTTTTCCCTTGGCTTACTAGGAAAAAAAAATCAGCTAAAGTGTTATCCAAGGTATTATAATAAACCACTGGTTGAACCTGACCTCATAACTATTTTCCCAACCTCTTAAGGTGTTAGGTTACAACCTAAAAAGGTTGGAGACTCCTCAATAATAGGCTGAACCACTGCCTATGGAACCATACCCCCTCCAAAAGTACTGGGGAAGAGCAGAAGTCACATTACAGTATTAAGACCTAGATGCTAATCAAATCACCACCATTTATTACTTGAAGCAAGTTTGAGCAGGTCGCTTGACTTTTGTTTCTTCATTGTAAAATGAAGATAATACTGGACAGCATACTAGGCTTTATGAAAATTAAGAGCATACAAGAAGTCTTACAGAATCCAAATTGGTGAGAATGCTGTTCCCCAAAATCATAATTTGCCAACTTTCACCATCAATTAATAAAAATTTTGAGAGGTCATCTGAATTCCACTAAATTCAACTCGACAAAAATTCGCATATGATTTAGGTCTACGCCAGGTGCCATGACTAAAAGGCTGGGGGGTGGAGGAGTGAAGGGGGAGGTCCATTTAAGTCACGATTTCTGTCCCCTAGAACTCTGTTATCTTGTGGAGGAGGAGACAGTGTTTCACATATGAACTATCTGAAGAATACTCAACATTATATAATAAAGTATAAAAAAACAAAAGGATGGTGCTGACAGTGGCTCTTATGGTAGTTTTCTGTGAGGTCCTGCATGAGGTCAGGAAAGGGTTCAGAGCAATAGAAAACATGACATGATTTTTCCCCTGCCCCTTTAAGCATCTACTTCTCAATGAACCAGTCTGTGGAATCGGATAGGAAAGAGCCTCTGAGGATGGGCGTTACTGAGTGGCACCTCGGGCATTTACTCTGGGCATCTATCACCCCCGCACTATCCATTACTCCCCCTCATTTCCTCACTCCTGCCTCTGCACTGAGCTCCTCCCTTCTCTTCACCTCCTCTGCCCATTCCTAGGGACAGTGATGTCCCCAGGCCTGACTCATCTCCATCCACAGCATTCTGGGCTGCAAAGTGCCCTCAGGCAGGGAGAAGTGTGGCACAGCTAGAACATTACAGGGCGGGAATCAGAAGACCTGCATTCCTGTCCCTGCCTTGTCCCTCTTCACTCTGTGACCTTGAGCAAGTCACTTCCACTCAAAGGGCTTCAGAATCCTCACCATCAAACGAGAGCAGAGGATACGTAAAAGCCCTTCTTGCTCCTAAACGCTCAATGTCTGTCCTAACCTACAGTTCCCAACAGTTTGCAAGTGACGACTGGGGGCTCACCAGTCACACAGCTCCTGAAGAGGCACTGACATGACCACATCAACGGTTTCTATTGTGGGGAAGGTCAGGGACTCTTTCAGAAAATAGCCGATCTAAACAGAGCCCAAGGAGTGTCATGGCAACACTGCTTGCAAGCTGCCAGAGGTAGGGAGGAAACACAGCCAATGTGCGTGTGCAGCTGCCACATTTCAGAACAGCACTCAAACCTCGTTAATATCAGCTTGCTTAATACTGAGTCCCATAGATCAGAAGCTATTTTTACTGTGTATTTAACAGATTTGTGTATCGTCTTCCCTGCCAGCATTTTCACCATCCAGTACAGAGGGCTGTGCCATTGGAGAGCCTGTAGGTCTTAGGCCACCCAGGGTTAACTCAGGAGAAGGAGGGAGGGGGAGAAGAAAAATGAATAAGAGGGAGAAAAGTATACTCAGTGGGATTGGATGCTAGGGGAGAGGAGGGAGTAAGATGTAATAAGAGTAAGTACAAGCCCATACTACAAACACTGAAGCTCTCAAGTCCCAGCTCTCCAAAGACTCAGAGATGTATGTGTGGAGGAAAGAGTGGGAGAGCTGAGTCCTATCCTATACTCAGGTGAACACAGGCCCTCCCACTTCAATTTTGATCACAAGCTTGCTTACGTTCACTTGTCTTCACAATCCGTTCCCCTTAGAAGAGTCACGCATGCCACTCTGCAGAGTCCTATGCTCATGTTCTAGGAGGTAAGCACCTATCCACTACAGTGAGCCCTTCAGAGCTTAAAGGAAGGGTCTTTTGCTAAATGTTTTATTTACAACCTGTCTCCCACGTGTAGGAGTGGGACTTCTAGCTTATGACGATTGACCAAGCTAAACTATGGGAAAGCACCTGTCACAGGCCTGTCGCATAGTAGATACCCAATAAATGTCTGCTTGTTCCCATCTGTTTCATCCAGCAGCATCAAGTGTACCACCTTTATCCCTAACGGTCTTCAAAGGAGGGAGAAACCCAACCAAGGTCTGCTGAGTGGTAGGCAGGAACTCAGGGCCAAAACATCCCTCTACTGCTTGGTCAGATGCGGGTGCCCATCTCAGCCCTGCCGCTAACTGGGCAGGTAAAGTAGTGTAAGTCATTTCTTCCCTAGGAGCGGGCTCAACTAGACAGACAGTTTTTAACTTCCTTCCCACTTCTGAAATTCTATAAGCCTATAAATCTCATATCCATCTTAGAAACAAGCAATAAGCAGAGGGAAAAACTGTTGAAGAACACAGTTATGAGCTTCTTTATTGAGTATGATATCTAGGGCACTGTGCCAGGAGCTAAATGGAATTAAGAGAAGTAGAATGCAGTCCTTAGATTCAGAACCCTTATAATATGTGCATGCGAGGGGGCAGGAGAAGGGATGGTGTAAGGAAACATGAAAAGATGACAGTACAAAACAAAGTTTAATTATAAAACAAAGTTCAATGCTAAGACTATACTATAGACCCAAGGGGTGGAGAGAAAAGGCTTCTTTTGGAGAAGGAATATGTGCTGGTCCTTCAGACAGGCAAGCAAGGCCCACACAGACAAAACGGAGGCAGGTAGCATTTTATAGAGCTGGCCCTCTCCAGTGGAAGGGTCATCAGTATCAAAGATGTTAAATGTCTTATTTGTTTTATGTTTTAGATCATTTTAACATTCTATGTTTCATACATTAAATGCTAGAATGATAGTGGTCACTCTACTCACCCATCATCATAATGCTCTGCAGGTGGTAGCAAGAGCACAGAGGCAGGGACAGAACACTTAGTTCTGGGCCCTGCTCTGTTGCCACTATCAGCTGCCAGAGTTTAGCTACATGGCTTATCTGGTTGTGGGATAGAAGATCCTGTAGAATTCCAGTTGGAGTTCTTGAGACTTCTTGAGAACCATCTTACCCCAAGCTCATGTTTTACAGATGAAGAGACTGAGGCCCACCAGAAAAGAAGTGATTTTTCTCAATGACAAATTTCTATCATCTATGCCCAGTTCTCTGGACACAGCTGGTCTTCACCTCTTGCCTCAAGCTGATTCTTGCTGACCAGAGATTTCCCCTCAACTCCCTGTAATATCCCATCAAATTCCATTCAATCATCTTTCAAAGCCACCTCCAGTACCTGGTTCCATAAAAAACCTCCAGGTAAAAAGTGTTCACCGGGCCAGCCCCAGTGGCCTAGTGGTTAAGTTCGGCATGCTCCACTTTGGCGGCCCGGGTTTGGTTCCTGGGCGCGGACGAGGTTTGGTTCCTGGGCACAGACATATACCACTCGTCTGTCAGTGGCCATGCTGTGGTGGCAGCTCACATACAAAAAGAGGAAGATTGGCTGCGGATATTAGCTCAGGGCGAATCTTCTTCAGAAAAAAAAAAAAGCGTTCCCCAAATTCTCCCACTCACAAAGTATAATTACTGAGCCCACACATCACACTGAGTCTTGGCTAGCCCTGAATCAAACTCACCTCCACACACCTGCCAGCTCCCTCCTTCAATTTCTTAGCAAGCCACCTTGCTTGGTAGTTGCTAAGTTGATGCTTATTAAGTCAGCGTGGTCTGGAACCTTGGTTTCCTGACACTCATCCAAGTAGCTTCTCAGACATGTCATGCTGCCTGTGATCATCACAAGCCTAGATGTGTGCAATCCCCAGAACAGCCAGAATCATTTCAACCACCTCCAAATCCATCAAGCTATTTACCAGACTGAAAGGAAAGGAGAGAAAAAGCAAAGAGCATGGACCACAAATTGGATAAACAGCCAGGCCTATGAGCTGAGGAGCACTAGTATTATCATTCCAGTTTTACAAGGAAGAAATCTGCAGTGCAGAGATTCAGTGGTGGGCCCAGGGTCTCACACATAGTTCCCAGTGGAGCAAGGACGTCCAGTTCTGAAATCTAAAAGGATACAGATATTACCACTGTGATAAACTGTTAGATGGACAAAGTCTCAATACCTGGCTATCAGCTGGGCAAGCCCATTCAGTAGACCGCAGAGGATGAGAGACATCCAGAAAGGACAAGAATGGCAGCCACCTATAGCAAAGGTCTTATATGGAGTGATGCTCAACCAGCACTGTTGGAGTGAAAGCACGGCAGAAAGATTTATGAGGCAGAGCTGCGTAACTCCAGAGGCAACTCAAGGCACACGTCAGATGGGAATTTAAAAAAATTCCTTTAAACACACAAGGACTCAGATGCCAGCACACACAGGGATGGCCCCAGCCAGACAGCAAAGGCATATTGGCACCACTGTAATTTGTCCATTCACCAATATGCTTCCGAAAAACACCCATATGCTTTCTTTTAGCTTCCATATGCTTTTTTAGCAAGGAAACTAAAATATTTCATTAGTTTTGAGTAATTAATAATTACTTATTTCACAATAGTCTCCCTCATTAAAAAACGAAAATAACTGATTAAGCTGCAGGATCCTGGCTTTCAACTCAAGCTTTTTTTTATTTATTTATTTTTTTTTAATTCTTCCCCTCTAGGAATTGAGTAATAGAGTAAAACAGCCAGTGTGGAAATATTTGCACTATGGGGAACGAAGAGTTACCATACACACAGCCCAGCATTCCTCTTGACTGAGACATCATGGTTTAATAAAAAGAACATGGACTTTGGGAGCAGAAACCTTGGGATCCAATCCCAGTTGGACCCCTGGTGAATAGTACTTCTGGGGAAATGAAGGGTGCTGAAAAGATAAAGCCTGTTGGATTCCTTCAACCCAGCCTTCCATTATTCCCAGGGAGCAACTTCACAGGGTTCCCTCCTGCTATCTCAAGGCAGGGGTAAGGCATGCCCCAGAATGCTGGCAGTGGGCCAGCTGTTGTAAGCAGGCCATGGCCAATAGCTTTGAAATTGGTCTCGGGCCTAAAACAATACTTCTGAAACTCTAATGAGCATATGAACTACCTGGGGAACTTATTAAAATGCAGATTATGATTCCGGAGGTCTGGAGTGGGGCCTGAGGTCTGCATTTCTAACAAGCTCCCAGGTGATGCTGATATTCCTGGTCTTCAGAACAAACTTTGAGAAGCAAGGATCTAAAAAGTATCAAAATGAAGTTAGGAAATAGGATCTGTAAAAACAGGATGTGCGGCTGTCTCCTTAGGTTATGATGAGGATTATTAGTCATATTGGCAATAATACGTCTGTGTGTTGTACAGCACAATGGTATTTCACTTATCCTCACAACAGTCCTGTCAATACGGTATGGCTTCCGTTTTACAGACAACAAAACTGAGACCCAAAGAAATCTAGTAATGTATCGAAGTCACACGGCTAATAATGCCCGGTTTCCAATCCAGGTGTATCTGCCAGTCAAGCGTGAGTACTATAAGTCAATGGAAGAGAGAAAATATACATAGATATTACTGTAGAGTGCCGGCATAGAATCTGGTTCTTGTTCTGCCATAACCTGCTGCCTGAATTTTGATAAGCTGTGCCGCTTCTCAAAACCTTGGTTTCCCCATCTGTAAGGTAAAGGGTTGCCCCCGACAATCTCCGAGTCCTCTTCCATCTCTAACACCAGCTTTCCCTCTCATGGCTCCCACATAGACTCACAGTGGGTCACCAAGCGCTGAGCACTAACTTCACACATGTGGCAGTCATTACATCTTGGCACAATCCAAATTCTAGCTGCTCACATCTGCATTTCTGCTGATCTGCATATGGTCAGAAGTCTATCTCTTAAAAATCCCACGCTCAATATAACAAGGAGAAAACAACAAACGGATTCCCCAAAGCATTGAAATTCCAAGTCAGTTGATAACTCACGGTACGATCAGGGCGTGATGACCCTAATCACTGTCTCCTCCTCATCTCACTTACAAAAATGGAGAAATTGAGACCACTAACCTGATAGAAGTACAAAAAAAAAAAGGAAAAATATGAGTTATTTATAACGCATTTTTATACAACTGCCCAGCATTTCTTTTCTGACTTAAGGTGCCAGATAAGCATTTAATTAATGACTTAGCATATAAATGATGCAGCATATGTGACCTTGTCCCTCTCTGAACTCCCGTAGCACACATTCGCTGTACTCCTCTGGGGCCCATTGGGGGCATTTTCTCCCAGGGATTTCCACAGTTTATAGAATTGTTTCATTGCCCCTATTCATATTCAGTGTTATCGCTGAGGGTATTCACATATTTTGGAGCAGATCGGGATTTAAATCCAGACATTGCAATTTATTAGCTGTATGTCTTTGGGCTTATTACTCAACATCTCTGAGCTCAGTTTCTGCATGTGAAAAATGGAAAAAAAAGTAATTTTCTGTTTTATGAAATTAAATGAAATATATTAAAATTGATAGCATTTAGCAGATTTTGGGTTAAAAGTACATTTCAGTGAGTGAGTGAATGAATGAATGAATGTAGTGAGCAGAATATGAGTTTCAGTATTAAATCACTTGACAGTTTGAGACATATAAATGTCCAGAGTCGCACTTGTAAATGAGTCTAACACTCAGAATAGAACAATTGGTGAACTGTGGGAAAAATCCATGTTACCCAAATGTCATCTCAGACTTCCCACACTGAAAAACATCTTTTGCTTAGCCTAGAACCTATGTATGGCCTTCAGAAGGTCTACAAACCTAAAATTATAGACAACATTTTGCATTTTCTAACTACTTCATAGATTCATCTGAGTTTCCAAATATCCCATAATCCTCTCCCCTACCCCCAAACATACACACACACATACACACACACACACACACACACACACAAATTAAGAACTGCTGGCTTAGGCAAGTCCCGTGACAGAAAGGGACCTGTCAACTGAGAGAGAAAAAGTTTATTTAATAAAACAAGGCTGCAATATACAAACATGCTATTTAGAAAGTATGGACAGTGGAAGTTATCCATGATGAGCACTTCAAACCAGAGAAAGAACTCTGAATTCAAGACTTGGCTTGGCTGCAAACTTGCTATAGGATTGTGGGCAAATCAGAGATCCCTGAAAATCAGAGTTAACAGAACCTCTGACATCATTTCCTCTACCTTCCTCCTCCTCTTCCCATCTCATAGATGGAGAAACTGCAGTTCAGAAAAAGGTCATGCCTTCACTAAAGTCATAGCAAATTAATTAGAGCCAGGATTTGAACCTCAGACTCAGAAAAATGATTTCCACAGTCTGTACCTCAGTATCATAAGGTCCAAGATAAGTGTTTAGACACAGTGGCCTCTAAGTTATCTTCTAACTGATGCATAATTACTACCCTCTTCTCTGGACGTGGAAATCTCACAAAAACATGAGTTTGGTTTTGGCAAAGATCACTCCAGCTGCTTCTCAGTCCTAGCCCAGTCCCACAAGAATGAGGCAGAGAGAAGGTCTGAAAGATGCTGCTATTAATCTTGCATAGCACAGCAACTGGGAATTGCAGGCCTTGAACTAGATTTCACTATGTTGGCTATTGCTCTCCTGTCCTCTTGCTTATTAATCCTTCATCTGTTTTCTCTTTATTAATGTTCCCAGCTATGTGCAGTACACAGCCAGCTAGGAACTCATCCTTAGCTTCCTATAATTCACTGGATCAGAAAAGGGCAGGAGGTAGGTGGAGGAACTAATGGTGATGTCAGGGTCAAGTAATCTCTTTCAGGAAGGACTGCAGGGGAATCCTCAGTCTCCTAATAAACACAGAGAGCAGAAGCCAGCCAGAATCCTCTATTCCACTGCCCCATGGAATTAATGAAGAAGGCTGGCATCTATATATGTTTTAAGGCCGTGTCACAATCCTGCACTGACACTGAGATTGGTTTTGCCTGAAAGACAATGGCTCATTAAATATTGGGAAGAGAAAGGACAGTTTATAGAAAGAAATTTTCTCTTAAAACAGAGATACAACTATGAAGTCAGAAGAAAGAATTCTAGACCAGGATCTGCCACTAATCCCACAGACAAATCAGATTTCTTCCCTGACTCCAAAATCTCCATCTCTGAAATGAAATAATTTGCCTAGATTGGTTCTTAAAGTCCCCTCTGACTTTAACATTCCGACCTCTGCTTACAGATCAATGACTCATCCTGAAAAAGTCAAACAACAGAACAGGAACCCATGGATGTTGCCAGTGGATAAGTTGACCAGATCCTCTAAAAAAGAGACCCAGATTAAGAAGTAGAGAAACATGGGAGAAGATGGACTTTTTTTCCTTTTTAACCAGAAACTGAATGTTGCTGGAGGTAGCATATGACCAATGCATAAATGCCTAATCACAGTGTATACATAATTCAAATTCTAACTGTTCTTATGGTATGTAAAAGAATCAAAAGCTAAATAGAAGAATAACAATTTTCACACACTGGCTCTCGAGAAGTGTAATAGGACTTTCCTATGACTTTAGAAAAGTGGCAACAGGAGGGAGAAAGGACTGGATAAGAAATAAAATCACAGATAATAGGACATTTGACTCAAAGTAATGCCAAGATCAACTGGTCCAACTCTATCTGTTGTTAGATGCTGAAATGGAGCCTGGAAGCCCAAAGTGACTCAGCCAGAGCTGGGATTAGAATTAGATTCTCACGACTTCTGGTTCACATAACTAACATAAAACACACTGCTTCACTCCCCAAAACAATGAAATTCTATCCAGGTAACTAAGAAAATATTTTCAATTATAACTACTGCCTCTACCTCCACCTCAAAAAACAATAACTGATTGATTTAAGGCCGACTAGAGCTGTTTCCATCAAATTATAATAAACAATTCACTCTAGCGATACACACAAGTCCATGAGAAGTAATTGGGTATTATTTAGCCTTGCTAATGAATCGCCCTGTGGAAAACAGAGATAATCAACGGTCTACAGGAGGTAGGAAGCCTGTTCTTTATCAAGTACAGAGCTTGCCTATTAAAGAACATTGGGTATCAGCTCTAAATAGTAAGCAGGGTATACTGTTTCAGATTCCATGAAGTGCAGCTTGAAATAGATTTGGTTTGGAAATGGGACAGAGAACACACCACAGTCAGTGGATCAACATTGAAAGCAGAGAAAAACAATAATTACACTCATTAAGTGGGTACCTGTTGACACATCTATTGTCAAGTCTAATTGTTTATTTAAACTGTTATTCTTTCTTCATTCCTGCCACTGATACCAATGATTACAACAAGATTATTTTAAATTTCTACATCATGCCCCCAGAATATTTACTTTTCCACCTTCCAAAGGTTATTTGAGAAGTTTTTATCTTTCCCTCATCATCAGCTCCCACCTCCAAAATATAGAGGATGGATGGATGGATAGAGAGAGAGATAGATAGACAGATAGATAGATAGAGATAAAATCCCTCTTTCTCAAGCGCAATTTTTCACAACCTTTCAAGGCTTGCTTAAACTCCTCTTTGTAGTTTCAAGACAGGTTTCAGTGGGGAAGGGGAGCATAGTTAACCACTTTTTAAAGCTGAGTCTATTAATATTTAATAATTAGCATTTGGAGAAAAGTTAATAACTGCATTTTCTAAATTAATAAGTTAGATCTCTGCCTAGCAGAACTATCAAAACTATAATATTACATGTCTACAATACATTCTTTTCCGATATATTTATCCACAAAAATACATGAACTATATTAGAAAGGAGTTTTTTCAAGGGCATTTTATGGACTAGAGAGGGACGAAAAGATGAGCAGGAGCATTCCTATATGTTTGGCCATTACATTTTTTTTATAATCCTCTCTTTTGTAGGAATGAGAATAAAATCTAAACAACACACAAGTCACTGCTACGTCTGATCTAGTTATAGAGGAGTTTCACAGCCCATACGTCACCCACCTTGTCTGCACATGATGAGTGCTTATTCCATGTGTATGGTGAATATGAGCTTTGAAAACAATATTAATGAAACACTATCATCTCCACTTAATTCTAAATTGCTAACTCCTAAAAATATGGGGCAGTACGAACAAACTTCAATTCTTTCAAAGGTCTGTGTAACTAAAGTCATGTTTACAATTCAAGATCATAGAAATAACAAACCAAAGGAATTATGAAAATATTCAGTAGAAAAATTGTTTACAGTACTTTCAATGCTGCCGTCAAATCTTCCACAAAGTTGCTATTCTACAGGGCCTGCAGTTAAGAACACCATATGGGCTACTTCACTTTTTTTTGCCCAAGACTTCTAAAAGATGACATCGAACACAGCAGAGCTAACTGGGAAGTGCAAATATCAGCTGGCTAGCTGTAGGAGAAAATTCACATTTTGCAAATTTTACAATTATCATATTTCCTTTAAATTTTTTTTTTTATTGGTCTCTGTTTTCTTGACAAACTCAAAAAGAATGCATTCTTCTGCCAAAGACCTATCTCCTTCACACTGGTCCCCCAGGAGAGTAGCATGCAGATACTATGGGTCCGGGGTTTCAAAAGAGTCTAACTCATTTTCCATATTCTTAGGATTTTTTGTTGCTATTCTGCCTTAGATTATGTCTTTTTGTGATTTTTTTGGGTGGCTAAGAGACAGTGATGGATCCAACTAGTAAAGTTTGCCCCTTCAGAGCCAGGTAACACTGGCAGCATAGTATAGTGAAAAATGTACTCAACCAAGGGCCAGAAAGCTGGAGAGAAAGCCCTCCTGCCACACATTAGCTAGGGATACAAGACAATAGATAAGAACATCCTAGTACATGGCACATTACAGACTCTTAAATACTCGTTAAATCTGAATCTTCCGTGTTGATCAGATTTTTGTGCTTTTGGTATTAAACCTTAAGGGCTAAGAACTGAAAGGGAAAATTAAACCAAGAAGACATAAAAAGAGGGCCATGCTCTGTCTTGGCCATAGTTCAGGTTTTGGTGCTCATGAAATACCTTCGTATTTCTTCTGTTGGGAGTGAAATCAAACTTAAACGTTATTGGCTAAGATGCCTATTAGCATTTCATGAATATGAAGATGCCAATCCTCTCTTACCTCAGATAGCTAGCTCTCAGAATGGTCACTGGACACAAGGTTCAGCAAACTGCAATGCGAGGGTCTGGAAATGAAACAGGCAAAAGTTACTCTTAGGTACGAAACTATATTTATTCACTAATCATCATAAACTCTTATATCTATATAGCAGTTTCTTGTTTTGCAAAACATTTTCACATTCATTATCTCATTTCACCCCACAACAACCTGGTGAAGAAGCAGGAAGAGATTATTCTACTCACTTCATAGGTGAGGAAACAGAAGCTCACAGAGGGATAGGGAGGAAGACAAGGGATCTAACATCTCTCATAATTAACTTCACAAATACCATGTGAAATGAGTATTATTGCCCTCATTTTACAGATGTGGAAACTGAAGTTCAGAAAAGGTAGGTAACTTGCCCAAGACTACACAGTACAGTACATGGCAGGGAGTGACTTTGGACCTTCTGGACTCTGCCTGTTGGTCCAGCAGTCTTTCCTTTACACCTCAGTCTCTCCTAGGATATTAGGTTAGGAAAACACAAAGAAAAACAACTCACTGGCTTGATCACTAGCCTTGGTAGAGGACAGAATAATAAAATAATACCAGCTATTTGATAGACGTGCGGAAGTAGGACAAAACACATGGGATTTAGAGCCAGTCAGACTTGTCTTCCTCTTCCCGATGGCCTTAGGCAAGTTACTTAAACTCTCCGAGTGTCAATTTCCTTATATGTAAATGAGAATTATAATATCTACTTCATAGCCAAAGCTCAGTTAAACTCTGTTTGGAAGATTCTCCTCCATTACTTCATATTTGTAGATATAGACAGTGGTAGTATATAAAACGATACCATGTCTTCCTGAGCCCATGTTCATATGATCAAAGAATGGTGTTATAAACATCACGTATTGCTTTTCTTTTTATTGCCATGTCTTGGATTCATGCCCCTAGCTTTAAAATACCATAATATTTATGTATGTCAATCTCACATGGCCTCATCTAAGAAAACAACACAAAGAACTTTTGTTCCAAAAGACAAAGCTCCAAATTTAAAAATCAAGTGTCCCCTCAACTCACAAAAGCAAAAGATACTGCTTTAGTGAAAGACCTGCGGGTGTATCACATGCCATTCTAAAGTCTGTGCCTGTATGGTGCCTTAGGTTCAGAGAGATGGAGCTTCCCACAGGACAGCAAGAACAAGGGAATTTGTTTTAATACAATGGATAGATTGAGAAGTAAAAGAACTCTGGGAAGTCTTATTAAAATATCCCATTTTCATATAGGAATCAAATCAGATTAAGAAAACAACATGGTTCATAGGATACCCTGCAAGAAATTCTTGCATATGCCATCAAAAGCAAATCATTAATCACCTTTTAACATTATATGTTACAGTTTGAAAAATATTACATGACCATCATATTTTAAATCATCCTCATTATAATTCCAATGAAACTTTATTACCCCAATTTTACCAATAAGGAAACCAAACTTCCAAGATCACACGGTTAATACAGAGCAGATAAAAATTTAACCTTGTATCTTGATACCAAAACCAGTAAGGACTCATCTACTCATGATGCAGCCTCCCATTTGGGAGCGCTCTATGTGGAGGGAAAGGGAAAATGAGCATATACCATATAAAGTCAATTGTCAAGGCACCAAAGCACATTTAGTATCGAGTCCTGCTTCACTGGCAAGTGAAAAGAGAAAGAGAAGACTTTACATCTGTGGTCTAACCAGAAGGTGACACATTACTAAGCTGAGGCAGAAGGAGTGCTGGATGCAGGGTTACCATCAACACTTTCTCAGCTCTCCCCAGTGAAGTTTCAGAGATGCAACATCCTTGGGCAAGCTATCGAAACACAAGCCACAAAAACAACAGAAGTCAGCACCATTGAATTTTCGTGAAGTGGCCTTCATCAATAAGTCTCATGTTAAGCAGTAGAAAAACTGAAGCCTTCTAGCTAGAAAGTTTACCAGCCCTCTTCACGTGGTTTGAGTATCATGTGTCCCAGTAACTCGTGAGTATTTCCTAATGCAATGGAGTTCTCCCCTGGACCCATAAAGACATCTGGGACAACTGACAAATCCCACTCTAGCGTCTTGGTAATGAAGCCAGTTATCCTTGGCTGCCTCTGTGTGTTTTATGACTGCTGACCCAGAACCTGGCAGGTCTGCATCGTTTGTCAAACCACCCATCTTCTCCCAAGAAAAATGTTCTCATCTCCAGAAGCAATTTCAACCAAAAATAAAGAAACCTGCATAATCAACCTCTAAGTTATAAAACTTCAACCTATTAATTAGAAGCTATGCAAAAGCAAGACTCGCCAGACCTAGTTGGGACTAGGATAGAATAATTGATAATTTCTACTATATTTTGGGAAAAACAAGAGGGAACAAATGAAGCCAAAAAAAAAAAAGAGAGACAGAGAGAAAGAGAGTGGAAAGAAAAATGATGGGGAAAAAGGAAAAGAGCAGAAAAGAATGGAGGGACATGAGAAATGAAGAGAAGCAAAGAGACTTGTTTCAACAGGTTTTTCACAAACCATGGTATCTTTTGAATTGACCACTGCATCCTAGGACAACTTTTAGGCAACATAACTCTAGATGATGATTCTAACATTATGAACAAAAATTCCAACCCATTGGCATTAGAATTGCTAAGACCAATGTAAAGATGCCTCTTAATACTAGATATTTCACAAGTGCTACAGTGCAAATGGGCAACATGATAGGCTGTTAAAACTCCCACTAAGACCAGAACTGGGTAACCCTTTAGCCCGGTGGTCCCAGATGTTCTTTTTGAACAGGGGGTGTTATCTTGAAAAAAACATGTGGATTGAGGACATGGGTTCAGCTCTTAGCACTACAATTCCCAAATCTTTTGCATTAGAAGTTGCATGAAATATACATTTTTCTGTTTCTCTTTTCACAGGTCTTGACCTTGGTTGTCCCTAAACCACTGTGAAAAGGTTAGGAATTATTTTGTCTACACTTTGTGCCTTTTGGTAAGTTTTATGTGGTGGTGGAGGTAGGTGTAGTGAGAGGATTACTTATACTAAGATTTGTTTAAATTAAACAATGTCATTATCTTAAACATGATTATTAGGAAGTCTGTCCCCAAAAGCAATTGAAATGTTAGATTAGGCCAAAGGCATTAGATAACAAATATGGCAAGTCCTCCACCGCCATCATCAAATCCCGTATGACGAACATTTTTAAATGCAGTCTCTCACCTGCCACCCTAAGATACCTATCAAGAATACAACATATTCCATGGCTTATGAATGATTTGGTTGTCTCATTAAAGTAATGTTTGCAGGATTTAATTGCTTCCCTCCCTGATTTTAATTTCCTCACCTGTCAGCATTTATCAGAGGCACTGAGATCTTCTGACATCCTGGCTGATTGTGTTGAAATTAATCAGATTTTTAAAAAGTAAATTGCTTTGGCCTAAAGGTAATGCTCAACTTCTTCATGTGATATTTATAAGGTTTCTATCAATGGAACTTATAATCTAGAAATTAAATGAAAGATTTTAGGAATCCTAAGCAAAAATATGAGTAGCTTACAAATTTCCTAGACTTTAAAAGATCAAGACTTTCATGGGCCGGCCCCGTGGCTTGGCGGTTGAGTACGTGCACTCCGCTGCTGGCGGCCTGGGTTCGGATCCCGGGCGCGCACCGACGCACCGCTTCTCCGGCCATGCTGAGGCCGCGTCCCACATACAGCAACTAGAAGGATGTGCAGCTATGGCACACAACAATCTACTGGGGCTTTGGGGGGAAAAAAATAAATAAATAAAATCTTTAAAAGATCAAGACTTTCAAAAAAATTCAATCAACAAGTGCTTATTGAACATATAGCACTTGCCAGCAATCACTTTTGGGTAAACAGAAGAGTAAAACATGAAGCTACCTCAGAAGTTTGAAGAAGGTAAAAATTAATTAATTAAGCTGAACTCACCTTGACTGAAGTAGCTGACAATCTGGTCACTCAAAAGGTGCATTTTGTATTTACAATTGTGACCAGTTACATACATTATGCTCTCACACAGATTAATGGTTTTACTCTTCACCTCAATCCAGTGAAGTGAAATTGGTGTTATTGTTAATAATAGTAGCAATATTCCCATTTGAAAAATGACAAAGCTGAGACAAAGAGTGGTAAAGGGACTCTTCCCTAGACAACTGATTATGGGCAGACCTGGTCTTGTGATCTAAATAAAATCAGAAAAGACAGCATGATCGCTTTGGAATAAAGAGAGAAAAAAATTCTTTGCAAATCCTCCACACATAATTATTCAGTGCTAATTCTTGTGCTAATATCTATCAGTAATGGTGCTTAAGACAGCCAGGAGACTCACAAGCACTAAGCTGTTCTATAAGAAGTAAATGAAATGACGGCTAGAGAAATACCTTGTAATGTGTCCTAACATCATGAGATTATTTTTCTATACTTGTTACTATTTCTACTTTGGAATATGGAAATATGCATTCATGCAGTAATTAGATCCCAAAAGTGAGCCTATCTTTCAGTTATTCTGTTGGTTCTAAAGCCCCTAAATTAAACAGAATGAAAAAGGTTGCATGCATGCAATTGGGGGGCAGGGAATTCAAGGATAACACATGGAATTTAGAGGTTGGTTTTCACAAAAATGGCTTTATAACCAAACATAACCAAATCCTAGTAGGGTCTTATCTTTCCAGTGGGCTCTGAGCCCCAACTTAACCCTTAAGTGTCTCCCCTGCTGTGAAGTTTTTCCTGACCCAGAAAGTTTGGGTGAAACAGCCTTTCTGAAGACCACCATAATGCCTGGTTCCATACCTAGATCACTAAAATTACCACAGTCTTATCACTTTTATTTGATTGTATGCCTCAAAGACAGAAATCTTGTCTAACTCAGTTTCTTGAATCCAAACCCCCAATCGAGATTCTGGTCCTTAGTAGGTAGTCAGGAAAATGTTTATTGAATGAATGCACAAACAAATGAAAAAAGTGTTCTATGTAATTCCTGTAGCACCTCACTCAATGCCTGTCATATAAGAAGAGCTTAGTAAATGTTGGTTGAATCGCAATTAATTGAACATTTAATTTAAAAAATATAATGTTCAGGGGCCGGCCCTGTGGCTTAGCAGTTAAGTGCATGCGCTCCGCTACTGGCGGCCCAGTTTCAGATCCCGGACGTGCACCAACGCACCGCTTCTCCGGCCATGCTGAGGCTGCGTCCCACATACAGCAACTAGAAGGACGTGCAACTATGATGTACAACTATTTATTGGGGCTTTGGGGAAAAAAAAAGAAGGAGGATTGGCAATAGATGTTAGCTCAGAGCCGGTCTTCCTCAGCAAAAAGAGGAGGATTAGCATGGATGTTAGCTCAGGGCTGATCTTCCTCACAGAAAAAAATATATATATATAATGTTCAACTAAATGATTTTAAAAGCTACTGAGTAAGTGAGGGGTTCAATGAGGAGTTAAGTAACCTGCAATGACCAAGTCATCATTAACCCACTAAAGGGGTGAAGAAATGTTTTTCACAGGAAGAATAATAAAGGCTGAACATATAAGTAAAAATGTAGGCAGGAGTTGAGAAAATTCATGTAGAGAAAAACAATATTTGTCAAGAAAATAATGTTAAGTTCTAGATACAAAATTGCAAAATAAAAGAGGAAACAAATCTAGAGAAACAGAAAAAAATTTTAGGACTATAAATATGAATAAAATCGCAACAAGGAGAAATGGAGAAAAAGAGAGAGGAAGGGAGAAATTCTTGAAATAATGAATTGTAAAAACCAAGCCATGCGTGTAAAAAAGAAAAAGAAAGAACTCATTGGATAGATCAAAGACAAAAGAGTTACTCAAGCTAAAAGTAACATTCACTAAACACTATGTTTCTGTAACTGAGCTAAGCATTTTACATACTTTAATTCTTAAAAATATTCTTGGAAGTCATTATTATATCCATCTTGCACGGTAAGTAAACCAAGGCTTAGAAGGATGAAGTAATTTGATCAAGTTCAGACACCTAGTAAATTGTGGTACTAGAATTTATATACTAGCCTTTAGACCCACAAACTCATACTGTTCCTGGTATCTAACAGACAAAAGAAGAGGGCTTGAAAGAGGACTATAGCGTTGGATACATGTTGGCAATCTAGAAAGTGATGTGTAAAGAGAGAAGGCATAAAGAAAATGAGCATCCAAACCTTTTTAAGCCCTGGGGTGTAAGTAGCAAGAAAAAGACTGAAGGCGGAGAGAAGGTGGATGGGGGAATTGAAGCTACCTGTGAGCATCTGAGGACTGCCATGTATAAGTCATATTATACTTCCGCAAAATATGCAATGCTAGAACTATTAGGGTTGAAACAATGAAAACTCCAGTTTCAGAGCAATGTAAAGAACTTTAAACATGAAGCTGTCCAGCAGTAGAACAAACTGCCTCACAACGAACTGGAAGTGTTCAAGCAGAGGCTAAACGGCCATCTGTCAGGGAAAGCATGTGTCACATCCTGACAGTGGGAGAGACCCTGCATTAAAAGATGCGCCAGTGCAATTCTGTGTTTCGGAAATTTAGCTGCCCAATACTGAGAGATAAACGACAGCTCAGATCCCTAGATAAAAATTTGAAGAATGCCTTTTGAAGAAGAGACCCCTGGATAAAAATAACATTCATTCAATACATCCATGGAACGCCTACCATGTGCCAAGCATAAGACAGTCCCCATGTTCCAGAAATTTAGACAAGGAGGCAGAAAAAGCATTTTAAAGAGTTAAAACAGAACTGCTGCCAGGCAATCTGTGAGCCTAATAAAGGGCTAGGAAAAACCATAACTAGAAGTCTAAGAAAGAAAGAAAAAAGACTAAATGGCTTGTAAGTAACTACGGGCAGGAAACATCAGTTTTGCAGAAAGAAAAGGAAGTCACCCAAGGCCTAGGTTTAGGGAAGAGCTAATTCAAAGGAGTGACCAAAGGTCAAATCAGATCTCACTTTGGGGTAACTGAGACAGACATGGAGAAAGAATCAGAAGAATGTTAGAAAACAGAGTTTAACTGACAAAGATCACAGGTGAGGGAAAGCAATCAAATGTTGGATGAGAAATAGGAAAAAATGAGATCTTGCAAAAGACCATCCAACTTATTTGAAAATGAGAGAACAATACATTTGAGAGTCTGCAAGCCTGCTTTCACGGTTTGCCAGATTTACTCATTTCCATACACTGCAACCTCTCTCAAGACCCAACTCCTCAAAACGCTACTCTAAAACAGGAGAGAAGCATTAAAGAGAAAATCTAATATCTGGGTCTGGTTCTGTTGCGTTTCTCAGCATTCTTCACTACAATTTCACAGTCCGACCAGTTTATATTAAAGAAAACAGATCACATAAAATATTAGCATACGCAAAAGCAAAATTAAGAGTAATTTTTATTGGACAATCTCCCTCCTGCAGGAAGGAAAAAAGAGAGAAAGAGAGAGAGAGAGCTTTGATAGAGAACTGGGGGGAGGCGGTAGCTGTCCAGTGAGATAACTTGTAGTGATATAAAAGATAATGGTTGTGTGCACAATTTCCCTTCTTGTGACTTATAACTAATCTAAGTGAAGAAAGAAGTGGTTGCTTCAACTCAAATTCCCTGATCTTTTTTCCCACAGAGCTCCAATTCTAAACCAGAAAATGAACAAGCAGTCAACTACTCCTTCAACTTCTCTCTCAGCCTTGGCAAAGACAAAGCACGTTCTGTTTAAAGGGACAGAGTCATTACTATTGAAAAGCAGAAGAGAGAGCAGTGGTGAAAATATGCAAAGAGTTTAATATGCAAAAAATATGGAAATGTTCACAAATAAGTTCAATAATTATATATATTTGGCATCACCATATTTATAAAAGAAGTTCAGAAACATTTACCTTGAAATTCCTGAAACTGAAATAGGAAATCAAAAGAAAAAAAAGAGGAATGCACTAACAACTGGGTTCTTGTCCCAGCTCCATCACTAACCAGTGCCATTGTCTTGGTTAAGTCTCTTCCAGCTCTCCTCTCCCATGAAATGAAAGGACTGGATTAGATCCGTGGGTTTCAATATGTGGTCCATAAACACGTAGCGGGCCCTCCAGACCTTTTCAGGGCTCTGCAAGTTCATAATACTAAGATGTGATGAGCCTTTTTCACTGTGTTGACATTTGCACCAACGGTGCAAAAGCAATAGTGGGTAAAAATGGCTGGAGTTTTAACATGAACCAAGGCAGTGGCACCAAAATGTACTGATAGTCATTGTACTTTTCACCACCAGACACCCACAGTAAAGGGAGGAGAGGGCGACTAGTTTCACTTAAGCCTGTCCTTAATGCATTAAAAATTAATTTTATTAAATCTCATCCTTGAGTACACACCTTTTTACTATTCTGTGTGATGGAATAGTAAGTATGCAAGAAGCACTTCTGCAGAATCCCAAGCCACAGTGGTTGTCCCGAAGAAATGCACTTGTTGTTTGTTTGATTTGAGAGCTGAACTAACAGCTTTTCACATGGAGTATCATTTTTATTGGAAAGAAGGACTGACAAAGTATGGCCATTCAACTTGGTCACGTCAGACATTTTCTCAAAAAGAAGCCAAGAGAGGGGGCCGGCCTGGTGGCGCAAGTGGTTAAGTGCACGCGCTCTGCTGCAGCAGCCCGGGGTTCGCTGGTTCGGATCCCAGGCATGCACCGACGCACTGCTTGGCAAGCCACACTGCAGCGGCGGCCCATATAAAGTGGAGGAAGACGGGCACAGATGTTAGCCCAGGGTCAGTCTTCCTCAGCAAAAAAAAGAAGAGGATTGGCAGATGCTGGCATAGGGCTGATCTCCTCACAAAAAAAAAATAATAATAAAATTAAATTAAAAAAAAAAAATAAGCCAAGAGAACCCATCATTCCAAGGAAAACAACTAACAGTATTGGTTGCCAATGATAAAATTCAAGTTTTAAAGTGAAAATTAGAATTTTAAATATCTTGCATCTACTATTGTACACTTGACATCTTTCTAATACTTAAAATACTTTTTTGATGAAAGCAGTGGTGATATTAATGAATGTGGTTTTTTATGTTATAGAATGAAACATGTCAACATTTGGAAGATATGCACAACTTGGTGAACCAATATTTTCCAAATGACCAATGTGTGATGCTACATAACCATAGATGAAGATCAACTCAAAGTGAAAATTAGACCAATGGGTTTTAATATAACAGAGGATAAAAAAGTTTATTGAGGGGCCGGCCCCATGGCACAGTGGTTAAGTTTGGTGCACTCCACTTTGGCGGCCAGGGGTTCGTGGGTTCGGATCCCAGGTGTGGACGTACATCACACGTCAGCCATGTGTAGTGGCAACCCACATACAAAAAGAAGAAGACTGGCACAGATGTTAGCTTAGGGTGAGTCTTCCTCAGGAAAAAAAAAAAAAGAAAAGGTTATTGATATGATTTCAGATTTCACTTTGTAACTAAACTTTAGGGAACTACTACTTGTCAATTTTTGGTATACTATCAAAGCAGAAAAGTCACAATTGCCTCCTTTTTGCTTCCTTTTCCAATCCTTCCTATAAATCCCGTCTAGATTTGCTTCATAAACTTTAATCAAAACACATATCACAACAAGTTAAATGCAGAAATAAAAATCCAGTTGCCACTTTCCTTGCTAATTTTTTTCGTTTTGGAAAATGTACCTATTTTCATACAAATATTTTTCTTTAAAATATCTTTATTTCTGTTTTTTAATTTCTAATATGATGAATGTTATTTGCTACAACTCACATAAACAAAACCTCATGCTGAACAGCGTAAAGAGGTCCTGAGACCACGCCCCTTGCCTAGATGGCCTTCCTGCACGCTCCCTTTCTGCTCAGTACTAATCTCTGATTCTCAGCCATGAGGGAAGATACAGAGTGGTTCAGCTCTACTTTCAGATCCGGCTACCTGTTTACCTGTATGTAGCTGCCAAGTCAGTGAGCATCTGGAAACACTGAAACATCTGTATAACTTCACCACGGAGCAGGCGTTTCATTAGTAACAAATATTCATTGCGCGCCTTCTGTGGGGCAGGCACTGGTTAACAGGGCACCTGGATCAGAATCCAGACTCCATTATTACTTGAGGTATACTCCTGGTCAAGATATAAAATCTCTCTAAACTCGTTTCTTAAATGCAAAATAAGAAAGACAATAGGACCTACTTCATAAGATTATTGTGTAGCTCCAATGAAATGATCCATTAAAGAGCTTACTAAACACAGTGCTTAGCATATAGTAACAAATTAGTAAATCTTACCCATTGTTATTATAAATAGGATGTCTCCTACCAAACAGACTGTTTGTAATGTACATGAAAGAAATAAAAACAGTTTAACCATAGATTACCAGGGGCTCAAAATCGAACCCAGTTGCTGAAGCATTCCGTTCCATGAAAGCAGAGAAGCAAAAGTATTCAGGAGTCCTTGTTTCACACCTCAAGAGCAGAGAATCTATTTTTGGTCAGAAATGAAATCAGGGTTGTAAAAATGACCCAGCCACTGCATAAATTCCTAAACTTTCTGTGGTCAAATGAGCAAGCAGTTCATACTCAACATCACTGTCAGCACTGTGTTGACAGGACAAAGGACAACAGAGGAGTGAGGAGTCAAAGCAAGTTCCTGATTACACAAGAGAGAAGACTTTTACTTTTCCTTTGTTTGGCCAAAAAGTCATGTTCATTTTATCTCTTTACTCCACTTCATTAGAAACCCAGAAGGAATGAAGTTGGGGAAAAATAAGGATGCTCGTCAATCTGAGGTCAGACCAGAAGCAAAAAGGATGCCCTCACATTGCTAAGAGTAGATTACAAGTAGGAGAGAGGAGGCCCTTGATAAATGTCTTTAAATTAAAAATATTTGGAGGAATAGATGCATGCACACTTACCTACAATTTCTTTATAAAGATAGAAAGGAGTCAGTCATTAAACTAGTTATATTAGTGGGGCTCAATTTCATTTTTAAAGTAAAAAACATGAGGCCACCTTTATTTAACTTTATTTCATCAACTCTAAGTACAACCACCTCAAGTATCAATATCTTACCAGCCTGATAAGACTTTAACTGCTGATTTAATAGAATGATGTAAGTTATGCTTCCAGAATAATGTATAGAAATGATCATGCCCCCTTAACAGCACTTGGATCTTCAATCAGGAAATTCAATTTTAGCTGCAAAACTATGTTTTGGCAAAAGTGCAATTGAACTCAGTGTACTTGTCACAATTCTAAATATACTCCGGTCACCATGACAACAAGGGAGACTGATGGATCGCTTAAAAGAGTACGGTATATTTAATTGTCAGCATTTTAAACTGACTCAGAAAAATGCTGTGTGATAGGTCTACTCACCATGGTTACTGTCGACTGAGTCCATAATAATAAAAGATTCACATGCGCACATCAAGAATGTGCGCACAAAGAACGTAAAAGTCGGAAGGCCTTGTATTTCCAACCACGCCAAATGCCAAACTTAAAGCTTCAGAAAAAACTTGTTTGCATTAAGGTACTACTCAAAAACCTCTCTCTCAGAGGTTCTTGCTCCCTCTCTTAGAGTAAAGATAAAGATGATCTCAAGGTTATTTTCCCCTGGGACATATCTGGAATAGGGGGTGAGACAGACTCTTTGTTCTTTCCTTCCATGTGGATTTGTTCTCAAATGATAACCTTCTGGAACCCACTCAATCCCTAAACAACCATTTCCTGAGCTCCTCTCCTAGGTCAGGCAAATCTTCTACAGGCTAGGAATAGAGCGGCAACAACCAGACATTGTCCCACCTTTAGGGAGTTGACATCCTAAGACAACAGCTGACATCTTCATTATTTAATGAAGAAATAATCCATTAAAGAGAATGAAATAATCCAAATGAACTGACCCATTAGAGCTTACTATATACAGTGCCTAGCATATAGTAAGCACTCAGCAAATCTTCACTGTTATTGTTATAACTAAGAGCTCTTTCACCAAACCAGTTTGCAATGAACGTAAAGAAAACAAAGACATACTAACCCTGCTTTCGGAGAACCATGAGTGCTGTCTATGTAGAATATAAAACAAGTTAATAGGAGAAAGTGATGGGGAAGGGACAGGTGTGCTACTCTAGCTAGAGATTAAGGAAGATCTCTCTGAGATGACATTTACTGAGCCTTGAATGACGGCTCCAAGCCAGAAATCAACAGAATCAGAGGAAGGTAGGGTGGGAACAAACTTGGCTTTTATACAGGCAAAAGGAAGGTCTGTGAGTCTGTAGCTTACTGAGTGAAGTGGTTAGGAGTGGGAGGTAAAGGAGAAGTCAGAGCCCACCTCATAGGGCCTTGCAGGCCACAGAAAGGTTTTTCGAACGTTTCTAGATACTATGGAAACTACTGTATGGTTTACGGGGAGGCCGGTGGGGGAGGAGGGGGCAGTTGATACGATCCAATTAACAATTCTAGAAGATCTCTCTGTGTGGTATGGAAAAGGGCCACAAGGGGAAAGCATATTGGTGGTGAGCACGATACAGTCTGTACAGAAACTGATATATAATAACGTACACTTGAAATTTACACAATGTTATAAACCAATATGACCTCAATAAAAAAATAAAAATTAAAAAAAAAGTATAGAGACCGTTTCAGAGACTCCATTGCTAAGTCAAGGTAATGGATGGTGACTTTGATTGAGTCACTATACTCCTACTCCAGTGCTTTTCCATGGCTCCATGCTTACCCTCTCAACTTGCAAAAGAGATAGTGAATGCAATCAGACTCAGGAAATATTCTGGAGGCAGAGCAAACACATACTGGCCAAGCATGTACTCTGAGCAAAGAGTGGACTGAGCAAAATGAGTTGGACAGAGTCTCTACAGATGGTGGTTGAATAAGCCCCATGATTCAGCAGGTCTGGGTGGGGCTAAAGATGCAGCATTTCTAGCAAGCTGTGAGGCTTGATGCTGATGCTACTGCTCCATGAACCACACTTTGAGAACCAGGGCTCAAGGAGAGTCTGGGGACTGGAACACCTGTGGAGCAGGAGGCTAGGAGAGACTGGCTTAGAGTAATAATAGGTGAATAGAGAAAAGGGTTTAACCCAAGAGATGTAGAAAAAAGAAACTATCTAAGACTTGAGGACAAATAATCCATGAGTGAAAAAAAAAAGATGGTGAAATTGACTCTGAGCTTTCTTTAATGATACTGTTCACTATATAGATAGTTTTTATCTATCTAACGCAAAGCACTTTCACAACTAATATTTCCTATAGCCACAGTCTATCCCTATAAGATAGGGCCAGGGAAAATGATTGTGGTTACAGGTAATAATAATAACAATACCAGTCATTTGAGATTGGTTTATTTATTTATTATTTAATCATGATTATTATTATTTATTATTTGTTTATTGACAGCTTATTCTGTGCCAGGCACATTACAACATGTACTATCTGCAGTTCTGACAACAACCCTGTTCCTATTTCACAGATGACAAAACTGAAACTCGGAGACATATGTAGCTTGTCCAGAATCACTCCTGCTACAGCTGGATTCAAGCACAGGAACGAACCCTAAAATCCATGACCTTCACCTCCATTCTGCCTAAGAAGTTGAATATCGAGGAGAATTAGATGCCCACTTCGGACCTTCATCCTCAAAGTCAGGATTTCCCTCCATTCTGACGAAGCTTCAAGAAGGTAAGTGGCAAAACTTGATCCATGGACTCTAGTAGCATAGCAGTGAAATACCCAAGGTCAGGTGGCCAGTCTGTAGCAGGACTATGACTCATCTCACATACTCATAAAATAAATATGAGTGTTTCTGTGCTCATGCTCAGACTCACATCTCTATACTCCTACTGCAATGCTTTTCCACGGCTCCATGCTCACCCTCTCAACTTTATTCTGCTTTTGCTTTACAACTTTTTCTGCCCAGAAGAGTACCCAGCTCTCTACACAGTGATGCATTGGGAGCGAGGATGTGAGAAAGAGGCCCTCCTTTGTGAAGATGCATGCTGAACGGTAGTAGATATTGACAAGGCATCAGTAGATAAGAAAGATGAGCTTAGACATTTCCCCAGCCCAGGAAGTGGGTAAGAAATGAGCCACAAGATCTTCCTTCTAGTCACCCACACTGTGCTTTCCCAGGATGATTCACAGGTATGGCTCCACGGATCTGACAAAGGGGACCGTCTTCAGGAAGATGAAAGGATGTTTTTATGCCTGCTTTCTTTTTTTTTTATTTGTTCCTTCTTGAGTAATAACTATTAATTGTGCTATGCGGGCAGTAGAGAGATGAGTCTACCGGGAAGCCAGCGCAAATCCATCAAGTGCTTTTAGTCCGAGCTTTTTAGAAGCAATTGCTTACCACATTTTCCCTGCTCTTTTTCTCACAGCTAGAATTAAAGTGGATTTTACCACACAATCACCCCATTGCCCTCCTCCCCCACCTCCAAAATGAAAACAAGAGATGACTATCGGTCTATCACCAGCAAAATCACGAGCTGTGTGTGAGAAAACCAATTCATTTAGTGTTTATAAAGCCTAAGTGTTGGTCCCCAACATAGGTACTCCACATACATTAACATATGACAACCCTGTGAAGCAGATATTGTCCAATTTGGACAGATGGAGAAATTAATGCTCAGAGATGATGTTATTTGTCTAGAGTGTGACAACTAGAAAATAGCAGAGCTAGGAAGTAAACATAGGTCTTCTGACTCCAAGGCCAATACTTTCTTCACTCATTACAGCCTCCCCATACACACTTCCAAGAAAATCCACAATCTTCCATTCTGTTCTGCAGAAGAATCAAAGCTTTAAATATTTCTTAGAAATAAGGCTACATATAACCAAAAGGCCTCTTTCAAGAGGCCTTTTCTAGGAATAGTGAGCAACACAGCCACTGTAGATTCTATAGAGCTTGCCTCTGCCCAAGGCAACATGTTCTTAACTATATCTGGATTCAGGAATCAGTTAGAGTCTGCACCATGCCTAATATAGAATCACAGAGATTCTTGAATTTCCAAGCACAGTGCTCTGACCAAATAACAACATCACACAAAGCATGCCTCCTCACCCACCCCCAGGGCTGTACTGAAGAGGGCAGAATCAGGGGAGTGGACATAATGGAAGACCAAGGGCCTATAAGTCATGTGTTCACAGAAGCTCTGGCTCATTATGAAGCAGAATAAAATAAAATAAAGTAAAATAAATGAAAAGTTAATATAGTCCAAGTTTAAACTCACCTTTCATTATTATTCCCACTCTTTATAGTATACATAGATGTCAGAAAGGCTCAAACAAGAGGAAAAATAAGAATAATCCAGTCTTCCGGCCCTTAGATATAGTATTTGAACAAGGTGAGGATTAATATGTGTAAGCAGCATCATATTCTGTCTCCCCTTACCCAGAGGGGTGGTGAGGTTAAGCATTTTGAAAAGATTCTTTATCATAAGCAGAGCTGACAGGGACACCTGATGGGAATGGGAATTAAATCAAGAGGTAAATAAACACTTGGATCAATGTCCTTTACTTTTGGTGGCTAACTTAAAAAAAAGGGTTGACTTATAAAGGTGGATATTTCTCTCTTCCAACCATAAACACAGAGTAGCTTCACAAGGTTTTCTCTTTTTTAAAACTTATTTCGTTTCTCAATAAATGCCAGTTAACCACCTTCTATGTGCTAGTTAGTGTGCGGTTTTGGGGGGGAAAATGGTAGAAAGAGAAAAGGACACACTCCCTATTTTCAAAGACTAAAAGTCTGGTACCTGAGGCCAAGCACAAAATGTTGTGATTTTTTTTTAAGTCAGCAAGTTATGTTCTCAATTATGAAAATACCAAATGTCAGATTCTTCTCCAGTCCAAGCAATAATGTAAAATGAGCCAACTCTCCTGAATCAGACTTTTTTTTGTTGTTTTGTTTTTTTTTTTTTTGTGAGGAGATCAGCCCTGTGCTAACATCCGCCAATCCGCCTCTTTTTTTTTGCTGAGGAAGACGGCCCTGGGCTAACATCTGTGCCCATCTTCCTCCACTTTATATGGGACGCCGCCACAGCATGGTTTGCCAAGCAGTAGGTCGGTGCGCGCCTGGGATCCGAACCAGCGAACCCCAGGCCGCCGCAGCGGAGCACGCGCACTTAACCGCTTGCGCCACCGGGCCGGCCCCTGAATCAGACTTTTTTAATGAAAATTATGACTGTTGAAGCTTTTTCCTTGAATGCCAACATTATTAGAACTCAGAGGAGAATACAAGGTCAATTTACTGTGCTTCATATTCTTCCTAGGCTCTAACCAGTGACCAATAAAAAAAATTGGGCCACATATGCAATTTTAAATTTTCTAGTCACCACATTTATAACGAACAGTAAAAGAAATTTATTTTACAAATAGATGCAAAATATTATCCTTTCGACATGTGGCACTAGCCACATTTCAAGTGTTCAACGGCCACATGTGGCTAGTGGCTATCATATTGGACAGCACATCTCCAACCTCTCCTCAACCTTCACTTCTAGTAAGTGAACAGAGCAAAACATTTGTTTGGGAAAGGAGTTAAGTTTGACAATAGTTGTCAAGATACATGGATACCCACAGGCCAACCCGACCCACCCAATATTGCAAAATATTTCTCTCAACCCTATACCTCAAGACCAAGAGACTGCAGGACGCTGTGACAGCAAATGCTGAAGAGGAAAAATGGCTCCATCTCATATGTGAGGATGAGGAAAACCAAACAGGAGCAAGGATTACTACCAACAAAATGGCAACTTAGCCACTCTACCCATTAGGATACTGATATCATCACATACAGGACCTAAGATCTACCCTCATATCTTTTCTGGCTTGAATCAAGGTTTATTTTCCAACTCTAGTCATCAAGACTTTTGTTTCCCAACCCCACTGTGCATCCTCTGAGAATAATACAGCGTAGGTAAAAATTCAGTAAACCTGCAATGCATCAATGCATGGGCTATCGAAAAAAAGAGGTAAGAAACTCTTCACCTTTTCGTACTTTCTGGTTTTGGTCCCTGGATATGGAAAATTCTGTTTCCTTGTCAAAAGATAAAGAGCTCTCCCTCCATCACTCTCCATTACTTCGTCCTCCAGGATAGGAGGGGGGATGATAATGGCTGACATCCAGTAAGCCATATTAATCAAGGGGAAGGATCATCTCCAGAATCATCAGGAAGGATCGGTGGAGTACTGCTTTCCCTAATATTCTCCTTTCTGCTGGAGATTTGGCTTCTGACGTGGGCCCCAATCCCTGTGTTGTTCACTGGGTAAGAATACACAAAACCAGCACTGTCGATCAACTCTCCCCTCAAGCAGGCCCCAGGGTTACGACTGGAGAACAGATTGTAGCAAGCCCCAACATGGGCCTCAGGTCCAAACCACATTTTGTAATTGAGCTCTGGAAGCCACTTGCTCTGGGATTTTGGGCCTTCCATTAGAATGAAGCTAGTAGTTTGAAGACTAGTCAGTCAAATTACTCACCACTAATTTGCAAAGGTGTTACAGTGCTAATAGTCCCAGACAACTGGTCTTTAGTTAAAACATAATAAAACAAAATTGATCAGCAGCAATGTTAACATCCCAGTAATAGGTCATGTTGACGTTATGAACCCCGTGATATGAAGCCAAGAGAAGGGCTTCACCTCTATGGTGGTCTTCTTGAACATCCACACTCCCAGTCTAATCTTGAGAAAACATCAGATAAATTCAAATTGAGGGACATTCTATAAAATATCTGCCCAATACACTTAAAAAGGGTCAGGGTCATGAAAAACAAGGAAAGGCTGAGAAACAGTTACAGACAGGAGGAAACTAAGACATGATGACTAAATGCAGAGTAGTATCTTGAATTGGACTATGGAACAGACTAAAGGCATTAGTGGAAAAACTGGAGAAACCCAAATAAAAATCTGTATTTTAATTAATCATGTTGTATAACGATCACTTCTTAGCTTTGATAAATGCAAGCTATGAACATTAGAGGAAGCTGGGTGAAGGGTATACAGGAACTCTCTACTATTTTTGTAATTCACCAGCAGCAACAGATAAACAGTACAGGGCAATGAACACCCTCAGGCTGCTTCCAGCCAAACCGAAACTCAATCAGGAAAAGAGCTGACAACACTGAACTACAAGAAAAGACATTACATAAAATGACTTCTGGCTTTTTGTTGTTCTTATAATAAATTAAAAAGCATTTCCAATGCATTTGATTAGTTAAAAGGCTCACTGGAAGCTAGAAATTAGCTGAATTAAATAGACTTTTTTTAAAAATTACAAATAAATAAAGGAATAAAATGAGAAAGGCCAACTTTGCCAAAAAAGAGACTGGTAATTGAAAAATTCACATTTTTGCTAATTGTTGAAAATTTTTATTTTATATTTGGACTGGCATTATAGAGAGAATCATCTTCCCAAATCACGTTTGAAAGTTTCAGAGATTATATTGGCTTTGTTTTACTGAAAAAAAGTCTGTCTCCACCTATGCTAAGAAGGAAAAAAGCTTAGCCAACACATTCACAGGGTTTTCAGAGGTTCAGTGTGTCCAGACTTTTTAGTCCCCATCCCAAGTGTCTGTGAAATTATATAACCTCACCTGGAAAAACTCCTTTTCAAAGAATCATGATACTTTTTTTTTTCAAATTTTTCTTCCAGCAGTCAGTTTTTCTTCAACTCAGTTTACTTGATTCACCAAGTCAACCAAAGTCTAAAGAATAAGAGAAATTAAATTCTAACATCTTCCATAAATAGGTAGGTACGCAGGCAGATGGAGGGATGGATGGATAGATAGATAGATAGATAGATAGATAGATAGATAGATAGATAGATAGATAGATAGATAAAGAATAAAGGCTAAAATTATCTGAGCCCAGTGTACAAGCTGAAGTCCTCCACTAAAGGAAAAGGACTTCTGGAAACATTTTACTCCTTTCCAAACCCTAAGCAAAAATATCAGCATATTCACTGAGTATTTTTTTCTTAATCGTAGTTTTATTTTTTTTTATTTTTTTTTTAATTTTTTGTTTATTGCAGTAACATTGGTTTATAACATTGTAAAAATTTCAGGTGTACATCATTATACTTCTATTTCTGCATAGATTACATCATGTTCACCACCAAAATACTAATTACAACCCATCACCACACACATGTACCGAATTATCCCTTTCACCCTCCTCACTCCCCCCTTCCCCTCTGGTAAACACCAATCCAATCTCTGTCCCTATGTGTTTGTTTATTGTTGTTATTATCTACTACTTAATGAAGGAAATCATATGGTATTTGACCTTCTCCCTCTGACTTATTTCACTTTGCATTATACCCTCAATGTCCATCCATGTTGTCACAAATGGCTGGATTTCATCGTTTCTTATGGCTGAGTAGTATTCCATTGTGTATATATACCACAGCTTCTTTATCCATTCGTCCCTTAATCATAGTTTTAGAAAACTGTTTTCCTGTCCACAAAGGCAGTGACTGTTATAGAAACCAAGTCATGGAGCCCAACACTTTTTGGATGAGGAAACAGTGAACCAAAAGTAGAAACGGGGGTCTGGCCCAGTTGCATAGTGGTTAAGTGCTCGCACTCCGCTGCAGCGGCCCAGGGTTCGGATCCCAGGTGCACACCGCTGTACCACTTGTCAAGCCATGCCGTGGCAGCATCCCATATAAAGTGGAGGAAGATGAGCATAGACGTTAGCCCAGGGCCAGTCTTCCTCAGCAAAAAGAGGATTGCTGACAGATGATAGCTCAGGGCTAATCTTCCTCACACACACACACACACACACACACACACACACACACACACACACACAAATAGAAACGGAATTACCCAACTCAGCTCTTCCTTATCAGAACCCCTCCTCAACAGTCCTTCAGATATTCAGCCCTTAAATTAAAAGGTAAGTCCCAAAACAATTAAAAAAAAAAAAGCAAGTACTGTGAACAAAGTACCACGCTAAGTAGCAGGATGCAGAGACAAGTAAAAAAGACACGGCTCTTCTGGCCCTAAGGAGCTTTGGAACCACTCGTACCCTCCTTGGAGGGCATTTAGAGAGCTTTTTTGGAGACGGCTGTTCTCTGAGGATGCTGGTTTTTTTTGTTTGTTTGTTTGTTTTTTGTGAGGAAGATCAGCCCTGAGCTAACATCCGTGCCCATCTTCCTCCACTTTGTGTGGGATGCCGCTACAGCATGGCCTGACAAGCGGTGTGTCCGGGCACACCCAGGAGCCGAACCCCTACGCCACCAGGCTGGCCCGGCCCCTGAGGATGCTGTTTTCTCTGAAGCCTCTCTATTTGTGTCTGCCTGTCCTCCTACACTCCAGATACACAGGGTCCAAAGCCAGTGTTGGTATTTTTCTAATTTTCTCTTGTCGCCTCTAGATCATGACTCCAGAATCACACACCCTGACTTTAGTTTCCTATTCTCTCACCTCTAACTTTTGTTTTTACTTCTCCATTGAGACTTCTAGTTCCTGAACTCCTCTCTTTTCTCCCTGTGCACCATTGCCCCCATGACAGCATTTTTTCTGAGTTCAAAGTAGAGCCCACATACTACATTTCAGGCATTATTTGGTCCATTATCTGCCCTGACCCTTCCCAATGTTGGATTAATCAACAATCTGCCTTCCCAGCCCTCACACCTACACTCTCTGATTGTACTACACTAATACAACCTTAACAGACTAAGATATCAAAATGCAAAAATAACTTCAATAAAAACCCTCTCAAATTATAGTGTAGAATTAATGAAGTATTTCTTTACTCACTACCTCATTTGATTTCCACCACTCTAGTGAATTAAGTACAACAGAATTTGATGTCCATTTAACAGAAGGGGAAGCAAAGTTGCAGAGATGGAAAGTAACCTTTCCAACGGCTCACAGGAAATTTTTGGCATCACTGGAACCTGCAACCAAATCTCCTTATACCTGGCCCCATGTGCTTTCCATTTACCCCATGCTCCCAAGGTTCTAGGAGCCCCTGCACAAAAAATGACACACCAGTAATGCCGAGGACAAATCTTTAATCTACACCACAATTAGACCAGCATTTTTAGTTGACTTAGAAAGGGGGGAAAAAAACTCAAAGGAAAAAAAAAGTTCTCCAACTGGTTCTGGGAGAGGCGATTAGCAGAAATATCTTGCGAAGAACGTGGGTGTCCTGGAAGACTCATCGTCATCATCATTATAATTTCTAATCATGCTGTGTGGGCAGGTGTCCGTGTAGCAGAAACACCATTGGCACCCAGATTAGCAGTTTCATCAGGAGACTAGAAACTAAGTCTGCAATTCTTAGACCTCAGAGCCTGAATCACAGCTTTCCCCTCAGAGATTAGCAAATATGCAGTCTGTGCCTTAGCAAGGATCGTTGGCCTGCCAAGGGAGGTAATCAAATATCAGGTCCATCAAAAAATGCACACAGGAGCAAGGTACAGACAGCTTCTTGGGAACCTGGAAATACCACTAGAAGCAGAGACAGAAGGCCGGAGTTGTATTCCCACGTTAAGCCTCTAATTCACTGAGTAACTTTTGAATGAATCACTTGCCTTCTTTGCATTTTTGTTTTCCTTCTCATCTGAAAATTGAAAGTTTTTGAACTAACACTCTTGGTTTTCAAATGAGACACGGGAGGAGGTCAGGAGGGAAGGCAGCCAGCAGCAGTTTTGGGCTTCCCCTGGCTCTGCACCCTCCCTCCAACTACAGCAGGTCTGTTTTTGTCATTTTACACTCTGGACTTGGGCCTCTCTGCAAGATTTAGCTTGAACAAAGGGTCCAAGCCCACAAAAATCATGGGCATGATTTCTACTAACCCGTCGGCTCTAACATTCCAATTCTACTCAAATATGTTTTCTCTGTGCTAATCTTTCCAAAAATCTTTTACTCAGGTTTACTTGATTTGAGGGAAATTGTATTGGTAGACTTTAAAAATAAATCTATTAATAGCATACTCTGAAAATGTAATGTGAAGCATGTCTAATATTTTCTTATGCCTATACTTTAGTAGATACTTAGAGAGAATATCCAAAGATGGCAGAGATGAACTAGAGCAACAGATGGGAACCTGCCACAAACTGCAAAATTATTTCATACGGATTTATTTATTCATACAAATATATTTCTTAAGCACCTGCTATGTGACAGGCACTATGGTAGGCTCGAAATGAATAAACAGACAAGGTTCCTGTCCCCATGAGGCTTACATTATAATTGGATCTGGCATTTTAAAAAACTGTACCTAGTCAAATAACTAAATCAAAAACACTACTTAACAAAATGTGTGGCATACAGCTAAAGCAATCCTTAGAGGGAAATTTATACCTTATTTGTACTAATAAAAAAGCAGAAATAAAAATATGTGAATTAAGAGTCAAGATCAAACAATTAGAAAAACAACAAATAAACCTACGGAAAGCAAAAAAGTGTATTGTTGAAGATTTTAAAGAGAAAATAAAGAACGGTAGAGCTAATAAATAAATGCAAGAGATGTTTTTTGAATAAATAATAAATAAAACTTTTGCTAAACTCATCAAAAAGGGAGATAGAGAAATAAAGAACAAAACCACAAAACTTTAAATAATAATGTGGAAATAACCATAAACAGCGAGGAAATGAATATAATTACAAGAAACTGTAACTTCATGCAAATCAATTTGAAATAGGTGACTTTCCTAAAATACAATTAACAAAAGTAGCCATAGAAACCATATAAAACCAAATTAGTCTGATTAGCTATAGAAGAAATAAAAAGTTGTTAAAGAGTAAACACCTCCCCCCCTCCAAAAAAGGCACCAGGCCAAGGCAATTTCACAGGGGAATTCTATCACAGTTTTAAGGAACGGATTATATAAATGCTATTCGAAATATTTCAAAAAGAAACAAAGAAAATCTTCCAAATTGTTTTCATGATGATTTAAGCAGAACACTGACAACACTAATACACACACATACACAATTTTCAAACAAAGTCACTTATGAAAATTGGTGCAAAAATTGTTAATAATTACTACCTCTAGATTCCAACACTAAAAAACTAATGCATGAACTATGACCAAGTGGATATTATTCCAGGAACACTAGCATGATTTCCTGTTTGAACAACGTATTTATATATATCACCAAATTTACAGGACAAAAGACAAAAATCTAAAATATTTTCTTAGAAAAGAGAAAAGGAGAAAATGGACAATTATTTCCATAGTTTCCAAAAAGGCATTAGATAAACATTTAACAACCAGTCTCTATTTTAAAAAATAAAAATAAGAAAACATTCTCAGAATAGGGATGGATAGTTTTTAACACAATATATTTCTCCAACCAAAACCCAACAACACAATTCATAGGGAACATTATAAGCATTCCCACTGAAGTCAGGAAAAAGAGAAGACATTCATTCTAAAACTACTATTTAAAATTTCCTCTTCTTGAGGCATTAGATAAGATGATTAGAAGAAAGCTGTAAGACTTATAAATATTAGAGAGAAAAGACTAAATTACAGTTATTGGGAGATGATATGATTACTTAACTAGGAACACAGATAAATTCATCCAAAAATTATTCAAATAATGAGAGAATTCAGTAAGGTGGCTGCATAGAAAGTCAGTATACTGAAATCAAGAGGCTACACACACACATATGTTCAATTAGACAGTATAATATAAGAAATAATTCCAGGGCCCGGCCAGGTGGCACAGCAGTTAAGTGTGCGTGCTCCGCTGGTTCGCAGGTTCAGGTCCCGGGCACGCACCGACGCACCGCTCATCAAGCCATGCTGTGGTGGTGTCCCATATAAAGTAGAGGAAGATGGGCACAGGTGTTAGCCCAGGGCCAATCTTCCTCAGCAAAAAAGAGGAGGATTGGCATCGATGTTAGCTCAGGGCTGATCTTTCCCCCCAAAAAAAAGAAAGAAAAAAAGAAATAATTCCACTAACAAGAGCAAGCAGAAAATATCTAGGGAAATAAAAATAAACCTGTGAGAAACATGCATGGTCTACACGAAGAAAAATTTAAATGCTCCTGGGGACATAAAGGAAGACTTCAACAAATGGGAAAGGCATAGTGTTCTAAGAAAAAGAAATAACATCTCTACAATGCATAATGTATAATGTTAATGAATAAATTTAGAAAAAATCTCCATAAAAATATCACCAGGACATTATTTTTAGAACTAGACTAGTTCATTCTAAAGTTCATGGAAAAATAAACAAGTGCAGAAAGATAGAAAAATTCAGAGAAAGAGGAACTAATGAGAGCGGAGTAGCCCCATCAGCTACAGTGATACAGCTACAATAACTGAAAGCATGACAATGGTGCATGATGTTGCAGAACAGAAGGTCCCCAAAATGATGCAAACTCCTAAGTATTAAACATTTAAGTAATTAAACATTAAGAAATTTAATGTATAATAAAGGTGGCTTTTCAAATCAGTGTGCAAAAGGTGGACTATTAATAAATAATGTTTGGACAGTTGGTTCTGGAAAAATAGCAAAATGGATTCCTACCTCATCTTTTGCCAAAATATAATTTCAATGGATCGGTGGTGCGAGACAGAAATAGGGATAAAGAGAGAGACAGAGAGAGACCCAGGTGAAATAACTAGAAGGAAAATTGGAAGACTTTTTTTAAATAATCACAAAGTGGAGAAGGTGTTTCTAAGTGTTACACAAAACCCAAAAACCATAAAACCGAAAGATTGAATTGACTATATAAAAAATTTTTATTTTGATCTGCAAGTTAGACAAGTGCAAAATGGTGGGGTATCGCTCCTACTATCACAGACTAAGGGTTAATTTTTTTAACTGTAATAAATCAATATGCAAAAGTCCAACAATCCAACAGGAAAGGAGGCAAAGGGCAGTCACAAAAAGAAAATACAAATGGGCATAGCCTATTTAAAATGATGCCCAAAGTCACTAATAACAACAGAAATGCAAATTAAAACTACAGGATACCAGGGGCCGGCCCCACAGCCTGGTGTTAAGTTCAGCACACTCCGCTTCAGAGGCCCAGGTCCAGTTACCCGGCGTGGACCTACACCAACTTGTCGGTAGCCATATTGTGATGGCGACCCACATACAAAATAGAGGAAGATTGGCACAGACGTTAGCTCAGGGCAAATCTTCCTAGCAAAAAAAAAAAAAAAAAAAAACCTACAAGGTACCAGACATAAGATGCTGATACAGAAATGATTATCTAGATATATGATTATATGAAAAAAGCAAAATGCAAAATAATGTGTGTAGTACACTCCCTTTTGTGTAAATACTCTTTATATACTGGAATATAGAGGAATATAAATACATATATATGCTTGTTTATACTCAGTTTATTTCTAAAAGTGGATATAAGAAACTGATAATGGTGTTTGCCTCTGGGTGGGAAAAGTAGAGAGATGAGGCACTGATAGAAGAAAGATTTACTTTTCGTTACAAGTCTTTTCGTAACTTTTTTATTTTGTGCTATATTTTTTGTGTTGCTTAGTTCAAATTAATTTTTAGTTTTCTTTAAACAAAGGCTCGACAACAATGTATCAAGGAGAACTTCAAATGCAGGGGAAGGAAGCTAGTTAGACAGCCTGCAACCTTCCAACTCTGCAATTTAATATGGCGTATTGGAATAAGAACGGCAAAGATATCAGGGTTTAAAGCCTAATGCAGCTACGTAGTAGCTTTGACTTTTGAGACGTTCTTTATTCTTGTGGTGCCTCAGTTTCCACAGCTGAGAAACAGAAAGCTACAATTTACATCTCAACAGGTTGTTGTGAAAATTAAATAAGATAACATATATAGGGCCGGCCCCGTGGCTTAGCGGTTAAGCGTGCGCACTCTGCTGCTGGCGGCCGGGGTTCGGATCCCGGGCGCGCACCGACGCACTGCTTCTCCGGCCACGCTGAGGCCGCATCCCACATACAGCAACTAGAAGGATGTGCAGCTATGACATACAACTATCTACTGGGGCTTTGGGGGGAAAAAATAAATAAATAAAATCTTTAAAAAAAAAGATAACATATATAAAGCACCTAGCCCAAGGTCTGGCAAGGAATATGTGTTCAATAAATATTGGCTGCCACTACTGTAAGGACTGTTCCTCAAATAATAATCATAATAATAATTCTAGTGCTGTTCTGCTCAACCACATATGTACATTTACCCCAACATCCACTCCGACTCCTCTGGCCTCAGCTTCCCTTCCCATTACCACAACACCCCAAGTCCCCATGAAGTAAGAGTTGAATAAATAACTACCAATTCCAAATACCAGTCAGGAGAATGACTGGAAAACATCTATTTTAAGTCCCACATTTCACTGAGAAATGAGCAGGGGCCAGCTGTAGTTGAGTAGCTGGCCAAATGGATGAAAACTCAAATCTATTGACCTCCATTCCACAGACTTGTCACCACAATTCATGTGTCAGCAAGGAATGGGCCTCTTTCCCTCAACTCCACTGGCCCCTCATTTTGAAAGGTTACCTTGGTTTACCTCCAGAGAGCCCCATTTTTATTCTAAAGCACCTACCTAAAGCACTCCTCAATCAGGGGTCCCTGGCCTTTCTCTCCCAGTGAACATAGTCCCAGTACATGCAAAGTCGTCACTTCTGATGCTCACGCACATCAGAAGACAAAATTACCCTTCTTGCAGCAATAAAAGGCCAACATTATCAGTCTTCCAGAAGTGAAAAAAGAAAAAGAAAATTAATGAAGACTCTATCCTGACAGAAAAAAATGTGGGCCCCTGTCTCTAAAACCTGATGACTTAACAAGGGATAGTTAGAGACGCATCCTTAGAGCACTGGGTTTTGTTAGTGGTGATGGTGGTGGTGAGGTTTTGTGTTTATTTTGTTTTATTTTTCTTTCTTTCTGTGTTGGGTCTTTGAGAAAGATTCTATTATGGTTGCTATCAATTCTCATTTAAAGAAACAAGGACAATGGTATTAATAATGAAACAAAAGTACTCCTTTTTATTCTCTGTGGTCTGCAAGCAGTTTCACATTTCACTCAGATCAGAACTCCATGTTTTACTGATGTGAAAGTTTGTGGTTTTTGCGATAGCCAAGTTCTTCTAATATTCAACTTTCTGTTGTTTCTTACTTGCAATTTACAGTAAACGAATCCCAATTTTTCCCCTTTGTCAAAATCAGCCCATTTTCAAAACAACCAGGCCACCTCAGACATGGCACTTTTCATGAATATCATAGAGGCATGAACCTATACAGACCCAGTTTATTGTATTAAACAATCTCAATTATGAAACAGATTGCCCAGATTTCATCTCTGGACTACACAAAACATAACTATTCTGGAGAAGCACAGAATAAAGCCAAGTCCTGCCTTTGCTGAGCTTCTCTTCCCCCTAAAGTCCCCTCAACCTTCTTTTTTGGCTAAATCTGAACAGAGAAATCAGGGGTGGTCAGTCTACAACAGGAGAAAAACCATCACTGTCATTGTTCCCTTAATCATCATCCTCACCTTGGTTCCAGTGCTTCATCTTGAAAAGGTCCTTCATAGATGCTTAGCTCTCCTATCAAGCCTGGGAAATAGGGGATGCCAAAACTACCCAGCCTCGCCATGAATTAGAAGAAACTTAGGATCAAAAAGGGCAAGTGAATTGCCCAGGAGCCCCCAGTAATAAGTGGCAAGAACAGGTCCTCAACCCAAGTTTTATCATTCCAGAACAAGAGCTCTTTCCACTCTCTGCTCTGCCTAAGGAGAGCAACTTGGAGTTCCCCTGGATCCTCTGTACCTCACTGGCTCTTAGCTGCTTCGTCACGACACACTATGACTCCCTCAGCAAAACTGCCCATCAGCTTGTACCTGATGGCACAATTGTTTACGTCAGGGTCGGTTTTGGTCGTACAGTGCCTGGGCCATACCAGTGGTTAAGTATTTTCACTATCACCAGGGTCCATCAATTGTCAGAAGTGTCACACGCAATTTGTTACTAGTCATTGTTAAAGTCCTAAAGTTCCAAATGAATTGTTTTTATTTAGAAACCAGCGTTCTTTCAAGGTTATCCCTATAGTATTATCACTTACTCACTCATTTACTTCCTTAAGTGGGAGAACAAGAGGCAGAGTTATAGACAGGCCTCCAGTTATTCCACTTAACCTCAGCCTGCCTTCTCTTGGTCAGAGCCCATAGTGTCCTGTTATATGAACATTATCCGTCCTAAGAGTCCGTGATGAATAAAGGCTGAGAACTACTGTTGTAGGTGGTAGGGGCAGAGTGACCTACAGAAGTTGGCTTTCCTAGAAAGAGACGAGAATATCTGAATTTCCTGTAGGCTGGGTAAACCTATACCATCAGTCCTGAATTTGTTCTATGGCCTGATGTTTGGGTAACAAAACTAAGAATGCCTTGCTTGTAATGCCTAGTTGTCTCATTCAAAAATTGTGCCCAAAGAGAGGTAACATGAGTGTGTCACTTATTACTCAATTTATACACACATACACACATACCAGAGCACCAAATGGATCCAGTCTAGTACAGTAGATGACCAAAAATGCCCCACAGTTCATTTGGTACATGTCAGGACAATTTATCCTAACAACACCTGAAAGATAAACAAGTGTTCCAGATTTCAATGAGGCAGGCTTGACCATCATTGTTATCAGCTTATCTCACAGGACCAAGTAGGTATTATCTGTCTCCCTCACTAAAATATAAGTTCCCTGCAGTGAAGGACCAATTATTCATTCAAACACATATTTACTAAGCACCTACTATGTGCCAGGCACTAATCTAGACGGTGGGCATACAGTAAAAAATGAAAAAAGACTAAATTCCTGCACTCACGGAGCTTACATCCCAGTGGCGAAGGCAGAAAATTCACAAAGGTAAATAAACACATAATTTTCAGAGAGCGACAAGTGCTTTTAAAGAAAAATAAAATAGGGTACAGGAGATAGGGAGTACTTGATGTGGAGAAAGTTGTTGTTATCTATATTACTCCTACCTCTGATCATTGATTTAGCTTTTTAAAAAATACCCATGCCTGGGTCCCGTCCCCAGATATTCTGACTTAAATAGTGTGGAGGTGGGCTTGGGCAACAGTATTTTTAAGGGTATTCCAGTGATTCTAACAGACCATCAGGGTTGAGAACCACTGGTATGCTTGGTTTTGAAGGTGAACAGTCCTGGGTTTAAAATCCACCTGTTATATGTCATCTGAGCGATTTCAGGAAAGATACTTAATCTCTCTGAGCCTCAGCGTCCTTATCTGTAAATTGGGATGATAATAGTAATACATACCTCTTCGGATTATTATAAGAATTAAATAATATATGTAAAGATCACAGCAGAGTACCTAGCACATGGAAAGGACTAAGTAAATGTTGGCCATAATTTACTGTTATCTTTATCAGTTAAAAATATGCACAGAAGATGCAAACTGGAGGGCCACAGTTCAAATCTAGTTGTTAGATGAATTCTGCTCGCCATGTACGTGTGGACTTTTAAAGCGTTTTGTTCTTGTTCTGAGCCAAAGTTGATGTTGCTGAGTCAGATCATAAATTGCATTTTGCTCCTTCCTTGAGGAAGTATCTCTTACAGTGTTTTTAAAATATTTGAATGAGTTGCTAACATTTAAAAGCTTAAAGATTTCACATAAAATTCTGACAATGCATTCCCACGTGGCAAAATTGATTAGCACCAGGCAACTGCCACCTTTTTCAGAGAGAGCCCTCCCAAGCTCTCCCCGTCCCCCATCACGCCCTGTAGCTCTCTCTCCAACACACATGCTCATGTGGCCAAGCACCAGTAGCATTTCATCAGCATACTTGCACTGTTATCTTCCCTATAGTAAAGAGGAAAACAAAATATTTCCTCTACGCAAGACTCTAAAGTGGGAAAAGGAAAGCTAGAGAAGAGGGCTTTGTGTTTCAAGAAAAGGCACTGGAAGCATTTCTTTGCAGAAGTCAAGAATATCTCTGTATATTAACTGTGCAAATGCAGTGTGTCTGTGTCAAAAGCATAAAACTTATATGTCACCTGGTCACTCTTTTACATAACTTACCTGGCCCTGTAGGTGTATGACCTATCATGTCCTGGGCCCTGAAATAGGAGCTTGGCAAACACTAGCTTCTTTAATCATACAAGTCTGTGAGGTATTTTCCATTATCATCATTTTCAAGGAGGAGGAAACTGAACCTTGGAGAGGATAAGCTACGGTCTTGGGTTGCATAAATAATAAATGGCAAAGTTAAGTATGGAACCAGAACTGTTTGACGTCAAAGTTGAAACTTCTTCCACCTTACTATGCTTCCTCCACCCAGGGAACTATTTCATGCAATTTAACTATCGAGAAGAACAACTAGATGGGAAAATTCTTGGAAAGAACACCATTAGTTTAGAACAGTATATTATATCTCTCTCTGGCCAATGTACTTGCTGTTTATGTCACTGATGAAGAAGACCATCCCAATAATTTCAGACAATGAGAAACCTGAAGATTACACAATGAAACCTGCTCCTCTCTTCCTTTTGACCCACAAAAAGGTAGTTCTACTCTTAAATCTACAGCTAAACAGATGGCAAAAAGAAAAAAACATCATTGTGTGTGTGTGTGTGTGTGTGTATCTATGTGAGTGTTTGTGTGTGTTGTGTTGACAAAGATCAAAACCAATCACTGAAATGGAAGACCAAGACACATTCAGGTTCATCTCAAACATTGTCTCTTTTTGCCGAAGACTCTCTTGATTCACCTTGTCAGAATTAACCCGCCCCCAGGTTATTTGTACCTATCTCAGATTTCTTTGTCACATTATATTTATGTGGTATGTGTCAACATCCCCACTAAACTAGAATACCCTGAGAGAGACAACTGTTTTATTCATTTTTAAACATCTGTCCCAATCCAGTCCCCCCAACAATGTTAAACACAAAGCATGGCACAAAGTCAGATGCAAAATAAGAGTGAGTTAAGTGAATAACTGAAGATAAGATGGGTCATTTTCTAACCTTGTTTCTTTAAGTAAATGTATATTGAGTATTAGTACCCACAAAACTAGGCTTTGTGGGGATGCAGAGATTAATTTTTTTTAAGTGCTTCGATTTCAAGATGCTCACCATCGACTGGAAGAGACAAATGTATATATATAACCATAATGCAGAAGAAATAAAAATTAAGTCTCCTAGGAGATACAAGCAAAAAAATTTCTGGTAGTTGAGAGAAATGTGCAAGATATGACATTTTTCAAAATTCTGCTATAATCTTTATTTTAAGTGGTCAATTAAAATACATCTACCAAATAAATATGCAATTTCTTTCTCTGATAATTTACTGACATTTCTTTTTTGAAGTTGCTGACATTTAACTATCAAAAGAGCTGTTAAGAAAGGTCTTAGCTATAATAGGGAATTCAACTTTGTTTTTTTATTAAGGAAGCTTAAGAGAAAGTATCTTTGTATTTTAGCACTTCTGAAAGAACTTGACTTTTCTGACAATATAACTGCAAAGAAACTTGAGTCAAAACACACAAGAAAAGAAAAGATGCTCAAGATATTTCAAGTCTACAATTATTTGCTGAACACACGCTAAGTGCCAGAAAATATGTTAAGCTCTCCAGGGAAACCGAGCTCAGTCTTTATTTGGGGTAACAGTGGGGTACTGGTCCAGGAAAAGACGCTAAGATGTAACTGTGATAATCAGCATAGAAGAGGTATGAGCAAAAGGCTATGAGATTCATGGGGGAGAGAAATTATGTAAATTAGAAACTTTATTGATAAATATGGCATGGCACTATGAAAAGAAAACTAAATTGAGTAACTTGGCATTTGCATTATATTCCTGGTTCTGCCAATAATTTGGTGACACAACTTGAGTAAGTCACTGTCTACGTTTTAGACTTCAGATTCCCCCGTCATGAAAAAGGCAACATACGGCCCTCCCAATGGTCACAGTCTACAATTCTGGGCATTAAATTAAACTGCCTTCTGAATTGGAGTTACAGCAAGGGAAAGCGAGTCTTCTACTGTGTTGTTTGAATCCATTTGCCTTTTTAGATGTTTGTCAACCAAGAGATTCAAAAGCAATAAATCTAGTAGCTACACAGAATTTGATATTTGCACTGTAATTTACACAACTGACTAAATTACATGCCATTTCACCATAAAGGCTGGAGTACTCCTACAAGATCATAGGGGATCTATGAAGGCAGGCAGTTAAGTAGGATGGATTTCCATCAGGCTCCCCCTCCATTCTATGGCACAGAAGGTACAAGGTAATTCTAGGTCCAGCTGCCATCAGTCAATACTGGTTCTGTTGGTAGGAAAAGTAAGAAATTTATTTCCCATCAGAAATGACCCAAGTATATCGTTCCAGTGTCATTGCCCACTACTACTTCCTTTCAAATCTTTATTTTATAAACTGCTATTGGCCAAACTTGCCTGAAAGTCAGAATCTCCAGGGAAGGTGGAGGGAATCTGTATTATTAATAAAGAGCAATTTCGATGATCAGGCAAGTAAGGGAAATCCTATTACAGAACTTCTGAACTACTCATTATTCACCACAAATGCTCTGCTTCGTGGCCCTTTTGTGCATTTCTTCTGCTTGCAGTGTCCTTCTCCCATCCCTGGCTGGTGACATATACTTACCTATCCTTCAGGATCCAGTTAAAATACCACGTGATTCCACTATCCTCCACATTCTCATACATATATTTCTTATCTCCTCTACTGAATTATGAGTTCTTAAAGATCAGAGGAGTCTGATTCATTCAATCATTCGTTCATTTATTCATCAAATATTTATTCAGCATCTACCACATGCCAGGCACTGCTCTGAGCATTAATGATATAGCAATCAAAAAGACCAAGTTCACTATTTCCATGGACATTCTAGCACAGGTGTTTGCAAACTTTGGCCCACAGACCAAATCTGACTCACAGCATGTTGTAAAAAATTTTACTGAAACATAGCCACACTCAATTGTTTACATATTGTCTGTGGCAAAGTTGAGTATTTTATGTATTGTCTGATAGGAGAATGAGTAGCTGCAACTGAGGCCATATGGACCACAATGGCTAAAATATTTACCATCTGTCCCTTTACAGAAAAGTTTGCTGACCCCTGTTCTAGTATATTCTTCCTACACAGCACCGTGCCTGGTGGACAGCAGGGAATTAATAATGCTTAGAGAATAAAATAAAGACGGAAAGTGAGAACAAGTTCATACAAGGTGGGTCCTATGGCAGAACCTCTTCCACTCAGTCTCCATCTTCATTCTCAATTATGCCAAAAATAATTTCCACCCAGGATATAACGTGATTAGCAACGCTACAGTTTAGCATGATAAAAAGGGAGGAGGAAAGCTTTCAAACCTATGGAAAAGTTAAGAACTAAATAAATTTGCTGTGTCTTCAAAAGTCATTACTATTTCAGGCTTATTTGTGATCATAACAGCTGGCCTGGCAAAATATATTACAATAGCTGTCTTTTCTAGATTTCTAGAGCTTACAAAAGTTTGGGAGGAGTTATTGTATTTCATGAGTTTGTTTGCCCTCATTAGATGCATCTTGTGGATGGGACCTTTGTGTCTTTTGGATCAAGCTGACTAATGAGACTCGGGTTAAGTCAAACACAAACACACAGCTGTACACGAGGAAAACCCCATTCTGTCAAATACCAAAGTCAAGTTTATAGATTCAATCTTATATCCATATCCTAAGAACTGTCTTCTTTATCATGTCTACATGCAAACTCTCTCCTCTTTCAAGAAAAGAACTGAAAACTGCTATTTTTTCCTTTTCAGAAGCTGAGTTACTGTAAAATTTAAAGTAGAGAGCTGATACATAGCTAAGGTTTTACAAGTCATCTGCGCAGTGTCAGTATGGTTTACTGCAAAGAGTAACAGTTTTAGAATCAAGCAAGTCTTGATTCTACGAAAGCTGCGTCACTCGTTAACCATGTAAACTTGGGCAAATCATTTAGCCTCTTTGAGTCTCTGCCTCTTATCTACAGAATGGGAATAACACGAGTTACATCCCAGGGCTGATGTGAGAATTAAACAAGATAGTAAATACAAATCAGCTTTCTCAGAATCAGAGGAAAATAGGTTTCCTTTTTTCCTCTGTAACGGTTCCTTTCCTATAACAAATACAACACTGCTCCCCACACCTCAAAAATATCTGTGTGTGATATATCTAAACTCCTGAAAATGTCACAATATACTTTTTTGAAGTCAATAAATTTGGAGAGATGGCATTTGTACATCTTTGACTCTTTCTTAGTCCAAACTCAAGAAAATTCTTTTCCCTTCTGAATTTACTACTCAGAAGCTATATAACAGTTCTTGTCTATTCTATCTCTGGGAGACTGATTTCTAGACAAATATTAGTTGAAACAACATTCCCCCAAATGCCTTACCTTAAGAACATCCCAATGAGTATCACAGAATGGGTAATCAGATAAGTTCTGAACATCCCTCCTGACTTCGAAGTGAAACAAAAATGGTCGCATTCTAGTCATTTTCACTTTCTGGTTCTCATGCCCTTGGCTCCTGTGATCCCCTTTGTAAAACGCAAAAAAGAAATTCATATGTTCCCATCGAAGCAGTCTCCATTCACTTTACAGATAGATCTGGAAGGGCAAATAGATGGATATGGATGACAGATGAAGATGGAGAAAGATAAATGAGAGAGGTAGGTAAGGATGGCCAGAGGAGAGATGATTAAATGGATGATTGGATGGATGGGTTGGTGTATGGACAAATAGAGGGCCGGAACTCAGGGAGATGACAAGATGCTAAGCAGACACAAAGAAATGCATAAAGAGAGGCAAAGAGATAAATCCATGACAAAAAGCTCAATCTCAGGACTGAAACGCTAGCACAGTTCCCTCTCCTAGCCTACTGCTTCTTAAATCTCCATTTTATAAAATATCCAAAGGTCTCTCTTCATCATTATGTCATCACATCCCAAAATGTGGTAACTATAGTAATATGTATATGCCCAGCAACAGAAAATGAACCCTTTGGGCAAAACAAATTTACCACATCCTCCTAATAAGAGACAATGAAAAGTCTTCCAGGAGGCATAAGGCAACTTATCTAATGCAGTACATTCATGAGACTAACCATACTGTTTTTCAATGTTTCTCTAATTAATGTTACGTTAATTAAGAGAATCTGGCCTGATAGATTTGGTTGCAGTCAGGATTTTCTCAAAATTAACAATTCTACAGGTCTAATTTTACCTTGACTGAGATCTTAACTAAAAGTATTGCAAAACTCCAGCCTAATACATATTAACTTACAATGAAATAAAATACATCGAATTTCTCAACTGTAAAAATATTGTCAAATGCCCTGGACTTGTTAAAACAAGTTCCCTTCTTGGTAAACAGTCAACACTTAATAATGGAAACAATGGTCAAATATATCACAATACATGCAAATACACCACTCACATAATGCAATATTATGCAGTGATTAAAATGTATACTTTTGAAGAATGTTTAATGACATGGGAATATGTTTACAAGATAATATTATGTAAATAAACATATAAAACTAAATATGTAGAACATGACTCCCCTTTAAAAAAAGAATGGAGTGGTTATACGTGTAAAATAGAACAGTGGTTATCTCTGGTTGATGGGTTATGGGCGTTTTAATTTTCTTCTTTGTACATTTTAATTTTCCAAAATGAGTATACATAACTTTTGTAATTGAAAAAGAAAGGTTTATTTTGTTTTAGGAAAAATACCAGCACCTGTGCTAAGATAACAAACAGGAAGGGTTTATGTGTTTGCTTATTTTCCATTTACAGAGTGTTTTCATATGCATTAACTCATCTGATCCATTCGACAACTCAGAGAGTTGGTTTCGAGGATCCCCGCCTACAGCTGAGCAGTCAATCTCATACAACAAAATGGGACAGAGTAGACCTGACTCATTGTTTCCTGGTGTCCTATCGTCTTCTTTACAGTGTCCATTCACTTATCCCAGGAAAGTTTTGCTTTTTGTTATTTTTTCTAAAGGAGCTCCAAAACTGTTTTGCTTTCCTCCCACCCCAAAGTACCAACATCCTACTTTAAAACAAACAATACTGCACATATAAGCCTACTTGGGCTCCTAAGCACCTCACCCCACACTGGGAGGGGGAGCCTCTGTTCAAGAACAACAAAATTTCCTACTGCTGCTGTCTTCATAAAGGTATAAAGCCCATCACCCTAACAGGACCAGTCCAATCTACTAAGGGGACAGGATGTCCAGGCACAATTTTTAAAAAGACAGTCTGACCTAGATAAGGAAATCAGAGACAAAGATTCGAAAGCTGCTTAACACCACAGAACACTGAGGGAGGTTTAGAGTCAGCATCGAAGAAGCACCAGAGCTCAAATCTAGCTGGTTTGGGGATGACTCACCAATGCTGCTGTGACGCCTTCCTGCCCATTCATCACACAGGTTTTTCCATTAGAATTTACTGACGATGGGCTTCCCAGTAAGGTGGTAAGATCAATTCTGCAGTTTTAAAATAGGGAAGATATGACTGAAACACTGATTCCACACAGTACACTCAAAAAGCCCAGGGAGAGTGTGACGCTGGTTGAAGGAACACTGGCCTCCGTTTCATCTCCACCAGTGAGCAAACTCACCACAGTCTGCCTATTCTGCGTTTTTTACTAAAGAGTTAACTGATTCTGACAAATCTGGTGCATTAGTAAAGGTATATGACAGATTAAATATGTAGGGAATATATATAGAAAAAGCCTGGGTCAGCTTAGGGCTTAAGGGCGAGAAGGGAAGTTGGGTCTTTATGGAAAGGTTAGCATCCATAGAACAAGATAGAGCCTCATGATTGGCCTCACCTTTAGTAGGGCTGAGCTAAGAACTCCTGCCCTCAAAACCCCTCCTGTGGAAACTTCTAGAATAGAACCCATAGCATATACATATAGGAAAAACAAGAGTGTAGCTGGGCAGAATAAATACTCATTATGAGAATAAGCCTGGGGTATAAAAGAAGCAGATGGTCAGGACATTGAGCCTTTGTTCCCTTGTAGCATCATCCAGCTTCCTCTCCAGCTGAGACCACACCCTTTTCGAGACCTTCTCACTCTCTTTTCATGCCCTGAGTGTCTTTCTCATCCTGAAACCAATGGATTAAATGTCTTTTAAAAAGCTTTTACTCTAAGCACTGCACACCATTAGTAAACTGGTAACAGTGAATTTTAAGCAGGGGGGCCGGTCCAGCACGGTGGAGTAGTGGTAAAGTTCACGTGCTCTGCTTCGGCGGCCCGGGCTTTGCAGGTTCAGATCCCGGGAGCGGACCTACGCATTGTTCATCAAGCCATGCTGTGACAGGCGTCCCACATATAAAGTAGAGGAAGATGGGCACGGATCTTGTCCCAGGGCCAATCTTCCTCAGCAAAAAGAGGATTGGCAGCAGATGTTAGCTCAGGGCTAATCTTCCTCACAAAACAAAAAAAAGCATTGGAATTACCTGACAAGGCTTTCAAGAAGCAAACGCCCAAGCCCACACCGAAAGATTTTGGGATGCAGACTGAAAATCCGAGTTCTTGTAAAACTCCTCTAAGGGAAGCTGATCCACAAACTCAGGCGAGAACCCTCGTTGTATGCACCTATCACCAACATGAGTACTCAAGTGAACCAAAGATAAGAAAAGCAATGGAGTACCCAAGCTCGTGTCCCCAGGATGATCAAGTGGCCAGTAAGTAACCTGTGTTCATAGTGGACAAAGGGAGAAAAGGAGGATCAGAGAGTGACTCAGGTAACAGAAGTGTCCTCAAGGTGACAGAAAGCTGCCCCCAAGAGAAGAGCGGTGTGATCTGTCAAAGATCTCCAGAAAGGAGAATCCACTTAGGAGTTCTGGAGTGAGGGAAATAGGGAAATTGGGGCAGGATTTGGGTTTGCAGGGATGGGTTTGCAAAAGTATTCACCTTGGAAAGGGTAATTAGTCAATCTATATAATATGTTCAGTTTACAATCTTGAAAAAGATGACAGTGGGGGAAGTAGATGAGCATATCCTCTGCATTTTGCTTTAAATATTGTTGAAACAATAACAGGCTCCACAGAAACCTTGAATTGGAAGGAATATGTCACAGGCCCCCAAATCGAAGATGTATAATCCATCATGGCTGCTAAATTTCTATGACAAATCTCTTCAGCCAAAGCAAGGTGGAGAGCTTAGCTAATTACACCCCCTGATTCCTTTGAATGTCAAAACCAAGTCCAATTCAGTTGTCTTGTGAATCCCTATAAACAAATCCTATTGTTTCACTTCAATATGAAATCCCCAACATAAAACAAAGGATTAAGCTGGATAATAAAATGTAGTCAAAGTGTCCTTGAATAACGCTTTTTATATTTGTCTACTGTTTCTTCATCTGTAAAATGGGCATAATAGACTTTTCTCAGTAGTATACAAAAAGAAACAATGTCCTAGGTAGTTGTTAAATAATGAAATACCTAACTCTAATTGCTAAATAAACTATTGACTTACATTTTTAAAATCTAATATACATTCCTTTGTTTTCTCTAAGCAACACATAGTTCCTAATTTGCATCATCAATCTATTTAATTCTTGATTTGCAAGAATCCCTTCTGCTTTAGCCAAAATTCCAAAAATGGAATTTATCTATTCAACTAGATTCTCCCACTTCTGTTATTATTATGGAATTTATGCCTTTAATCCATGAATTTCTTCATCCTATGACGTTCTCTAAAAAGAAGTCTTGGAGGGAAGCAAAGAGTCTCATATTGACATATGATGTCTGAAGTTTAACACTGAGGAGTGGTTTTTATTTCTGAAATGGGGGCTGATTCTTGCACGACCAACCTTAACAGCCTTACACAAGACCTGTGTACCGTAGTTTGAGTTGTCTAAGTGTGTCTGAATTACATCATTCTCTGTTCAGAATACTGTACCCTCACTTCCACAGTTTGGCCCTGTCCTACCTTCCAGCCTCCCATTTTTTTCCCTAAAGGAACTATGTTGGGATTTGGGTGAGAGATGGGGTGAGGAGCCTAGTGGCCGCAGAAAACCTCCTTTCTACCTTGTTTTTGCCTTTTCATGTTGGCCTCCCTCCACCCTCCTTGTCCACAGGAGAGGAGGGGGTGAGTTACTCAATTATTGAATTTGGAGAAGGAACTGGGCATGTGCATCTCAGCCTCTTCCTCCCAGTCTTGGGATTTACCTGACTGCTGGAAGCATACACTCCTTGCTGCTTAAGGTAAGGAGTTTTCAGGGACAGTCCCCTGTGGGGGAGCTGTCAAACACAGGAGTGGTCTGAGAGGAAGAGAGAAACTTTGATTCAGAAATGCTTTGTTAGCAAGCCCACTGAGCTAAACAACCTAAAGCCAATTCTACAACCTAAGTCTTTATCTCCAGCTCCCTGTCTGCTGCATTACTTTCAATGGGTTTCTAGATGGGTACAAAAGAACAGGAAGCAGAACAGCAAATGGAGCTGGGACGAAGGCTTGGGGGCCAAGGCAGAGGCTAATATCAGTCTCAATTAGTCCCCTCAAGCCCCGATGTATAGTCTACTCTAACCACACTGAATGCACCCTCCCTTGCAACTGTGTACAACAGGGCCTCCGCCTTCGTTCATGCTCTTCGTCCATCCTCAAACTACCTTCCCAAACCCTTACCTCACCCTACCTTGACCCCCAGACCAAGATCACCCAGCCTTCACATAAGCAGCCAACCTCAAGGATCGCTCCAGTCCCTGAATCTTCACTGCTCATTATCTCTTCCAAGCTTTTGGTCTTTTTTCTGTAATTACAGATGTTTTTAAGCATAAGTCAAATCTCTAGGAGAGTCTAAGTTTCTTCATTGTCAAGGACTGAGCCCCATTTCCCTCCATGTCTTCCTCCCTGGCCCTCCTCTAGTGGCACCAGTTAACTAACAATTTATTGAGAACTTACTATGTACCAGGCATGAAACTAAGAGCATTATATTCATCATCTTGTTTAATCTTGCCTAGGAAGTGAGTATAGTTATCATTCTCTAGAAGGAACAGGATCTGCGCTCAGAAAAGCTCACCATTTCAAGCACATCTTGCTGTCTCTGGGATAACTATGGAAAGGCTTGTAGACTTGAGGCAGAACAGCAGATGGGGATGAGAAGTGACTCAGGGAGGGTAAGTTCAGCTCACAACTAAGGCTTCCACCTTCACTGCCTTGACCTTCATCTATATTGCCCCTGGGTTGAAGAAGAAAAGGAATTCTCACTTTATTAAAAAAATGGAAGATGGAGAAAATAAAAGTCTATATGGTTACTGCTCCATGAAGGGCCTAATTGCTCAATGTGAATAAGTCTCCCCATTCCCAATCCTTCCTCTGAAAACAGAGGTCTGGATAACTGTGGTTTTGTCACTAGATGAATAACAAGCCCGGAGGATTGCTAGAATTACAAGGCCCAGACCAGATCCACTCAATATAGCTGGAAGCTTTCTAGTAACTCTAACCGTGCATGGGGAATGAGCTGCTCAGAGAAGTGAGTCACTTACTGGAATCCGCGCTGCCTGCATTACTCAGCTGATATTAATACACCCACTTGTTCATTAAAGTTTAATTGGAGTTCATGTGAATTGGTTTCACGGGATACTTAATCAAAGAAAAGAGTTTGTGTATGAACTGTTCACATATAAAGCTAGAAAGCGCAACTCCCCTCCAAACTCTACACAATCCGCTGGGTGCTCTTCTAACTCTGTTGACACAATAAGTTAGTCAGAAAGGGTGGGACAATGATCTTGAATGAGGAGGGGAAACAGCTGTCCAGACAAACACAAAACAAAAGACATAAAAAATCCTTTGTGAGGCACTAGCCACAGTTCCCTAACTCATCAGCTATAACCTGAAATTAGCCAGGACTCCGATGCCAGCTCCTAAATAGGAACTTGTTCCTTTCTGGGGTTCGTTATCAAAGCAGCAGAGCTCCCTTTTGCTCTGGGCACCTGTCTTCCAGTCGTACACCTTTATTTTTAAAATGGGTGGATAAGGAAATTAACCATCATTCAATATAATCACACATTTCTCTTGTACTGACAAGCGAACCATGAACACAATCCCAAACGCCTATTTATATAATCAGGGCTGTCAGTACCATGTTATTTCTTATCGGATATCTCACTAAAGAACATTTCTGGAAGTACAAAATTTTAAAGCTCCTGAAAAGATTGTGCATGAAGTTGGGGGAGAAGAGATTTCAAGTTTGGTGGCTCTGGTTGTGTTATCAATGTTTCCCTAAGCGTGGTCATCATTGTTAAGTACGCATGACTTCTTGGCCCAAAACACATCAAGATGAGTTAAAAACTTGGTGCTATACATGATTTGATTCGCTGAAGCAACCATCAGAGATTGTAGATTGAAAAGCAATGTACTTTTTTTAAATAGGTTCATTGAGATATAATTCACACACCCTACAATTCACCCATTTAAAGTCTACAATTCCATTGCCACCATCTAATTTAAAAACATTTTCATTGCCCCAAAAAGAAACCCTTATCCATTAGCAGTCACTCCCTATCCCCCATTCCATCCCTGCCAGCAACCACTTATCTACTTTTTGGCTCTATAGACTCTACGAATTTGCCTATTATAGACATTTCATATAAATGGAATCATATAACATGTGGTATTTTGTGACTGGCTTCTTTCACTTACCATAATGTTTTCAAGATTCATTCATATTGTAGTGTATATCAGCACTTTATTCCTTTTTTATTGCTGAATAATATTCCATTTTTTGGATACATCACATTCTGTTTACCCATTCAGCAATCTACCTTTTAAAAATAAAACAGTCTCCTATCTACCAAAGAATAGCAAACTACTTAGCACTCAGTTTGACAGCAAGTTTGCTTATCCCCTCAATGATCCATTCATGATTATCCCACTACATATGTGAAGAAAGTGAGGCTGTGTTAGGGACCTCTCAAATGTGGGAGGAGGCAGCAGAGCCTTGTAGCCTAAGCCATTTTAAACTTAAAACTCATCAGGATGACCCACCTGTGCATTGTTTCACAGTTTACAAAGTGCTCTCAACAACATGACATAGCTAGATTGTGGTTTCCTAAAAAGGAGCCCTGGTGTCTGCATCTCTGACTTCCCCAAGGTACCCAGCATAGCTTGGAGGGCACTGAAGGAGCAACACCCACAATGATCTCTCTCTCAAGGAAAATCATCTTTTTCTTAACATATGACCCAACTACTTAGTAATAAGCACCTACTATGTGCCAGACACCATCATGGTGATTAATAAGATATGACACCTGCCCTCCAGGAGTTCAAAATCTAGCAGAAGAGACCAGACCAACACACACAGGACAAATCAATGCCAGATTAAACAGAATTAAGGGTTTGAGAGAAACTCAGAGAAGGGAATCTTCAACTTGTTACGTCTCATTTGTCATGCAAGTGATTTCATTTCTAACCTTATTTGTAGAGTTGTAACTAATTATTACAAGACAAACATAGATGGTACATAGACTTTCATGGAGACAGAAAATTCATAGCTATATGTGTCCTGAAAAACTGCTGCTGATCTGTATCTGGGGCATAAATCAGAGCTAATTTTAGCACCCACATCAGTAACATTACTGGATTATGTAGGCCTAGGAAACCATCAAAGATAGAAAGTCAAGGAAGTCATCTGTCCAAACCAAAACATTTTCTGCCTCGTTCTAAAGCAAGCTTTTCAAGACAATGTCAGGAAGCTGGCAATTCACTCAGAAGTTGCCACTTAACAAGGTAGTGTGAAGGAAAGAAATGTTTCCAAAATACATACAATCTAACCCATACTCCGGTACATGAGGCTAATAATACAGCACTGGGCTTACTTGCTGCCACGTGTCTGAGGGACTCAAAGACATTTGCCAAAGAGAACTCAGTCTTTCCCAGCCCTCAAGCAAGCACAGTGCTGCCTCCTAGTCATTAAGAAGTACAAGAGCACCTTCCATTCCTCTGTTCTGTATTCTGAGGACACACCCGAGCTTCCAAATAAAGGCACCTTGTAATCAAAAGTAGAAGTTCAATTTATGCCTCTGTTTTATGGAGTGTAGGGAGGTATACCCCCCTTGGATCCAACTCATGGAAAAGATTAGGTTTTCATGCAAACCAAAAATAATTGATATGCTTCATGAGGACTTCTTTCACTTAAAATTTCTACCAGCATGAAACCTTCTGTAATATACTCATCCAGTTTGTACATCAGTACAAGTGTTCTTCTTCAACTTCCTATAGCAAGTTTGCACATCCTGTTTTCCTAATTACCTCATGCAAAAATGGGAATTTTACCTTTACCTCTCTTGTTCATTAAAACAGGTTTCAGGAAATACTTTGACACTTGATTTTTGAAAAACACATGCTGGTTAACAGAAAGTCCTAGAGATTCATTGCTTGAGGAGATTTATGCTTGGAGATTTATGCTTGGGGATAAATAAGCTAATATCAAATCATAGTTAACTTTTACGATTTGGATAAAGGAAAACAAAGACAAGCATTTTTTAGATTTGTTACAACTCTATATAACCTGGGTAGCACTTGGTAAGAATGACCTCATTACACCCAAATCCAGGTGGTAAAGCAGAGAACCAGAGTTAAAGGTGCTGGGTTTGCATGCATCACTGCTTTAAGAAAACTCGGTTCATCCCTCTGAACCTAAGTTATATCATCTCTAAAAGGGAAATAATAATAGGTTCTGTCTTGCCTACCTCACAGGGATGCTATAAGATGCATGTAAGAAAATGTGTATTTAAGTGCTTTGAAAACCACAAAGCCCGACACACAATGTAAGATATTATCTTAATGTCCTTTCCTATAAAGGCATTTTTAAATGACATGAACAAACACTTTCTCTTTCTGTTTCTATTCCGAATAAGCCAAAGAAACACCCCCAAAATCAACACTACCTATTCCAGGAAGCTTCACACACACACACACACACACACACACACACACACAAGCTTTGTAAAGATAATTATTGTTTAGGACAATAAGCCCAAGAAAGCACAAGATCCTGAAGAGTCTTCCATCTTAGACCTATCCTCAGCAGCACAACTTTAAAATTAAGTGCCTTCCAGTGTATTCTTATTTTTTGAAGGTGGGCAAAATATATGTTAGGGTATATCACCTTTCAAAAAACAGTATGCCACAATTCCCTCCTACTGTCTTCTGGTGTAGGAGAAATGGTCGCAGGAAGAGGTGGCCCCAATGTATCAATGCCTTCTAGAGAGGAGGAAAACGGGAGACAGCCCTGAGGACAGGACACAGACACGGGCAGACTGAGGAAAGACAGAACCTGCCTGGAAGACACAGAAAAAATACCGCCCTACAGGCCATCTTTGAACAGAAAACTGACCCTTGGTAGCCATGTGGCAACCCTCCACTAAGCCAGTTATCAAGAATGTGGATGCATTCCACTTCCCATGCACTCTATCACCTGAAGTTAACTCTCAGCCACTACCTGCAGATAAGCAAAGGTTAAGGATGGAGAAGTCAAGAACTTTTCCAAGGTCATTGGTGGCTGTGCAAATGCAACTCCTGCATTCCGTGTCCTTGAGTGAATAGGCCAGGATCCTAAAACAGTCCTCAACAGTTCCCTTTGTACCTGTCTTTCTTCATCATTGACCTCCGATGGAATAATAAGAGCTAAACACATACACAACTTGCTGTGCTAGGCATTGTTCTATGTGTTTTACATATTTTCTTGAACCTTTGCAACAATCCTATGAAGTAAGTCCATTTTATAGACGAGGAAATTGAGGCACAAAGAGATGAAGTTGTTTGCCTAAGGTCATACAATACTACATGGCGGAACAGATGTAAACCCAGACCATCTGGCTTTGGTGGCTGTTCTAACCAGTACACAAAACTGCCTGTTCATGACACTCCTGCCACTGGCTGAATACCCATCTTAAACCAGGCACCTTTGGAGATTCTCACATACATTTTCTAATTTACTCGCACATTGACATCAGGAGAGAGATTTTATTATCCCTAATTCAAAGGAAGACACTGAAGTAATTTTATTTACTAAGAAGTAATTTAACCGAGGTTTTTACAAACACTAAGAAGCATCCTAGTATTTGAAGACCTCTCTAATTTCAAGTTTAGTGCTCTTTGTAAATATCCAGATTCTGCACCAGCTCTGACATCAATAAACTACACAGTCCCCTACTCATCATTAGCACTGTCTGTCTACCTATCTATATATTCATTCATTTTTTGCCAAGTGGTGCAATGGTAAGAACACATGTTTAAGAGACAGGGAGACCAGAGAGGTTCCACCACTTACTAGCTGTGTGATTTGGAAAAGTTACTTAGCCTCTCTGTGCCTCAGTTTCCTCGTCTAACCAATGCGAACAATAATAGTACTTGCCACTATCTCAGAGGGTTGTTACAAAAATTAAATGAGCTGATGCATGTAAAACACTATGACAATGACTGGTATGTAATAAGTGCTCAAGAAAAATTAATTCAATAAATAACTGTGTAAAACATTAAGATGAAATGGCATAATGTAACAAAATTTCCTATTAGAGTTCCTGTCATATAATAGCTGCTCAAAAACAAAAACAATATTCATTTATTCTTAATATCCTCTCTTATAGTCTAAACATGTCTTGAGTCTCACAGCCCTGTCTGACCTAATCTGTAAACCCCACAGTGGCCAGCACACTACCTTGCATATTAGGGATGTTCAGAGTTAACGATTATATGATCTTTCTCTGAACTTGCTAAGGAAAGAAAATTCAAGACACTAAATTCTCTGAAAGTTTAGGAGCTTCAGTTGTCCATTTTCACCCAAAATTTTATCTTCCATTTGAAAATTATTACCCATAATTGAAGCCTAAAACACACTAAAAAGCCTCCATTTAATGTTCTTATTTATTTCTGATTCATTTCTCAAGAGATAAAGAATAAAAATGACTTCTCAATCTCTACATTTTTAAATTTTATCTCTGTCTTCTCTACAAAGACTGTCACGTTACTCATAAAACATTTATTTTGCACCGGGTCCTTCACAGATGGTAATCACAAGTCTTTCCTGAGTCAGTCACTAGCTACAGAGAGAGAGAGAGAGAGACTGTAAATGCAAGAAATGGAAGACATTTGATACCAAGAGAAAATTCATACGGCAGAATTGCTTCAACCAGGACATCAAAGAAAAAACAGTTGCAAGAGTAAATTATTAAATTTGGGGGGAAAAATATGTGTGTGTGTGTGTGTGTGCATATAGACATGTGTGAGTGTGAGAGCATGCATGTGCACACGCATACATGGTAAGAGGTAAAACGAAAACCGTCCATCACAGGGCAAGAGAAACGGCGCCCACACAAGCATTTTGGGGCAAGAATGTGAAGGGTCCAATTGCTTAGACAGGCCTGGGGGCTGGAAGACCAGGTCTTATAGCTCAGCTCTGCCATTCAACTGCCTCATTTGGAAAAAGTCATTTCAACTCAGTCCTCTATTCTTAGTCCTCACTGGACTGGTGTGAGATTTAAGCAAAAAGAACCACGTGAAAGTGTTTGGAAACACCTGTACAAACATAAATGGGCACTACTACCATTTATTCCAATGCCGAGGACGGTGACTTTTTGTCTGAGCCAACGTGCCTCACAAGTGGAGTCTCTTCCTGTCACAGGTTGCTCCTGGCAATGGAAGAAGGGACGCAGACAATTTTCCAGAGAGGCAATGCTTTTTAATTTCTCTATTATTTCCAAAACAAAAGAGCAAAATCTTTTCTCCCCTTTTTGTTTTTCCAAATAAAAATAAATTATAACCCTAACTTGCTAATAAATGCAGGCTGGAGCTATCCTTAAGTAAAAGCTTTTGATAACAAATTGCCTGCACTAACTGCTATTTTACTGCTGAATTTTTTATTGTTGCTTAAGCACAGCAATTATGCTAATAAGCCTGGGAGGATGGTACATCGAGTATTGAATCTGACAGATAAAATACTCAATAAAATGCTAATCTCACCTGAAAATTGGAATCAGACAGCCTTATTAGTATTTATGGATATGGCATCTAAAACATGTTTTTTTAAGATGGATATATATGAAATCAATGTTGTCTCCCAATACGGCCTGCCATTTCTAGGCCTCTATGTGCTTTGAATTCAAGGTGACGACTACTCAGTGCCTTAGCTTTGCTTCTTGACAGAGAAATGAGAGCTTACTGGTCATCTCTGCCACATCAAGAATTGGGGAATAAAATGTTTTTCTTCCTTCATCCACCTCCTCCCTCTCTGCCCACCCTACTTAATCCCCCAAAAAAGAGAAGGTAAGAACTGTCTGTCTGAGCAAAGAGAGAAGGCAGATTTGACAGCAACAAGAACCATTTGTCAAACCATCTGGCTTCTCTCTTCACCTGACAGGAGGGAAGAGTGATGTGTCAGAAAGAGCAGGAAAGTGAGGATCCAAAGAGCTGGCTTCTACTCTTGATTTTGCCATTTCTTCAACATGTGGCCTTGCCAGCCCTCAGTTTCCTACATAGGGACCTTCTGGAGCCCCATGATTAAGTCTCTACGAGAAGCAAATCTCTGCGGGTTACATTAAAAAATGGGGCCAAAGCCCCAGAACAGAATATTATAATCCGAGGCACATGTAAGCCAAGTGGGAACCTGAGATTCTTGAACTTGTGCTTTGATTTACATTACGTGATCCCTTCTTACCACGCATCCCCAATATATATTTGAAATGGTCCAGGCTTAAAGTCAGAGACCTCAGACACCAAATTAAAAAAGACTAGACTGCTTACCAACTGCCCTCAGGAATTTAACTGGTTTTCTTTTTTGGTATCAATACATTTACTTTGGGAGGGAGCAAAGAAGTGAAGTCAGCTGCCTCTTTTAAGGGGCAGAAACTAATGAAATCTGAATATCACAATATTATTTACAAAAAAAAATTCTTCTCTCCTTTGATTTCCATATGAACCTCACGAAGCAGAAAGAGAGAAAATCCTATCCTCCAGAAGTGGACGTAGATAGAGCAACTGAGGATCAGAGAGGACTTTCTCATCCATCCAGAGTACGTGGGTTCTGGGGTCAGGACAAGCAGTTTTGCCTTCTGACTAATCCCAGCCTGCTGCCGAGCATACCGCAAGTCCTCTGGGTCACGGGCCTGTTGACTCACCCAAAACCCAAATACTCAAGTAACTAGTCACTGCTGGACACGAGGAGCAGTGAACAGGAACTTCAACACCCACAGCAGCAGCCACACCAGACCTCTCCCACGCGCTTCAAGGCTTCAAAGGGCTGATGCCCCTTCTAGAAGTTTCTATCTCCCCCTGGGTAGGTGTTAGGCATGAACAAATCAGGCTTGCATTGAATGGTGGAATTTGACATGTTGTGACAAAACTGGGCATGGATCCCAGGACTCCAGTTCCCTCTGGGTCCTTAGAAAGGCACTTTCCTCCATAAGCCCCCATTTCTTCCTCTGAACCTGTTCATCTTTTCAAGACCAAAGACGTCCCTTGACCATCAGCAGAAGGGAGAAGAGAGAGAAAACGGGCTCCAAAAATATGAAGAGTTCAGTAGAACTTACAAAGGGTCTTCACATCCCTTTCTTCAGCTAATCCTCATAAGGCAGGCAAAGCTGAGTTGATTATTATCCCCACTTTGCAGACAAAGAAATGAAGGCCCAGAAGTTCAGAAATTCTCCCGAGACAACACAGGAGCTAGGAGATCCTCAGTCCCTGGGTGGGGGGCTTCGGGAGTAGGGAGGCATGATGCTACTGGTGGTCAGCCCCAGGCAGGGTAGAACCAAGCAGTCAGCAGATTCTACAGTCGTTAATCACTATGTTCCAAGAACCCCCTAACAAAGAAGGTGCTGGCATTACCATAACATTAGAGATCTGCACCACTCACAGGTGCTGACTGATTCACCACTTCCCTCTACTACTTCACGCACGTAGAAATGGAACCCCAGTCCAGATACCCCCTTACCTCTATTGTACTATGACCAACATTGCAATCTGCAAAGCACTGTCACAACAAATTTATCAAATAGGAATCGTTATCCCCCAATTTACTATAGGAAAAGCGGAGGCACAAAGAAGTAGACTCATTTGCCCAATTCTCATAGGTCTCTCAAAGCAGAGCCAGGACTCAGATCCGGGCCTCCTAACCCCTAAAGCCCTGTTCTTTCCACTTGATTATGCCATCTGTGAATCGCCAATGCCACCATTTCTTTAGTAAACAACCACAGCAGAAAGTCAGCTCTGAACTGAGACATCTCCCAACAGAGTAACGATTCGAGTCATACTTCGAGGAATAATTTCTGGGAAAGCAGAGGAGGTGATGCTATCAAACAGTGAAACTTTAAAACTCCTACTCACTACCCGCCTGGGAGGGAGCAGGAAATGGGGCCGAGGCCCTTTCCCTACTCCCCCTGCCCATCTCTGTCGCTCACAGTCATTACTAAACTCAGTACTTTAAGCAAATGAAAGATGTTTCCTAGCTTTATGGCCTTGGGTAAGTCCCCAATCTCTTTGGTCCTGTTACTAACACACACTCATGCACACATGCACATACACAATGCAAACACACATGCATACAGACACACATACATACACACCTAGGACCATCCTTTCATTTACCCAGCGGGATGGTGACAACAGAAAGCCCCTATTTTTCTTATCCTGCCAAGCACTGCAGCTACAGCCTAGCTGTTCATACAGTGTTTCCAGCCTCTGCACCCAACACTCTGATCGGAACCCTCCACCTCTGCCTTAAGCCTCCTAGTTCCCATGCCCTTTCTTCTGCCCAGGCCCTCTTTCCAGCCTCGCTTCTCCATCCTCACCTGCCACTGTCCTAGGTTAGGTCTGGTCACCTCCTCCCTGGACAAGCACTAACTCTCTCTCCATTATCAATCTCAATCTTCTTCTCCCACCCCAAATCCATCTTTCTCTGGGTAAAATACTGTCAGGTCTTCAATAGCTCTTCATATGAAAGCTTTTAAAACATCCTCCACCATATTAGCTGCACTTCTCCATACGTGCTATGGTGTGTATACTTCTAAAATCAGCATCTCCATAACTAGGTCTATTCTATGCATCTGGTTGCTGGAGAGAAAGGTTTTGTGCCCATGATACAGGAAGGAAATATGGCCATGGAGGGAGACTTCAGTCAATACCTCTGAGGCATGCCACCCCAGGACATATCACCACTCCAGAGAAGCTGGGGCAGCGGCCAGTGTCAATCCCCAGGCCAGATGCTGAGAAACACCACTGTGCTAGGCCCTTTACAAACATTGTCTAATCTTTACAATTTAGTGTGCAAGGTATATTTAATCTCAGATAAAATCCATGTAAACTGGGATTTAGACAGGTTTAGTAACTCAGACTCATTGAAGGCTGAGTATATAAATCATCCCAATTTAACCAGCTACTGGAACCGGGACTCATAACCAAGTCCACGCAACTTCACAGGGATACTCTACCGTTGAACAGTGCCGGATGCTATACCTAAATAATCACAGTTAACTTATACAGTGACTCTTCCTAATAATTATTAGTGTCCCCATTTTACAGATCTGGAAACTGAGGCCCCATGTCATACAATATGCCTCTGGCAGATTTAAGACAGACACCAGATGTCCTGGGCTTGCTCTTTTTCTCTTTCCTCTGCATTATGCGTATCTTTTTCCACCTAAATTCTGTATCTGTGGCATGTTAAACATAAAGAGTTTCTAGGGCCAGCCCCATGGCCTAGTGGTTAAGTTTGGCGCGCTCCGCTTCAGCGGCCTGGGTTCGCAGGTTTGGGTTCCAGGCACGGACCTACACAATGCATCAGCCATGCTGTGGCACCGACTCACATACAAAATAGAGGAAGATTGGCACAGATGTTAGCTCATGGCTAATCTTCCTCAAGCAAAAAAAGAGGAAGATTGGCAGCAGATGTCAGCTCAGGGCGAATCTTCCTCAGCAAAAATAAAAAAAAATAAAATAAAGTTTTCTGTGCATGAGTCACTGGAAGTAACATTCAGCAGTACATATAGAATCTGAACTGCAAGCCAGGAAAAGGTGTTTCACAAGCAGCAATTGAGTGAAGATCCCAACAGCGATGGTGGAACATGGATTTACTGAGCACATCACAGCACAGCCTGACCCCACACTGTTCTTAATGGTCAGAATCACAAAATGAGGCTGGAATTTCACTCACTTTCACAAATGCAGCACCTTGGCACGTCTGCCTTCCTTGTGACAAGGGCAACTGCAAAGTCTTCTTCAAGAAGGTTCATAAGCTTCTACAAGGCAAATGAAACCAGGATCAAAACGAACAGGCAACCCACCAGCTGGGAAAAAATATTTGCAAACCACATATCCGACAAGGGATTAATCTCCATAATATATAAAGAACTCACACAACGGAACAACAAAAACAAACAAACAACCAGATCAAAAAATGGGCAGAGGAAATGAACAGACAATTCTCTAAAGAAGATATACAGATGGCCAATAGTCACAGGAAAGGATATCCAACATCGCTAATCATCAGGGAAATGCAAATCAAAACCACATTAAGATATCATCTTACACCTGTTAGAATGGCTATAATCACCAAGACAAAAACAACAAGTGCTGGAGAAGCTGTGGAGAAATGGGAACCCTATTTCACTACTGGTGAGAATGCCAACTGGTGCAGCCTCTATGGAAATCAGTATGGAGATTCCTCAAAAAATCAAAAATAGAAATACCTTATGATCCAGCTATCCCACTACTGGGAATCTACCCAACAAACTCAAAATCAACAATCCAAAGAGGCTTATGCACCCCTATGTTCATTGCAGCATTATTCACTATAGCCAAGACATGGAAGCAACCCAAGTGCCCCTCAACTGATGATTGGATAAAGAAGATGTGGTGTATATATATACAATGGAATACTACTCAGCTATAAAAAAAGACAAAATCGTCCTATTTGCAACAACATGGATGGACCTGGAAGGTATTATGTTAAGTGAAATAAGCCAGAAAGAGAAAGACAAACACCACATGATTTCACTCATAAGTGGAAGATAAACCAACAGAGAGAACTGTTTGGTGGCTACCAGGGGCAAGGGGGCTGGGGGGTGGGCACAAGGGGTGAAGGGATGAATTTATATGGGGACTGACAAACAACAATGTACAACAAAAATTTCACAATAAAGAAAACTTAAAATAAAATAAATTTTAAAAATAAAAATAAGAATAAAGGAAGAAAGAAAGTTCATAATTGGGGCTGGCCCGGTGGCGCAGTGGTTAAGTTCACACGCTCCGCTTCGGCGGCCCAGGTTCGCCGGTTCAGATCCTGGGTGCAGGCCTACACACAGCTCATCAAGCCATGCTGAGGTGGCATCTCACATAAAAGAATTAGAAGGACCTACAACTAGGATATACAAGTATGTACTGGGGCTTTGGGGTCGGGGGGGGAAGAAATTCTGAGAATGGGACCCAGCATTAGTATTAAGAAGGTTCATAAACAAAATCAGAAATTCAGAGGTCATCTTGTAAACCACTTCTTCCTCGTCAAAAGCTAAGCTTTTCCGATCGAAAGAGGTTGATACTCTAGAGCTTGAGAGCTAGGAGAAGAGGTGGTACATTCTGACCTAAACTCACTGGGAATATCACCAGCATCTTAAGCAAACACCAGCTTTCCCTCTGCCTCTAGAGAAACGGGATTAAGGAAGAGGCTGGGGAAAAGCTGATAGCTGCTCTTAAAAGCTATACACTCCTAAAGCAACCTAAGTGCCCATCAAGGGACGAATGGATGAGGAAGATGTGGTATATATACACAATGGAATACTACTCAGCCATAAGAAACGATGAAATCCAGCCATTTGTGTCAACATGGATGGACATAGAGAGTATTATGGTAAGCGAAATAAGTCAGAGGGAGAAAGTCAAATACCCTATGATCTCACCCAGAAGTAGAAGATAAAAACAACAACAAACAAACACATAGAGACAGAGATTCGATTGGCGGTTACCAGAGGAGAAGGAGGAGGGTGAAAGGGATGATTAGGCACGTGTGTGTGGTGATGGAATATAATTAGTCTTTGGGAGGTGAACATGATGCAATCTATGCAGAAATTGAAGCATGAGATGTACACCTGAAATTTATATAATGTTATAAACCAATGGTACTGAAATTAAAAAAAAAAGGTATATGCTCCTAAACCAGTTTCCAGGGGCCCTTGGATTAGTTCCTTGGGTTAACTGTAATTAACCTTCCAACCCCTCAGGCCTCCTTAGTAATTCCATTTAACACACATTTACAGAGTAGCTATAGATGTCAGCCACGGAGCTAGGCTCCAAGGGCTCAGGGATGCCTGCCCTCTGGAGATCGGAGATCAGAAATAGCTAGCACCCACTAAAACACAAGGTGATCTGTGAAAGTGTTTCTGAAAGCACAAACCATGTAACGGGGAATGTAGGAGGGGGGAGACTGACTCCAAATGGGAATGCTGACATTTCTGAGAAGGTGGGATTTGAGCTGGGTGTGGAAGGATGTTGCCTGGCGGAGCCGGCCATGGAGGATGGCCCTCCACATGAGATGAAAAGGATGAGCATGGGGTGTACAGGAGGAGTCAGGGAGCAGGTGGAGAGGTGGCCTGAAGTCAGATCCGGTAGAGTCCTGTGTAGGGATATCACTTATGTTAAGGACACTGGGCAGCCAGAAAAACACAGGGCAAGTCTCATGACAGAGGTGCTGAGCTCACTGATCTCAGGGGCACCAGACCAAAATAAAACCTACCCCTCCACAAGCCCAAGGAATGTGCATGTATATGCAAGCCACCCTCCTATCACCCTACATACAGGATGGGAAACCATATGACACGTGTATCACTCATGCTCAACATGGCCTCTTGAGGCTGGACAAGGGCATCACAACCTCCAGTGTTAAGGACAAGGACACAGAAGCCAAGAAAATATATTGGTGGGGACCTGACAATTCAGAACTGGAAATAGGTGGCCAAAGCCTGCTTCTCCGAAGGACTATAACAGCATGTAAATGCCTAGTCACTAAGACCCAATTTAAGTGAACGACAAGAGATTTAAAAGAATAATAAAGAAGGGGCCAGCCCGGTGGCGGCATAGTGAGTTCACGCATTCCACTTTGGCGGCCCAGGGTTTGCGGGTTCGGATCCCAGGTGTGGACCTACACACCACTCATCAAGCCATGCTGTGGCGGCGGAGGAAGACTGACACAGTTGTTGGCTCAGGGACTATCTTCTGCAAGCAAAAACATAATAATAATAAAGAAAGGAAGAAAGGCAGAGAGTTAGCAAGGGAGGGAGGGAAGAAAGAACGAGGAGGGAACAGATAAGAAGGGAAGGGAAGGGAAGAGAAGGGAAAGTACAAGGAAGGAAGACACAAAGGAAGAGACAAAGAAAAGTCTCCCAACGGCTAGGGTGAAAAGAAGGGAAAACAATATAGGTACCACTCTGCCTATGGATATCCGGATGATTATACATAAGACAAACATGGTGCCGCAGCTCCAAGTGACTGTTTCAATTTTGATAGTCCTGATATTTTATGAAAAAACAAAGAATGAAAACTTTGTACAAATAATTTTGGTTTTTTTTTTTAACTAAAAAAATAAATATATATTTATAGGAATATAACTGTACAGGGGAAAACTAGACACATACCAAATTGTTAATGATGGTTACCTCTTGGGAGAAAAAAGGATGGGGGAGTGGGAAGGGGTTTGGTAACTTGCAAAAATGGTCACAAACTCTCGCCCTTGCAATATAATTTTGAGCCCCCTCCCGCCAAGAGGTAGACTCTTTCTCCACCGACGTTACTAATGGGTGTATATTCATTCATGGACCCATAAATTCATCCACTGGCTATTCCATAATCCAGCCTACATGTCTCTATCTTATCCATAAATATGTAGAATATTTTTAAATGTTTTACTAAATTCAAATGTCTTCCTACTAAGAGCAATGCTAGCAATATTTATTGAATGCTTAATATGGGCAAGGTGTTGTCTTAAACACTTCACAAGCATTAGTTCATTTAGTCTTCACAGCATCCTTCGTCAGTGCCATCATTAGCCCCATTTCACAGTAGAGGAAGCTGAGTCACAGAAATTAAGTAACTCGTCTAAGGTCATATGGCTACATGCAGAGGACCTTGAATTTAAACCCAGACAACCTGATTCTAACGTCTGTACTATCTACACGTTCTCTATACTGTCACTCTAATCCACCAGCTGGTTAACCCAAACAAAAAGGGAAATGGCTAAGTGACCCTGTTCTGGTTCCTAATAAACACAACTTCCTTTCAAAGACTCATAAATCACCTGTCTAATAAGCCAGTCTAGAAATATACCAGGAATCCCAATAAAGTCAGCAGATTCTAGACTCCGGATACCTGTTTTTTTGATAACTGATATCTATTTCCTCATCTCTCACTTCTGGCATTTCTGCTGATTTCCAGGTTTTCTCAAAATTACTGGCAGCAGTTCCACGGTCACCATCAGAAGTTCTCCTCTGTATCCTGAGACACAGTATGTGTGGCTCACGAACTTTGCAATTATTCAGTAGAGCAAATTGCTCTCTAACAACCTCCTCATCTGTTGTGAACATCAATTTCTTCTTAATGATGTCAATTCTACCCTCCCTAGTTTAAAGTTCATCCCTCTTCCCTTGATAGAGATGACTGACAGAGGCAGAAAACAGCCATGCGGCTCCGTTTTCTCTCTGTCATCTGGGCCATGACATCACTCTCCCCGGGCTACAGAATGCTAGGCATCCCCACAAAAGGACTCCTCTCCTGGAACCCATTCTAATCCCACCTCTGCCCAGGCAGTAACTGAAAATGAAAGGCCCTGATTGGCTGCCAATTACGTCATTGCTCTACAGGCTTGATTAAACTCTTAATTAATTGAATGTCACTTTACTTGTACACCTGACTCTATGGACAAACAAATAACCACAAAGAGAACAGCATAGGGTGAGGGCAGTAACAAACTATAGCTTCTGGCTCAGGTAGGAAAGGAGAACGATTTGCTGGGGTTACCTGTCATTAAGAACGATTTGGTCACCAGGTGGGGACATATAGTTCTCTATATTAAATTAGAGGAATGATTCAAAGGGGACCAGTTTCAGCTGACAAGAGCAAAAAGAAAATCAATTTCAGGTTGCCAGGACAACTAGACTTTTCCTGCAAGAATAAATTTGATACAGCCCTAAAATCTGACAACTAAATGTTTCCTCGCATTACATCACATCCCTAAAACGTGTGTCAAAACCAGTGAGATAATCAAGCCTGCTAATTACTTTCTACAACACCCATAAGAGACAGGATTGATAGTCTTGGCTCCAGTCTGACTTTCCTCTAGCAGCTCCACTCACGATCTCAGTTTTATAGTGAATGAGGTTTATACGCTTCTTAAAATGAATCTGAAGGCATATCGTTGTCAGTTAGTCCTTGGATTCTGGAAAAAAGGTGAGCACCTTTTTATGACATATCCCCTAATGATTTAGATCTAGACCCATGTTCCCTGTCACATAATGTATTGGCTACCCCTTCCAGAGAAGGGGTCTAACGTCATAGAATTATATTTAATACAATGTTAGATCTAAAGGGACTTAAGAGATAACTCTTGTTTTTCCAGAGGGCAAATCTAAGACTTAGATACACAAAGTAGTTGCTCAAGGGCAATATAGCTGGTCAACAGTAGAGTCAGGACTGGAATCCAGGTCTTTTGATAATGGCTTCTATGTGATTTCCTTCAATAGCTGCCATCATTCCAGCTCTGCTTAGAGACTCTGGAAGCTGAAGTTAAGTCCACTTGATCTCCTATTAATCCTCATGAGGCAATGACCCCAAACAGCCTCATCCCAGGAGTTCAGAGTCCTGACCCCAGATCCAACAATATGTGATGAGATGAGCCTTCGCTATGCATTTCTGTTCTCAGAAGGCTGAGTATCAACTTACCTCAAGGGGCTATTAAAAACAAGAACGGCTAATAAATCACTGGAAAGCACTTTGCAAATGTAAAGTAATACAAAAATGCTAAGCACCAATAATATAAGTGCCCCAGGCTGAGGCAGTTCCCCAGAGAGCATGATGATTTCAAGTGGCCAAGCTGTGCCCACCATCATCCACCAGAAGATGTGAAGGCCACGCCTCTCTCCAAACCCCACTCTCGTTTCTTAGACTGCTCCCAAATTCTCAATATGCCTCTAGATTTTATTATAACATAATGTATTATAATGGATATGTAGAATCGTACCTGCTGTCAATTCAAGTGGTCATAGAGTCTTTGCTAAGTGGGGAGAAACCTTGAGAGGAGATCTGAATCCAACATACAGGAAAGCAAATGTCAAGCTGTCCCTAGCTGGTGATAAACCAAGTAAACCATGAAAAACAATGAACGCCTTATAAGGTGTTTGTCAGCGAATGCAGCCTTGAGAGCCAATTTAGAATCTGGTGAGAGGTCAGAAGAATAGAGCACACATTCAATGGCTCTGGCTACAGGTACCAATGGGAGAAGGAGGTGAGGACGGAGCACCCCTTCCAGCCACCTACATGGTCCTTGTTTCTCATATGCAGAGAAGAACCCACTCCAAGCAAGGTGAGCAGAGAAGGGCAGGAGAGGAAGCCAGGTTGAGTAGAGTCGTTCAGAAATCACAAGCTGATGTCAGAGAGACCTGGCTTCTAACCCTGACCCTGCCATTACCAGTTGTGTGAAGCCGGGCAAGTTATTTAAACCTCTCTAAGCCTGAGTTTCCTCATCCATCCAATACGGATAATACTAGTATCTACTACACAGGTTGGCTTTGAGGATTAAATGAAATGAGGTATGGAAAGCAATTTACTCTGCCTGACATTTAGTACACGTGCAATAATGTGAGTTACGGTAACCACACATGATCTAAAGAGAGGTTGGGGGTCTGGAGTCCGGCACAGAAGTAGAAAATGAGAAGTAAAGCATAGGCATAAGTCGTGGGCATGGAGAAGAAAAGATCTATCCCACAAGTTCTACTTTGTATCTACTAAGGATACAAGGAGTCATCACTGGTCCCGTTCCCAAATGTTTGGTTTAGGGGTAGATGACAATAGCCCAGGAATGGTAGGTACCTGCAAACTGCAGGCTTGAGTAGAAATCCAGGGGCACTTGGAAGTCCAACCACTTGGTCAATATAGAGGTCAGCTCTCTGCATGTGAGCCACTAAAATCTAGGACTAAGTATTAGATGCAGATCCAAGGTCTTCACGCCAAAAAGAGGAGCTAGTTTTCATAGGAGGAAAATGCTCCTCCCACCCCCAGTTCATTTAACACAGATGGACAGAGTCCATGCCTCCTAGGGAGGTAAGAAATGGGCACAATAACCATGAAATTCAATAGTAAGTCCCATTAAGTTAAGCACAGATAAAGAGACATGAGACTTCAGAGAAGAAAGAAAAGCTAAAATTTATTGAGCTCCTACTCTGGCATAGATGCATAATAAAAACTAAGAGAAAGGAGAGAATCAAGGAAGACTTCCTGAGAGAAGCCCCTTTGAGTTGACAATCTGCTGGGGTACCTAAGCTTTTGGGCCACATCCATTTCTTCAGCAGGATCGTGACAATGCAGTACTGCTGGATGGGGACCCAAAAGCCGCAGGGCCACTGGCCTCTCTCACCTCCAGGTTCTGATTCACAACATGGGCATCTACCCTCCACACCACACCTGGAGGTGAAGCAGAAGCAAAGGAGCAACTAGGAATTGATATGAAGTTGGGATCAAGCCAGCATCAAGCCCCAAATGCTTCATCCCTACATCCTACACGCACAGCACAAGCAGACACAAAGAGGAGACAAAGAAGGGAATGAGAAGAAAATATGGACATCTTGGTAAGGCAAGGTGAGAGAATAAAGGGTGTTGATTCAGGTTATGAAGAGAAAAAGAAATGGGAGAGAAGAGAAACCGGAGAAGGAAAGGCCAGAAGGAAAGAGCTGTTGTGCTTTTGGTTTGTTGTGTTTGTGTCTTTAAGCATACTTCTGTCAAATCATTTTTTTAATCATACTTCTGTTAAATACTTCAAGTGTTAGCTCAAGGGGACTTTGTTTTGTTCACTGACCAGCACCAAGAAGAGTTCTTGGAAGACAGTAGGTGCTCGATAAATATTTACTGATTAAGTGAATAATGCCCAACTACAGTGGGTCACTGTTGCTGAGAAGAAAGAGGCTTTTAAAGTTACTAAGGAAAATAGCAAGGTTCTGTTTATACTTCAGTTCACGCACTTTACTAAGATGGGATAACACAGGTGAAAACATAGTTCATGGCTCCTGGGGGGCAGCCGCCACATAGTCACCGAATTTGAATCAGAAGGACCCACACTCCAGGACAAAGGAAAGGCAGGCCAGTCCCTGGATGAAATCCCAAGAGAAAAAGCAGGACCTCTCTGTGAAAACAGAAAGGGTAACTGAGGAAATGCAGTCTACACAGGCAGAAGATGTTTTACTCTGAAACTGATGGTTCAAAGCCAGGAGGGGCCCTAGCCGTTCCACTGACTCCTTAGGGAAAGGTGCCAATTTCCACCTCTTGAGAATACCAACGCTCTGGAACTAAAATAGAGTTGACTACAGACTCCTTAAAAGAAATAACAGTTGAGGAAGAGGACAGGATCTGTAAAGGACTGGATTTAAGCACTGAATTAAAGGACTGAATTAAAGTCTTGCCCTAGAAGACTTGTCTATCAATTCTCATTCTGTTCCTTCGGTCTCTCTCCTAATGATAATGGGCAGGATTAATTCCTAGATAGTTCAGAAAGGAAACTTTGCCCATCATGAGGGATATACAGTGACTTGAAGATAAAACCACTAATTATAAAATGATGAAGGGAGACAATACCAACCAACTCACTCTTCCACTGCAAGGTCTATCAGAAGTTTCTACATCCTGCAAGGTCGGCACTTCCTTCTGTGGCTGTGCCTAATCTTAAGAGACTATTATTATTTATTACATATGAAGCACTTTCCATCTGCAGAGTGCTTTGGAATCGCTTTTTATTAGTTACTCAGCATTCTTAAGTCTAAACACAGCTAAAGCCCTAGTGGAGGGCAGCAAACCCCATGATTTACTTATTCATCACACTGAGCAGGTCCAAACACCTCCCCCAATGACTGGACAAGTTGAGTAAGGGGCAAAGAAAGCACTAAGAATGAGAAATCCAATTCAATCCAACACTCATTTATCAAGGCCACCTGGCCCTGGCTAGGTGTTTGCAGTTGCAGCAAGAGGAGGTACAGAAATAAATCTGACACAGACAGCTCTTGACCTCAAGGAATTTATAGTCTAGGGCTATTTGAGAAGACCTTTCTGGTCCCTTCCAATTTGAAGATTTTGTGGTTCTAAGAAAGTATAAATAGGTTTCAAATATCATGTGCAGGAACATGTTCCTACATGACTCAAAATCTGAGAAATTACATAGATATAATTCTAATCCCAAAAATGGAATTGAAAGGAAAAAATACAGTATGGGCTTATTTCCCCAATTTTCAATTTCCAGAATCAAGATAGGCAGCTTCAAATCACATACAAGGAAATTTTAGGATAAATGAGAGTTAATAATCTCCCAAGAGAGCAGAGAGAGCAAACCAAGAAACTTAATCTAAGAAGAAAACATAAATTTAAGAGAAGGGTTTAGTTTTCATAAAGCCATGTAATAGATGAATAAATTACCATTGATGGAAGTTACAAACAGTTTGTGTATATTTCTAAACATGAAAGGTAACAGCCTTTGGAGCAACTACCCTCTACTATAAAATATCACATAAAATGGTCAAGTACAATTGGACTTAACACCTGGCAAGAATATCAGAGGGGGCACTGAGGATGAGAGGGAAGATGGGGTATTCTACATAAATTTTAAAGTCCTTTCCAACCCTTGCTTTATGATTCACTTCTACGAATCAGCACCTAGCACAAAGCCTGGCACATATTAAATGTTCAATAATTATTAGTTCTTTGTTGCCTTAAATAAATGAAAGTACATATGCAAGAATGAACAGTCAGAAACTAGAAATCCTCAATTCTGTTATCCGTCTTGGTGCCCTAGTTAATAATTCAGCTGTGAAACTGAACCGACCGACACATCACCCCACTAATCACCAAGCTGATTCACCAAATATTATGGTTCACACAATTCACTACTAATTAAACACCATCCTCTACCATCCTCTGATGGGGGATGTGGGGGTGCGTGTGCATTCTACTTACTAAGCTGAAGCTTCAAAAGGCAGGAAACATGGTGCAGGCATGAAAGCACTAGACAAGTCTTCGCTATGCCACCTCTTTCCCATGTGATACTGACCAGCCTCTGCACTTTATTTGAGCATCACTTTGCTCTTAAGTAAAATGAGGGCAATATTCCTTAGCCTGCCACTCTCATGGACCTGTTGTGAGGATCTGATGAGTTAATGGGTGTTGAAAGGGGTCAGTTCACTGTAAAGCCCTGTACAAACCTGCGTCACATATCATACTCCCCAAAGCATTAGTCATGGTCAATAAATTATTACTGTTTATGATTGGTCTTCCCTGTGGTTTTCTCGTAATAGCACCAAGCATTTGTAACCATTAAAATGTATGCTTTCTACCAAAGTGGAAGTACGTTGTGTTCAGTTTCCCTAAATCTCCCCTAAATTAGTGGTAGAGTCTATCACAGAACTCCAGAATCCTGATTCATTCTTCTCTGTTCCACTCCTGACCCAGTAATGCTGCCATGTCATCGTACAGTTTCCTCTTTTTATATGTACACCTTCCTCCATGGTACCACAGGGCCCACAGCAAGGTCAAAGTCAAGATGAATGCCACACACAGGAGGAAAGGCTTGAAGCCCCCATTCCCTAAAACTAGAACCATCAGCTGGAACTGGACGGTGAAGAGAGTTGAATGCTGCACTAAAGAATTTGGTCATAATACTAAGGTGAGCAGGAGCCCACAGAGGAGGCCTCTTGTTTGGGTTCTGTTTGACATTAAGAAGGATAACGGCATGGTCAGAACTTTGTGCATGTTGATCAACTCAATATTACTGGGGATACCAAGTAGGAGCGATACGAGACATGAAGAGACAGTTTGGAAATACATTAAATTCATGTTTTAAGAGCTAGAAGAGACCTTCAAGGCCCACTAGCACTTCACTTTCCTGATAGAGAAATGAAGGCCCAGAGACTTCAAGCATCTTGACCAAGAACGCACACCTCTTAGCTCCCTCTCTCTCTGGGGAAATCGCTCTCTGCTTTATCAGTGCCCACTCGCCTCCTTGTCCTCCACCCAGGACTTGGTGGCTGTGCAGTAGCCATCTCCCAGCAAAAGGGCCATCGCAGCAACGCAAGGCAGAGTCACGCTTGGTTCTTCAGCCTCACAGGGAGAAGGGGATTCCTCTGGGTGCCTGCTGAACCACCATGGCTTCATCAGAGCAATCACTTGCCACAAGCGATCAATGTGCTGGTGGGGCACAGGCTGCCATCAAGACACTAAAGCCCAGGAGCTGAATGAAATATTTTGTCAAGGAACAAAGAAACCTCCCTGTATCTCAGCAGAGAAACTAACGCCATGCTTTTAGAAGAAAAAGAGGAGAAGTCAACTTTAGCTAGAACCCGTTCCAAAAGGAGCCGAAAATGGCAAATTTTGCAACATGACTATTGTAGTGTGGTGACAATAGACTACAGAACCGATGAAGACAAAGAGCATTCGAAATCAGGCCTTGTCTCATAAAATAGAAATGACTGTAGTCCTCTCTAGGGCCAGAGTTTTGCATTTCTATTTCTTCTTAACCTTCTTAACATCTGCGACAGGCAAGTGACTCATCCCATTACTGACTGGAAAGCCAACACCTCAGTTTCACATCCCTAGTTCCATTTCCTAAGGTGTGAGGAAGCTATGGGAGCTGCCTCCTGCTAGCCCCACTTCTCCCACAGAGAAGGCAGAATTTATAAGAGAAGCAGACAACTAACAGGGCGATTAAAAGGCTGCATTTGCTAAGTGCACACCTGTTCCTACAACTCTGTGTTGGGGATACCCCTATTTCTTCTCCAACCACAAGAGGGGCAAGCAGAGGGAGAAGACCATGAAGATGCAGTAAATGTATTCATCTCCACTCTCAGCAAGAAGTTACCTGCCAAGTGAAGGCTAATGATGTGTCCAAAACATATTTAAGGAAATCAAAAAGAAAATTCAAGACCAGGGTTTTATTTTGCCTTTTTAAGTTTAAACCACAGAAACTCTTTGGAAGAATTAGAAACTACTTTCTGTGGGGAATTCCACAGGAAGTGGAAAATCTCAGGCAAAATTAGAACTAAAGAAAATAGAAATAGTAGAGATCTTGGAGATCATCAAATCCAGCCCTGCCACTTTGACATTGAAAAAAACACACCAGAGAGAGAGTTTCACAGCTGGATGTGGTCGAATTGGGCTGAGAACCCATACCTGCTGACTCCAAGAATAATTTCTTAGTCCTCATTCCATGCTAGCATCGACTTGAACACTGACTCCAAATTAAACCTACATGTGACCAAAAGAAAAAGGGAAAATAAACTGTACCCTGTGGCAGATGCTTAGAACATTGGCTTCTTTCTCAAAACTTCACAGTTGATGTTCTGAATAAGATAGAAATCAATGAGGGTCCTGTTTTGTCAGTTGCGAATGCACATTTCTTAGGAATGCATTGTATGTCTGGCATTCTCCCTCAACTCCCTCTCCCTGTCCCTCTTTTGGCCATATATGGAACTGAGCTCCTGTGCCTGGGTCACAGAACTCAGGCCTGGGGTATGAACGCAATCTGCTCTCTGAGCTGTTTGTCTTTACTGGAAATCTGAAGAATCCATCTAGGAAACATTTACTAAAATGCGAAAGGCAGGGAGAATTGATTCACACCCTGAACTTGGCACAGAGAAAAAGATTTTTCTTTTGCTCACCCAAAGGTCTGCTAACCAGATTCTGAGGAGACAGTAACAAGTTTAACAAATATAGGAGGGTTTCTTTCTCAAGAATTGTGTGTGTGCGCGCGTGAGTGCATGCTCACGTGTGTGTTGGGGGGAGGGGAGGGCAGTCGTTCCAACGTAAGAGTTAGAAAGATAAAATTGACACTGAGAAAGCAAGACACAGCCAGCTAGCCAATCAGAACATGCATTGGGAATTCATCTTTCTTGATACGACTTACTTATCTCTTCTTGTGGTGTTTGACTTTCAAACTTTTACAAAGTACATTTCAGAAGCAGAAAATCTCTTTGAAAACAGGGATAATCTGTAATTGCCATTCCAATTTAAAACAAGAATTAAGTATCTATAATTCTAAATAATATTTTGGAAGAGAATTCAACAAACACATTCCCTAGGCATGTAAAACTTAGAAGGATAGAATAATCAGAGCAGGAAAGGACAGCTCTTTTAATGGGGGAGAAACCAAGAAAATGGAGGACTCATAATGTCAATGTGGAGTGCATAACATCTAAAAAGAAAGCAGAAGGGACTGTACAAAGACGTTATGACCTCCAAGAGCAAAGAGAGAAAACTGCCCCCTGCTAACAGTACACAGCACTCAATATCCCATGGGGTAACCCACAAACTAGCTTTCTTATTTTCAAGAGTGCACTTTTCATCTCCTTAGCAAGGACTAAGAATGGGCAGGATCACATCCTGTACTTGAAAGGCCTCCAGAGGCAGGCAGTCCTGGTTAGAATCTGAGGTCCATCAATTCCGTAAAGAACCTTAAGCAAGTTATTTATCCTCTCAATACCTCTAGTGATTCACCTACAAACTGGACATAATCATTTCTTCCTTATAGTGTAGTTGAAAAGATTAAATGCGCTTTTTATGAAGTGTCTACCTAGCAATGTTTGACATGTAAGTAAGCACTTAATAAATAGTACCTATTAATAGCCTATTCATTCATAATTCCTGCTACAAGGAGAACGAATGGTTTGGTGCAATGGTATAAGTCAGGAAACCTAAGGTTCAAATCCCCACAATTCTTCTCAACCTAACTGTGAACTGTGAGCCTAACAGTGATTATATCATCTCGTTGAGTCTCCTTTTTCCCAGAGTTGCTGTGAGGCTTAAAGGAGATCTTAGGTGGGAAAAGCTCTTTAGAAACTGTCTTGCAATGTGAAACTGTAAATTATGACCATAAAGGTCAGGACTTTCTTTGGGGAATAGTAGAGTGCCCTGCGAATGCAAGTACTGCATAAACAGCAGTGGAGGAATGAGAGATGGTCCGTGCTTTACTTTCCTCATAAAAAGTAAACTCAGTACATCAAAAAAAAAAGTTTCCTTAAAAATAGCTTGAGGGCCGGCCCTGTGGCTTGGTGGTTAAGTGCACGCGCTGCGATGCTGGTGGCCCGGGTTCGGATCCCGGGTGCGCATCGAGGCGCCACTTCTCCGTCCATCCTGAGGCTGAGTCCCACATACAGCAACTAGAAGGATGTGCAGCTATGACATACGGCTGTCTACTGGGGCTTTGGGGGGAAAAATAAAATAAATAAAATCTTTAAAAATAGCTTGAGTGCCATGTTACTTCTCTCATAAATGTTCCTGAGAGAGAGGCTGTGGGCCCAGAGCCCCAACAACGGCGGCAAGAATTCACTGAGGGTACTACTCAGCACAGTGTAATGAATAATAAGGAAGTGCTGGCCAAGGGGTGGTGCCCAGACTCGCAAGTCCAGGCACAGGTGTAGGGGCGTGGGGAGGCCTGGGGGTTGACAAGACCCCCTGAGAAGAATCAGGAAACCAGCAGGGGTCATGTCTCCCACTGCGCCCACCTTCCTCATCTGTACAGGCGCCACTTGAGAGGTGTACAAAGAGGCCAAAAGTTTAAAGAAGGCAGAACCATGGTCATCAGAGCTGCCTGATGGGGTCTTGAAGCGCTCCCAATATAGTGGTTTTCAAAGTGGGGTCCTCAGAGGCAGAAGAGTTTTAGAAAGATGACTTGGCCCTAGGTGGAAGCCTATTCGATCTTCTACCATTTAATGACAGCACCCCATTATAACTACACTTTGGTTACATATTGGGATTCTACATCACGTTTTACGAGAGGTTTAAAAAAGAATTCCAGGAAGGAAAAAGATCTGAAAGTACCAAGGCTCAGTGAATCTACTGCCCGAGGTCATGAGCCAGTTAATGTCTAGACCACAAAGAGGTTTCTTGGAGGAAGGCCTGGGAATGAGGGGCTAATAAGAAACAAGCAGAGGAGGTTAAGAAAGTTCCAGAGAGCATGCACTGCAATTAGAGAGGTCAGCCCAGCCCTCCAAAAGGCTGGAAATCTCTAGAAGGATTTGAGAAGCAAGAAGTGAAAGATCATAGTAGCCAGAAGGAACAAGATCATGGGAGCCAGATGGAACAAAATCATGGGAGCTAGAAGGAGCAGTTATCCTCAGTCTGGAACTCCTTTAGCTTCTCTCCACCACGCTCATCTCTAGGTCTTCACACCCAGGTGAAACTTCTCACAATAAGGTCTTCCTGCTTAGTGGTATGACCCTGAAGGAGAAGGACAAAGCCATAAAGAGGTGAGCACACGCTTTAATTCTTTCTCTGACTCTTCAGACGCTCGCACCCCAGGTAAAAATCCCTTTTGGGTGACAATGGACTTCAGCTTTTCATTGCTCCATCTTTCCACATGCCAAATAGGGATAAGGGGATCCACATCAACCCTGGAGTAGTCTGGCGAAAGCGCAGGGAGGACTCTTCAATCTGCTTAGTAACAGCAATAGAAAGTGCTAAATAAGTGAGTCAAGAAATATTTCTGGAAGAGCTATTCAACCGGAATGCTTGGAGAGCCACCCGCATTGCAATCACTCGATCTGTCCTCATCTTTTAGAACATGCATAAGCCCGGGTTTAAAAAAGAACTTCCTTGCTCCAAAGGCAGCCAAATAAATAAATAAACACATAGAACTCTCTCAGTGGCCTATTGAAGTTATTAGGGAGAAAGTTATGTTGGCAACAAGGACGCGATTTCATTCTTCTCCCCCCCCACCCCACCCCCATTTCACATCTTTTCCCAACCACTTTTGGTAGTGAGCAGTTTGTCATGTATCCAAGGGAAGCGACGCAGTCTCCTCCGTGGCCGATCCATCTAAAAAACATATCATCTGTCTGTGCGGCAGAAAGCCCAGTTGGAATAAGCAAGTTCTGTGCGTTCAACTAGAAAACACTTCTTGTTCTCGCTGTCAAAATAATTCTGTATGAAACTTCTGGGATATGTGACTAATGTGCTTGGAACCTTTTGGAGCGACTAGTTTATTTATTTTAGGGAGGGAAGTGCTGCTGCTGCTGGCGGGGTTGGGGTGGGGGGTTGTTAGGGGAGGAGGAGGAGGATGAGAAAAGGAGGGGGAACAGGATGAGGAACAGTGAAGACCAGGAGCAGGGTCCACTCGGACATCTCACATCAGCTCCGAGGAGCCGGCACTGGCACACTTCATTCCAGAAGCCTGCGAAGGAGCCAAGCCAGGCCGGAAGAGAGAAGAAACGACATATAAAGACACCCAGTGCACACTTCCCAGAGTTAAGGTTGCCTAACAGTTCCTAAAAAGACTCGGAAAATTAAAAAGTAAAAGCAAAACAACACACACACACCAGAATAATCTTATCACAGCTCTTTCCAAAACCCCTAACAGCTCCCTACTGCTTACAGAAAAAAAGCCCCAACACAATAGGGGGACATTTAAAGCTCCTATGATTTGATACAGATGCCTCACCTCCGTGCACCTTCCAGACTCAGCCTGCCATTCCCCGTTGCTCTACATATTCTCATGCCTCTGCTGTTCCCTTTGTCTGGAAGACTCATCTCTCCCTTCCTTGCTTATTAAAGTCCTAGCTATCTTTCAAGGCCCAGAACACACCCCCCAGTGAAGCCTTCCCCAGTGGCAGCAAACAAAACACCTGTCGTCCTGCCTGCTCAAACTCTAACACTGATCACCTTACAGCCTACCTCCAGGTCCTCATTAGTTGTTGGCACACCTATCTACCTATTCCCTGACCCACCCTCCCTCCCTTTCCCCAGAAACCAGTCTCCCCAGAGCACCCACAGTGTACACACAAACGCTGAGCACTTTGCAGTCAGAGGCCCTCTTTTTCTATCTCTGCATCCCCCACAGTAGTTTGAGGCCTGCATCCACCAAGCACCGGTCCATGCACGCCCATCATCGAACCTTCATGCCTTCCACAGCAAAGCATCTTTAGCAGTAAACTTGAGAGAGACGTAAAAAAAACAGCTGAAAAATCCTCAGAAGAAAAAGGTCAGGAATTTGCTCCTGCTAAACCTCTCAAGTCAGCTCTTGAAAGCTGCCCTTCTCCCTCCTCAAATCCAGCTGTGTGGTTAGAGTCCCCTCTCCTGCTTTGAGTCAGAAAGTGGGTAGAAGGTTGGGAGACTAAATGAGGAGGGGAGGCTTTCAGTGGAAAATAGATGAGGTGATCAGGGAAATTAAATCTAAAACAGATTATTTTTATAACCTGGCAAATAATTGTACGTTGAAATCATCTGCTTACTTTGTGTTCTGTTTTGATGTTTTTTCCTCCAGCTTCTTACTTGTAAGAAGGAAGGGAGAGAGGAAGGAAGGAAGGAAGGAAGGGAGGGAGGGAGGAAAAAAGGGAGGGAAGAAGGGAAGGAGGGAGGGAAGGAAGGAAGGAAGGAAGGAAGGAAGGAAGGAAGAGGTGTTTGGAGGTGGAGAATGGGAATGGGCGAGTGACCAGGACAATGACAAAAGAGATAGTGAGTCGGCCTGTGTGCTGCTGGTCCCCTTTGGCAGGCCCACCCTCTAAGTTTTCTCTCCAGAGACTTATTTGGCAAAGAGAGCTTCAGAAAACAATTTTCACTTTCCTTCTCCAAACCCCACCTCCCTCCCCCATCTCATTTTAAAAATCAGCTCCAACCTCCTAAAGAGGGAAAGGAAAAGTGAGACCCAATACACTTCACATTTTATACCACTTAAGGAAAACCACTTCTTGGAGCGAATGCCTTACGGTTCAGAGAACAACCGAGTCTCTCATCCTGTTTCTCTCTACCTCTGCTCTCCTCTCACCCCATCTTCTTGCCTTTCTTCTACTTAGAAGTGGTTCTTTGCTCTCAGACCCAGCCTCATCCTTCTTTCCATTCAAAATCTCTCCTCTCTCTCTCTCTCTCTGTCTCTCTCACACATACACACACACACACACACACAAAGTTTTGTTCCTATTTTCTTGCCTTTTTAGAAGGTAATAAATACACACAAAGTTAGATAATTCTTTATTCATTCATTTATTCACTTTTTTATTTTATTTATTTATTTATTTATTTTTTTGGTGAGGAAGATTCGCCCTGAGCTAACATCCATTAGCAATCTTCCCCCCCTCTTTTTTTTTTGCTTGAGGACGATTAGCCCTGAGCTAACATCTATGCCAATCATCCTCTATTTTTCATATGTGGGATGCCTCCACAGCATGGCTGATGAGTAGAGTAGGTCCACACCCAGGATCCGAACCCGCGAACCCCGGGCCACCAAAGCAGAGTGTGCGGAACTTGAACCATTCAGCCACAGGGCTGGCCCCCATTTATTTACTTTAAATAGAGCTTAATAAGCAGCTACTAACAAGCACCCTACTCTCAAAGAGCTAATGTTCTAGTAACAGAGATCAAACAAACCCATCAGAAACTAAAATGATACCGATGGTGGTCTGTTACGAGAGAGGTATACACGGCAGACCTCCTCTAGCCCAGGAAACCATGGAAGCCTTCCTGGCCACTGTACCTGGCACTGAGCAGACCCTCTACAAAAATTTGTTAAAGGAATGAATGAATATGTGAATAAACGAAGAAAAAAAATGGATAGAGATGCGTTGAGCCCAGCCTTAAAAGGATGAGTAAGATCTGGACAGGCAGCAGTGAGAAAGCCAACATTTTAAAGGTGTGGATTATAGCAGCACAGAGACAGGAAAATGAAAGAACCATCTCAAAAACGCCCAGAGGTCTAGTGCAAAAGGGAAATGTTGTCAGTGGAGAAGCTGGAGAGATATTCATTTCATAAACGAATATGTATTTTCCATGTGATGTATTGTGACCTAGTCACTGTTAAACCTCTACAATTACTAACTCATTTAATCCTCATAACAACTCTATTTCCATTTCACATAAGAGGAAACTGAAACATGGGAGGTTCAGAAACCTGCCAGGTAAAAGTGCTTGTTGGTGGTGGAGCAGACTGGCTACAAAATCTGGCTCTTAACTGCTCCATTGTTACATCCCCATATTATATCAACGTCTGCTGGAAAGATCATAGAAGACCTTAAATGCTGGACAGAGGAGTCCGTGCTTTGTTTTATATGCCAAAAGAAACAACTGAAGGTTGTGAGAGCTAGAATAACAGGGTCACCTTTAGAGAGAATGAATAATTTGCATTTGTGTATAAGATTCATCAGAGCTTGTGAATGGATTATAGACTCAGAGACGAACCAACCCCAACACCACCTCCTACCCCCTCAGCCATCAGACACTCATAAATCACTTTCATTGTTATGTACATAGTCCAACAGGATATGCAGTAATTTTTCTCTGTGTACACTCAGACCCTTAAATTTGATTTTTATATTAGAATAGTCCGTTCCCATCTGGTTTCCGGGCCAAGATTCCACGGAGCCTGCCATGGAGGGACAGCGTGGCTGCAATCGGCGTGAATGGCCTCTTAGTCTAGCCCAAATGCTCCGAGAGGCGGCATTGTACATGCACTGAATGGTCACAAAAATAGCTCAGCTAAAGGACACAAGGAAAAAAACTGCACTCTTTAGAACTGACGTGGTTTTCCTTTTCTCTCTCTGCCACTTCTTCTATGACCTAGTAAGGAGGCATGACTTGTAGAGAGAAAAGGCACAGGACCAGAATTCAGGAGACCTGGGTTTGAGTGTTGATTGCCACTTTTTTTTCTTTTTTTTTTTTTTAACATGATCTTGGACAAGTTCTAGGCCTCAGTATTTCTATCTGTAAAATGAGAGGTTGGTTCTCAACTACAATAATGGTTCCCTTTTGTGTGTGTATGTGTAAAGTTAACATTGGGGGGAATAGGGGTGTCAAATAGATACAAGTGCATTTTGTTTGAGATAGGATTTTTTTTAAATCTTGAATCCTTTAAAAGTGTTATATAAAGTAGAGCTGAGAACTAGGTTGTGGACAGTGAGTTCAGGTAAAAAACCTGGGGTCACATAGTCAAACAGAGTTTCACAAATAAAATGTTACAGTAGTTACCTGCAATGGGTAGGATTACAAGTGATTTTCATTTTCTCTTTATACTTGCCTGTACATTCTAAATTTATAACATAAGCACATATTACTTTTACCCTTAAAAAAAGAAAGACTATTTTTAATATTAATTTCATTAATTAATTTTTATAATACCCAGAATTGTGCTTGACAGGAAATATCAGGGGAGACAAGCAAGCAGCTCACTAGCTGTGTGAGAAGCAGTCTTCTCATTTTCATCAACGAAGAACAGAATGGACCATCATCATCACGTCTGTGCTCCCACACATGGCCCGAAGCACGTGTGGCTTCTTGGTGTGCCCGCCTCCCACCAGGCTGAGCCGAGGCGGCACAAGCAGCCTCTTACGCTCTTGTTTATCCCTACACCTAGCAGCGTGCTGCCCCATTCTCAGTGCTTGGTCAGTATTTCCTAAATTAACAAACGACTTTGCTAAGAACTACTACAGTAGTAGATGCAGATAATATCCAATTATATCTAAAGAATTGGGTTTTTATTCATGAAGCCATATACATACATGATTTAAAATAATACCACCAGTCCTTAAGAAAAAATAATATATATGTATATATAAATATATGACTTAAAATATTACCGCCAGTCCTTAAAAAAATTACACTTTATGAGTCTGAGAGATTTATATTTATTGACATAAAAATTTTTTTAAGCCATGTTGTTGAGAGAAAAGGTACATCATAGAAAAGCCTTCAATAATTCATGTAATTGGAAATGCAATCATTCATAAAAATGTCATGCATGTGCACGTATGTGTGTATCTACACACATAGACACACACATATATATATAAGAAATATATATTTATATAGAGAGACAGAGAAAGAGAGAGGCTTTAACAAGTGTTTTCAAAACTTTAACAATGATTATCACTGAAGAATGGATTTGGAGAAATTTTTATTCTTTTCTTTGTACTTTTCTGCATTGTTCAAATTCTCTTCAGTGCTTGGAAAACATTGTTTTTAATAATAAAACTATTTAAAAATAAAAGAGAACAAGACAAAACCTAAAAAGAAGAAAAAATAAAAATAAAAACATACCCACCAGCCCTACACACTTGCCCAAACATGTTTTCTCAGCACAAATCTTACTGCCAGCCCTGGCCAGATCCGGTGTCTACATGATACACTGTGTGAGGGGGTCCGTCATTCTTTAAAATCTCCTCTTGCTCTTTTTTCCTAATTAGCTGGAATCCATTACTCTGTGGTGAAAAGTACTGAGAGGACAGTGGACGCTAAGGTGGCAGCGACCGCGGCAGGCTCGGGGCATCTTCCAGAGAGGAGCAAGAGCCTGCGGGCCTCTCTCAGGAGGTGTTTTCCGCCCCTGCCTCTCGCTGCCCTTAGTCAGGCCTCATCTAGACCCCTCCCAGCCCCCACGCCGGAACACTGCCACCATCCTCCAGAAACACTGTCCTTTTCAACATTGGCTCCACCGATGTCAGCTGCGATGTGGCTTCCCTCACACAGCTGTTGTTGAGGCACAGCTGCTAAAAAAAGACTAGAAGAACTTTGTAAATGTAAGGTGCTTAATCACAGCACAGCCTGTGAAGTCCTTCTCGGGGCTGTAGCAATGGTGACAATATCTATTTCGGTTTAGTTTCAGTGATGATGATGATGATGATGATGACGACGACAACAACAATAATAATAAAAACAGCCCTCCTACAATAATAATAATAATAACAGCCCACCCACTGGACACACTGGCCTTCCTATCAGTTATTAAAAATACAAAGAAGTGGGGCCGGCCCGGTGGCGTGGTGGTTAAGTTCACACGCTCAGCTTCAGTGGCTTGGGGTTTGCAGGTTCGGATACTGGGCACAGACCTACATACGGCTTGTCAAGCCATGCTGTGGTAGCATCCCACATACGAAAAATAGAGGAGGATTGGCATGGATGTTAGCTCAGAGACAATCTTACTCAAGCAAAAAGAGGAAGATTGGCAGCAGATCTTAGCTCAAGGCCAATCTTCCTCCCTAAGGAAAAAAAAAATACAAAGAAGCAAATTCCTTTCTCCAAGCACAAGAAACCCTACATTATCATGTACTGTTAAAATAGGATAGGTTTTATTAATAATTAAAGACGATTTTTATTTTCTGAATTTCCTACATGAGAACCCATTGCTTTTATGCTTTAAAAAAAAATAGGGAGGGTCATTTTAAAAGACAGGTAAACAACCACCACCAGAAATAAGCCAGGCTCTCCTTTCACAGAGTTTAAACATGAGCCTTCCTCACCAGTGAGCCTGCAGGGGATATTCTGTAACTAGGTCACCGGATTTCACTTCATCACGGTAGACCTCTCCAAATGTTCACCAAAGCTACCCATATCTCATGAGGTTAATTTTGGACAAATGCTGAGTTGAACTAAAAGGAACACATTTATTCAAAAAGCATTTAGGGAATGCGTCCAATATTCTTGGCACAGCAGGAGACACCAAAATTAAGAAGCTGCCCCATCCTCCAGAAGCGTACAGAAGGGGAGGAATTATACACACGCATAAATAAGAACAGCTCAAGGTACAATGTGATAAGTTCTAAAAGTGTTCCCGCTCAGAGCAGTGTGGGGTTCTAGGAAAGGAAAGGTTATTTCTAGCTGCCAGGATGAGGGACGGCTTCAAGACAGAGGTAATGTTTCAGCAGGATGAGACTTGGGAACAAAGGCAGGGATGGGACAGATCCTGGTCCAGGGTACAGTTCAGCTGGCGGGAGCCCAGGGACAGTAAAGAGTGGCCTTGATTCTGAAGAGAAAGACTGGCGTCAGATGGTGGAGAGAGCACTGAATGCCAGGCTGGGCAGTGTGGGTGTACTTCCACCGGAGGAAGGTAGTGTCTCCGTATGCATACTGTCTGCCATCGTGTTTACTTCAATCGAAGCCACTCTTTTATATGTAGTAGTAAATTAAATTACTAAACAAAAAGTAGAGACTACAACAAATATCCAAGCTAGTGCCAAAAAGCCACAATATGTTCTGGAGTAAAATCATTGGAAGTGATTGTGAATGCCCCAGAAACTAGTGAACACGCCCCTTCAAGGCTGAAAATCTGCGAAGGGTGAGGAGAATGAATTAGGAGGGAGGATGGCAAAAGTCATGGCTCTGTCTTTCGGTTGTTCCCAGTGATTCAATACAGTGCCTCTTTCCTCTCGTCTGGGGCCACTAAATTCAGCATCTGTGTCCATTCCTGTAACACCCTCTCCACAGTCTAGGCCACCTCAAAAAAGCATGAATGCTCTTGGTGAGTAAATTCTACCTCTCAATGGAATGATAATATCATAGGACTAAGAGCTCATTGGAGTCAGAAAAAAAAAAACTATGCCACACCCACGAAAGAGTAAAAAGAGGACTTTCTGCCCCTAAAGCATTGGTTCTCCTCTCTGGTTGGACATTAGAAGCCCCTGGAGGACTTATTTTTAAAAAATGCTGATACCCAGGGCTCCACTCCAGCCCATTCAAATCAGAATGTCTTGAGAGGTAAACCAGGCGTAGTTATTAAAAAGTTCCTGAGGTGATTTTAATGTGTAGCCAGGGTTGAGAGTCACTGCTGGAAATCTGGATAAAATGCTCCAAGAAAAGCAAGACGTCAAAACAAATGAGAAGAACTGACTGTTCAGCTCAAGCATCACAGTAATCACTAATCGTGGACTGGCTCCTTTTCAAGGCCTCTTTCCCTCTGGTTGGGAAGTCCAGGGTGAGCTCTTTGTAGAAGGGGTGTCAGGTTCCACTGGGCCTGTCAACAGATGCCAGGGAGGGTCATCAGCATCCTGCAATCAATGAAGGTGTGTTCCCGCATCAGAACACAAGTCAAGGACACCTGGGCAGTAGGAGCCAGTCCTGGCCCATTCCAAGTTCCGCTCATCACTGTGATAGGACAGGAGGAAGGAGGAGCATGTGGATCTCAATTTCTAGCCTTCAATGCCGTGGCAGTGGGGGGTATAAGTAGGGTGCAGATTTTGCAATTAGGCAAATGCTGCCTCTGCCCCTTCCCAAGTAAACTTAAGCAAGTCCTTTCATCTCTCTGAGCCCGTTTCCTTATTTGCAAAGTGGGAATCAGAATATATGCCTTGCATGTTGTTTTCCTTTTAACATTGGGACTGATGTGTGTACATAGTCTGGCACACACTAGGTGCTCAAAAAATGACAGGAATACATTATTATTATTACTGAGCAAATAAAACAACTTGAAATTGTCTCAAAAATGGCACTCCATGACCAAACCATGAACTGAAGACAATAATGAGAAATATATGTGGTAGACAACCAATTTCATATCTCAGAAACCAAGAAGAAAGTATTATTTACACTTTCAATGTCAACTAAAAACCCGCCTATTTAAACCTAGATGTCAATTCCTTGCCCTCAGTCATGCCTCTCAGCAAATACAAACTGGCTTAGACTTCAAGTCATCAGGTCTCGCCTTTACTCTATTCAACTCTTATCACATGAGAGAATGACATGGCTGAGAGGCCTCTGGAGGTGACATGACCATCATCCCCACTGTGCAGATAAGAGAAGAAGCCCTGGCTTGCAGGGACGACATGATACATCGGAAGCACGGCCATCCTCAAGAAGGTCGTCAGTTGTAATTAAAGCAAGAAGACATTAGCAGTCAGAATGAAACTATAAACACAACTCTGATTAATGAATTTACCAACACTTCTTCTCGTAAGACAGGCAGTATGGAAATTAAATGCCTTACTCTATGTGTGCCAGGGACAAACAGCTCAAGAGCCAGAACTAAAAGCCAGGTCTGTGGGATTCCAAGCATTGGGATGGAGATGGGGTCAGATGCTAAGGCTCCACCACTGCCTGGCATCCTTGGACAACTAATGCCCTTCACTTCTCTAAGCCACAGGTTCCCTCTCTCTAGCAAGATGATACTCCTTGACTTCCTTAAGGATTACTGCAGAATTAGTGGATGGTGATCATGGAAACAATCTGTAAACAAATTAAAGGTAGATAAATGTGAGGGATTTGTTCTAGTCTGAACTTGACATACCCACCTGTTGCCTCCAGGTACAAAAACACAGAAATCCACTGATAGAAGATTTGCACCCATTACCCCTCTTGGCCAAATGCCCAAATAGCTGAGTGTTAAACTCAATATCAAGCCAAAGCTGAGGCTGAAATCTATCACCATCATCATCATCTGAACCTCCTCGATACAAGAATAAATATGAAATTTCTCTGTGTTGAAGATAATTTACCACTGATGTTGCTATACATGATTTTGGAGGTTTTCCTGATCATGAAATGTTGAGGGGACAAAGTTGGCATTCGACTTTTAATCTATCTTCAGAAAATGTGAAAAATTCTTAAATAGGTCTTTACTGGAAAGATTCATGGTCTTAAATAAAATTAAATAAAAACTTCAAAACAATTCTTTTTTTTGTTTGTTTTTTGTGAGGAAGATCAGCCCTATGCTAACATCTGCCAATCCTCCTCTCTTTTTGCTGAGGAAGACTGGCCCTGGGCTAACATCCGTGCCCACCTTCCTCTACCTTATATGGGACGCCGCCACAGCGTGGCTTGCCAAGCGGTGCGTCGGTGCGCGCCCGGGATGTGAACCAGCAAACCCCGGGCCACCACAGCAGAGTGCACACACTTAACCACTTGCACCACCGGGCCGACCCTCAAAACAATTCTTAATGGTTATTCTGTTTAATGTTATAAATACATTTACCAAGCAATCCTATAATAATTAGAATTATGATATAATCTAATCTCATAATAATACCTGTTACAATTCATATTTCTATAAACATTTGTTAGCTAAGAATGGATACGATGTTCTTCTCAAGGTTATCTAGCTAATGTGCTCTATTAACTGAGATTTAACTAATCTAATACTGGTATTAACTATCAATTTATTTCCTTATTGTTAAGCTATTCAGAAGTTCTTAATAGTTGTTTTACCCATAAAATTAATAGCTTTCACAATCATCATTAAATATTGTAGCATTTTACTGTTATAATATATACCTTTATATTTCAATTGATTTGTAGAATCTCAGGGTATAAAGCACTTCAAGAAGATTTTTCACTCCAAGTTACATGCAAAGGTTCACCTATATTTGAAAATAACTATCTGGAAATTAACTTAGTTTTCCAGATATTAATTTTCAATTAATTTTAAATTAATATCTGGATATAAACAACAAATCTGAAATACATGTTTGTTCATGTTACTAATGTATTTATGCTGATATGACAATAACCTATATGACACTAGCATCATTGATCATGGACCCAATCATCCTGCACAAACTCAGAGATGCCCAAAATGTTAATGAAACAGGCATCTGGCTATTTTACCCTTCCAGAGGCTGAAGCAGCGATCTAAGCTGAAGAGCCGCTTTAGGCAAATATTAAAGCAAAAAAGAACGTCAGTGCATCCTTAAAGGTAACTGAGTCGCCTAATTCTAAGACGGCACAGCTAGATTTTTAGTGTCTTAGCATGGAAATACAGCATGGGACCAAAACTAGCATTTTTGATACATATGTATCAAAAGTCTGCCATGAATCAGACACTATACTAAGTAAGACATCTAGAAAAACTCAGAGTCCAGCACTGGAGACAAATAAGTACACAATTAACCATTATGGTGTTCCTAGATGTTTGTATACGAAGTATGTGTGATGGGAGGCAGGGTTCAGGAAAGGCTTCACAGAATAGGACATTCAAGCCCCAAATGGAGGCTGGACACTCAGAATCCATGAACAAGATGAAAGAAAGAGTGATGCTCTGGAATGACATGTCAGGCGGCAGGGCGTAGAGTAAAAGCCACAAATTTCATGGTTTTTCAGACCTGGTTTTGAGACTCAGTTCTGTGACTACCGCCTCTGTGACCTGGGAGAGTAACATAAGGTTTCTGAGCCTCGGTTTCCTCCTCTGTAAAACAGAGTAGCATCTATATTTTGAGTGGGTGTGGGAAAGACTGTAGGAGGCATCTAGCAAAAGTATCCAGCACAGTCCCCGCCTGTGGACACAGTATTCCACGTCCTTTCTGCTCCTTTCCCAGTATGGATCCAAACACAGTAGATGAGCTCAGCCAACTAGATAAGTCGCCTGCAATACGGATTCAGAACCTTGTTGCTAAAGCAACCAAGATGCTTCCCATACCTCCATCAAGGCAGAGGACACTCTCCCAAGAAGCCAGGGCAAGAACAATACTTAAGTAAGACACTCAAACACTTGATAACTTCCCTGGCAAGAGGTAGGCGTAAGTCAGGATGTGAAAGTTTATCTGTGTTTATCCAGCACTACACAGAGAACACCGACACTATGCTGTGACCGGTAAGCACGGTTGAGAAAGACAAGGCCTTCCAGGCCTCTGAATATTTAGGTATCAGTTGCTATTAGAAGTCTTGTTGGGAGGTTACACTGCAGGAAGGTGACAATCCTTTGGTAACAGTTGCCCTGGGTGATTTTTGATCATTTGGCTACACATGCCACATTTTTCACCTGAGGAGAAGCATTGAAGGAATTCTATCCTCTGTGTCTGGTAGGCATGAGGCTGTTGGTGCCCCAAAGAGGAAGACCCCTGTGGGGCAGGGAATATTCTCCTTTAGATCCTTCAGACCCTTTGCTCTGATTCTTCCTTTACCATGCGATGCCTCTGACAACCAGTTCCATTTCCACAGCAGCTGAGGCAGAGCACAGACACGGGCAAGCACAGACACGGGCAAGCCAACTAACGCAAAGCTCTTGCTCCCAGGCATGTATGAAAGTGGCATTGAGTTGATCCTGGGCTGCCTTATGCATCTGACTAATGCAAGCCAATTTCCTTCCCATTCCACCACTGGATCCCTGACTTGCTATTTTATAAAATGGGGTGGGGAGTGTCAGGTCTAAAATGATAAGGACAAGATGCACACAATCAAGTGAGGCCCTATCTTGTAACTGGCAGACACTTCCAAATCCCCACAGGCAATACCTAGTGAATTGTAGAATTTTGCTGAACTCATCCTGCCCTTATAAGGGCAGCTTCATTTGTTTTGGCTCTCACCTTCTTTTGTAGTTTTGGAACACATCATTTGTATAATTTGACTCCTTAAGAACTGGTGGGCAGATCTAATTTAATGTCTAGTAACTTAAATCCATCAGGCATTTCTTGAGCAACAACCACGTGCACAGATGGCCCTGAGCAAGACCCTGGAAGTACAAAGGTGAATTAAGATGCAATCATTGACTCATGCAGCACCATGATTGTGCAGCACTAAGTAAAGGTTAACTGTTGAGCATTCCAATAGGTAAATATTATAAACATCAATGTTAATGTTAAAAGTACAGAACATATTTAACAATAAAAGACTAGTTTAAAAAGCAAGCCCCAGAATAGCAGTCTGCAGTGTATACACACGCACTCACACGATGGAACATTATTCACTATAATGTATTTTGCAGTAATAGGATTATAGGCAATCTAGATTTTGTTTCTTATACTTTGTCCAAATTTTCTACAGTGAAAATTAATTATGTATATATTCAAAAAGAGCACCAATAAAATGTTGAAAATGAAGTATAGTAATATTCTAGAGATGGAAACTGAAAGAAAAGAAAAAGAAACTAATAGACTCAGAATTTTAAGCTCTTGTATTAAACCTAGACATTTGACACTCCGGTCCCTACTCGAAGATCTGTGTGTGTGCGCGTGCCCCTGAGCACACATGCATGGTTAAGACTAACCTAAAATATGGGATCCTTTGTGGGATCCTGGCTGGGATGAGAGGGGGTGCAGGGAAGACTGGACAAGCTCCAGGAGATAAGCAGTGATCTTTCAGAGCAGCTGAAACAGGAGTATATCAGAGTGGCTCCTGATCAGAAAAGCAATTCAAACATAGAAGATGCATGGGACAGAGAAAACCAACAGTGATTTCCAGTACGACTCTTACACTGAAAGCACTAAGGCAGAGCTCCCAACTGTAGGCATTAGCTTGTGAACTAGCTGCTTCTCCCAGGGGCAATTCTATGTGCCTATTCCTGGGTGACAAGCAGCAACAATTCAATCACCTATTTAATAATGATTCATGATTAAGCTTTACACCTCTAGAGAAGCCAGGGAGTTATACAGATAATTCTTTGCAAACATGTTTATCTATTTTTTTAGACTGAAAAGGAAGAAACTGCTGTTAAAAACATATACATTTGGAAGAGGAACCAAACCAGAAACACCACAGCAAGCTAAGTGAGAGCTGACAACTTCAAGCTCAGAAACACCTACTAAATGCCAGGTACTGTGGTAGGTGTTCAAACCACAGCAATGAATAAAACAGGCACAGTTCCTGCCTTATAGGAGCTTAACTTTAGAAGAATTTAGGAGGAAACTATAAAACCAAAAAGTAGATGTGAAATCCTGATACTATGTGATACAATATTGCAGCACTAATAAACTTGACTGTACAGTTCGGAGTATCAAAGCTATTAATGGATGTAGGTGTGGGAAGCAGATTTTTGTTCCTGATCAAATAAATTTGAAAAATTCATACTAAGAGCTCTGAAAAGTCATATAGCAAAGAAACGAGCATAAATTTGCTTAAGCTGTTCTAAACATGTTTGACCACAGAAATCTCCCTTTTCATGGAATACCTATCAACAGCTCAGAGAAGACTAACATTTAGCAAAACTCAGCTTGCAAAATGCACCATAATGGCTGTGACATCAAAATTAAATTATCATTTTAAAAAAGACCAGAAAGTTTATTATGCTTTCTACAAAAGTAACGAATTTTTAAGTTTTGACTCTTGAAAGTATGAAAACTTATTTAGTTGGAATTCTTCCCAAAATCTGGAAGAAAGAGACTTTGATATATTTCCCAACTTGCCAGAGAATTATGGACCTGGAAAGCTAGGCCCCCCAAAACCCCAAAACCTCCAGAGTCTACTTGTCACCCAGTGTGGCTATGGCGTCACCGAAACACCAGCAGTTGGCAGAAGAGGGCACAGTGTGTAATCAACATGTGACTAGGTGCTAGAGACAGCAGACGTAGAGTCACAGGTGCTCACAGAAATGTATCCAGTCAAGTTCTCATAATCTATTTCAGGGAGGAGGAGGGGTTACAGATATTAAGAGGGAAAGGACAGATAATACCTAAACCCCTCTTTTGTTTTAAACACCTTTTCTGTTAGATATGTTAATCAATTTATTAACAGGAGAAATAGATCAGAGAGGTTGACTTGTAAAAGGGAAAGAGTTCTGGGTTGACAGGAGATTTAGGTTCAAATCCAGTCTCAGGCATTATCTAGCCAGAACCTCATTTTCCTCTGATCACCCTGTTCCACTGTTCACCATCATTCATCCTCCTTCACATCTAGTTATGGTGTAGGTTAAAAAGTAACCACAAATCTCAAATCACAGAGGCAAAGAATTGTCTCACTACACAGTGTTGGGACACTAGATAGCCATTTGGAAAAAAGATAAAATTAGATCCATTCATTATATCATACACAAGAATAAACTGCAAATGAATCAGAGATCTAAATGTGAAAAATGAAACTATACAGATACTGGAAGATAACACGAGTGAACATGGGTGTTATCAAATGCTTTCTAACTATGATTGAAGTTCAGAAGTAATAAAAGATTGTTAAATCTGTCTATATAAATATCAAAACTTTTGCATGACAAAAAAAAAAAGGGCTGATTTACAAAGACTTTATGAGAAAAAAGACCAAAAATCCAACAGAAAAAAAAAAATGGGTGAAAGACGTGAAATTCACAAAAATGGAACTTATATGGGCCGGCCCCACGGCTTAGCGGTTAAGTGCGCGCGCTCCACTACTGGTGGCCCAGGTTTAGATCCCGGGCGCACACCAACGCACCGCTTCCTCAGCCATGCTGAAGCCGTGTCCCACATACAGCAACTAGAAGGATGTGCAGCTATGACATACAACTATCTACTGGGGCTTTGGGGAAAAAAAAAAGGAGGAAGATTGGCAATAGATGTTAGCTCAGAGCTGGTCTTCCTCAGCAAAAAAAAAAAAAAGGAGGATTAGCATGGATGTTAGCTCAGGGCCGATCTTCCTCACAAAACAAAACAACAACAACAAAAAAAACTATCACTTAAAAAAAAAATAAACTTATAAAATTAACAAAAATAGGCTTTAAACATAAAAATCTGTTCAACTTCATTCATAATAGGATATATACAAATTAAAACTAAACTGGGATATCATTTCTCAGTCATCAGATTGGCAAAAATTCAAAAGCTTGATAATACACTCTGTGTTTGAGAATGCTGATGGGACACCCCCATGAATAAGGAATTTGGCACTACCTAACAAAACAATTACCCTTGACCCAGTATCCCCACTTTTAGGAATACAGCCTGAAGACATCCCTCCAATTATAGGAAAATAAATATGCATAATAGTATTCATTGCAGAAAACTAGTCAACCATCTGAGTGTAGGAAATTAGTTGGATAAAAAAGAGAGAGAGAGAGACGGAGAAAAGGAAGGAAGGAAGGGAGGGAGGGAGGAAGGAAGGAAGGAAAGAAGGAAGGAAGGGGGAGGGAGAAAGGAAGGGAGGAAGGGAGGGAGGAAGGAAAGAAAGAAAGAGGGAAGAAGATGAAAAAGAAAGAAGAAAAATATTTTTAAAAAGCAGAATGTAAAAGAGCATATATATATAGCATATTAGCTTTAGTGTAAGAAAGAAGAAGAAATATGAAAACACGCATACATCAGATTTAAAAAGAAACACAGGAAGGATAACCAGGAAAACAATGAGGTTAGTTACCTACAAGAGATGCAGGGAGTCACAAGGTGGAAGGAATATTGGGAGGAGGGGCCCTTCTCTGAGTACAGCTTTTTGTATAGATTTGACCTTTGGAAGCATGGTAATGTTTCCCATATTCAAAAATAAATTAAATCAACAAGGCAAGGGTAGGAAGGAGGGAAACTAAAACTAGAAGCAAACTGAAACAATGGAATCCAGATATATCTAAAATGAACAACATAATGATTCTGGGGGATTGGGGGCAAGGTTCGTAAAGAAAAAAAGAACCAGGGGCCGGCCCTGTGGCTTAGCGGTTGAGTGCACGCGCTCCGCTACTGGCGGCCAGGGTTCGGATCCCCGCCGCGCACCGATGCACCACTTCTCCCGCCATGCTGAGGCCGCGTCCCACATACAGCAACTAGAAGGATGTGCAGCTATGACATACACCTATCTACTGGGGCTTTGGGGGGGAAAAAAAAAAAGGAGGAGGATTGGCAATAGATGTTAGCTCAGAGCTGGTCTTCCTCAGCAAAAAGAGGAGGATTAGCACGGATATTAGCTCAGGGCTGATCTTCCTCACAAAAAAATAAATAAATAAATAAAACTGTTTAAAAAAGAAAAAGAAAAAAAGAATCAATCCAGATAACTCCTGGACACAGCACTTGACAATACAGCCTCAGTCTTGGGCAGGGTTAAAGTTAGAGGAGAGGGCATTACAAGTAAATCCCAAACTCTTTTTAGCAGGTTTGTTTTGCCTGGTAGTATGGGCAAAAAAAGTCACGATTATTATTTGTGTACATATATCTGTATACACATCCATATAGGTAGAGGTATATGTATATGTAAGTGTTATATATACATGCACATGCCCATATACTTTTATGTGTAAAATTTCCTGGCTCTGGCCGTTGAAAGGCTATGAGCAAAGGCACCAGAGTAGCAATAAGCAGACTTAGCCCTCAACCATTGATCCCTATACCATTCCGCACTAAAAAGAACCAAGACATATCGAAGAAACGGTTGATTTCAGGGCTTGGGCAGAGAAGATACAAGGTGAAACTAGAACATCTTTTTATTCTAGCAGGTAAATAAGTGATAACAACCACAACAAAGATAGGGATATGTCACAAGGACAATGTGAGCCTCAAAATAATTACATAGCACTAACGAATTATACAAGATTGAAATAGAAATCTGCAAGTCCATACCCATATCAGGAACACAAAGAGAGAAGGCAGGGACTCTGGCTTAGAGCAGAATGCTGAATGCTGAATGATAGGTGTGAAGGAAGTGCTACAGATGGGAAATCATATTTTGCAAGCATCATAGTAAAGATTGATGTAGGTAAGAGTTTAGGGGAAAATTTTGATGAGGAAGAGCAATAAAGTATCTCCTCCTCGATGGCTTAATACTTGCAAAGGAAAAAACAGTAACTAGATAGTGGAGAAACTGGACAACACCTTGACCAGGTGATCAAAACCAACGTCATGAGCCTCCTCTGTAGCACCTAAGCAGTGCTCTAACAGGGAATGGATAACTAGTCCACACACAAAGACACAACTGACTAACACCAAACGAGGAACACTATATTTCTTAAAAGGGGGAAGGGGCACTGTATTATTCAAAAATGTCAATGCCATAAAAGATAAAGAAAGACTAAGGAAACATTCCAGATTAAAAGAGACTAAAGAGAGATGATAACTAAAGGCACTGCCTCATCCCAGGCTGGATTCTCTACTGGAGGAGAAAAATGCTGTCAAGAACTTACCCGTGTAAATTGACAAAACAGGAATATAGACAGTAGATTAAGTATTGAATCAGCGTCAAGTGACTGAAGTTGATAACTATACTGTGAATATGAAAAAAACCACCCTTATTCTTGAGAAATACAGACTTTATTTAGGGGTTAGGGATCACGATATATGCAACTTACTCTCAAATACTTTAGTAAAAAATTATATATATTATATTAACATTAATATATTATATATTATATATATACACACACACATACATGGGGAGAATGCAAATGGGATAACATATGAGCAATAAATGAATCTGGGTAAAAGCATACGGGTATTATTTGGACTACTATTCTTATTCTTGAAACTATTTTATAAGTTGAAATCATTTACAATAAAAATTAAAGAAAAAACAACCACTGAAAAAGAGAAGGAAAAAAATGTAATTAAGTATTAGCTCTAGGGCCGGCCTGGTGGCATAGTGGTTAAGTTTGCACGCTCCACTGCGGGGCCTGGGGTGCAAAGGTTTGGATCCCGGGCGTGGACCTACACCACTCATCAAGCCATGCTGTGGTGGCATCCCATATACAAACTAGAGGAAGATGGGCACAGATGTTAGCTCAGGGCCAATCTTCCTATGCAAAAAAAAAAAGAAAAGAAAAAAGGAAAAGAAAAAGAATTAGCTCTATTTTCTAACAGGATTTAAAAATAATAAATAAATTAAGCCCAAGCTACTTCATTCCCTATAACATTTATGTGTACATATATTTCAGAGATATGAAAAAAAAATTTTATATATTTTAATTTCTTAATGTGGAGAAAGATTCTGTAATTTCTTCTAAAACTCTTGGGGGTGAACAATACATAAAATGTCCAAGGCCACAGTGGATATGTAACCAGGGCTACAATTACAAGATTCGTAGGTCAATTCAAGCCTCTGAAATTCCAGTTCACCACATTTGCAATCTGAGTACTATGTCCCTTCTAGAAAGAACAAGTTTAGAGTTGGAAGATGAGCTATATCTAACAAGGTAATAGCTAGCATCAATTTTAAAAATCTATCCACAGTGGCCTTTGAGATTAAGATTTACCAAATGGGTGGGGGGAGGAGGGGAAACAGAGAGCACTCTTCTGGTCAAAACATGGATTAGGTCACGTGTGCTGCCTTCCACTAGACACCTGAACTTCCCAGCAGAAGGAAACATTAGTGAATCAGGCCTTAAAGTTTCCTTCCTGGTAAGTTTGGAGAATAAAAAAAAAAAGATATGAAGGTTAGACATTATGAGGTCAAGAACCATCAACCAAATGGAATTTGATGTTTAGCAGAAACAGGTAAAACATCCAGGAAGGCAGCAAAACTCTCAGCCTTCTGATTCCAAAACAGGTTCTGCTGACTGACTATATATATATATATATACACACACACATATATGTATAAAATTAAAAATTATACCGCAGCTGAATACTAGGTATTATTCCCTTCCAAAAAGCATTAAAATATAAAGGTCAGTTAGCTTAAATGGTATTTTATTGCACATATTTTAAAAAGACCTTGAATAATTAAAGCAATGAAATATATTCCTTGCTATCATTTTTAAACGTTCTTAGAAGCATAGAAAGAAGTCAGTCTCAATGTAAAAAATGTTAACTCCTTCTCTCCCTTTACACATTTACGTCATGGCCCCACAGAACTCATGAGCCTTTTCAGTAGAGTTGCCAGCGCATTCGCATTCACGTTGTCTGGGTGAATTTCTCGTCATCCAGCAGTTTTCCCTGGGGTGTCAGGGAGGTGGGGGCCCAGAAGAACAGCCTGTGCGGTGAGATGTTAAGCAAGATACCATCAAAGACACAGGTCAAAGATCAGATCAATGGTTCCCCAAGGACCTTGAAAAGAAGACTGGAGCTCAGGCCCTACCCACAGACATCGTGATTCGGGTGAGCAGCTTAGGGACAGAGCATTTTTTTAGGGTTCCTCTGGAGATTTTTATAGATGGCCAAGTTTGCAAACCACTGGACTAGAAGATTCTAAACTCTTTGCAGCTCCTCAGCTCTAGGAAAAGCTTCGACCATCTGCTGCTCTACACTGTGCTCAGACTGACACTGACAGCATCATTTTATTCCCACAGATACAGAATGGCAAAAAGGACAAACCAATTTCACCAGTCTGTAGAAAAAAATATTAATAAATTTTAACGTACTTTGCATATGTGAATATCAGTTTTTACCATCTTCCTTAGGTAATATATAAAACTATTCCTTAACTTTACAAAGATATTGGTTTCCTATCGCTCAACTCATCTATAAACAGTTTAAGCCTCTAAAAATAGCTTCAACCTTTTTTTCCTTATCAAAGTACCTGGCAACTAGTACCTTGGGTGTGGGTTGTACTTGCTCACAGAATCATAGATCCCAAAGTAGGAAGAGCTCCCTGCCTTCATGCAGAAAAGAGGTCATTACCCCATTTCACAGACAGGTCAAGTGAGGCTCGGAAGGCTCAAGTGATTTGAGCTCAGACACACTCAAGTCTGCGCACTCCACACTGACTCGCCTCTCTGACTTCTGAAGGTCAGAGGCTTTCCTGTTGCGCCTTTAAGCATCGACTGAATAGAGTTCCCGTTCTATTTTACCTGGGTGACTTGAGACAACCACAGTCGCCTCTCTGTGCCACGGTTCACTCATCTCTAGCAAAGAAGGCTGAGACCTCATAACCACTCATCTAAGGCTGTAAATGAAAGACAAGCCTTAGATATCAATAAATTAAGTCACTCAATGGATTAGTAACTTTGAGCAAGATATTTAGTGCAAGAGGGAAATAATTCCCTATAATTAAATATGAAAATCTGAGCTTGGGATATGAAAGGAGGCAGAGGACACTAATCACAAACAAATTCGTGCAATGAATTGCAGGATGTCTGCTTTCCAGTGGCTTCTCAAAGACACTGAGTTGATTACATGGGTTTATGTGTCATCATTCCCACTAAAAGGGTAGAAAATGAAATAGATGCCTAGAAATATCTGTCGCTTGCCAAAGCCCTCAGGTGTCATGGATTGAATGTTAATGAAAAAAAAAAGTTGTGGAGATCATCTTGTTCGACAATCTCATTTTAGAGATAAAGAAATAATGAAGGATAAAAAAACTTGCTCAAATGACAAAACAATTAAGACCCAGATAGAACATCCAAGGGATATTCTAATCATTTCTCCATTAGAAAATCCTCATGTTATGTCACACTATTTTATGGTACCAGCCAAAAAATAAAATGGAAAACTTTGAATATATATTTCAACAATTTCAGCCAAGAAATAGAAATCATTTTGTTTTCCTAACAAATTAAGATTTCATAGACAAACGAGAGCAGTAAGGGTGGCACAATATATTTACCATTATTAGATTTTTTTAAAGCAGGGCACACCCAAAAGCAAAGTTATTTTGATCTACAAAAACTGTGGAGACTGGAGAAGGAGACATGCTCTGTTATTTGATTATTAAGTAAACTTTGCAATCTCCATTGTATGGGTGGCATTATGACACCAGCTGGCTCCCGAGAGGAGGTGAAATGCTGGAGACAAAGGCGGTGAAACAAAATTCAAGTCCACAAACATTTACTGAGCATTTTTTCTGTGGATGGCTCTGTGCCAGAACCCATGGGGAACACAATTATGAGAAAACATCATCCCTGCCCACAACCTGTTTAAAATCAAAAGAGGCAGAATTATGCAAACAATTTACCCTAATTCGAGCCATGAATGATGAGCTCAAAAAGAAGGGAAAATATTAACACCAGCAGCAGACCCAGGAGGGGAAACCAATAGTTTCATCGGGGCCCCGTGTAATAGACAGAGGAGCACTTATCCCAACCCCGTTGGGCTCAGAGACCCACAAATGCTCTACGACCTCTGCCAGCCCAGTTTTCCAAAGATACTGAATGTGCCAAGCTAAACAATTTATATCTTAATGTGCCTTCCCTGCCCCAGACCTATCTCCACCTCTCTTCACGCAATTCAACAAACAGCAGTTGATCACATACTGCATTCAAAGCCCTGGCCTGAACACTCTGTGGAAGAAAGAAACTCATTAGACATGGTCCGTGCCCTCAAGGAACTCACGAGCTGGTGAGGAAATACAGAAGAATCCATCCACTAGGCATTCATTCAACTGACATTGATTGAAAATTTACTATACATCAGGTATCTACAGACATGCTGAGGCTTCAGAAATGAGCAGGACATGGCTGAGTTCACAGTCCAGAGCAGAAGACAAGCATAATACCGAGTAAGCACCACGCAGCATGGTGAGGGCGAAGGAGAGGTATGTGCACCACGAGCTTTAGGAAAAGAGGTTACTCGGAGGAGAGGGGGTCGCTTATCAGGGATGACATGGGAAGGGCACCTCTACAACTAATAATTATACTTCTGACTCGAATACGTGCAACACACCGTGAGAGGGTCCCTAGGAGTATTCTGAGCAAAGCCCAAGCCTTGAAGGCAGGGCAGAATGTCTTCTAATTGCTTGGATGACTCACAGACCAACCAGTGGATCAGATGTGGGAGAAACCTTAGAGAAGGTCGCACATGGCGAGCAGCAGAAGTAGGACCAGAACCCAGAACTCCAGACAACCAGATAGAAGGTGGTCCTCTGCAAGCCCACCATCCTCCTCTGGGTCTGTGAATGAGCTGGCCACCCCCAGCTATGCCACACGGCCACCCCAGGCTAGCAGGGGGCTGAGGAACCATTTCAGCAAGATGCTCAGACAGGGGCTAAGAGGTTCCCACCTCGGCAATGTGGACCTTCTGTTATTGTTGTCCTGAGGAGACATGCTTGTACTTAAACACTCCCAAGTAAAAGCCATTCCCAGCCTTCCTGCATAAAAAGATGTGAACCTGAACTCAGATTAGAGTCAGTATGAACATTCTGGTTAACCTCCTTTCTCCACAGTGGGGAAACTGGGGCCCAGAGACACTGAGGTCACTCTGCCCAATCACACCACAGGTGAGACAACAATCGAACTAAGGATCAAGCACATTAGACTAAATGCTCCCAGCTTAGTGGCCTATGACCTCATTTGCACAGCCCACAAGAGTGATAGGCACCAGGAGGGAAAGGATCATGCCAAAAGGATACATTAATAGACTATGCATGGGAGAGACAGATCATAGGAAATTAAGAAATAAAGGAAGAGAGAGAAAGAAACCATTTCACAACCCTTTTCTCGCAAGCTTCTCAAAGGGCCTTCTCAGATCTGGCCTTCTGCAACACCACCCCAAGTCCTTTGAGGTTTGCTCTCTAATTAACCTGCCCCAACTCGCACCATTTTTCTATCAGTATCCAACAGCAAAGGTGGGAGAGGACTGCCAATTTCTTGTGAATCCTGAAGATTTCCTATATGAGTCATGGAAAACTGAAATAACTTGGGAGGCGGGATGACTTTAGAAAGAAACACAGTTTTAAATCCGTTCCCACTAATTTGTTCCGCTGTGTGGTATAACTCTGGAAGACAGAAGAAATTAAGTTTCTAGAGTTGACGCAAAAATAGGAGTTTTTGTTAGGTTGTGTCGATTGTCACCGTGGCATTTCTTATTAGGATTCGTCTTACTGTCATTTTTTTGTTATATTAATTATAGTTTGATCAGTGTAGGAGCTATTTTGAATCCATGGGACTTTCCTAACCAGATTGTTTTGGCATTTTAAAGTCACTCACATCGGGGCCTAAACAATATGGCAAATATCTCTTTTTTTCTCTCCTTTATACTCAAATTCTAAACAAAGGAACCATCTGTTCTCTTTCTAAAAACATCGGCCCTTGTTTTCATTTTTCCCATAATAATGCCTCAAACTTATATCAAATTTTTCTCCAACTAGCTCATTAAAGCATTTTGTAGATATTGCCTCATTCATCTTCAACATCTCCCCCTATAAACTGGGAAGAAAGGGGAGATGTTTGCCAATTTTCAGTTAGATAAGTGATTTTTGGATGTTTAACGAATTTTGTACAAATGATTGCATATTAGCATCAGAAGGGACCTTGGCCATCACCTAGCCCTGTTCCCGCTCTTACATATGTAAAAGGGAGACCCAGAAAGGAGAAGTCACTTTGTGTTCTATTTGCGTAGTTAGCTGTCTACCTCTGACTGTAAGCCGCGAAGGTAAGAACCGTGTCTTATACATTTTTGTGTCTCTGGGCCCTGAGGTGTAAAAAGGGCTCATTTAAATATTTGTTGAATAAATGAAAATGTTTGCGAATAGTTCCACAGGTGGTTGTGGCAGAGCTGGGGTCAGCTGAGCTCAGCTCTCCTGCCCTCTTATTTAGCATGTTATTTTAATAATACCATAGAGACCTGAACCCAAGATGAAGTAAATAAAGAAACCCTCAGAAAAGGGTTAGGAGGAGGGGAGAAGGGATGAGAAACAGGCCTGTGTATATAGGTAAGAAACATGTTGAACAAATCCAGTAGGAATCACCAAGTTTGGCCACTGGCCATGCCAAAACTTGACCCATGTTCAGACTAACTCTGTAAAAGCTCTGCATTCCTTAAGTGCTCCACATATTTGGGGATTTGATGGAGCCAGTCCTTAAACATTACCCAACTGGAAGAAACGATGTGTCTTAGTGCCAAAGGACGGCATGTCTTCATTAACACCCCCGAGCCCAATAAGGGAGCATCCTCTACCCTGTGGTTTACTCTCATCTCGCACTGTAACTCGAGAGCACTTGCAGTCTTCAGGATCATGAAATCCACCAGCCTAGAGTTTTCCAACAAGCAGAGAGGTCACTGAAATCAAAACCTTTCTTCCATGGGCCTCGCTGGAAATCAGCAACTCGTTTGGCATGTTTTTCTTATTTTCAGAATGCCCTATTCACCACCACTACTTCCTTGAAACTAAAGGAAAAATAAATTGTTTCTAGAAAAGCAAGTTAAATGTGGGATTCTGTCATCTGAATTGCTTCTACAGTAGTAGTTCTAACAAAGTCAATAACTCCCTGAAGATTCTTCAAAAATAGATTGTCTGCACAGACGAGAAAGCTGGAAGATCGAGGAGACAAGAATAATACTTTTTTTAAGTAAAAGAAAAAAGAAAAGAAATCACAGAGCCAAAGAGAACTCAAGTATATTATAACATGGTCTCACAGAAAGTGAATTAATGACAGATATGAACAGGAAACAAATTAGTTAAAAAATACCAACAAATCAACATAAATGAACTTGCAAATAATTCTGATGATTTTTTGGTCCTTGGGGGAGGTGGGTGAGGATGGGAGGGGAGGAGAAAAAAAAACATGGCGAACAAGTACGTAGACACAAACCCCTGACATGCTGTGTCTCACAGGGACACAGAGGCTGCCACTGGTGTCTGAGATTGCCCAGCACGTGGTGGGAAGCATTTATATCAAGCCATGCTGTATCAGTGGGAGAAATGGACAGCATGTACTTCAGGGCACACGGCTGCAGCGAGGCCCCTGCACAGACGGCAGACACAGCAGGTTGAATTCATGCTATATCTGTAGTCCTGTACTCACTCACCACTCTCTGCTGCTGGAGGCCTTCAGCATCAAGGCTGTCCTCAGGACCATTTATCATTCTCAAAGCCACTACACAGAATGGTAACCCTCTCCCGATATATTTCTGACAAAAGTTTGCCCATTTCATACATATGGACCTTCCTGCTCTCAGGCTACGTCCAAAAATATCAACTAGGACTTTGCATACATACCCTATAATCCAGTGTCTTAACATTCTACATTTAAAAGTGAAAGAGTCCTACATTTAAGAACATACAACAGATCCACAAAATGTTACTTAACTGGCCTTGATCTCCAAACCTAACTTTTTCAGAGGATCATTTGTGAGCTAGCAAGTGGGGAGGCCGGTTAACTAAGTGTTCATCTCATGTCTGATTATGTGTCTGTCATGTCTGCTAGGACAGAGAAGTCCTGCGCTTGGAGCTCTGACAGCCCCTGACGTCTCCCCCTGCCAAAACCACGTCTGAGGAAAGAACCCCAAAGAAGGCAGACACTTCATCTCACATGAGCAGTCCTACTGGTTGACCAGTAAACACGATTTAATAGTGATGATTTGTACTTTTCCAAATAAAAGTTTCTATCAAAGGATGTTGCTGGTTTGATATTCTAACTACTCAATTAAAGTTGGATGATTTGGGGCAAGGCTCTCAGCCACTCTGGACATCAGTTTCTTTTTCTCCAAAATAAAGAAGTCAAATTCAATTAGTGTTAGACTTCCTTCTGGCTCAGAAATTCTGTGCCTAATTATGAAGTTCCTACTGCCAAGTGGTCTGCCCTCTCCCCCTTAGTTTGTCCATCTCCACTCCACCCTCTCTGTCTCATGCACTCACACACAGACACACACACACACTCTCACCCCCAACTCTCACTCCTATCAAGTCTACAACCTTGTTACACAGCTACCAGCAATTCCTACCCATATTCCTCATCACTGCTTCTCTAACATTTGATACCAGAAAGACTTTTAAATTAGCTTATGAGAAAAAAATGAGACACACAGACATCACCGACATATAGACCTCACCTTGAGATGAGATCCTCTGTGGGTTCCAGCAGTGTCTCCATCACCCCAGGCCACAGAGGCAGCCATCTGCCAGGGTCCCAGCTGCTCAGGTCCAATCTCCACCTCTTACTCTCTGAGACCTTGAACAAGTCATTTTACCTCTCTGGGCCTCAGTATCCCTAACTTTAAAGTCAGGTGTTTGAGATATAATAAATGCCAGAGTGTCTACCAATTCTGACATCCTCCTCTAGAGCTCTGAAATTTCATTAGAAATCAAAGCAAACACCCACCAAAGCCCTCTATCTGGTACTGGTGTTTACCCACGGGCTCCCAGATAAATGGAAGTGACTTTTTGCATGATCTTACACAATAAATAATAATAGCACATCAATAGGGGCAAATACTTCTAATTTGTGTTTGTTTATTTGTTTAGTTCCAGGCTAAAGAAGTTGTAGGCACCACCTGCCAAGGGCCTTTGGAGATTCCATGATGCCCTTTTGTTTTTTTTACAATGGGCCAGAAGTTCAGACACTAAAACGGTGGAACTGGAAACCACACAGTAAAAATATGGAGCCTGAAATATTGAGAAAATGATTTAAAGAAAATAATACCACATCCCTCTTTAATACCTTTTTTTTTAACCAATAATGATAGTAAGAAGGGGTAATATAAAGTAAAAAATAAAATTGAGCGCAGAGAAGGCTCATTTGCCTAGGATCCCTTTCAGCCGTGTAATCGGCACGAACAGCAAAGACTGTAATACTCTTGTTTCTATTTGTTGCCCTCGACTGACATGGTTGGTCGTTTGTTTTGTTTTAAATAAAATGGGGAAGCAACAAATATATTAAATCCATCTGCAAAAAACCCATATTTGCATGTGGAAAACAAATAAGTGGCTGCCTGAATGGGTGATTAGGCATGCAATTGCCCATTTGCACGCGGGGCCCCAGCCTCCCTGCAGGTGTGACTGTCACAGGAGCAGAGAATCGGAAAGGAGGGTCCTCCGTCACGGAGGGTGACAGATAGGAGAGAAACCGGTACCCTCCGCAATCGGACTTGTTCTGAGCCACCCACCGCTACTGTCCCAGTTCCCCATCCACTGCCCCTGTATCTTAAAGCTGAAAACCAGAAATACCTTTTGTCATACTTTTGTTAGATTCCTGCAGATTCTTTAAATCACAAAGTTAATTTTTTTTTCTGATCATCTTTAACATGTGCTTAACAAATATTTGTTGTTGCAACTATTTTTATGACCATGAGTGACTTCCTCTCCTACACTCTTCACCTCAGTCACTCCACTCCAGCCACACTGGCCTTCTCACTTTTCTGGAATGTACCAAGCACGCTTCGGCCTCAGAGCCCTTGCAAATACTTTCTCTCAGCCCGAAACATTCTTCCTCCTCTTATCTGCGGCTGACTGCCTCACTTCATTCAGGTTCCCCCTCACGCGTGATTTATCAGTAAGATCTTCTCAGACCAATGAATTGAAATCTCTCTTCTCCACCCTCTGTGCCCTTAACCTGCTTTATTTTTCTTCTGAAAATAGATTAAAACCTAAATATTATATATTTACTCATTAATTTGTGTTTTGTCTGCCGCCATCAAATAGAAGGTTTGTATAATTTTGTTTACAGTTCTATTTCCAAGTGTCTAGCACACAGTAGGTGCTCAATAAACAGCTGTTAAGTCAATGAGTCATCATTATTTGCAAACCACTACAGTAGGCACCATAGGTCCTCTTGTGGAATAAGACAGGATTCATGCTACTAAGAAGCTTCTATAATCTAGTGGAGAAGGAAGACTGAAAATCTGCTTATATAGCAGAACAAAGAATTGAATGTTCTACTGCATGTATAAACAAAGCACTCTGATGGTACAGAAAAAGCAAACTGCTGACAATGGGGGGGGGATTGAGGGAGACCAACAGAACATGAATTCTCTGGAACTATCTTGAAAAGAAGCACAGAAACCATCTTCAAAAATACATTCAGTACAAAAAAGTACTAAGACATCCTCAGTTAGCCTCCATTCTTTCATCAATAATGCTAAGTGGAAGAAAAGATTGCCCAAGATAAGTCAGCATTTATGCGTGCCAAGATCATAGAGAAAGAAAGAATCACTTTGCTCCACAAAGCCCTCATTTTAAAATAGAAATTATTTAAATGCACACAAAACGTGTCTTCAGAAAATTCCAGACTCTCAGGACAAGGAGGACCATAAAGGGCATCCAGTCCAACTTCTTATCCCTTCTACAAAGGACCCGTCAGTATCAGCCGCTACCTAATACCTGCAGCGATGGAGAACACAGACCCCTCGAAATGGCACATTCTACTTGTGGTCTGCTCTTGATACTGAGGTTCTTCCTCACACTATCTTTATGTTGCTTCTATCCACTACTCCCAGAACTCTTTCTGAGGTCACAAAGAGCAAGTTTGTGCCCTCTTCCATGGCAGAGTCGCACTCTGCTCTCTCCTCCTCCACCCCCTTTCTCTCTTCTCCACACTAACCAACTCTTTCTTTCATCCCTCAAAGGTTCTGGTTTCCAGTGCCATCTAAATTGCCCTCTTCCTTTCCCTCCTCTATCTCTGTCTCTCACTCTCCCAGGACTTTTTTTTTTTTTTTTTTTTTGGACCTGACCTAGTGCTCAAGAAATTCAGCACTCTGCTGAGATCTAAGCATTTTTCCTGGGGTCGAGGGGAGGGGCACAGAGGATCAAAGGATTCATGGGTTAACTCTGTGAGCCCTGACCCAATAAAGCCATTGCAGAGTCACTTAACTTTTTGACCTTGACCTTGAAATGCCAACTTCGACATAAGTTAGAATAGCGCGGACATTATAACTCCTTGAAAGCAAAGAAGACAAAGAGGTGAAAGACATCTCCTGACCCCACTCCAGCTCAAGGACATACAGAACTTCGGGAGTCTTGTGCCTCCAATAAACCACAGCCCCTGTAGTCCCGTTCGTCCCAGCTTCTCAACTCCCACAGCCAGCCTGCATGGATAAATGTGAGATTAAAATAGGTAGTTTTTTGGTTTTTTTTTCTTGTGAGGAGATCAGCCCTCTGCTAACATCTGCCAATCCTCCTCCTTTTTTTGCTGAGGAAGACTGGCCCTAGGCTAACATCCGTGCCCATCTTCCTCTACTTTATATGGGACGCTGCCATAGCACGGCTTGCCAAACAGTGCGTCGGTGCACGCCGGGGATCCGAACCAGTGAACCCCAGGCCGCTGCAGCAGAGCGCACGCACTTAACCGCTTGCGCCACTGGGCCGGCCCCTAGAATAGGTAGTTTTTAACCATCTCTACACCTGAGAATTGGGTTCTAGCCACTGCTTGCCACGTGACCTCGGGCATGACACTTAAAGTCAGCAAATCAAAGTATCCCAGAAGGTAAAACAAAAAGAAATCTAAATCATCTAGTCTAAAAATAGCCAAGAGACCTCTTGCATGCTTCCATGCTCCCTTCCCCACCCATAGCCACGGCAGATACTGCTAAATGATCATGGACTCCTTCCTACTCCATCAGGATACAGCTTCAGAATCCTTCTCAACACAGCATCTCAAGGAGCCACTACCAATACACCATGTGGCCAAATGAAATGAAAGCAAAACCACTCATTCTTCAGATGAGGAAAACTGAAGCTGAAAGACAGGCCATGACCTTCCCAGGTCTCAGCGTAGTCTCCGGGCAGAACTGGAACTACAAAGGCCCCTTCCCCCATTCTCCTCAATCACTTCTCTTCTAACTCTGATATTCTGTAAACATTCACTGCAGCGGAGATGAGGAGCTTGCAATCATATTAAATTCTATAAGAAATAAAGATAAAGGCAATCTGAGTAGGGGGCAGAAGCGTCAGAGAAGGCCTGGAGGCAGAAGTGCATTTGAGCTGGCCTGAAGACATCGGCGATCTGTAGCAACCAGTGTGGTATATCCGTCTTTAGCAGAAGAAAATTCAGGATTGGGAAGCATTTCCAGTAGAAGGAACAGCATAAGCAAAGGAAAGGTGAAGACTTTGTGTGCTGAGAGGAGGCTGTGGGCTGCTGAGCAGAGCAGTAGCCATCACAGAAGCCATAGAGTGCCGTGGGGGGAGGAGAGATACAGAAGATGACAAGACAAGATTAGAAGAGTAAACCAGAGTCTTGTTTTAAAGGCTGATTTTTTTTTTAATTGACTTAAAGGCCTTAAGACTCATAAATGGGAAAAGAAGACAAGAAAAGAGTGGAGGGAAACAGAGAATGTATCTCTATCCTCAATGAAAAAATAGCCTTGCTATAAACTGTATTACAGGAACACTTTCATTATGTAAAAGCCTATTTTGTTTTCATGTCATTCTTAGATTACATCATAGAGTGGCTGCAGCCGTCTCGTACCATATTATAAATAAATCACTAGCTTAATCATAGAATGAGCCAGGGCCCTAGATTTAAAAGGAAAATATTAGATCATTTTTAATAACTGATATAACTCAAGCCAGTCACCATTGAAGCAGGGTGAGGTGATGTCATCCTAAAGAAGTCCAAAGAGGAACCAAAGAGGGTCAGTGCTGGGCACGTTCCAGCGAAGCTTCCATTTACAAAGGGCAAGGCAGCTGATGGCAGCTGAGTGGAGCTCACCCTAGACAATCTTGTCTTGAAAACCAACGCTGTTCAAGTAGGAATGCCCAAAAGGCCTTCCTCATGAAACATAGTGCATGAATATTTTGTTCCCAGAACTACTATATTTCCAAATACCAGACAACGTGAGCATATTATGGTGTCTGTATTCATGTCTTGGGAGCCATTGAGCAAAATTAAAAATGTTAAGGCTTTTAGTTTATTCAGGAAAACATGAAATCTGGGTGACTGATATGCAAATGCTGCAGGTCTAGTCCCAGTTGAGTACAAAGTGGGGACACTGAGATAAGAAAAGAACTGAGAGTGGTTTCTAGCAAAGGAGATCGGAAACTAACTTGAATGGGCACCAACTACGTACTAAGTACCATACTCAATAGGCACTTTATATACATTACACCGCTTTGTGAGCACAAAAGAATCTGTGAGGTAGGCACTATTCACCCCATTTTTTTTCAGATATGGAACCCAGTTTAAAAATAATTAAGTGACTGAGGTAAGATTACACAACTAACACCTAGAAGTCTTGGTACTCCAAATTCTAATTTACCATGTTGCCTTCATCTAATTAAAACTATTTCCTACTATGGACTTTCAATAAAAATTAAATAATAAGAAACACTTTGAAAGCACTAAAAGTATAAAAATATTGAGAGTCAAAAGGGGCAATGGAGCTGGGGGAGTATTAACATTCTGGCCAGTGACAGTGGCAATGACCAAAGCTGGATTTCCTTATTTTGGCTGTAGGGCTACTAAAGAGCTTGATCATAATTTTACATCTCCCATTTCCATTAATTTTTTAGGAATGTTAAGGTAGACTCTAAAGGAACCTGTCATCTTCTATAAAATGTACTGCCGAGCTTGGTTTTATAAAAAGACTATTTTGGTGGGGAGAAGAAACGGATGCCCTGGAAAAGAACTTTCTGCCAGACAGAAGGTATTCGCTGAGGTTTTATGTCTGATTCTGTCAGTCTCACAGTAACGTTGTGTATTGGCTCACTGTTCTTAATACAAATGTTATTCATAACTGCAGAGACACACTGTCTGAGCCAAGTAATACCGATTTATGCAACTTTTCAGGACACAGCATGACTCAACAGGAGACACAGACCCTGAAATTTAACTAAAGGGACAATATCAAGGCTCAGGACTCCAAATTTTTTTTTTTCAATTTATTTTCCCCCAAAGCCCCAGTAGATAGTTGTGTCATAGCTGCACATCCTTCTAGTTGCTGTATGTGGGACGCAGCCTCAGCAGGGCCGGAGAAGCAGTGCATCGGTGCGCGCCCAGGATCCGAACCCGGGCCGCCAGTAGTGGAGCGCGCACTTAACCGCTAAGCCACGGGGCCGGCCCAGGACTCCAAATTTTGACCTATTTTCCCCAATCTGTTTCTGGGACAGGATAGAGGCTGCAAAAAGCAGATAAGAGATGCCTACCAGTTGTATAGACTGATTCTGAAGCAGAGACTGGGAGGACAGATAAAGGGGAAGCATTGGACCAGAGTCAAAGGTGTTTTAGATGGTTCCTCCCATGGCTACCCATGGCTCCACAGCCCTGGAAGAGTCTGTCTCCTCTCCAGTCTTGGTGTCTCACCCGTACAAGCAAAGAGCTCAAGCAAGAACATTCAAACATTTCCATCAAAGCATCTCTAACTGGTAAGGAAGGTAAAATGTAGAGTATGGGAGCAGTAGTTGAAAACTTGTGTTTTTCCCCTGAAAGGCCATGCCAGTTTTGCATTCTGTGCAATTATATATATCAATGCTTATATTCAGATTTTAAATGGAGTTTTCCCCAAAAAAGCCTTCAAGTAAAATTGATCCACAGAGGTGTGTTGAGTTTATTCAGTGGCTCTGTGTAATTCCTACTCCCACCTTAGCACATACCATGTAACCTAGGGTATCTGTGGTAGGCAGCCCCTAAGATGGCCCCCTATAACTCCACCTCCTGATATTCATGCCCTTATGCAATCCCTCCCTTTAACTGTGGGCTGAATTTAGGGACTTGCTTTTAGCAAATAGAATGAGGCAGAAGGAATGGTCTGTCACTTCAGGATTAGATTACAAAAAGGCTGTGGCTTGCATCCAAGGGACTCTCTCTTGCTCACTTGCTCTGAGGGAAGCCAGTTGCCATGTTGTGAGCTGCCCCATGGAGAGGGCCACATAGCAAGGAACTGAGGGCAGCCTCCAGCCAACAGTCAGCAAGGAACTGAAGCCCTCAGTCCAATATCCACAAAGAACTGAATCCTGCCAACAATCATGTGAGTGAGCTTGGTAGTGGGTCCTCCCCAGCTGAGCCTTCAGATGAGATTGCTGGTCCAGTAGACACCTGGACTGCAACCTCAGGAGAGACCTTGAGGTAGTCATCAAAGCTGCCCCCAGATTCTTGACTCACAGAAACTGTGAGATAATAAATGTTTCTTGTTTTAAGGAATTAAGTTTGGGGTAATTTGTTATGCAGTAATAGATAATGAAGGTAGCATCCAAATTTGAGAGGCCCAGCCCTGGATTATTTTAATGACCCCTGTTCAGCTCCACTATTTTTCATGAGGCCTAGGAAGTAGACTATAAGAGATTTGCTATCAGGAACTCTTGAAAAGAACCCTTGTCCCCCAGGACGTAGAGATGCTTTCCAGCTTGGTGATATATAACCATGCATGCTCTGGCCACACAGAGTTGACCATGGAAATAATGTAGGTCGAAGTAACGTAGCACTTTCAGCAGCAGCATATTGATACGAAATGAACTGGAGACTGAACCACACATAGAAGATGAGAGACTCCTTACCTGCCCAGCTGTATTCTGCTAAGAGCTACATCCGCCCTCAGAACCTGTCCACCCCTAGTGGGCCAATCTATGTCCACAGGCCCACCCTACCAAGCCTAAGGGGTTGGCTCTATGGCTCACTGAGAAGTTCTCAGATCAGATCCCTTCCTCCTGGAAACCTCCCCCAATGTTCCCAATTCTTTCTACTCTCCAAACCTTTCATCTAAGCGCCATGAGATCTGAGGCTCTAACTTACCTCGATTTCCCAAGCACTTAATAGGAGGGCTGAAAGATATCTACTGATTAACAAATGTGTGTTGTAAACAGTACCTTTCTAATGTGTAGTTCTCATGTGTGTATCTTTCTCTCCAACTAGACTATAAGCTTCTCAAGGTCAGGGACTATGCCTAATTTGCCATGGCATCCAAAGGATCCAGAGGTTCACTGACTTCCAGATGAATACTGGGATCAGAGCAGAGAACAAGCACACACTCTGTTAACCAAGGGTCAACATCTGGCAGCAATCTACAAAGAACTCATGGGGCTCTCCATCCACTTGGCATCAGACCCCTTCTACCACACAGTAAGCTATGAGGGAGAACCTGAGAATTCCTCTGACCTCCAAGGGTCCTCCCCAAGGTAGAGTAGAGGTATCTGCACTGTGCTGAGGTCAGGAAATAGAAGTGTGTGGAATTAGGAGGAAGAAAGCAAAAGAGAGAAAGGGAGATAGCTCTACTTTTTACTTTCATGGACAGCAAACACCTCCTACAAGACATCCCTGGGTTACAGAAGAGGCACAGAGCCTCAGGAGGCTGGCTGGGTCCCTGCTCAGACTTAGTAAGTCCTTTTGTAATTTTCGAAGCGATAATATAAACGTAATACAAGCTGGCTAAGCAAATCGTCACACAGGCCCAGAAACACCTGACCAAATAAATGTAGGGAGCCAAGATATTCACCTCTGAAAGTGAAGTGGAAGTGACCAATGCTTGGCTTCCGGCAGAGACTAACACCTGATTCTTCTGAGGACCAAAGAGGAAATATTAAAACTGAAAGCCCTTGGCTACTGTCAACAATTGTACACTAGTATCAACTGAGGGAAATAATTTCCTTCCTGACTCCCACTGGGCCAGTCACGCCTGGAGCAGAAGGTGTGATTATCTCATCAAACAAAGCAGGAACCAACCGTCTAGACTGCAGCTTCTAAGAGATTTCTCAAGTACTGAGACATCCTCAGTCTCAGAATCCACCCCCCTCCACCTCCTGCTGCCTGGAGCAAAAACAAACGTGAAAAGTAATAGTAATACACAATTTCATTTCAACTTCAACCACCATCATCGAGTTTCCAGATCTAGCTCCTTTCCAAGACTGAGGACAAAGTAGTGCCCATCCAATCCTGGGATGATGAGGGTGCAGGGTAGGGAGGAAGGACATGCACTGAGCATATAGTGTGCACCCAGCACAGTGCTGGAGACTGCACATTACATTGTCATACTTTTCTTTATATTCAAGATGAGTCTTTAACCTAAAGAAGAAAACAACTGTAATAACCTATCACATACGGATCACACTTTACAGTTTGCAAAACAGGTTGGCACCTACCAACCCATTTGCTCTAAACAAACATGAGAGGCAGGCAGGGCAATGATGATTATCCCTAATTCTCAGATCAGGGAAATGAAGGCAGAGGGATGTTGTTTTTCTAGGATTGCACATCTCATAATTGGCAGACCTTCTGATACGCCATCCCACCATACTTACTGCCTTTTTACACACTCACAAACTTCTTAGGCCATACTAGTCCCAAAAGCCTCTTTCTGTCCAGTCATTTGTTTCATTCTCATAAAACCATGCAGTCCAGCCTCATCTGTGCTAGAATTCCTAAAACTCTCCAACAGAGAATTGGCCAGTGCCTGATGGAACACCCTCAGGGAAAGAGACACTCCTATCTTTGGATTTATTCTTTCTATCCATGAAAATGCACTGTGCACCTACTGTGTGCCAGATCCCACTAGCCTCTGGGGATACACACGTGACAAGAGAAGCTGTCCCTCTTCTGACCAGGTTTTATATTCTTGAACACCATAACCATGTGTGCCCTGCATCCTGCCTTCTCCAAGGTCTCATTCCCATAACAGATCCTGGCGAGACAACATTTCCGGTCATCTCAGCATCCTCATCTGAAGAGTCCAGCTGGCTAATGTCTCTTTCCAAGGATGAGGCAAAGACTAAAGTCCAACACTCTAGGGGCACTCTGACATGAGGGTGAGAAGGTTCCTAGTCACCCACATAACTTTAGCCCTCAGTCCCTCTCCTAACAACAGACAGATATTCTTTTGAGGGACCACCTCGTCTCCACTGAGTAGCTGCCATGAGGTTTGAGTGGGATTGTTTCCAAATTCAGAGTAGAACCCAAATTCGTACATGCCAATTAGCATAGTCTCCTCCTCATGGCCTCAGTGTCTGGTGCAGGAATGTGCTGTAACCTAAGTCTGCGGGGATATGGCAAACAAGGCTCTCTTCCCCCAAATGGGAAGGAGGCAGCCTACAGCCCAGGTTGCAGCAGGCAGCCAGCCACCTCATGACCATAAGGTGACACATCTTGAGGATGAAGCCAACACACAAAAGAAGGTAGGGCAAGGAGCACTGCAGAGAAAAAGAGCTGGAGTCCTTCTCAAACTGGGCCTGAAGCCCAACTTACCTCTGGACTTGCCTGTTTCCAGCAGGATCCCCCACCCACTTTGTTCTAGATAACATACTTGCTTGAGGCAAAATGTTCAAGACCATATTTGAAATTTTAACAGACTAAAATGTTCAAGAGTCAAAGCCATGGTTTCCAGCCTTTTGTCTTACACAGATCCATAGGTGCACAGAAAGTCAGTTGTTCTTTTCAGATACACTGATTAAGAAAAGAAAAGGTGGTAAAATGTATCTATAAACTCAGCCACACTTTTAAATGAAGTTAGGTTTTATCAATCACAAAAGCATCTGCTCCATTTTGGAAAACTACAACATAAACATGGCAAGGTATATTATTTGTTCAATATAAAGCTAGTGCTTGGGACACATATGGACTAGCCCTCAGGATGAAGACCACAGATCTAGAATTCTAAATGGAGCCTTTCTCAGAATTCCCCAGCTATTTTCCTCAGATGTCCCCACAGCCCAGGGTAGCCCACAACTCTGATTCTTTTCATCACCCCCATTTTTCAGGACATGATGTCCTATTCTTCCTGTTAAACACAGAGGAATTTCAAAACACAAAGGAAAGCTTATCTTACCTAGTCACCATTTCCCTTTCTGAGTGTGCAACACGATTCAAACTCAGGTCTCAATGGAACTCTAACAGTCTCCTTAAGACACAGGTTCATACCCTTTCCCTAAGCAAATTTAGCCTCCCCTACCTCAAAGGGTTGTTATGAAAATAAAATGGGATCACAGAAGAAGAAGTACCTTGCACAGGGGTAAGCAAGAGCCACTCAAAAATATTACATTCTTTCCTTGCAAATGCCCATAACACTGTTCATCGAGATTCTCATTTTGGTCTTTCAGTTTCAAGAACACTTCCCTCCATGCCAAAGGAGAAAGAAGGAAGCAATACACTTATTGGCAACCCGAAATCATCATTACTCCAAGTTTTCTTCCAATGTCTCTTCATGCCACCTTCCAAGAGCTGAGTCCTGCCTTTGCTTTGCCACACATTTTATTAACATTATTATATTTTGTCCATCGCCAATGAAGTCTTATCTCGAGAAAAAAAAGGAAGAACATTTCGGTTCTTCTCTAGTTCTTAGTCCATCCGTTACTAGTGCCCGTGCTTTAAAAGGAAGCCACTGAGTTTTAAAACTCATTAAAACATACACATTGATTATAAAAGGGAAAAGTCTTCTTTTCTGCATAGGACTCACCAATTGAGGAAAAATATCTTCCCTCCAATGACTGCCCAGTAGAACAATGAAAAAGGTGCTAGACTGGGAATCAGTTGACTGGATTCTGTCTTCGGTTCTCTTTCTGAGTCTCAGTGTTCCCACCTATGGAAAACTGGAGAAGGATGTTGCTTATGAAACTCTAGGATCTTACCAGCTTTAGAAGTCCCAGATTTATGAAGTCACTGGTTAAGGCTATCCCGGGAATAATGCCAGGCTTAAAACTCACAAATCTAGTGGTTTACCTTTATACCTCCTAAGCCCTCAGTCAGCTCCTGGCACTTCTATTTCACTAAGTTTCTCAGAATGATAGGGAAAGAGGATGCTGGTACCCTAGTGTTCATACCTCAGCTCTCCGGAAAAACAGCTTCATTGTAATATCAGACATGAAAGAAACAGATCAGTTAGTTAGACTCTCACATTTTTACCAAGGAAAAAATTAACAGCAAAATCTGAACTCCAACAAAAAAAGAGACAAGGTATATGAGTTTGGAGACAAATTTCTAACTGTGGGACCTAGTGACCCCTGTGAACCTTAGTTTCCTTTCCAGAAAAATGAGAGCCAGTGAGCAGCAGAGAGCTGGATGATCTAGACATTTCCTGATAAGTCTCCATTACAGGTTTTATTTCATTAAGAGCTATTACTATTTTGCTAAGGATTATGCAATATATATTCCAACAGACAAGAATGCCAAGGCAGCAGGCTGTTATAAAATATGTGTTTTGTATATGCAGGAGAATCCACATACCAGAAAAACTGCTACTCCCATTTTCATTGTTGTCATTTTAAACATTATTTAACCAATCACACAATTGTTTCATGTATATTATCTCATTCAGTCTTTAAATACCCATATAAGCTCAAAGTTGGGTGGGACTTTAAAAACGATCCACCTCAACTCTTCCAACTGATAGGAGGAGAAGCTGGGGCCAGAGCAGGGAAATGGTGACTCCAGGAGCCCACCATTAATGGCAGGGCTTGCTCCAATGGACCTAGTTATAAGCCACTTTAACAGAGGAGGACACTGACACTCAGTGGGGCAGAGAGACTTGCCCTCGGTCACACAATCACCTTTGGAGCAAACCAGGACTTACATACTCAGGCCTCTGACCATCTGCTTCCAAGCTCTTGCAATATAGCCAAATGTAAAAAGAAATTAAGTTAGAAAGATGGAGCATAATCAAGATGAATTCGCAAAGCAATGAGTTTCCTGAGAGCTAGTGGTCCTCAAGGACACTAGAATTCTCAAAGCCATTCCACTGAAATGAGAGAAAGGCATAATTTCAAACTTGCTGAGGAATGGACTGTTAGGAGGCCAACACTGGACCTGTGCACAGTGCAATCTCATAGAAAACAAAAAAACAGCCCCCACCCCAAGCCCAGGAAACCTCAGCTTCTCCTTGCAGAGGAAGATATAAATCAGAACGGTTTCCACAACAGCAGCAAAGGGCATCTGACTGCCCAGATTTCTCAACTTCATTGAAAGGTAAAGCTCTCCACCTTTGGCCCTGGGGGAATCTCTCATACACTTGCCCGCTTCCCTCAATGCACAAATCAAAGGGGTCTCCCTTTTCCACAGTCAACTTCTCTTTTAATAACTTTTTTCTTCTTTTCCATAAAGAGAACAAGCAGCTTTGCTAAAGAACCGCTGTGAAATGATTGAAGTTCCCATGCAAACAAACCATTAGCAGAGTTCAAATGCAATTTAAATTACCAGTTGTTAAAGCGCTCCTCAATTTCATGGTAAGTTTCCAAGGAGAATTACATGCTATATACTATTTAATTGGTTGTTTTCTATTTTTTAACATCCATTTATCCCCCCCTTATATTTTAGAAGTGTCTATAAAAGCTTCCCTTTAAAAAATTATACATTGTTGAATAGATTAAATCTAAAGATTGAAAAGTATCAGAGAAACAGCTGCAGGATTACGCAGCTCAGCAGAAATTGATGGTTTTGACACCACAAAACATGCAAAATTTTAAAATCTTAGGAGTCACCTCATAGTGCCCTCACTCTTTACAGATGAAGACCCTGAGGCCCTGACAGGGGAAGGAGGGGTTGGCTCAAAGTCCTCTCACTGGTCAGTGACAGCTTCAAGAGGAGAATCATGGCTCCTAACTCCCACCACCACTGGTTGGAGGAGATGATGGGAAATACTCAAGGCATTTTATTTTCCACCTATAATTTTTTAAAAGAAAATATGACCTCCTCTTCAAATACACTCCTGATCTCAAAAGCAGAGATGGGCAATGGCAACTATCTCCGCAAAACGTAGAAAAAGAAGTAAAGGCTGATGAATGACTGCAGTCAGAGGAGATCAAAATGAGCAAATTCTTGGCAGGAAAAGTCAAGACACTATTCTAGATTATTAAACAAGTTAATGGGACATCAAGAGTATTGACTTCCACTGCTTTATCTGGCCCTGGAGTAAGAGGATAAAGAATCAACAAAGTAAAGGCAGGTCTTGTCACATCTGTAAATGCAAAGAATTTCTAGAAGCCGTCATGAGTACAGAAGGAAGTTCAAGGCTTTGATATTGGACTTGTGCAAATTATTTAACCTCCCTGAGCTCAAGCTTCTCTGTCTTCAAAATGGGGCTAATACCACCTACCCATCAGGGTGTATATAATCATTTCCTGGGAATACCATATCCAGCATGCATAGCACAGAGCCTCCACACGATATGCATTAATTAACGTTTACCCTCTTGTCTTCCAAGGTTTCTATAATTTCTCAAAGCCTATAGCTCCGTGGTTCTAATTTATTTGGACTATAACTGAGTCTTATAAGTCATGTATGTTCCCTAAGTCGGTTAGATGCTATATGTCCCCCAACTATAAATTCAATTATTTTGTCACTCAAAAAATAAAATGAAATAAAATACATGCAGGAAAACTTACATATCCAAGCATTTTCCTTCAAAAGCAAACTTTTTGGAACTGCTATTTAAAAACGGCCTTTACAAATATATAGTGTAGGTAGTGGATCAACCACTTATAAAGCTAGTATGAGGGTCAAAAGACAAAAGTACTAAAATCATCTATACCTACAATAAGAGGTTAAAGGATACACAAAATTAAAAGAGGTAAAACATAATGTCAAAAACATAAAATGTGGGGTGGGCAGTAAAAATATAGGGCTTGTAGTATGAAGTCAAACTTAAGTGACCATCAACCTAACAGAGATTGCTATACACATAGGTTATTATATATGAATCTCATGGTAACCACAAACCAAAAACCCATCATAAATACACAAAAAATAAAGAGAAAGGAATGCAAACATAACACTAAAGTAAGTCATCCAATTGCAAGGGAAGAGAGCAAGAGAAGAAGAAAGAAACAGATAAGAACTACAAAAAAAATCCAGAAAAAAAGTAACAAAATGGCCATAAGTACATACTTATCAATAGTTACTTTAAATGTAAATGGATTAAATGCTCCAATCAAAAGACATAGGGTTGGGCCAGCCTGGTGGCGTAGCAGTTAAGTTCACACGTTCCACTTCGGCAGCCCAGAGTTCACCAGTTTGGATCCTGGGTGCAGACCTACTCCCCATTCATCAAGCCATCTGAGGCCGCATCCCACATAGAAGAGCTACAACTCTACAACTATGATATAAAACTATATGCTGGGGCTTTAGGGAGAAAAAAAAAAAAGAGAAGAAGATTGGCAACAGATGTTAGCATAGGGCCAATCTTCCTCAAAAAAAAAAAAAAGAGGAGAGATCTGCAGTGTTTAAAAAAAAAAAGACATAGGGTGGCTGAATGGATAAAAAGACAAGACCTATATAAATACTCCCTACAAGAGACACACTTCAGATCTAAAGACACTCCTGGACTGAAAGTGAAGGGATGGAAAAAGATATTCCATGTAAATGGAAACAAAAAGAAAGCTAGGGTAGCAATACTTATATCAGGCAAAATAGACCTTAAAAAAAAACAAGAGACAAAGAGGGGCACTATATAATGATAAAGGGAACAATCCAACAAGAGGATATAACCCTTGTAAATATCTATGCACCCAACATAGCAGCACCTAAATACAGAAAGCAAATATTAACAGACATAAAAGGAGAAACTGACAGTAACACAATAATAGTAGGGAATGTCAACACCCTACTTACATCAATGGATAGAACATCCAGACAGCAGATCAATACGGAAATACTGGCCTTAAATGACACATCAGACCAGATGGACTGAATAGATATATACAGAACATTTTATTCAAAAAGAGCAAAACATATTCTTTTTGAATGCACATGGAACATTCTCCAGGATAGATCACATGTTAGATCACAAACAAGTCTCAATAAATTTAAGAAGACTGAAATAATATCAAGCATCTCTTCCAACCACAACCGTATGAAACTAGAAATCAACTACAAGAAAAAAACTGGAAAAGTCACAAATATGTGGAGAATAAACAAAATACTATTGAACAACTATTGGCTCAATGAAGAAATCAAAGCAAAAATCAAAAAATACCTGGAGACAAATGAAAATGAAAATACAATATACCAAAATCTATGCATTACAGCAAAAGCAGTACTGAGGGGGAAGTTTTAGCAATCCAGGCCTACCTCAAAAAACAAGAAAAACCTCAAATAAACAATCGAACATTACACCTAAAAGAACTAGAAAAAGAAGAACAAAGCCCAAAATCAGTAGAAGGAAAGAAATAGTAAAAATCAGAATGGAAATAAAGGAAATAAGAGACTAAAAAGACAATAGAAAAGATCAATGAAACTAATAGCTGGTTCTTTGAAAAGATAAACAATTTTGACAAACTTTTAGCCAGACTTACTACGACAAAAAGAGAGAAGGCTCAAATAAATAAAATCAGAAATGAAAGAGGAGAAATTACAACAGATACCACAGAAATACAAAGGCTTATAAGAGAATAATATGAAAAGCTACACGCCAACAAATTGGATAACCTACAAGAAATGGATAAATTCTTAAAATCATACAACCTTACAAAACTGAATCAAGAAGAAACAGAGAATCTGTACAGACTGATCACAGTAAGGAGATTGAAACAGTAATCAAAAACCTCCCAAAAAATGAAAGTCCAGCACCAGATGGCTTCCCTGGTGAATGCTGCCAAACATTCAAAGATTTAATACCTATCCTTTTCAAACTCTTCCAAGAAATTAAAGAGGAGGAGATACTTCCTAACTCATTTTACGAGGCCAACATTACCCTGATATCGAAACCAGACACGGACAACAGAAAAAAGGAAAATTACAGGCCAATATTGCTGATGAACATGGATGCAAAAATCCTCAACAAAATACTAGCAAATCACATACAACAATACATTAAAAAGATCATACACCATGATCTAGTGAAATCTATTCCAGGGATGCAAGGATGGTTCAACATCTGCAAATCAATCAATGTGATACACCACATTAACAAAATGAATAATAAAAATCATATGATCATCTCAATAGATGCAGACAAAGCATTTGACAAGATTCAGTACCCATTTACGATAAAAACTCTCAATAACATGGGTACAGAAGGAAAGTATCTCAATATAACAAAGGCTATATATGACAAACCTATAGTTAACATAATACTCAATGGTGAAAAACTAAAAGTTATCCCTCTAAGAACAGGAATAAGACAAGGATGCCCCCTTTCACCACTCTTATTCAACATATTGTTGGAAGTCCTAGCCAGAACAATTAGGCAAAAAAAAGAAATAAAAGGGATCCAAATTGGAAAGGAAGAAGTAAAACTGTCACTATTTTGTAGAAGACATGATTTTATATACAGAAAACCACAAAGAATCCACCAAAAAACTATTATAAATAATAAATTAATACAGTAAAGTTACAAGGTACAAAATCAACACACAAAAATCAGTTGTGTTTCTATACACTAACAACAAAATAGCAGAAAGAGAAATCAAAAATACAATCCCATCTACAATTGCAAGAAAAAGAATAAAACACCTAAGAATAAATTTAACCAAGAAGGTGAAAGACCTGTACACTGAAAACTATGAAACATTGTTGAAAGAAATCAAAGAAGACACAAAGAAATGGAAAAATATTTTATACTCATGGACTGGAAGAATAAACACAGTTAAAATGTCTGCACTACCTAAAACAATCTACAGATTCAATGCAATCTCTATCAAAGTTCCAAGAACATATTTCATGCAAATACAACAGAGAATTCTAAAGTTTATATGGAACAACAAAAGACCCCAAATAACCAAAGCAATCTTAAGAAAAAAGAACAAAGCTAGAGGCATCACACTCCCTGATTTCAAAGTATACTACAAAGCTATAGTAATCAAAATAGCATGGTACAAGCAGAAAAACAGACACACAGATCAATGCAACAGAATCGAGAGCCCAGAAATAAACCCATATATCTATGGACAGCTAATTTTTGACAAAGGAGCCAAGAACATACCATGGAGAAAGAAAAGTCTCTTCAAAAATGGTGCTGGGAAAACTGGACAGCCAAATGCAAAAGAATGAAAGTAGACCACTATCTTACACCATACACAAAAATTAACTCAAAATAGATTAAAGACTTGAATGCAAGACCTGAAACCAAAAAACTCCTAGAAGAAAACATAGGCAGTACACTTTTTGACATCAGTCTTAGTAGTATCTCTTTGAATACCATGTCTCACCAGGCAAGGGAAACAAAAGAAAAAATAAACAAATAGGACTACATCAAACTAAAAATCTTCTGCATGGCAAAAGAAAACATTGACAAAACAAGAAGATATCCTATCAATTGGAAGAAGATATCTGCAAATCATATATCCAATAAGGGATTAATATCCAAAATATATAAAGAACTCATATAACTTAACAACAAAAAAACAAGTGGATTAAAACATGGGCAGAGGAGCTGAACAGACATTTTTCCAAAGAAGATATACAAATGGCCAACAGGCACGTGAAAAGATGTTCAACATCACTAATTATTAGGGAAATGCAGATCAATGCAAATCACCTCACGCCCATCAGAATGGCTATTACTACAGAGACAAGAAATAACAAGTGTTGGAGAGGATGTGAAGAAAAGGGAATCCTCATATGTTGCTGGTGGGAATGTAAATTGATGCAGCCACTATGAAAAACAGTATGGAGATTCCTCAAAAAATTAAAAATAGAAATACCATATGATCCAGCTATCCCACTACTGGGTATTTATCCAAAGAACATGAAATTAACAATTCAAAGAGATTTATGCACTCCTATGTTCATTGCAGCACTCTTCACAATAGCCAGGATTTGGAAGCAACCTAAGTGCCCATCAATGGATGAATGGATAAAGAAGATGTGGTATATATACAATGGAACACTACTCAGCCATAAATCTTGCCATTTGTGACAACATGGAAGGACCTTGAGGATATTATGCTAAGCAAAATAAGTCAGATGGAGAAAGCCAAATACTGTAAGATTTCACTCACATATGGAAGATAAAACAACAACAAACAAACACATAAATATAGAGAACAGGTTGGTCGTTACCAGAGGGGAAGGGGGGTGAGGGGACAGCAAAAGGGAAAAAGAAGCATATGTGTGTGATGACAGGTGACAACCAGACTTGGTGGTGAACACAATGCAGTCTATACAGAAGTCGAAATCCAATGAGGTACACCTGAAATTTACATAATGTTATAAACCAATGTTACCTCAAGAAAAAAAGTAAATTAAATTAAAATGGCCTTCAAATCCAGTTTATGAACCAGATAGTAGTAAAAATGCCAATTTAAGGTCCAAAACCTCATGTAAACTTTCCATCAATCCTATGAGAAAGACTTCCCAATTGTCCACTGAGGAAACTGATGGTCAAGGAGGTCAAGCAACTGCCCAACATTTTGGGGCTCGTAAATGATAAAGCCAGGACTTGAACCCAAGTCTTCAAAATGAAGCTCCACGGCCCGGGTTCTTACTTTGCAGTTTCAACTATACTACGGACAGCTATTCTGCTGGAGGCAAAAATATACCTAAGAAACTATTTTCACATTTTAAAGAGCTTTGGGATAAAAAAACAAAGCCTAAACTTTCAAACTAAAAACTGTGCACATTAGAAGCAGGTCGATCCTTCCTGAATTCCATCTTGCAGTTATGTTCTTAAGTGAAATAAAAAGTTCAGAGCCCTAGCACTAAGCAGAAATCTGCTGGGTATGTGGGAAACCGGCCTGAGAAAGGTTAGCAATGAGCTGATATCAGGCCAATTCAAAAACAGAGTTCAAATGGCTGGGCTCAAGATCAAACAAATCGTGGGTAACCCTAGTATGAGCTTCTGAACACCCTTCTGGTGCAACTGTTAGCTGACATGATGTCATGTGCTCTGCATTCAGAGGTGCACAAAACAGACATTTGCTAGCACCTCCTGTCCTTAATAAGGCACAGTGTCTGGACCCAGCAGGTGTAGGCACTGAGTTAGAAATGCCTTGAGCTCTCAAAGAGCTCACAGGCTCACTGAGGACCCACTCAAATAGACAAGACAGAATGAAAAGTGTGCAAAGCACAAGTACATGCAATGCCCTTTTAAGGGTCTGGAAGAGCCTGCACATGATGATTTCTAAACTGAGCCTGAACACCCAAGAGAATTTCCATGTATAAGGAGGAGGAAAATAGGCCCAGGGAACACGATGTGCTAAGGCCTTGAGGAGGATGAGTTCAGGGTGTTCTTGGGCAAAATGACTAATCTGGTGAGGCCAGTGACAGAGAACATGGAGGGATGCGGTGGGACATGAGGCTGGAAAGGAATGTTGCGGCCAGAACATGGAGGACCTTGTGTGCCAGGCTAAAATACTTGGATCCTGAGACTCGTGGGTATTGCATTTTGGGAAATGACGCAAGAGAAAGTCGAAGGGTAGAGCTATCCCTTTAAGACCTGAATCCCCTTTCATGGTCAGCTTCTAAGCCTAGCAATGGTGGGACTGTCTAAAGAAGAGCTCCTCTGAAGGGACTCCTTCTCTGTAGCCCCACCCGTAGAGAAGTCAGAGAGGTAGGTGGCTCTCAAAGTTGCCTGAAACTCACACCTCCCCTAACCCTTTCCTCTTGACTGGAACCCTCACCCACAGAAGAGCCAGGAAAGAAATGAAGTCCCATGTTCCCAGCAGGATTTCCACTTTGCCTTCAGGGAAATGCCAGAACTACCCAACTTGACGAATCAGAAGAACAGAGGTAGCACACAGGCTCTAGCCTCTTTCCTGTCACTCAAGAAGGAGCAGGAACCCTAACTCTAACCCTATCCCTAATCCATACTAGGTATGCCCAAAGCTCCATAGCACAGAGCTCCCAACCAAGCCTTGTACCGTATGACTGGGGCCTTCAACTAGTAATGAGACTGCACTGGTGTCACCAGTAAGGTTGCATGGAATCTTTATCCTTAAAGGAGGCTTTGTAGCAGGTCCCATACTTCAGAGGCACAGGCAACATGTGATTCCCTTCCTGCCCTTAAGGAACTCCCAGTCTAGGAGGAAAGATAAGAGGTAAACACACTAGGAGATGTTAAGTGCCACAGAAGAAGCAGAGATAACAATCCAAATCCTCATAATAACCTTGTGTCTTGGTGTGATTATTTATACACATTTGACAGAGGAGGGAACTCTGGCTCAAGCAGGTTAACTAACCTGACAGATCACACAGCCAGGAAGTATCACAGCTAAGATTTGAATCCAGATGCCATGCCCATAAGCACCACGCAGTAATACTCTACTGTCCCACAGCCCACTGTGGTGTGAGTTAGCAGAACAGAGAACAGAGAGATCACTTGTAGTGTCGGGGAGTGTGGATGGTGGGGAGTGGATGGTGAACAGAGATTACTTCACTCGGAAGGGGGCATCTGCACAGTTTATAGGAGGAGCAGGAGTTCTACGGATGAAGACAGGAGAGGTCATCTCAGGCTAAAGGAACTAAAGTATGAAGGTGAGAAAATGCAGGGTACGTGGGGGAATGGCAGGGAATGTGGCTGACTTAGGGATGAGTATGTGGGAGCATCAAGGAAGCTCACGGTGGACAGGTGTTGCTATCTGGTTATGATGAGCCCTGGGTACCAAGAGCAAAAGTTCTTACTTAATGCCAAAAATACTAGGAAAATGTTATGAAATGACAAAATAAATGATTTTACAGTTGGGGACATACAGCTGAATATACTGGGAAAATAATAAATGTTTCAAAGCAGAACTGTGGAATGGTTTCAGCTTTACTTGAGATTACATTCTCCAGTGCTAAGGCCATGCATTAACCTTTCAGGACCTGATCCAGGTCAGGAATAATGAGCATTCAGGTCCTTTCAGATCCATGTACAGAGGGACACTGGACCCTTTGGAGGTTAGGACTTCTATACCTATTTCATAGATCCTGATCTTCTTAACAAAAGTCCCCAAAGCTCATTGAACGAATTCCAGGCCCTAGCTGGAGCATAAGTACCCCCAATTGGTGAACAGAGCACGGAGAACAGGAGAAGAGTCATATTATCAAAAGACTTGCACTTGGTTCTTGGATTCTCCACTAATTAACTGTGGAATCCTGAGCAAGCCACATCCTTTTAACGAAGGCACAGTTTCCTCACTTGTAAAATGGAAACAATCATCTTTACATCGCTAGGTTCTGGTGAGAAGTAACAACTAATTTGTAAGATTAAGCATAAGGATACGTGTTCCTACATGCAGGCTGACATGTTTAGAATAGGTGCTTCCCCCAAAAGCCACCGCGTTGATAGAGGTAATACAAAAACTACCCAATCCTCTGGTGAAGTATCTAAATCTGGACTCGTCAACAATTTTTCCCACCCGCTGAAAATTGAGCTGTATTCCCCAGGCAACTCATTACATCTTTTTGTGCCAAATTGTTTTCATCTTTTAAATGACCCAGTAATCCCACTTTGGGCAATATACATAAGGGAATAATCCAAAAGGAAAAAAGAAGGCAATTTGTTCGCAGATGTTATTCATACTGCTATTTCTAGCTCTTTATATATCCCTCTATTATAGCACTTATCTCACTGTGCTGTAATTATCCACTCCCCTTCCATACGCCTGCAAATTATCTTTGAATCAGTCCCCAGCACCTAGCACAATGCCTGGCATATAGTAAGAACTCAATAAATGTTTGTTGACTAAATGAATGGGTAATATGAAAGAAATTTTAAAAGAAATTTCAACGAGCGAAAACCAAACATTGTTTTTAAGAGACGATGTTAAAGACTTAAAAAAAAAGAACCCAGTAACTATAGACTGCAAACTATTTGAAGAGAAGTGTATGAAGAAGCCTCAGAAGTGAATTTACGATCTAATTTATGATCTATATTTATGATTTATGATTTAATTTATGATCTGTGAGCATCTCCAGGGTTAGGCCAAGTGTAATATAAGATGGCCATGAGACATCCAAGAGCATGAGGGCACATGTGAGGTCACTTTGGCGTGGTGGCCAGAGTACAAAGCTCCATCAGGAATCTTGGATTCCCACCCTGACTCAGCCACTACTTTACATTGACTAAATCGCCTAACTTCTCTGAGACCAATTTCTCCATTGAAGAATGGAGCATTTACAGGAAAGCCCAGCTCATTAGAAGGAATTATGGGGAGCTGGCAAGGGCCAGCAAGTGTATCAAATGTAAATGAGCGAGAAGGGCTGGGAGGTGCCCTAGGATCAGGGTCCTCAAGCCAGGGTGGTGTGTTGAAGCCCCAGCTCTTCTGTGCTCTCACTGAGCCTTCCAGATCCATCGTGCAGGGTGGTGGAAGGCTCTTCACCAAGGATTTTATAGGAGGCAGGAAATTGCTGCAAGAACAGAGGGCACATCAAGGAAAAACAATATGTTAAATATGGCCCATAAAGTCAACATCACTCTGAATGTTCCGTCTTTTTGGTGGGAAAGAATGCTTTATACAAATACCCAGGGAGAGCAAAGGAAGCGGCATGTTCTGCAGGGCTTATTTCAGGGCGTTCCAGCAGCTCTCAGCCAGGAAGTCAAAGGCATGAAGCCACTGCCCTCTGTTCCTTGGCCAGAAGCTCAAGGTTAGAAACCAAAGCGGGGAGCATGTAGACTCATTAGACCGGATCACCTGCAAGTCTGTGCACCCCCTACTGCACGTGTTTTCACCTCTGTCAGGGTCTCCCAGATTCCTGCCCGTTGAGCTTGACATTTCTCTGAAGGAAACTGCACTTGATATCCTGTAGACAATCCTTCCAAAACATGTCATGAACCCATCCGCTTCTCTCTGGCCCCATTTCTATCACCCTAATCAAAGGTCCCACCACCTCTCACCTGGATTATTGCAAGAGTCTCCTTCTAACTTTCTTGCCTCTTCTACTCTTACCCACTTCCTTGCAATCCATTTCCCCCTACAGCAGCCAGAATGATGCTTGTAAAACAACTCAGATGCTTCCCGTCACACCTAGACTCAGGTCCAAGCCCCATCCCCTTTCCTAGCTTACTAACACCTACTAGACCTACCCTGCTCTCCTCTCATGCTTCTCCTGCTGCAGCCCACAAACTCCTAGCACACTGAGCTCCTGCTGTTCCTCAAACACAAACTCATTCCCATTCCACAGGCCTTGCATTGACCACGCCCTGTGCCTGCAATGCTCTTCCCTGACTTTTACGTGGCTGGCTCCTTGCCATTTCGATCTCAGCTTAAACATCATGTCCCCAAGTCCTTCCTCCATTCACTCACAGTCAGAGTGCCCTACGTGAATCCTCCTAAGTGTCACTTATCATTATTTAGGAGTAAGTGTCATTTATCATTCTCTTCTATTTACGTGTTCATTTATTATCTGCCTCCTCCAACACCCCTACTAGAATGTAAGTTCCAAGGGATCACTGTTTCCTGTGTCTTTTTCTTTGCTCTAAACCCAGTGCTGTATCAGCGCCCAGAACAGGACGAGGCACATAAGTAGGAATCCAATAAAGATTTAACAAAATCAGATGAATACATGCCACAGATGGAAGAACTCTTACAGCCTGCCTAAGGGCAAGGACTCCAGCCCCGTGGCTAACATCCCGGCTTTGGAGTCACACATGGATGACTACTGCTTGCACTCAGGACCTGGAGGAGTTGGGGCACATTCTCCCACCTCTCTAGGCTTCCCTTTGCTCAGGTAAAATGGGCATAACAGCACCTGCCTTGTTGGAGAGCTGGGAGAACTGAAGGAGATAAATCGTGGAGACACCTAGTGTAGGTCTCAGCACAGAGGAAATGTTCGCTGTCATCAACAGCAACCCCACCTTCCATGTGCAAAAACTGAGACTCAGAAAGAAGCAGCGCATCATTACCCACATTAAGCACTGAATTAGCAGCACAGCCCAGTCAGAAAATTCAATTTTCAGTCTCTGTCCACTGCTCTACAGACCAAATGATCCTTAGACATAATAATAAAAATACCTGATATGCGATCAATTTATATATTCCACCTTGTTCTATAAAGGATCTGAAGTACCTGCCAAAAGATGCACATAGTTCATGATTTTCCTTAAAGTGAGAAAACTAGGGAGGGAGATGGAAAAATAAGGGGAAGGAAAGGGACAAAAAAATAAGAGCCATATGTCTCATACCATTTGCTAGTGGTAGGATTCAAATTTGGCTCTGAGCTTCCCAGAGCCAATACAAAACAGAGGAAGATACTTGTGTACGGTCCTTTGGAACACTTGGTTACTGAAATGTCACAGCAACACGTGAGGAGGTGTCACTATCCAGTTGAGAATCACCCTGGCTTGTCACATTCTTGCCAGCCACTATCTGCTTACTCCTGATCACTTGGGCTTAAATCTCAGCTCCACTACTGACTGTGTGACTTTGGGCAACTTACTTAACCCTTTGAAGCTTCAGGTTCTTCCTCTATAAAATGGAGGTAAGAAATAGTACCTAAATGCATAAACAAAATGTGATATATACATATAAGGGAATATTATTCAGCCTTAAAAAGGAATGAAATTCTGACACATGCCACAACATGGATGAACCTTGAAGACAGTATGCTGCGTGAAATAAATGAGCCAGTCCCAAAGGGAAAATACTGTATGATTCCACTTATATGAGGTACCTAGAGTAGTCACAGTCATAGAGACAGACAGTAGGATGGAGGTTGTCAGAGGCTGGCGGGAAGAGAGAATGGGGAGTTGTTTAAATAGGCACAGTTTCGGTTTTGCAAGATGGAAAGAGTTCTGGAGATGGATTGCACAACATGTGGCTGTACTTGACATTACTGAGCCTTACACTTAAAAACGGTTAAGATGGAGGGCCAGCCCAGTGGCATAGTGGTTAAGTTTGTGTGCTCCGCTTCGCTGGCCCCGGCTTTGTGAGTTCACATCCAGGCGCGGACCTACACGCCACTCATCAGGTCATGCTGTGATGGCATTCCATATACAAAATAGAGGAAGATGGGCACAGATCTTAGCTCAGGGCTAATCTTCCTCAGCAAAAAGAGGAGGATTGGCAATGGATGTTAGCTCAGAGCCAGTCTTCCTCACAAAAAAAAAAAAAGGTTAAGATGGTAAATGTTACATTATGTGTATTTTACCAAAATTTAAAATAAAGTTTAAAAAAATAGTATCTATTCACAGGTAGCTGTAGTAGTGACTCAACGATCTAGGTCAAGTGCTTAGCCCATTGCTGGCACCCAGGAAGCAATCAATTCATGTCATTTCTCCTTATTAACAGGAACAGCATTCATATTGTTACTACCAACGCTAACCTCTCAGTGCCCCTGTCTGTCAGCACCACTGCAGGAAAACATCCCAAGCCTTCATGCTTCCAGGAGGCTTCCTCCCACCTCGTGAGCAGGGCCTACAATCATCACCTAGCCACAGGTCATGGAAGGGGAGACAGGCTGCACGCAGGTTCCTGGGAGTCCTGGGAAGCTTAGAGAGCTGCTTCCCTGCCCTCCCACACTGACCAGACAAATATAGGTCTGAGAGCACTTTCTCTGCTCTATTAACATTTGCCACCTAATGCCACTGGCATCAAAGTGCTCCCCCAAAGCACATCTCCATCGTCTTCCCTGCATTGGAGAAAGCGCCCCCCACGTTGATCGAAAACTGAACTGATGACAAAGAGTTACTCATTACAGCCATAGAACACCTGGTGGACTGTAATAGGGTGGTGCCCTCTCGGTCTCTGTCGAAGGCTGTCATAGCATTTAAGAAGGCTAAAGGGGTATGTGTGTGTGTGTGTGTAAAATCTATTCAGAATCAGTGCTCACCTTTGAATGGGAGGGAATGATACCCCAGAATTCTTGCAGCTTCAAGAATAGCGGTTGAGGCTCAGACGGAAAGCCCTGCTCAATTTCATTCAAGGCCCGTGCATAATTTCCACTGCCACGGATGAAACTGAAATAAAGTCTCCACTATTCAGTTCTTCCTTTTGGACAAGCTATAATCCTTTCAGGAAAAAAAAAGATACAGGCAGCAAAGCAGATCAGGAGGTAGCAGCTCACATTCAAACAATGTTCATAGGACCAAAAGCGGAAAAAAGTAAGGAGAAACCAAAGAAGGAAAAAAAGTAAAATTTTAAAAACAATATAGTCAGGCGTCTGAGTCCAGGTAACATGACAGAAAGAGGTCTGAACCAGGAGAACATAGTTCTAGTTCTCAATTTCTCACTAATTAGATCAGTAAGTGTGGGCAACTCTGGCATCTCTTGAGTCTCAATTTCCTCCTCTGCACAATGGGCATCTTCCCTGCCTTTGCCTGAAGGGGTAGCTTAAGTGTAGTGGAAGGAGGAATGAATGAAGAGTGAGAAGATCTGGGTTCTAATCCCACCTAATTAGCCGTGTACCTGCAAGGCAAGTTAGCTGCGCCCCCTGGGCCTCCACTGCCCATTATCATGTTGTAAAATGAGACAGATCAACTGAACAATCTCTAAGACTCCCTCCAACTCTGACAGTCCATCAAATCTACACAGTATCCCACATACCAGGTATTTATGCCACACTGTGGATGCCGTGTAAATGCTATATAGCAACATTTTACATACTCTTAAGTCCCAACCATAACTCTGCTTTTCAAGCTAAAACCATCCCTCTCGATACATCCACAAATATCCCTTCTGGTTTGTTGCTTTAGCCCGAGCAATCAGACAGATGACAACACTCCCAAATTATCTTTCCACTCAACTCAAGCTAGGCCTCAGGTAGGAGGAAATATCTCTCTAATTTTTTTTTTTAATATACAAATAGAACTTTTCCTCAGGCAGAGCCCGTCTCTAAATCCCACTGGAGAAGTACTCCCCTGGGAAAGCAGATGTCCACACCCCAAATTAAAGCAGCCAGGGCTCCCAGCAACATGCCCCATCACCAAGCAAGCAAGCTAGCCCTCAGGACCGTAAGCCCCGGGTCTGCGAGCAGAAATGCCATTCGCTCTGGCAATAATGATGTACTCACGCGATGTCAGGCCCCACAGGCAGCTGGCCCTCACTCCCTCTCATACACCCTGAGTCCCACTGCAAGGAGGTGGTCCCGAGGCCTGAGGGGAACAGCACTGAGATATTCTATCTTCTGCTTCCAGAACTAGGGGCAAAGGAATGGAGGGGGAGGGGTGGGGGCGGGGGGGGGGTGCGACTTTGTTTCTGGAAACAAGAATTCAAATCCTGCTTCTCCTAAACCCTGAGTCACCTCCTTCCCTTCCAATAGATCAGTGTGGTGGGTAAACATTTCCATATATGGAGAGGCAGGCTGGAGGATGTCAGAAAAATCACCCTTCTCTCCTCTGGCACTTGAAGAACATGCCCCACTTAAGACAGAATTCCTTACTCGGAGTAAACGATTAACCCCAAAAGAAGTGGAGTCTCAACTGTGCCATATGCTTCCCTGTTACACAGAAAAGGCTCCCCGGCCCAAACAAGGAAGTGACTGGTTTGAAAGGATTTAAGTTCACCTTAGGAATGGGGCCATCTAGAATGCAACTACATTTCGAAGTCAATCTATTAATTTGGGGGAGGGGTTTGGGGGATGCTCCTGAAGAGGTCACCAAGAAGCCAATCCAGTTCTTCTGGTGGCAGATGAGTCCTAAAACAATCCTCACCCTCAGACTCTAATCCCCGACTCCCTTGCCTCTTGGGAACTTAGTTTTGCATGAGTTGTTCATAGGACAGATAGCAGGCAGGAAGACCCAGAATAAAACCAGACATTCAGGAGACCATTAGGGGGTTCAGGGGTAGGAGGATGGAATGGCTAATTTAATTTGCAAGATTAATTCTGATCCGAAGGCCCTGTAAAGTGTTCAATGAGTAAACTGGACAAGTGAAGTCAGTCAGGGGTGAATGTGGTCTAAAATGACTCCAGACTGAATTAGAGGAGGAGAAATGAGAGAGAGATGAACAGCTGGGGAAAACAGCAGAGTGGGAAGGAGGGGTTGGCTCAAGAGAAGGGAAGTCATATCTTGGCTTCTCAGTGTTCTATTTCTTAGCATGATCGTGTTCTACTGTTGGCTGTAAAGGCTTCTGTAGGTCTGATGAGCCATTTTTCAGAATCATCACCCACTTCCTGGCTTTTGGGCCTGAACCATGAGGCTGCTGGTTCTCATCCTCAGAGAATCTTCAAGCAATCAACAGCACTGGTCAGGGAGTAAAGGGACCCAAGCCCTAAGCCCAGAAGAGTCACTCCTTAAGATTCTGGACAAATCAGTTCTCCTCCTGTAGCTTATATCCTCTCATCTACAAACTGGGTAGATATCCCCAAATTGTCCAACCATGCGCTCTAAAAGCAGCTTCTACTTGGTCTATCCAAATAGTCATAACACTTATTTTGATTACTTGTTTTATATTTTTGCAAGCATGCCACAAGTACTTGAAAAACAGCAAACAATTCTTATTTACTGTATGTTTAATAAATGAACACAAATGTAAGTGACCATTAAATGAGGTAAGGAAACAGGATCAGAGAACTTCCACCACATGCCAGAACCAGGACTCAGTACAGAATTCTTGCCACTGCAGTACTCCCAGGAGGTCCCAGAGGTATGTCTGAAGAGGGTAAAGAGATGGTCCTCATTTGTAACTGAGAAGACAAGCCAGCCATCAGACTTGGTGGTTCTGTGGAAAGACTGTCATCCTGTCAGGAGCTCAGAGTCCCTTCCAATATCCTAATAGGAGCATTGCAGCAGAGGAAAGAGATATTCCATGGAAAATAGCTGCCCACGGATGGCCTGAGAAGACTGAAAAATCAGGACCAAGGAGGGAGCTACAGGAATAGGTACAAAAACCAGAATGAAAGAGTCCATATCTACCCTCATCTTTGCAAATAGCACTTGAAGATCAGTTTCCACATCCTCCAAAGCACCCTTGATTCCTTAACGCAGACGTACCTCTCCTCCTCTTGACCACTGAGAACCATTGGCTCCAGGGTCTCAAGAGGAGAAAAGACCATAAAGGCCACTGAGGCCCAAGGTCCTTCTTGTTTATGAATCCCCCCATGGTATCCCTAGGGTCTCCAGTGATGTGGAGATCATTATCTCTAGCAGCTGTAAATTCCATCTTTCCAACAAAGTTCTTCCTCATCTGGAAATAAAATTTGGCTCCCTGGCCTTCAACCTCCTGCTTCAACCATTCAGACTCTTCGAACCATACAAACAACCTATGTCTATCTCATTGGTTTGGAATTTTTGTAGGTAAATATGGATACAGAAATGAAGCTATCCAAGATCTCATCCCTTGGTCACTCTGGCCGTTTCCTGACCATACCACATTGCTAACTCCTAATGCATTTGTTGCCAACTTGAAATCCATCCTTTTCGGGTTTTTCCAATAAGTGTTACTGCTAAGCAACCTATTCTGCACATGTACCTCTGGCCTTGTGGTTTCACAAGACGTACCCTATAAATCCCAGTCATTGAGAAACGAGGGGAGATAGACCTTTGAGATCAGTTCCCCACCCACCTCTACCCCATCGTCCATGCCACGTTCTCATCCTTTGTGGACGAAGCTCAGGGATGCAGATCCAATTCCCAGCTCCCCACTCCTGCTCTCTGGTCCTGCCAGCCCTAAAACTGTCTCCAGGATACAAAGCTATTCCCAGGAACATTAAGAGAAAGCTCTGTAGGAAAAGAGGGCCTTGCCAGCACAAGCACTCTAACAAAGCGGGACAGCAGGGCCAATTTGCTGATCCCAGGACCGGGAGCGCGTGATGCCTGACAACTCCGGCACCATTCTTTACACAGAGGGAATGTCTTCACAAAAAGAGGGGAAAATGTTCTTTTCTGTCATAATTCTGATGGCACTGTTTGGATTCAAGGAACACATAGTACTGATGCCTCACATTAGAAGCACGCTTCACCGTTCGGTAAATGCTCTCCCAGACAGTCTCAGTTCATCTCTAGTGGCAATCACCCCTGTAGGTAGTATTATACCCAATTTAATGATAGGAAAACTGAGGCTCAGAGAGGTTAAGTATCTTCCCGAGGTCACCCCAACAGTAAGTAGTAAAAAGAACACTGGTTTAGGAGTTAGACCACTGGAGATTCCAGTTCCAATTCTGCTACACACTAACCATACGACCTCTGGTCAACTGTTTAACTTTGCTAAACGTCAGTTTCTACACCTGAAAATTAGAGATTAAAAGAGCCCCTCTGTCTACCTCTCAGAGCAGTTATGAGGATCAAATGAGATAATGCTAGTGAAAGCCCTCTGGAAAACGGAGAAGGCGTTACAGAAGTGTAAGGGATTATTGTGTGATTACTTGTAAATGACTGTGCATTCCATTACAAATACAAAAAGCAGTGAGGTCATTCCCAAGACAAAGAAACATTAAGGCTCTGGGAATTAAAAGGAAATGATCTGATGTTCTACAGGGTTCTGTCTATATGCTACCCACTCTTGCAGTTGAAGCTTAGCAGCAACTGTCAGATTTTCAACTGCCAAGTCACATACGTCTACAGGACTGCTCAAGACAAACTCGCCCTTTTCAGCTACAAGCAAATGTTGGGCCAAAAGGAGGTGAGAGAGAAGGACGTTTGGAAGACCCCCTGAGATTCTCAGTTCCGGAAACGTGATCTGCAATGTTTTCCTTGGAGAAGTTGTTAGAAACACAGGCTCCAGTCTCTCTGCAATAAGCCCATGGGGAAATAAACGTACAGCAAGGAGCTATTTACCACAGAGCACGAAGGAAGCTACCAAGCATGAATTAATCAAGGGCACAGGATATTTCACGTTGCGGATACCAAAAAAAATAGAACTCTCCAATCCATTAAGCCTCCAGCCCAGCTCACAGAGGCTCAACTTGGAATTCTGGGCATCCCAGGCAGCAGAGGCCCATTTACATATCAGAGGTCCTGCAGCAGGTCACCTGGGAGCCAGAGGGCACCCAAAAAGCTCAGAGAGTGCAGTCGCTGGTCTGGCTTCCTTCAGGCCTCTCCAAATACACTGGTCATCAGGATTCTCTTCAATTTCTGCAAAGATCCAAGTCATCGATGTCATTTACGGAGGGGCCGGAGCTTCCCCAGAAATCCATTCCCAAGGCTGATGAGCACACAGCTCAATGATGATTGCCTTCTGGTTTGCATTTTAACATCTACTTCCTTGTGCTTAACATTAAAGAAAGGCACAAAATTAATTTGTTGCAGAGATATGTGAGCACCTACTAAGAATGTGTGCCTGAATCCCCGGGGATGCTACTGCAAAGGGCTGTGAGAGGCCAACAACTTCAAGGAGCTCACAAGCACAGTAGGAGAGAGAAGCTGATCATAATGCAGGACAAGATGTGGTCAACTCCACGAGTTCAGACTTCAGTAGAGTTCCCCTCAATGAGAAGGAGGGACTTCTGGGCTAAGTATTAAAAGAGAGTGGGACGGGGGTGGGGAGGAGAGGGAGCAAAGGACTTTCCAGGAAAAAGAAAAGATTCGAGCCCAAGCAAGGAGGAGCTATGTCCAGTGAAGACTAAGCTCAGAAGATGTATGAGCCACTGGTGGCAGAAGTGGGCAGAAGGGTCGAGACAGACAGAGGTAACTCAGAAAGGTAAACTGAAGCCAAATAATTGTTGTAGGCTAAGGTGATTGAATTCTATTTCTAAAAGCAGAGTGTTTTTTTGAGAAGCAAAGCTCTGATCACACCATTGATCAAGTTAAATAAGTATTCTCTTTGGCTCCTCACTGCCAAATAATAACAATAACCACTATAATTTAATCAGTGTTTACTCTGTGCTGAACATTGTACTAAGCAGGTTGCATACATTATCCCGTTTAATCCCATCAACAACCCTGTGAGCTAGGCAGTCCCACTCCCATATTACAGATGAGGAAATGAAGGCTTAAAGAAAAAGGAAACAGAGGCAAGTCTCGGAGAGAATAACTGGAAGATGCCAGGATTAACTAACACACAATGCCAACTCAGCCTCTTGCAATTCTAGAACGTACTCTCCAATTTCTAACCTTCTTCTTTCCAATTGCCTGGAGTCTCCCTGTCCCATTTCTATGAGATGAACTCATCCCCACATAACTAACACATAATAACCATACATAACAAACATAACTATCTCCAAATATAGTTGACAAAATTCCTTTTTTGTTTCTGTGGCCCCCCCCCAAGGCCCTTGGAGTCAGGAACCTTGCCTATGTTCTCAGCACTCTGCACACAGTAGACATTCAATAATTACATGTATTCAATTAAACAATGTCTCTGAAGGTTGGGCCAGGGAGGTACCACAATACTGGCTGTAAGTTCCACTCTCTTCTGCACAGAAATGGAACTAATCTCAGCAAAGTTCCCAAGGTCGAAAGGGGAGGCAGAGCCAAGTTGAAAGATATAGGTCAAGGATGGTGTGCACAGGGCAGCCGCAAGGTTCTGCAGCTAGTCAGAGGCTGCATGCCCCTGATCCTGCAGCTGGGGCTCCAAAGGCCTTAGAGGGAGGTGGGCACAATGCACATTTCCTTGAGAAAGGGGAAAAGCTCCAGGATCCCTCACAACTGTGACCTGTGTTAAACCACTCTGTCTCTCAGCCTTCATAAAAGGACGGACTGGGCTAGCACAGTGGTTTTCAAACTTTTTCTCCCCTTTAAACAAAATGCTTTGCAGAAGCTCAGCTTGTAAAGTAGGTAACAGCAGAGCTGCTCAGGCCACACTCAAGTTCCTGCCCCCTCCTATTCTTCCCACCACTTGTCACCTCCCCCACCCAGCACCACAACCCCAAGGCCACTCCTGGAGTCTCCCAGGCTCAGGGGAGCACAGCTTGAAAACCATCAGCCTTCTAAGCTCTCCATAGTACCTTCCAGCTCTGATCGAGTAACCTCCGAGGTATGAGATGTACCTTCTTAATAAGCAGCTCTGCATTTTTACCAGCGAGATAGGCAATATGTGTTGTAGCGGGGAAGAAAGTTCTCAAAGTAGAAAACTTGGATTATAATCTATTTAGGACCTGAGTTCTCACAAGCAAGTTATTTAAATCATGCTAAGCCTCAGTTTTCTCAGCTGTAAAATGAGAAATAATATTGTTATCTACCTAATAAGTTTTTATAAAACTTAACTAATTTAGGGTCGGCCCGGCGACATAGTGGTTAAGCTTGCGCGCTCCGCTTCGGCGGCCCGGGTTTCGCGGGTTTAGATCCTGGACACGGGCCTATGCACCGCTCATCAAGCCACGCTGTGGCAGCGTCCCATATACAAAATAGAGGAAGATTGGCACAGATGTTAGCTCAGGGCCACTCTTCCTCAAGCAAAAAGAGGAAGATTTACAACAGATGTTAGCTCAGGGCTGATCTTCCTCACCAAAAAAATGAAACAACTAATTTAATATGCATAAGCTGCTTTGTAGAACGCCCACAATAAATACTGTGTTATGATTGCTGCATCTTTATCTAAGTCCACAGACAGAGAAGTAGGTAGCACTGTATCCAGGGCAAAGAAGATGCTCAATAAGTAACAGGGGCCCATTTCTTTCCTTCCTTGCTCTCATGGACATTTCCAACCTGAACAAACAATACGACAGCAATAAAAAGCTAGAGGGAGGAACACATTTTGTGTCCCAAATTCCCTACAGCTCATCTTTGAAAAATCTTAACAGCTTGTCTCTGGAATCTTTGAAACTCATGGCCATTTTAGGCTTCCAAGGACGTCAACCTAGACAGTCAAGGGCGGAGAAGGTGAGTTTGAGAAACGCAGTGACGCAGGTCAGTGGCACAGGAGGAAGTGTTAGACTTGGTGTCCCAGGCCCCCGCTTCCACACCCACCAGCTGAGTGGTCTGAGAAATCCTATCCGCTCTCTGGGCCTCAATTTCCTTTTCTGTAAAACAAGGATGAGAACAATCCACCTTTTACCTCCCAATAATGTTGAGTAGAACCAAGGAATTAATGGGTGCGAAAACTCTTGAAAACTTCACTGCTCTATACCTGTATAAAATATCATCATGTTTATTATAACCTCAAGTAAAAGTTGAACCACTGCAAAAAATAACTTAGAATGTGACCAAAACTTGGGAATTACCCTGTCTTGAGGCCTCTGCTCCAATTGCCAGATTCCTTGTCTCTCACCTGAGCTTTGCCACAGGTTCCCTGCACATCCCTGCCAGGTTAACCCTCATTTCATCGTGGCTTTCCTAGTTCCTAGTTGACCCATCACCAGTGCTCTGAACTGGACAAAAATACTGTCCAGCTGCCCTCAGGCCAGCACTCAGGGCCTCCAGGATGGGCCTCAACCCATCTTTCCAGCCGCATCTCCCATCACATTGCTACATGAACCCCTGGCTCCAGGCAAGAGCGTACCCCCAATTCCTTACAACTCCAAAATTTGGCCATGCTTCCTCCCAAGTGCTGTGCCTCCAAATCTGAATGCAAAATCTTTTTACTGTGCAGTGGGGAAGCGGACCCCTTAGGAGGCTTCTGTGATTGGGGTGTGGTCAGCAGTGCCTTCACTGCCCCATCCTTTCTCTAAAGATGGTCCCAACAATTACTGGTCCATAAACAGCCACATCATGATAAGAAGAAATTTCTGTATTTCTTTGTAGTTGGTACATCTTTTGACATGCCCCGCCTTTTTAAATGCATAATGTCAGATATGACTATGACACCCATTTTACAAATGAAGACCATGAGGGTCCGTAATACAGTAAGTAGCTGAGCCAGCAGTCAAGGGCAGGCTTTTGGCTCCGGAGCCTGTGCACACTACACTCTCTCCTCCAGCAGCAGACTGTAGTTGAAATCCATCTATAAAAGGTGCTGGCCTTGCGGCTAGCTCACTGTGTGACCCTGGCCAAATCACTTTCTTTCTCTGAGCCATAAAATGGGGGCTCTGGGGTCATCCCACACATCTACACACCCCTTTCTCTCTCCTCCTGAAGATTTCAGAAATGAAATCTTAGAGAGGAATGAACAAGGTAATGCCTTACACATGAATTTGGTCAGTTCCACCCGAGCTTTGCTAAAAAAAAGGAAGGACTGACCCAAATGTCAAAAAGCTACCACGACTCTATGGGACGGCACAGGGAATGCCGTGTGGCAGCATCACCACGCAGACCAGCAAGCCGCTCCCCAAGAAGAACTGTAGTCGTGGTCACAGCGCATGAACGTTGTCAGCAAATTGCTACTTTGGCAATTTTTAATCAGCTCAAAATGCAAGAGCATTAATGCAGACTGCACAGCATGCGCCTTACATACCTCATGGCCTGTGGGCTCCACGAGAGATGGCAATGGAAGAATCCCTCTCTCCTTCAAGATTCTTAAGACATTGGCTTCTCTCTTTAGTGTAGGCAACTACTACTGACCACACACTTTCACTTGGATGTGGAGATAGTTTCTGTATGGCAGGCTGCCGCACCCTCTTCAAGTATTCTCCTAAAGTCCAAATGCTGATTACCAGGCTCTGCTAGGACCACAGGATCCTAGATATGGCAAAACTCAGGTATCAACTAGTCCAACTCCTGTAAATGACTTGCCTGGGGCATTCATTCATTGAAAAAGCATCACTGATGTCTACTTGATGCACAGCGATAAGATGAGGCTAGGTTTCTGCTCCCAAGGATGCTGCACCAATATATTAAGTGGCTTCCCAATGGCAACAGAATAAGTCCAAGTGCTTTATCTAATATCTCAAGTTTCTCAATAACCTGGACTCAATCTTCCAATCCCACCATCAATTCCCTCCCACTGCCACTCAGCACACATTCTTTGCTTTAGTCAGACTGAACTCTTAGTTCACATTATTCCCTTTGCTTGACCTACTTCCTCTCCCACCCCAAGATCAAATATAGATATCCCACACATCCTTCAAGGCCTACTGGTAGTTCTCAACAGGAATGAGATTGCTCTTTGAAGAAAGGCAGTTATTTCCACAGTGTCTCATATATGACAGGACACCTAGCATCTCTGGCCCTGGCCACTAAACGACAATGGCAGTCTGGTCTCCAGCATTGAGACAACCAAAAACACTCCACCACATCTGCAAATGCCCCTTAAGGAGATGATACTGCCCCCAACTGAAAATCACCCGACCACTATGAAACTTCCCTTGCTTCTCAGTCCAATTCTTCTCTGATTTTGCTCTGCCTGCTATCCAGGACATCAATCGTGACCTTCCTTATACTATTCTTACCATGTACTTGACTTATTCCCTTTCCAGAGAGGACTTCCACTGGAAGAATCCATGACTTATCTCTGCCCACAGTGACAAATCTACACAGTGTCAAGCTCACAGTGCGCGTTTAATAAACATTTGCGAACAAATTACGTAAACAAGACAACTGCCCAGGGCATGACTCCCAGGAGGAGATTAAACTGAACTGAAAAATTATAAATCAACCACTGTTGTCGAAACTCAGGAGAACCCAATTCAGAAACTGAAATTGGGCAAATGGCCTGCTTTTTTGGGATATTAAGTATATTCATGTTACATATTTTATGTAAATGAACAAATATTAAGTAGACTATTATACCTAATTATATTACAGAATTAGAATTAATTATGCATATTAAGTGTTTTAGGATAATAACCTCAGGGCATTTTTAAATGGATGTGTTAGTAGTAGATATATTCTCTGGATGTGGCTCAGGGTTCCTTTGCATCCTCTAAAGTGCCCTCCTGCACTGCAGAAACAGACTGCTAAAGACTACATTTCCCAGACTGCTAAAGACCACATTTCCCAGACTCCCTTGAAGCTAGTAAATTAGGTTCCAGCAATAAGATGTACTTGTGTGAGACTCAGAAGGTAGAAGTGAAGCTACATCTTTCTGCAGCTATTTCTACTGGCAAGCAACACTGTGGGACCCTAGGAGTCAAATGCAGCTCCATTTGGAAATCCAATGGCCCGCCACCAGCCATGAGGATGTTGAGAAAAGTTTCAGAAGCCCCAGCAGTGACTTCCTAATGCCATCTTCCGTACCCCTGGATTGTGGCTCTGGAATAAATTCTTAAACTCAATAGCTCCAGATGTAACCTCTTGGTTCCCACTGTTCCAGCCTCTCCAACAATTTTGTTAGCATCTCTTCCCTGGAATTAATCTCTTTCCACTTACGTTATGTGTGATGTCCTTCCTGCACTTAAGCCTGACAGGTGCAGAAGGGAAAAAAAAAGCAACAGATCAATTAACTGATCGTCCATTCCCCCCTCTATTTCTTGATCTACTCAAGTAAGACCTATGTCTATCTATACCTAAGACTTTCTCCCTGGCCCCTGTGAAGGGAAGAAATATATCTCACTCTACTGTCATGAGCCAAACAGAACTAAGGGACACAAGTAGCAGATGTCGTAAGCTAATCAGAACTACACAAACTCATTTATGGTCAATGTAAACTTCAATTCATATAAAATGAAGCACGGTTATAGCATCATTACTGCCTCTTTCCTGAGACTTCTTGGCTTGACCTCTTCGTTTTCCAGATTTGCCACTGAATACTTCAGTGCCTCCAAGGCATGCCAGCTGCACACCTAGCCATCTGGTCTGTGCAGCCCCACAGAGCAGACCTCCAGAAATGTCTGCTCCTGTCCTCGTTTCCTTATTTGTAAAATAGGGAGAGCAACAGTACCTTCCTCAGAGCTTCGTTTATAGGATTAGGTGAAGCACTATAAATAAAGCAGCTACAACAGTGACTGGCACATAGTGATTGCTTGCTAAGGGTCACCTTGTGTGTAAACCCAGAGGCAATCTTAGGACCCAGCTATATGTCTTATTTTACAAATGAGGAAACTGAGACTCAGAGAGATTATATAACTTGCCCAAGGTCAGACGGCTAATAAGCAAGGGTTGGAGGCAGGATCCCAGTCCAGTTCCACAGCCTTCCACCAAGTCCAAAGCTCTTTGCACCTCAGCATCCTGCTTGCTGATATGCACACCTAATGGAAAAATGTATTAAACTGGAGGAGGAAAAACAGCCCAGACATTAACGAGGCTGTACCTTGGGAGCTCTCCGGGCATCACAGGATGATAAGGCCAATGTCATAAGCCCTGCCCTTCAGCACAGTCAGCTCCTGTGGGTAAAATTAGCTCAGCTCTGCTCCAGTGCTGCCTGGAGCCCCGAGGCAAAATTCACCCCGGGCACAGCACGACCTCACCTGACCCTCACTCCCAGGAAGGGTCCCTCATGCACCTCATTAGGGCCTGAGATGACTCATTTTGCTCTTTCCTGTCTCTGGCTGCTGAGGTCACCTCTCTGCTATCCAGAAAGGCAGCTCCAAAGAAGTAAAGATGAAAACGCAAGCAACTGCTCCACATCCCTTTCCTCCAGGGCAGCTCACGAGCAAGGATGGGGTGCCTGCCTGCCAGGCCAGCTGTATACTGGGGGAAGGAGGCTCTGCTAAGTTATATAACCCAGCTCAGGACCAAAAACAGACACTAGCCAGATGGACTCCTGAGATTATTCTCCTTATTTTACTCTGGTGATGATGGTATTGACCGGGAGAAGGGCCTATTCTATACTCTTATGTCCTGTAGAACACAGAACACTGATGATGACCACTAGGGTCCCCTCTGCATCCTCCCAACCCAATGCCACCAGACTTGAAAGCAGAGATCAAATGCCACATTTTCTGGAGGCTGACTTGCTCCCATCCCTACTTAGCTAGAATTTACATCACAAGTTCCACAATGCCTTATCTCTACTGTCTATTATTTGGCATTTACCTCTTGCACGCCTATTTTGGACTTGAGGATACAGAAATGAAAGGAATGACTCTTGCTCTCAAGAAAATGCAACCAACTTCAATAAATAGCTGAAAATGGGGGAAGTGGAGATATCAGAGGTCAGAGGTATATTTCAAGCAGAGGTGATATCAGAGCAAAGTCTTGAAAGACACAGGGGAGCTACCATGATAAGGTGGGGAGAGGAGCAATGTCGCAACAAGGTAACAGTATATGTTAAGTCATGGAGGCTACAGAGAATCCCATCTATATTCCTGAAGTACAGGATCTGTCTCAGGGATTAGTATGATGAGGATGGAAAGAGGCAGAGGCCAAATTACCAAGAGTTTTCTAACTTATGCAAAAGATTTTGGAATTTACCCTGAATGAAGAAATCACTGAAGGATTTTAAAAACAGAGATATGACATGAATGGATTTGCATTTTTAGAAAATTGCTCTGGAAGAAGAACAGAAAATAGAATGGAGGAAGAAAATGAAGGCCAGCTGAGAATTACTGAAACATTGCAGGAGAGAGATGCTGAGGGTCTGAACAGAAGTGGGACAGTGAAGGTGGAGGAGGGGTGGGTAGGAGGAGTCACCATGGTTGACTCAATAAGATCTGAGGATGATTAGATGGAAAGATGAGGGAAGGGGAAGAGGCATCCAGAATGAATCTTGGTGTTCAGGCTTGAGTGATTGAGTAGATAGATGGTGATATCATTTGCCTAGGTGACAATCCTAAGACAGTGAGTCTCAGGTAACTTTACGACTTCTAATTGGAGTGTCCAAAAGGCACTTACAAATATGGGTCTGCAGCGCAGGAGCTCCAAACAAAAAAAAGCCCTAGGAGTCACGAGCACAAAGATATAGAAAGTGGCTGAAGACAAAGTTCTACAATATCAGCATTTATGAGTGGTAAGGAAGAAAGAGAGCCGACAAATGAACCTTGAGGAGAGGCCAGAGAGGTGGGGGAAGAATGAAGCAAGCCAAGGAAGTGAGAGTGGTCAACAGGGGCAATACCACAGAGGCCAGATCAGAACGGTGCTAAAAAGAAACGAATTTGGCCCCCTAGACCTGGGCGAGAGCAGCTTCCGTCTGACTGAAATAGGCTAAGAAGCCAAAAAAAGGTGAAGAAGTAGAGACAAGCATAAAGGCAGAGAAGGAAAGAAGAGGGATGGCATGTTGTCAGAAAAGGGCATATGGGTATATCTCTTACTTCCCCTACCAGACAACAAGCTTCGAGAGCAGTGCTGCCCAACAGAAATATAATGCAAGCCACAAACGTAATTTATCATCTTCTAGCAGCCACATTTTTTTGTTCCTGGGAAAGATTCGCCCTGACCTAACATCTGTTGCCAATCTTCCTCTTTTTCTTTTTTTCTTTTTCCTCCTCACAGTGCCAGTACATAGTTGTATATTTTCTTGTAGGTCCTTCTAGTACTTCTATGCAAGCCACCACCACAGCATAGCTACTGACAGAAGAGTGGTGTGGCTCCACACCCGGGAACCAAACCTGGGCCGCCAAAGCGGAGTGCGTGGAACTCTCTAGCAGCCACATTTTTAAGAAGCAAGAAGAAACAGGAGAAATTAATTTTAACAATGTATTTTATTTAACCCAATATATCCAAAATATTATCATTTCATAAGTAATGAACATAAAATTCATTAATAAGATATTTTACATTTTTTTATATTAAGCCTTTGAAATCTAATGAGTATTTTACATTTACAGCACATCTCAATTCAAACTGGCCACACTTTAAGTCCTCAACAGCCACATGTCATTCTGATTTAACTTTGATGAATCAGGCTTAGCACGGTAGCTGGCACACTGTATGTTTAAAAAGAAAATGACGAAATGAATGGATGGGTGATAGATGGAAGGATGGATGGATGGATTGTCATTCCATTGAGAAAATTAGTGAACTTTCCATGGCTTCCTTCCCTCTATCAACTATACTTTAAATTTCCAGTCTTGAGTCATATTGTGACTGACGTCTTGGTATAGCTTAATAATAACATAAATAGCATAACATCTATTCCTTCAAAAATCACAAGTGTTCTCAGTCTCCCTAATTTTATTAGAGCAAAACAACTCTGTCAAACACTAGTCAGAAGACCTACCACCCACAGAGATCTCAAGCAAGCCACTTTACCTCCCTGAGGCTCCATTTTCCCTACCACAAAATATAACGCTAACTCTGCATATCGCATAGACTCATTGTAAAACTGAAAATAGTGAAAACACTAAAGTATTATACAAAAGTAAGGTACCACCCAGAAGTCTCCCTATATTATAAATATATATCATACAAGCTTATAATATTATAAACTTCAATCATGTCTATATGCACACATACATAAACAAATAAAACCCTGTGTGGCTAGGATTAACGTTAGTATTTTAATCTGCAACATCACTATTCTTCCCTTCTCCCTTCGAAAACCACAGAAGATGTGGTCACTCTGATTTTCCTAGGGAAAAACAACTGGGTTTTCCCTGAGCCACCACACTCAAAGGTTTGCAGAACTGGATAAAACTCACCTACAAAGCAGAGACTTAGAAGTGCTGGGGCAGGACATCAGCAAGCCTGGAGATGGCATGGTGGAGGGCTCCATCGCCTTTCCACAGATGGGACACAGAAGATGCCCTGTATCAGACTGACATCACTGATAGTTTAATAGTTAAAATCGTCTCCATCCCACCCAACATCCAGGAGCTGAATGGTAATAACTATTTGGTCTCATTCCGCTTTTTGAGTATGATACACAGAAATACTTTGGGGATTAAAAAAGGAATGAAGTTGAAACGAGGACTTCTAAGTGGCACAATTGCCAAGTGGAGAGAAAAACAATTAAGATGATCAGTTTGTTTCCTTTGCTGACCAGGCTCAACATTGACAGATCTGATTTTAAAAACACTTCCTTCAGTACTCTGCAGCTAACTGACCAAGAATGAGGGCCACTCACAACAGCAGAGATGAAGCAGCTCATCTGACCATCAGGCACCTAATTTCAGTGCGGAAGACACAAGAAGAAGAAGAAGTGGGGGTCCTGCGATGGGGTCAGGGGTGCCCATGGGGTCACACTACGTGAGTGGCAGGGTGGAGCCGTAAACCCTGGTTGGTCAGAATCCAAATCATTGCTGTTTCCTTTTAGGTGACTCCCAACTTGTTTAAAAAAGCCAAATTAAAAATTACCCACTATGGGGCCAGCCCACAGGCGTAGTAGTTAAGTTCACATGCTCCATTTCGGCAGCCCGGGGTTCGCAGGTTCAGATCCTGAGTGAGGACGAACACATTGCTCATCAAGCCATGCTGTGGTGGCGTCCCACATACAAAACAGAGGAAGATGGGCACAGATGTTAGCTCACGGACAATCTTCCTCAGCAAAAAGAGGAGGATTGGCAATGGATGTTAGCTCAGAGCCAATCTTCCTCACCAAAAAAAATAAAATAAAATAAAAATTACCCACTGACTAACCAGCCAGATAAAGCTACTGATACATAGGCTGCAGACTACAACGTCAGGAAAAAACAAAAAATAGATAAATTCAGCTGGAAATGCCATTTAATCCAAACTCTGTTCTACCAGCAAAAGATAAATTCTTGCTCCACTTGGTGTTTCTCAGCCACAGATTTTCCACAGCCAGTAAGGTTCTTGGGGCAAAGCAGCCATCACAACTAGTCTCCGCCAGACCACACACAGAAATGTGTCACCCTTCTGGGTCTGACCACACACAGCAGAAGTCAGACTTGTGCCCTCACCCTCCAGGTCTTAAAGAAAAACCAGAATGCACTAACACATCATGTCATGTAGTATCTTAAACGGCAGTGGAAGGCAGGGCCAGTGTATGAACGTTTGCTGTTGTTGATTAACAAATATTTGTTACATGCCAGGCAATTTTCTAAGCACTTTACAAGTATTAATTCATTTAACCTTCCCAACAGCCCTATGAAGTAGGTACCATTAATCATTATTCTCATTTTACAGATGAGAAAACTGAGGAAACATGGAGACAGAGAGGGAGACACAGAGCTAGACAGTGGCAGAGCTGGGAACTGAATCTAGGCAATCTGGCTCAAGGTCTGTGCTCCTTTTTTTTTTGGTGAGGAAGAGTGGCCCTGAGCTAACATCTGTGCCAATTTTCCTCTATTTTGTATGTGGGATGCCACCACAGCATGGTTTGATGAGCAGTATGTAGGTCTGCCGCAGGATCCGAACCCACGAACCCTGAGCTGCCAAAGCAGAGCGTGTGCTCTTAGCCGATATGCCACGGGACCGGCCCCAAGGTCTGTGCTCTTGACCACCAGTCTATGCTGCCTCTCAGTTGGTTTTGTCTGTCGTCCTTTTTTTTATTGTTGGGGGAGGGGGTGCCAGAAAACAAATATTAATGTACAATAAGAAATATGAAGGGCACACAGACCAACATACTATCCTCAGCACATCTGACACATTCTCTCCCTAAAGTCAAGTTATAGGAGAGGCCAAGACTTAACCAGGAGCCACGCTGCTGATTTGCTCTGAGAAAGCTCTGTCACATGACCAGAAACATGCAGCATCCCGCATGTTCAGTGGTTTCTCTCTGTCACCATCATGAGGCGGTCTCACTGAGAGTGAAAGTAAGTCAAGGGCTCAGGCACAGCAGGAGAGACAGACTGAAGCAGCCATCTCCCCATGAGTGGTGTTGCTGAGGGGACCGGAAGGCACCCAAGCCAAGGCACCCTCTTCCCTGAGCACTGCCAACACTTGGAGCAAAGACTCTGGTCCCCATTTTGCAGAAGAGGATACTGACGCCTCCAGTTTTTGTTACAAGTTACACTTCCATGCCAGGAAAGCACCTTGTTCCTCATGGACACCACTACAAATTCACGGGACACAGAGGCGACACGGTGTAGGAATGGAACGTTCCGGCTTTGCAGTCAGACAAACTCGAGTTCAAATCCTGTTCCAGCCATTGCATGACGTTGTGCAAGTCACATGCTGAGTTCTGATTTCTTTCCTCTAAGAGGAAGGAAGGATAAAATCCATACCTCATGGGGTTACTGGGAGATTAGAGACAATGCTGGCAAACTGCCTAATATCTGGTACTTGGCAGTTATCATTTAAAATAAAAGTAAAAATAAAAATTGCCTGTTCCTCGCCTCCGGACCTTTCCCTTCCCTTGTGGGAGGGATAAAATGGATGTGCTGTTCTTCCTCCTCTCTTCCCTGCTCTTTCAACAGCTGTTCTCACAGTCACCCAAGCACAAAATCTCTTAAGCCCCAACGCCCCAACCATCCAGTCAAGTTCTGTGCTCTTTCACACACTGGTGCTCTTGCCCATTGTTCTCCCTTTTTCCTAGAAAGTTCTTTACCAAACTCCTATTTATCTTACAAAACCCAACTCAAGCATCACTGCCTCCATGAAGCCTTTCCAATCATTCCCTCCTCTGTGCCTCATGTGCACATCAATTATTACACCGTTGACACTAAAAGATAATTGAATAACCACAGGCAAGGCTGATATCCACCAGTAAAGAGAGATATGGCAACACAGGTTGCTAAAATACTTAAATATTTCCTTGCCCTCGGGTAAACAGCTTCTGTTTCGAGGCCCCCAAGTGTCCTCTTACCACCCCAATTTTCCCAATCCCTCCTTTAGGACTCCCTGAACCTCCCACAATTTAGCAATGAAAAGGTTCCCCCTGGCAGAGTTGGTGCCCCTTCAGTACGGGGTATTATACACATTTAAATATCATCTCCATCTACATGGATAACTTACCTACTAAACTGAATGTTGATAGACATACTTTTTGGAACAGGAGAGATATTAATTACCGGCAGGATGCTCCTTAAGGGCCAGAAGCACATGACTCCTCAGCATCTGGAACACTCTGCACAGGGAAAGCTCATAGCAAATGCTGCATTGATTCACAATGTCTCCTACGCCTCTCCCTTCTCAGCCATGGCCTGGCACATAGTAGGCCTTCAGTAAGTATTTGTTGCCCAACTGTCCCACTGCGTGCAAATCTGAAGTCAAACCCAGTATGACTCCCACCTCCCCAGCTACGCAGCCCGTCTCCCTGACCCCAGCTGCTGTCCCTCCAGTCCATCCTCTCCCCTTCCAATGACACAAGCTAGAGGCCAGCTCTGCTCCGCACCTCCGATGGTCCCTGACGCTGACAAATCCATTCCAAACTCTCCTCAGACTGATATGGGGGTCCTCACTCTTGACCTCACTCTAGGAATAAGAAAATGACCCGAGGAAACATATTTCCTCAAAGCACACAAAAGGCAGTAAATTTAAGTAAAAAGAAGTTATCCCTTTAAAAGTTAACTAAAGCTGTTAAAAAACAGCTCTATGTATTTTTATGACCTATTGAGGTTTTAAAAACTCTTCCACAGCAAACCGATGCACTTCTTCCTCCCTCATCATCCAGCAAAGTAGGAAGGAGAAGGATTACTTTCTTTGATATTAATGATGGGGAAGTGATTTCTCCAAGTAACACAGTTGGTTCCTATCACCGCCAGGGCTAAACTCTTAACCTCAGGAATCGCAATCCAGAGCTAGTTGGTTTCCTCGGGTCAGCTCATCTCATTACTGTACAATCTCATGGACTGGGATGTAAAAACACAACATGTAACTCTGTCGCTCGCTGTCTCCTAATGCTGCTGTATTCTCCTGAGCAGCACTCTTCACTCTCTGAAACTTTGGCTTTGTTTACATGGTTGTCTGTCTCGCTTCGTGGACTGCAAGCAATATGAGGCCATGGACTTTGCCTGTCTCCTTCATCACTAGAACAGTCCCCAGCACCTAGAAGAGAGCACAGCAAACTTTTTTTTTCTTTTTTTTTTTTTGTGAGGAAGATCAGCCCTGAGCTAACATCGTTGCTAATCCTCCTCTTTTTGCTGAGGAAGCCTGGCTCTGAGCGAACATCTATTGCCAATCCTCCTCCTTTCTTTTTTTCCCCAAAGCCCCAGTAGATAGTTGTACGTTATAGTTGCACATCCTTCTAGTTGCTGTATGTGGGACGCAGCCTCAGCATGGCCGGAGAAGCGGTGCGCGCCCAGGATCCGAACCCGGGCCGCCAGCAGCAGAGCGCGCGCACTTACCCGCTAAGCCACGGGCCGGCCCAGAGCACAGCAAACTTGACTGCGAAAAGTGTGGAGACAGAACCAATACTGACTTCTTCCACCCTCAGTTACCAGCAGCCTAACCATGGACAAACAACTAAACCTCTCCAAGCCTCAATCTCTTCATTCTTAAAATCCGAATAATGACACCTACTTCCCAGCGTGTTTGGGAGGAGGTAAAAAAAAGAATATTCGCCAGTGCTCCACGCGAGATAAGCAGTCTATAAATGCCTGCTTCTCCCTTTACCAGCCCCCAGCTGTGCCTCTTTTATCTCCCACCCACCCCCCAGTGGCTCCTTCTCCCATCAATCAGCCCTCCCTGCCTGCAGGCACTAGGGCCACAAATATGTCCTTCTCCACCTCTGAGCGTCAGCCCCTCCCACAGACCCTTTCTGAGACAGGTGTCTGCAAGGGGGGCCCAGGCAGAGCTCACAGCTGGAGCCAACCACATTTTCGTGTCTTCCAGGCTCTGACCTACTTCCCAGCCAAACCAAAGCAGGTGATACTGGTAGTGATTCAGCAAGGTTTTTTGTTTTTTTTTCAAGTCATCATGGACTCGCAGAGCTCAGAGCTACAGGGTCTACAAAGCCCAGCCCATCAGGACCCACGCTCTTATTTTATAGATGTAGAATCTGTCTTCCAGAGAACAGAAATATCTTAGCCAAGACAAACCCCCAAATTCCCCAAAGATCAGGAAAAGCATCATGGCTCCAATTATATTCTAAGAAAGGACCCTGGCTTGCCTAACACTTTCCCTCACTTCAGAAATGCTTTCTTTATGTCTCACAGCTTAGATTCTTCCTGATTCCATTCCAGGCAAAGGTATTCTCTCCACTATTAAATATTCTGCATCTCTGCATATGACGGAAAATTTCTCTAATTTCCAGCCCCATGAAGTACACTTTACACACCTAGAAACAAAATTACAAATGTTTTAAATCATAAGAGAAGGCATAAGAACCATGGACCAGAAGCGAGGAGATACGGAGTATAGACTTAGTTCTGCCACTAACTAGTTATCTGACCTTGAGTGAGTCCTCCTCCCCTCCGGGTCCCCTTTTTCTCATATTAAAATGGGACTGTTGGACCAGATCCTCTCCAAGCTGTGATATTCTGGATCTATGTGTCTCATCATCACCTCCAATACAATGTTATCACCCACTATCCAAAATAATTAGACTGTGACTCATTAAGCTCAGAATTTTTCCACAGTGCAACTGGGTATATATCCTTTAGCATATAGTGATCAGTGTTCATCAATGAATTGTAAAGCTTTTCAAAGACAAGGGTCCCATTTTCATGTAATTACGTCACACAGACTTTGTAAATACCACAGAGTAAATATTGCCAGACTGATGAAGTTTTAAAGTAATGCAATGCCCTAGGATGACAATAAAACAATAAGACAGTCTCTTCACTATCTCAGAATGCAGGCTTCCAGTGACTGTGGATTTCTTCACAGTGGTCCCTTTGTTCTAATAATCCTTCCATTACTCAAATCCTTTCCTTATAAACTATGTGTAGAAGCAGCTGTAGATTTTACAGAATATTCTTTTTTTGTGTGTGAGGAAGATCAGCCCTGAGCTAACATCCATGCTAATCCTCCTCTTTTTGCTGAGGAAGACCAGCTCTGAGCTAACATACAGAATATTCTTAATGGGAGTACCTCTTTGATTTTTGAGAATAAATCTGATTTTTCCAACAGTCACTGAGAGACAATTCTAGTGAATAAAGGAGGTAATCCAGTTGGAGGTGACCATGCTGAGTGATACTTGGTCACAAAAAATTATTACATAAAGTTTTGGGGTGATAAAGAACATCATGGGCATAAATCACAGAGCCTCAGCTAGCCCCAGGGGACTCCCTGAAAGAGGGTGATAGTGGATTCCTAGGCAGTACCAGGTTTGCAGGAAGTCACACTATATCTTCCTAAAGCTGCCAAGAAAACCCAACATGCTGATTCAGAAGTGGTACCTCTCCCCACTTCCTCCTGCTCCTTTCCAAAACAAAAGTTTTTTAATAAGTAATGCCAGGTGATTCCCTATTAGGATCTAACACAAGCATAGAATTGTCCTCAAGGATGGAAATGTCCTCAAAGAGGATGGAATTGGAATATGTCCTCAAAGATGATGACACAGGTTTCTTTCCCTACTAAGCACTAATAAAATAAATTAATGAAAAATGTTCATTAAAATACATTAAATGTTCATTATACATTTCATTATACATTAAAATGTTCATAACATTGTTATTTATAAGAGCAGATAATTGGCAACAATCCAAATGCAAAAATATGTAAATAACTAAATTTTAAAAATAATAATCCACTCAATGGAATATGAGTGGCCATGAAAAATACGAGAATTATAAAATAATCTAGAAATGTTTATGAATATTCAATGGAGAAAAAAAGAGCAAAAAATCTGCCAAGTAAGAATATGTATAAGAAAAGATTAGATATTTTAATAATATATCTTATTTTGAATAATAATGATGATGACTAACAGCTAATGGTGTGACTCAGGAGAGTCTCCAGGAGAGACTGGAAATATCTGAAAGTGCGATAAAGACACAGGGGTTTAAAAAGAAGAAAGCAATCAGAAACTCTAAAAAAAACAAAAGACTGTATAAGAAATCATGACCCAAATTTAGAGAAACCAATACAAAATAAAAGAAATAGTTGATGGAACTTTAAGAAGAAACATAAAATAGACTCCAAGCAGGCAAGAGAACAATTAGAAAGACAGAAGATACACAGCCTAGAAAATATAAAATATGGTAGAAAATAGTTAATTCAAATACTTAATTTTCTTCTCCCAATCAAAAAAAATGCAACCTCAAACTCGAGAAATATTTTTTTAAAAAAAGCAAGAAGCTCATTGTAGAAATAAAATAAGCAAAAGCCTGGGATGATTTTGAACAACCAGAGGAGAATTAGAAGGATCTGTTAGATTTTGATGCTAAGAGAAAGTTCAGTCCCTTGTGAGTGGCTTAAAGGTGGTGACCTCAGAACCCTAGAAAAGGAAATGAAACCACAGCACATGGCTGAGCCCTGTATTGAGCAATATTTACCTAGAAATCATAATGTAAATGTTGTTGATTGTTTTCAGCTTCTGAAATCAACCCACAGACACAGCACAGAAGACTCAGTTATGGTTACAAAACCATATACAAGAGCATGGATACATGTTTTCATTATAAACGCTGGGGATGCAAAAGGTAACATAAAACACAACTGACAAATTACAAGAGTAGAGGTGAGAGAGGAAAGGCAGGGAGAAACTCCAACATCTTCATCTTATAAAATGGTAGATGAAGAGACACTGTCAATCGTTGATACACCAAGAAGTGGAGATGTATGCATATTATATAACTTATAGAGGAAACTAACAGAGAGAGTAAAACAATGATATAATTGTTAAAAATTGAAATGGGGGATGGGAAGTATCAATGGGGTATACATGAGCTAGTCCTTGCCTATCAAAAGAGAAAGTCAAGGCATATCTAAGACCAGTAACTCAAAAAAATAAAGATAGAAGCATATGATTTAGAGATATGACAACAAGAATTAAAAACAAAAAATGGTTACAAGTGGGGAACGGCACTGGGGTGGGGAGACATGGGACAAGAATTCTTGTTTTTTATAAATGCTTCTGTAGTATTTGATTTTATTTTTACTATGAGCATTTATTTTAACATCTTTTAAATTTTTTTCAAATGAAATAATATTTCAAAGATAAAGGACTAGCTGCAATAGCATGACCCAGTGGTCACAAAAGTCAAATGTGAAGGAGCTTTATTGGGAAAACCATTACAAAATGTCACTCTTGTGGAGATCACTAAATGCACGACGAGGCCCTCTTTTTAAGTCACCTTGCTGCCTCTTAAAAACTGCCCTCTTCCGCTTCTCTCCCCAAGTTCTTTAACTCTCTCCCAACGTGCTCCTATAACATTATGAACAGTCTATGACCCTCAACGCTCTTTGCTGACTTCAAAATAAAAAGCAGTCCCTAATGAAAACTTGTAAATGTAAAGAATCCCTTAGGAAACCCCAAAATCAACAGACAGCTCAGGCCATGCAGTCCTGTGGCCTAGAAGCGCGCCCAGGCCTGGAGGTTGGAGCTATAATTAGCTGCTTCTGGGCAGACAACAAGGACTCCTGTTCCCTGGAAAGGAGGTAATTAAAGGAGGCAGATTTAGGCCTGAGGTGGTAAGTCTCAAGGAACTGTGGCTCCGGGCAATCCCAACCTGCACCCTGAATGAGGAAATAGGAACCCACAGGCCTGACACTCCGTTCCCAAACCATTTTTTCTTGTCCTCTCTGGTTTCTAAAACCAGGCGAATGCCAGCCATCAGCCTGATCATTTCTTTTTCCCAGTCACCTAAGACCTTTACTGGGCACCAGCTATGTGCCAGGCATGTGCTCAGTGCTGAGGAGAGCAGAGATGAATCAGACCCGAACCCTGACCCCAGGGAGCTGACAGGTGAGATGAGTGTAAACAGAACTCAGCACACAGCACTAGATAAAAAATGATCCACATCACGAGAGAAGGATGGAAGGAGGCCGCTGCCTACTGGGATGCCCAGGGACGGCATCCTAGAAACCAAGCAGAGGCTCGACCTGAACAAATGGAAATAATATGAACATATGAAGGAAACTGGCTTTCTAGAAGGAAGAAATTACATGAACAAAGGCACAAAGTCTGCAAACTGGGCATATGGGAGGAGAGAGTTCTCCACTGTAGATGGAACAAGGGCAGGGAAAGAAGATTAATGTTCAGGACTCTCATTTACCAGGTGCCTCCCATGTGCCAGCACGGATTCTTTTTTCATTTGTTTTTTGTTCTGTTTTTTTTTTTTTTTTTTGGTAAGGAAGATCAGCCCTGAGCTAACACCTGTGCTAATTTTCCTCTTTTTGCTTGAGGAAGATTGTCCTTGAGCTAACATCTGTGCCAGTCTTTCTCTATTTTGTATGTGGGACGCCACCAGAGCATGGCTTGACAAGTGGTGTAGGTCCGTGCCCAGGATCTGAACCCGAGAACCCAGGCCACCGAAGCGGAGCACATCGAACTTAACCACTATGCCACAAGGCTGGCCCCCAGCAAGGACTCTTGATAGATATTCTCTCCCTACAACCACCCTACAGGGTAAGACTATTTTCCCCCTGTCTTACAGATGAAGAATCTGGAGCTCAGGGAGGAGAAACAACTTTCCCAAGGTCACAGAGTTGTCAAGTAACAGAGCACAAATTCAAAACCAGGCCTCTGGCTATGAAACTGAAGCCTTTTCTCCCCGTGCCACCAAAAGGAGTAGAAAATGAAGGCATCTCTGCACAGGGGGCTGAGGAGATGAGGCAGTGACCACGTGCAAACATTTCTGAGCTCAGAGCAGCACTCTCATGGACTTCTGGTTTTAGAGATTTCCAAAATTTCACACTGCACCTATGTCTGTGTTTAATGCTTCCTTCTCATAATGTCCAACACCTTAGCTGTCACCATCTCAGCATTTAGAGCCTTTCAAAACCTGGGCACTGATGCAGCGTTCATCTCCTAGGATTTCACACTCCACAGGATCCCTGCTTTGTTCAGTAGGAAGAGATCATATAGCATGACCCTCCGAAAACCCATGGGTCTGAGGCTCGTCGCCATGAGCCTAGGAAATCAGGTGCTCTGGCTTCATGCCCCGTCTCACATCTCAGCATCCACTTGAGACCCTCCAAATACAGCCAGGCCCCTCAGGTGAGTGGCCCAGGAGAGCAGCTCTGCCTGGCACATGTCTTTCAATACACTGCACAGGTCTGCCTTCTGCACTCTACGTCCATCTGCTTATTTTCCCTGCATATCCATCAAAAATTTTCCCCATAAAATTGATAGCAGCGACGCCAAACTTCCTCTGTTTTGGAAGGAGAAAAGCAGCGTCAAATAGGACTGGATCATGACCTTGTCACGAAACAAAAGTGTGAGATCCAACTCAGCTACAGGATAGGCCAATGTCCTCATTCCACGTGGCAACTCCACGATTTAGGGACATTATTGCTTTGTTATCCTGTACAAAAAAAACTCAAAGTTTGGAGTTCAACTGAAAAAACAGCCTGAGGATTGCTCTCCCCCCATCACATCCACTGATCAGTTTCTCTCACCTCAACCCTTCTTGTATACACATGCACACTCCTGGCCCTTTATCTGGATATCACGAAATCTGAACCAAGGTTGGCACTGTGCTTAGCTACTTAAATATAGCTGTGCACGGCATGCCCCTCCCATGTTTGTAAGTTTGCCACACATTAGCAAGTGTTCACCTGGCTACCAGCAACCCAGATACTCCCATGAGAATTTTCCATGAATTCTTCAAAACTTTCCAGCTTATGAATTTAAGGGTACTTTCCAGGCATTCTCTCACCCATCCTTAACGGCTTTATACTGTAATAGCAGGTAAGAAGTAACCTACATTGGGGGCAGGCATATGAAGGCAGACAAGGAAAGTCCTTCACTCATACATCTGGCAAAAATGTATTGAGCAACTAGTTGGCAGAAGCACTACGCTATGTTAAGTACCTGGGTACAGAGCTGAGTAACACACGGAAGCTGCCCTCGAAATATTCAGCCTATTAGGAAGGCATGGAAAAGCAAATTATTAAACAAGTGTTGGCACAGCTAAAACTATGCCATCCACTCCCTTGGGAGCAATGCATATTTCCCATAAGCCAGCACTCCTGGACCGAATGCTCAAACATACTCTTCCCGTCTCTCAGCACTTCCCCTAGCTGGAAGCAGTGGGAGGAAGATAAAGGACCTGATAGGTTAGTAATACACAGTGGAATCTATTTCATGCTGAAGGAGGGGAAAAACAGAGATAAAAAGGAACTTTTTCCAAGAGCTTCAAGTCACTCTTCTTCCTCAGCTTTCAATTACTAGAAGGCACCAGACAAAGAGAAAGAGATCAAAGTACCAGGAATTTCCCAGGTCTTTCCGGCTCCACATACCAAGGCACTGAATCCAGGTCTGCCAGCTTTGTCACGATCAAGGAGAGCAAAGAGATGCGCGACCCTTCCCCATCTCAACCTCACTGAGAGAACCAAGTCTCGTCCACAACTTTCCCTGCACAGCTCTCTCTTCCTGGTGGGCCCCCACCCTACCTTTCCTTCCAGCTCACTCCTGCTCATCCTTAGAGGTCAGCTCAGCTGGCTCCAGCCACAGCAGCCACACAGCAAAAAATAAATAAAATAAAATTGTTAAACAGATCCCTATTAACTTGAGGAAGAAGCCCAAGAGGCTCGCTCTTCAACTTCTTACCATCCAAGGCCCTTGACACTAGAGCCTGACGTGCCCTCCCAGTGCACAGCTCAGTGTACTCCACCGAAAGGAGTCCATGTGTCCTTCAAAGGCCAGCTCAAGTCCAAAATTTTAAAAGCACAATTCCCTGCTCATAGAACCAACCCTTCTTCTAAGCTCCCAAGGCACGATCCTGTCCACTTTCCCCATACTGTCTGGTCTTGGATAGTTTATCTTTTCACGGGAGCATGTCCTCCTACCCCTATGGGATGGGGAGCTCCCTGTGGGCAGGTCCTCACACTCAGAACACTCCCAGAGCCTGGCAGCCATGGCACATCATAGGCACACAGAAACCATCGCGGCACAACCCTCATAGCTGGAGGTGGGCTGTAAAAAATCAAAAACTTCAGCATCTTGCTAGTGCCCAATCTACACATTTTTACCTAATACACTTTTTATTGTTTTATGACTGGATCCCCCAGTTAGATTCACAACATCTTGGCCAGTCGAATCCCCATCTGACAGTCTCCCACCAAGAGGCACAAGATCTCTCCTTGAACACCTCCAACGACCAGAAATCTTCTACCACTTTGTGCAATCCACTCCATTTTTTGATATCTCTTACCATGTGTTCTTAAATATTGAGTTCAATCTATCTCCATGGGCTTTTTGGTTAAATCCCCGGGAGCGGCAAGTGAGAGGGGATGCGCACAGGACCAGCTAGGAAGCATGCAGCACGACAACTAAGATCGTGGACTTTGAAATCAAGCAGAACTGGGTTTCCATCCCAGCCTGCCACTTGGGGGAAGACATCAACTCACCCCCCACCCCAGGCCTCTCATCGCTATTAAAGCAGTAACGGAAATATAATTCAGGCAGAGTGCCCGGCACAGCGAGCACTCGCTAAACGGCAGCTATCATGGTAATTAGTTCTATTCCTGTTTCCCATTGCAGCCCGCCACGTAATCAGAGTGCTCATCACACCCTTGGCCTCTACGATGTCTGTACACACTTCCATAGCATGTCTCTGCGAAGCCTCAGCCAATACGCCATTCTGTGTGCTGCTGGTTGGCATGACTGGAAGCAAGGATTGACCAGGCTTCCCGTTAAAAACTCCGGCACTGAGGGGACAGTGAAAAATCAGAGAGGACGCAGCTTCTCTTGCGACTGCCTTTAAGGGTGCTGTCCGCCACTCTGCAAAGGTGAAGGAGGACGTCAGATGCCACAGCAGCTGCCTCGGTCACTTGGAGCCGGCGACATTCTCAAGCCTCTCCAATCACAGTCCCCCAAACAGGCACCAGGAAGGAGGGCAAAGGTGGAGAGGGAAAGGGAAAAGAAGAGTGCATGACTCGGTGTCTCCTCTCTATGCCCAGGCTGCCACGTCACTCGCCACAGTGTGACACATCTGCTTGGGAGCACCGCGGACAGGGTGCAACCTCTTCACCCAGTTCTATGTCCTACGCCTCACTGGAGGTTGGCAAGCAGTACAGCATGCTGAGAAGTGCATCCTCGGGCAAACAACAAAGGATCCGGGCCTGGCTTTGTCCTAAAATCTGTATGACCTTGGGAGGCTCGGTGACTTCTGTAAGCCTGACTTTCCTCATCTATACAACAGGATACTGGCCTAGACTGTTGGTTCCTTAACCAGGGATGCTGACAGAAACACCTAGGGAATTTTTTCTTAGTACTCGTGACCAGGCCTATCTCTGAGATTCTGATGCAGGACTGGGGTGGGAGTTGAGCATGTATATATGTTTTAAATTCTCTGGCTGATTCTGAAGGTTAACAATCACCAGCCTTATAGATCCCTATGTCCCCTTCGGCTGAGACCATCATGCCTCACCCTTGGGAGAACGTGTATAAAGAGCTTGGCACAGGGCCTGGCATACACCAGGCACTAATTAAACGTTTGCTTCTTCTACCATGCCATCTATCCCCGGCCAAAAGCAGTGGCAGCCACATAGGCTCCACTAGACAAGATGGCAGCTGGTGCCACATGCGAAACCAACTGTGTTGGCCTACCAGGCCAATGCTCAAATTAGTGAATACCCATGGTCCATTCCCAGAAGGCTCCTACCCATGGAAAAAATGAGGAGGGGATGCTTGTAAATAAATATATGCCCCAAAGAGTGGAGGTGAGCTCTAGAGTAATGCTTCTCAAACCTTACTGTGCACTCACATCACTGGAGGAATTTGTAAGATGCAGATTCTGAGGTGGGGCTGAGATTCTTCTACCGGCCCAAGAAACAAACCTTGAATAGCAATGTTCTGAACATAGGCATTTTGAAGGGGCAAACTTGCACACAAATTTGCTGAGCATCTACTAAGTACCACTTGGTACAGTACCACTGTGCTGTGCCTGGAAAGACAGACATGAATAAGACATAAAAAGAGACATCTCAGCAAATATTCACAATAAAAAGTGATTTGAATTGTCTATCAGAGGCATAGCCAAGGCCTCATGGGCATTCCAGCAAGAAGCCATTAATAATATTTGGGCAGCAGAAAACCACGAGGAACAATGAGGAGGTAGTTACCTTGTGGAGAACAATTACAAAATAGTATGTATAGGCTGATCCCACTCTGGAGGCTAGAACCAGGTCGGCAAAATATACTTGCACGACCCACTAGCCAGGAACGGTTTTTATATTTTTAAAAGATAGAAAAAAAAGAAGACATATGTGACAGAAACTATATGAGGGCTACAAAGCCTAAAATATTTACTATCTGGCTCTTTACAGAAAATGTTTGCCCATCCCCTGGGCTAGAAAGACAGTGAGATGCACAGATACAATTATACACCACGTTTCACACTGGTTACTGCAAGTGGCTACAGGTGGTTTTTATTTTCTTCTCTGTGCTTTTCCATGTGTTCCTAATTTTCTTCAGTGACCATGAGTTATTTTGAAATTAAGGGTGAAAAAAAGTTCTTGCCCTTTGAGCAAGCAATTTCTTGTCCTAGTAATCTATCTTAGAAAATAATCAGAGGTGCCGATAAAGAATTTTGTAAAAAGGATGTTCATCACAGTGCTTTTTAAATGATGAAAAATTAGAAACTCAAATTTTAGCTACTAAAAAAAAAGATTAAACAATTATAGTATAGTCTTAAGACGGGAATAACATGCGATCATCAAAACTTACGTCTGAAGAATTCCTAACGCCGTGAGAAGGTGCCCGTGCTCTATTGTTGGGTGAAATGGCAACATTTAAAACTGTATATACAGTAAGACATCACGTCAGTAAAATGCAAATTCACAAAAAGTAATGAAGGGAACTACTCAAGAATAGTAAAAACATAAAAGGTGATTGTATCTAACTAGTGGATTTAGGAGTGATTCTCATTTTCTTCTTTATTTGGTTCTATACTTTTGAAATATTTAATTATGAGCATGTATACTCTTAGAACAATACCACACATAATAAAATGTGGATTGGTTTTTGCTCACAGTTCTTCCTGAGGGATTGAGGGGAGGATCGAGAGCAGAAGATATCTGTGCTGCATTTTGAGGGCTGAGCAGGCGTTCACCAGACGGAAACAAAGGGGCCTCCGGCCAACAGGAAAGCACATGTTAAGACACACTGGTGTGCAAGCCAATGTGACCAGTAACACACTCAGGGAAGCTGAAGCACAGAGTGTGACTGGCAGGGATGGCAGGAGACAATCCTGGAACCGAGGCAAGGTCAGATGATGGCAGGTGTGCATGGGGAGGATTTTACCCACAGGCCATGGGAGATGGTGCGTGAAAAGGCAGGAAGCCAGCTGGGAAGCTGAAGGAGAAATGCTTTCCCCGAAGCAGAGTCAGATGGAGGAAGCCCACGTCGGGCAGGGCAGGAAGAAAACCGGTAAGCGTCTTCCACTCGGTTCCACTCACAAAACGGTTCTCCTTAATCTTCTCCTAACAGAGCTGTGCATATATTTGTGTCTAGAAATAAAATTAATTGGCAAATCAAACCAACACATTCTTATTGCCCCAGACATTGCTAGAGGGCCATTCTGATTTCCTCCTAAAAATAGACCCAACCAACCCTCCATGTTGCTTCACATGTTACTTCTGATCGTCAGACACAGACGCCAGGCAAAGAACAAGGTCTGACTGAAGGTGCCATTCTCTGTCCAATGGATCCAAGACAAGATGAGGCTGATTGGAAGAGGAGGAAGAGGAAGAAAGCCTCACACAACAGGGACAAGGGGGATGACGTAAGTCAGGGCCAGGAGGGTCACTTCTCCAGCCGGAGGTCATGATCTTGGAGGAGAAGAGGCTGCAGAGAGGCTGTGCTGAAGTCCCCTTCACGGCTGGATTCCTAGCAGGATGAGAAATGGGGTTCCTGTAAACCAGAAGGAATGCTGCTGGCAGGAGACTCTCAGACCTGCTCAAGAGGGCTTTAAATGGAAATATGAGAGCAAGGGAGGAAACTGTGAGGGCAGAGCATGCACTGGGCAAACAAGTGTCTGAAATGGGCACTTCAGAGGGGCAGAGGCTCTGGAATCACAGGGGAAACCAAGGGAGAGAAACCAGTCGGGGCAGCCCTCCAAGCCCCTCGTGGCACTGGGACTGAGGCAGGAAGTCAGCCGGAGAGCTGAGGCAGGAGCCTGGGCAAACAGCACAGTGCTACTACGGAAGGCTGCCCATCAGAGGTATGTGGAGGAGCCAGAGAGGGATGCTCCACCCAAAGATAGGAGGCAGCGCAAAAGCAGGCCGCTGTGGAAGAGTCAGCACAGCCTTCAGGGGTGGTACATTCAAAAGCCCTGGGGGTCAGCAGGCTTCCATGATTAATAGGGAATAGGGAGAAATGTGGCTAGGTAGGACCCACATCAATGCTTTCAAAATGCTTCTTTTTTTTCTTTCTCGGTAGCCAAACATGTTTGCATGTTGGCAGAGTCACGGATCTGCAACCCTGATGGGCTCTCTCAACCACCCTGCTGCTGGGACACTTCCTCTGCATATTGTACATACACACCCATACGACGACACTTCATCCGCTGCCCCAATTTGGTTTGCATGTCTGTTTCCTGTGTAGACCACAACCTCCTAGCCGGCTGAAACGGTGCCTTATTCATCTTATTCACCCAGCCCCTGGAATGGCCGACAAGAAACATGGCGTCAACAAATGTCCTTTGCTGCTGCCCAAGTCAGCTATGACTCTCCATTTGCAAAGAGCAAAAGGTCTGATGGATTCTCACTCTGACTAATCAACAGTGTCACCCACAGCTAAGGGAACCATAGAGGTAAATGATTACTAGGGGATTAATTCCAAACAAGGAAGAGCAGTGTGATGCACTGGGCAGAAGACAGACATTGGAAGAATGATACTGTATTGTCTTGAGTTAAGATCTGAAGAAAGGGAGATTCCAAGACCTTGGAAAAGCCGACAGTAGCAACCAGCAAGGTGCTTAGTGTAGTCCTTGGGCAACAGAGAAAGGAGACTCACAACAGTGGTGGAGAAAGGGAAAACATGAGTGATTGGCCTAACTGGGGTACAGCATGAGGGGGGAACTAGGACTGCCATAGAGAAAGAAGGAGGAGCGTGAAGAGAGGGGCTGTGAAGAGGAGGAGGAGGCACTTCCTGTGGGCACTACTAGACGGGGACAGACTTGCCAGCGCGGCTTGCTCTCCCCATCAGTGAAATGAGCTGAATCCCTGAGGTCTCTCCAAGCACAGACTGGCTATGAAGTCACAAGAGCCTGGACACACTAGGAGCCCCATCCACCCCCTCGCTCTTCTCACCCTTGTGAACCTGGTGCGCCGCAGTGTCTGCCCCAGTGGAGCCCCTGTGCCAAAAGCTCTATGGGCATGAAAGGAAAAGAGTATGAATCAGCCTGGGCTCAGCAACATTTTCATGAACTCTTAAACCCTACACAATCATCACAGTCACCTCCTCCCAGCATCCCTGTCCTGCCTAGGGCAGCAGCTCTCATAGTCCTCCCCCAGGATGACTTCCCAGAGTCCTGTGGGTAGCTCCATCTCTCCATCCCTCATTCTCCTCCAGCTCTCTGGTGCCTTCCTGTAATATGAACACTATGTACTTCTCAGGTATTTCGTAACCAAGAATTGCCTTCCTACAGACAAGGACTTTAATCCTTAATGCAGACAGAATAGATAACATCAGCATAATCACCGTCATCACTCCCATTTTACAGATGAGGAAACTGAGGCTGTGGAAGACCTTATCTTTATCTTTCCTGGGACTACTCCAAATTCTAGCCAGGCCTCTCCCAGCTCCTGAACCAATCATGAAAGATACAGCAATCATAATCTCTTTGCTCGTAAATAAATCCAGAAATCAAAATGCCAAGGTTAATCCTGGGTTCTAATCACTGCACTGTCTTTGACCCTCCTGTGCTGGTCCAGGGTGCAGAACCACGAATGTGCCTCAAGGGCCCACTCCAAAGCAGATGCCCTCTCTCTGGCCCAACTACCCAGTCCTGCTCCAATGGTGGTCTCCACCTCACTTCAACCAGCCCTCCCAGTCTTGGAGGCTCTCCACTGGTGGGGACCCTAACATGGGAGTGAGGACATCTCTCCTGGATTGCAGGCAAGCCCCTCTCTGGGCTAGCCAGCCCAGTCAACCATCACTGGACCACCCCCAGGCCTGTTGCCCCTTCCAACGCCAAGCCTCAGGCCACTCAACTCCTCCTTCAGTAAGATTCATTCCCAAAATTTGCACCTGGCAAACAGATTCCCACTTCTTCCCAATTTCCATCCTTCCTCTTGCTCATTATGCTTTCCTATTAGACTAAGTCTACCTGCTTCAAATTACAGCTTGGAGAGGTCAGGTGACTTGCCCAAGACCACACAGCTAATAAGTGGCAAAGCTGGGACTTGAACTCAGCTCTCCTAATTCCAAGCCATGTGTCTGGTCCACTAATTCCCAGTTTCACTCTGTTGTAACACTCAGGAAGCCCCCTATGCATGAGAGGGTGGAGGATCACATCTTATCCTCTTCAGTAATAATGACTGCAACAAGAGCTAACACTCATGGAGTGTGCGCTGAGGGTCAGGCACATGCTCAGTGCTTGACCTGCAGCCCTAAGAGGTATTACTGTCCTCAATTCCAGATGAGAAAATGAAAAAGTAATTTACTCAAAGTCTGACTAGCTGAAGCCCACCCTCTCAGATTACCACAGGACTACACTACTTCCAGTTCAAATGCAATTTCTAGTGCACAGCAGTGGTCAAAAGTACAAGTTAACTGAATAAGAAAATGTGGTGCAAGATAGCCAAATGGAAGGCCCTGGAAAACAAGTTTGTGACCAGATCAGTCAAAGTTGGTGAAACCTAGCTAGCACTCTGCAGTAGAACTAAAAATAATATTGCAGTGTGGAACAGACTGTGAGTCAGGATTCCTGGCTTTGACTCTAGCTTTGCTCCCGACAGCTGTGTGACTCTGGGCAAGTCCTTTCCACCTATCTCGGGATCTCATTTCCCTATCTATAACAAACTAACAAACCAGCAGTTGGACTAGGTCAATGGTCTGTATCAGCATTGGCACCACCTATGAGCTTATCAGAAACGCAAATTCATGATCTACTGCGTCAGAATCTCTGGGATGGGGCCCAGCAAACACTCCTGGATGACTTGATGCTTCTTTGAGTTCGAGAACCACTAGACTCGATGATCTCTATGATCCTTCCAGCTCTACCACTCTGAGAACCCTAAGCTTCCTCAATTCAGCATCATCAAACTCCTCCCAGTTTTGACCCTCTGATTTCGATCTGGCATGAGCTTAAGTCAGCTGGCTCTCTCGTCTGGCCATGTGCGACGCTTCCTCCTGTGATTAATCCAGACGGCCCCAAGAAACAGACAGTTTACTCCGCTGCACTTCTTTTTTCCATTTACCACCTCAGCGGTATGCATGCTGTCACTGTACTAAAAAATAAAAGTAAAAACATTAGCAAGGAAGCCCAACCATGAGCACTGTGGCATCCTGGCACCATCCTTTAAAAAACTGGAAAGGAGGCTTATCCCTGAGGCAAGTCAGTAAAGAACTGCCATAAAATCTGAGAGACAGTGCCTTTCTCAACCCAGCAATCTCTCTTTTGCACAAAGCCAGCTGAAGGAATGAGAGAGCATTTGCTTGTACACCAATGACACGTGTAGATGAAACAAACCATTTCTTGCTTAGTCCTTAAGTGTCAAAAGACAAAAAAATCCAGATAAACCTTACAAGTATGAAAACACATCCCAAAGAGTGCTATTTTCTCCGTGCAGACTATCCACAAATGGACTATTCATTGCCATTGCTGCAACCCTGAAATAGCACCTGAAACTCTAGGGTGGAATGAATGAACAAATGAATGAATGAATGAGAGAGCACCTTCTCAGTGCTGGTTCTGGGGGATGTGGAGATGAGCAAGTTAAAATCTTACTCTAAAGGGACTAAGTTTTAGGGAAAGTGTGGGCAGTGTCAAAACTGGCCACCCATCCATCCATCCATCAGTTCATCCCTTCAACAAGTGTTTGCTATACGTCTGCAAGATTCCAGGCAGGAATGAATGTCTTAAAGGAGTTAAAAGTCCAAAATAAGATGAACACATAGATAACTACAACAGAAGGTGCAAAGTGCTCAGGGCTGGGCAAGCAGCACAGATAAAGCTCCATGGGTGATCATAAGAGGAAAGGATTATTTCCTGCTTAGGGCAAGTGGTGGAAATCAAGGCCAGCTTCATGGAGGAGGTGCTGGACCTTGAAGATGAATTCAGATCAAACAGGTGATAATGGCAGAAGACAGCAATCCAGACTGAGGATACCCTGTGACAAAGGCAAGAGGGAGGGAAAGCAATGGAGATGGGGTTCCAAAAGTCAGTTGGTCCCATTCAACAAGAGCACGGCAGGATAAAAAGTATATTCACGGACAACAGTAAAAAGATCAGTGGTTGCCAGGGGTTGAAGTTGGGGGGAGGGATGAATAGGTTGATGACAGAGTATTTTAGGGCAATGAAAATACTCTGTATGATACTCTATGGTAGACACACGTCATTATACATTTGTCCAAAGCCACAGAATGTACAACATTGAGAGTAAACCCTAACAAATGTACCACAGTGGTGGGGGATGTTGATAACGGGGTAGGGAGACTATGCATGTGTGAAGGCAGGGGGGATATGAGAAATCTCTGTACCTTCCTCTCAATTATGCTGTGAACCTAAAACTGTTGTTAAAAAATAAAGTCTTTAAAATAAAAAAAAATTGTTCAGGATATACAGAGGGTTTACTTCTCTGAGTTCATTGCCGTCACTGCCCTCAGCTTCTTCACCCAGCCTCCCCACTGGAGATGGCCTCCCTCCACCTCTCTTGGCACTGAACACGAGGCTGTGCTTCTGCTCACCTCATCCAGCTCCCGCTCCCATGCCTTCTCCTGCCTCATCCATGTCTCCCTCCTAGGTCTCGTGCCTGCCACAGGCTTCACTGTACTCACTACGCCATGTCTTCACACTACTGTTTTCTATAATTTATAAAACACATACTGCCCACGAGTTTGTATTTTTAATTCCTGTAAGAAGTTTTGGGATTCAATTTGTGTGAAATTCGACTGCAACATAATGTAGTATTGTATGATAAAGCCTCCAAGAATAAAAACAGACAGTACAGCCTGCTTATCACAAACTCAAACACTGGTTCCATTCCTGAGTGTCACAGATTTCCTGACGAACGACTGTTCTTTGTTTTGCGTGGATTTGTCTCAGTCTTCTTGAAATAAGTTCTAAAGTTTCCTAATTTTCAAGGCTTCTTTTTTCAAGTATTTGTTAAGAACCAAGTATGTTTCAGGTGATGCTAAAAGTAAGCAGCCTGGCTCACTTAACTTTCACGAGGTAAAACGGTGGTACTTTGTGAGCGTTAAGTACTGTGAGGTATCACTGACTGCCGAACCCACTTTACAGAAATGGAAAACTGAGGAGTAGAGTGGAAGAGCCTGGATCCAAACCCAGCTCTTCCAGAGTCCCTAACTGTTGCCCACTCATCCATTCAACAACATGGACAGGATCAGGGCATTTCTACGATCCTTTTTTGACCTTCTCTGGACTTGCAGCTTCACCTAGCCTTGTCGCTCCATTTTGGTGCGTCAGTCTCCTCCCCGGAAAACAAGGAGGCTGGATTGTGGCGATATTCATGCCCTGCTTTGCCAGAGCCCCTTCAAATAGAAAGAAAAGAGCAGGGCAAGAATGGTGGGTCCCACCCCGCCCCACTCCATCCATAGCTGTTCCAGTTTATTCGTTCAATGTTAAGGTTGTAACATCCTTCCCTAGCTATTAAAAAAAATGAAAGTTGTAAAGCCACTCTAGGCTAGGGAGATATGACAACTAAATGCAGTGGGTACCCTGGACTGCATCCTGGAAAAGAAAGAAGACAGTAATGGAAAAATGGGTGAAATCCACATAGAATCTGGAGTATAGTCAATAGCAATGTACCAAGGTCCGTTTCTTACCAGTACTATGGTAATGAAAGACGTCAAAAATGAGAGAAATTGAGTGAGGGATGTATGGAAATTCTCTGTACAATCTTTACAACTTTTCTGTAAACTTAAAACAATTCCAAAATGAAAAGTTTATTTAAAAAGACAACAATAAGAGGGCCGGCCCGGTGGCGTAATGGTTAAGTTCACACGCTTTGCTTCAGCAGCTAGGGGTTCACAGGTTTCGATCCCGAGTGCAGACCTACGCACCGCTTATCAAGCTATGCTGTGGCAGTGTCCCACATATAAAGTAGAGGAAGATGGGCACAGATGTTAGCCCAGGGCCAGTCTTCCTCAGCAAAAAGAGGAGGATTGGCAATAGATGTTAGCTCAGGGCTAATCTTCCTCACCAAAAAAAAAGAAAAAAAGACAACAACAACAAAAAAAACCCCACTCATCTAATATCTTTCCCAAATCACAAATTTCTGACTCTATAAGGATAACACATAATAACAGTAACTAATATTTAATGGGTGCTTAGCATGTGTCAGGCTCTGTTTTAAGGGCTTGATATGTATTAACTCATTTAATCCTCACAACAAGGAGAGAGGTAATTTTCTTATTCCCATTTTACGGATAAGGTTAACAGAGGCCTAAAGAGATTAAGCAACAAGTCAAGATATTAATGGTTGATCCAGGACGCAGTCCAGGTCCAGAGCCCATGCTCTTAAGTGTGACACAGATGAAAACTTTCAAAATGTTTCTGCATTTTTCAAGTCGGCATATATAACTGGGAAAATCCAAAGGATTAATCCCAAAGACTGAAAGGTGAGTATTATGTTTAATACAAAGAAGAGGAAGCAAAAGGACTCTCGAGGTACATTCCTAGCTTTTGAAAATCTTTCCTGGAGCAGAACCAAACCTCACTGCCACGACCAATGGCCTCTCCACATGTGAACGACATCTCTGGGCTTGTGCTGTGTCTTGTGTTCTCTGCCACATCATTCTTGATGATTTGCACCACCAGCTCATGTTATGCCTTCTGGTCTGCCACTTGCCAGGCTGCCTGCTGACATTTTCATCCCTAAAGTGTTGTCCACGTCGATGGTGAAATGAAACACGCAGGCTGCCTTTTCAAGGTCTGCGAAACAAGCTTAAGCTTTCCAGATGACTAGTTTTCCTAGATGCTTAAGAATCCATGCCGAGAACCTAATGCATTGCCCAACTCTAGAAAGCAAAAACCCCTCCTCTCCAATTTATAATGTTCCTCACGAGCTGTGGTTTCCACCAACTGTCAAAGAGAAGTCAGAAAGCTTCTTACCTCCACTGTGGGCTCCCTAAGGGTAAGACTTCATCTCATTCATTGAACAATATTTGTTCAATGAAGAAATGGTTCTGAAGAACAGTCTCCTGGAAAGATCTGCAGCTGGCCAGGATGGCCACTCACCAATCTGCCCCGCCACTCTAGCCATATGTCTTTAGAAGGTTCCACAGTGGACACTCTCCATGGGCAGAGCCAGAAGGGAAAAAGGAATCCTCAAGAGATGAGGGGAGAGGGAGCTATCCAGCTGGGGAATGGAGAGGAAAATTTACAGCAGGGAGAGTGTAGGCAAAGAAGAGAGAAGCTTGAGTGGCAGAGGAGAAGGAGATATGACTAAAAAGCAAGTGGCAATATAAAGAAAATGAGTTCTGAAGGAGGCTGGGTGTAGAAGAACCAGTTTCCACTGAATGCCTGCTATGTATGGGCATGGAGCTTTGCTCACTGCACATTTCCTCATATTGCCAGACTCAATAATGTATGTCTGATCAAACAATCCAGATTGACTTCAGCTTATGTTAACTCAGCAAACGTTAACACTCAACATTTTTAGTTGAAAGGAACCTAAGAGTGCACCCAGCCTACACCTAACATTTTATAGATGGTTAAACTGAGGCTCAGAGAGGGGAAAACTCAAGCCCAGAAATAGAACCCAGATCTCCCCATTCTTGCCTGTACTCCTTTCCATACAGATGTGGATAACAAGGTAGGTATTGAAAGAACACAGCCTGAGGTCAAATCTCTCCTGGTATGGTGGACCAGATTTGTAGATCATCCTCTATTTCATCTAGCATATTCCATCTGCTGGTTGCTACTAGAGAGAAGAAAATCGGTAGCATCATTTTAAATGACATAGATGACTGACTCTTCAGGAAGAAGATAAAAGGTTAGCTTGCCTTAGATGAAAAGGATGATACAGATAGATAAGAATGAAAAATGAAGACAAAGGGGACTCATCAGAATAAGGGAAGGTAGAGAGGAAGGAAAGGTGGAGAAAGTGGTATGTGATGGGGCAAATGAAACTAGACTTGCTAAAATGAAGCTATCCACGAGAGAGCCAAGACTCACTCTTAAAAGAGATTGTGATTCACAAGACAGAGGCTCTGCCCCAGAGAGAGTGTCAGAATGCCTTACAGAAATGATCACTTCCGCAGATGGGCAGTCACTCAGTTGGAACAAGGCCTAAAGCAGAGAGTTCTGCACCAAAAAGTCTGCTGCCTCTTACCTCTCCAGATTTAGGCTATCACAAAAACTGGTCTAAGTTGTATCCATGTGTTGGGGTGTCTCAACCAAATCAGTCATGTCAGAATTTCACAGTTGTTCTGTTCTCAAGGACTCTTTGGCAATCTTCCAGGCCTCTCCACTTATATAGAATTGTATCTCTCTCACAAGCCCAGCTCTCCTCCATGAGGAAAGCCTGCTCTGATTTCACACCTTCAACCCCAGCCAGAAGTCCCTATGTCTGAAATCACCCACTTTATCCGCACACCTTTCATACAAACTAGAACCTCCAACCCTGTATCAGTTACTAGGGTGCATGCCTGAGCACCCCTCCGAGGCTGAGATGCTGGTAGACAGAACCCGTGGCTCACGGCAGCTTTTCCCAAAGCACGTTGGAACCCTAAGCCCCAGAAATGTCTTAGGGAAAAAAAAGGAAGGTGGCGATGCAGGGATTCTAGGATCAAATAACTTTGGGAAACAAACCTCTTGGGAGGTCACAGTGTGCATTATAAAGGCTCAGAAAAGTCCCATGGTAAAGATACCCATTTAATTTTAACTCAAAACTTTTCCAAACTTACCTAGCTTCAGGACTTTTTTCTCATAGAACATTCAACACTTTGGGAAACACTGTCTTACAGAATCACAGGATTCTAAGGGACCTCAGTGTTCCTACAGCAGCACCTTATCCAATATTTCTACTACTGCACCTCTCATACTGAATGGTGTGCCTTCCTTAAGAGCAAGGGCCTTGTCCAAATCATCATGATATCCCTGACACACAGTGAAGAGCCTTACAACTGTAGGCCAATAAAAGTGTGTTAAATGAGGGAACTAAACCCAATTATCTCATTTCTAAGATGAGAAAATAAAACCAAATATGTCAACATGACCTTTTCTATATTTTGCTAAGTGTTTGAAAGTATGTCTTACACAAAGAATGTGCTCAATAATTCTTGAGGAATGGAATGGAATGGAATGAAATGGAAGTTTCTCAGCTACGCCCCAAGCCAGAAGTTCCCAAAACAGGATGGACTCCTATCTCTTCTCCTCCTCCTTCATCCAAGTTGGGTGTCAACCGGAAGAAAATGAAGATGACAAATCAGAAGAGGAAAGCTACGGGAAAACCAAAGGCCCTTTGGGGTGGGAGGTGGGGAAATGGTGTTTGCAAACTGATAGGGATACACAAGACCTGTCTGTATCTAATTTAGACTTAATAAGATAGTTTGCTGAATGTTAATTAAATACTCAGTGGTTGTTACCAACTGTGGTGATTAACTTAATTTTGAATTAAATAAGCAATAAATGCTTAACTGAAGTTCTATTAAATTTTACCCAGCAAGTAAGGAATATGAGGCTCTTAATTGACTTTAAACAAGATAGTTATGGCAAGTTAGTTGAATTTTTATTACCTGAAGATAACTGCCTTATTAAATCTAAATTGACTATTTTATTTGATAGAGAAATATGTCATCTGTTCTTCTCATTTGCCAAAAACATGTCCAGAAATGTTCACAGTTGGTCCAAACTGCTTGGTTGGGGGTTATTTTGTTTTCTAGTCCTGCTTTAACAATAAGTTTATTCATTTAATAATGAATGTAAATGTAAGAGGCAGAGAAGTCTAGGAAGGAGTGATACATAAGACTGAAGAACCAGGTGATGATATTTTCTAAATCAAAAATCAGGACTCTGCTTTCTCAGTGTAGGTACAGTTTGGAGATGTTGTTAGGCTGTCACAATTCTGAAATTTCCAGTATGTTTCCATGGTTTAAAAGGCTATTGATACAAAACATGAAATCACAGTTACTGTTCCAATAAATGGTTGGCTCTGCTACTGAACAAGCTATATGACCCTAGGTAATTAACCTCACTCTTCTAGGTCCCACCTACCACAAATGGGGAGGTTGGATTGGAGATCATTGACTTTATTCATCTATTTTTTTCTTTGTAGTATGTATAGCCTCCGGAACAGTGCCTGGCACATAGTAGGTACTCAATAAATATTGACTGATAAATGAATGAATGAATGAATATGTAAACTAAATTTTAGACACCTCAAAAAATCATTTTTAGCCCTTTTATTCAAGCTTCTCCAGTCCCGACCATTTTTAAATATTACCACTTGACAATTAACACAAGGGAAAACACAAACTCTAAACCACTACTTGAGAAATTTTCTTAGTAATTAAAGGAATGCAAATTAAAACAATAACGAAATATCACTTCTTTTTTTTTTTTTGTGAGGAAGATTAGCCCTGAGCTAACATCTGATGACAATCCTCCTTTTTTTGCTGAGGAAGATTGGCCCTGGGCTAACATCCATGCCCATCTTCCTCTACTTTACGTGGCTTGACAAGCGGTGCGTCAGTGCACGCCGGGGATCTGAACCCGCGAACCCCGGGCCACCAAAGTGGAGGTTATATGGCTAACAAATAGCAGAGCCATAATTTGAACCCAAACCAATCTGACTCTCCAATCATCCATGCATTTTCTGCTACATCCCTACAGAGATAAGATACATATTCACATAACCACATAATACAAGGGCCAGAATGGCAACCACCATAAGGGAAAGTGGAAGTGCTAAAGAAATAATTGTCTTTAGGAAATAATTTAGAAGCAAGTAAAAGCTATTTGTTCACTGATGTTTACACTGCATTTTTTAACATATTGAATTGCATTTAATTTTTTAAAAAACTGAAAACTATCCTAGTGCCCACATGGGTAATGTTTAAAGCAGGATTTATTGATTTCAACAAATCTTTAGTTATGTGAAAGATAAGTATAAAGCCGAGGCAAAAAGAAGGAAATACTATGAAGTGGAAGGAAACATCGTCCATGTACAGAAAAGTGGAGATGCACTTTTGGGGGTTAGGATTAGGGTTATGATCTCGTGAGAGATCAGAGAGAGGTATTCAGGTAAAAGAATTTTGGTGGGGGTTTTTTGGTGTTCTTTTTAATGAAGTTGAGTAAACGTATTCTAAGTTCTTTTTCATTGTCTTTTGATAACACACTGATTAATGTTTAAAGGAGCTCAATTAGGTTTTTCTATTACTAAACATATTCTTAAAACTCAAGTTGTCATTTATAACTTCATTTATATTATTCATTCATTCATATGTTCATTCAACAAACATTTATTAAATTGTTACCATCTATCAGGATGCACAATGGATGTTAAGGATATGAATGTGAACAAAAGCTAGAGTCTGTCTCGGGGATCTGCACAGGCTGGGAGCAAGAGGAATCTGAAATTGTGCTAATAGAAAACTCAAGTTCAAGTCCTGGTTCTATGTCCAACTAGCTTGGGCCCTGGGCAAGCCATTTAATCTTTCTCAGCCTCATGTCCTTGATCAGCAAAATTTGGACAATAATAACTACTTAGAGGACTATTGTAAGGATTTACCTGTAATTTTAGGAAAACAAGATTAACTCTAAAGCACTATAAAAATGGCCACCGGTCAAAAGTGTCCTAACTATACTGATGGATTCCATGTCGATTAGGATCATGCAGGCTGGCCTAGGCTGCAAAGATCTCCCTGGTGCTGGTGAGCGTTAGCTTATTGTCACCAAAATGGTTGTTCCGTTGCTACTCTGCCCACCGTTCTTAGTGCCTAGTCATTCATTTTTAACTATCTCTGCCTTCTGTCCAATTTGACTACAATGCTCCTGAGGAGCCAAATGGATAGAAGACCCCCAAGTAAGACTGTTACAAGTATCTTTTCCCAGGAAGGAAGGAAAGAAGGAAGGGATAAACAAAAAGAGTCAGGGTTAATAGACCTCAAAGACATTCTAGATCAAGTCTTGGACCAATGCCTGAGTTTTCACCATAACATCTCAATCAGCCACTGCTTGAATATCTCCAGTGATCAGAGATTCAATAACTCTAGAAAGAGCCAATTCTATTTGGAATTAAGAGATTTCATGGAATTCTTAAAAAATAAGAAAGGACGGAGATCCTCCTCTTGACAAACAGCTATTTCAACAATCATGCACTCTGTCATTCTTCCAAAGAGACTGGGCAGAGGATGAGATGATCTTGTGGTTATGCTGGAACCAGGACTGTGGACTTTGCATGTGTCACCTGCTCCAGGTCTGGGTTTCCTCTCGTTTCAATGAGAAGACTGGATGACCTCTCTTCTACCTGTGAAGTGTTCCTCATATCCATTGCCTCAATCCTTACACAGCTTCCCTTTATCTTTTGCCTGGACTATTGCGGTACATTCACCATCTCTAGTAATGTCCCCTCCAATCCATCCAGCACACGGTAAACAATTACTTTCCAAAAGCACAGATCCAATCACTTCACTTTCTTACTTGATGCTCCTTTCAGAGTGCAGTCTCAACTCTTTAGTCAGCAATCTAAGCCCCAACCCATCTTTTCACCCTCATTTCCATGGCCTATCTACTATGTAGTCCATCCCCAATAACTCCAATTTTCCAAGGCACATGCACTTTCTCACTTCCATATCTCTGCCCGTGTTATTTGGACACAGACATGGCTACCCTCTCCTCCTCTAGTGCACCAAACAAATTCCCACTCGTCCTTCAAAGCTCAATCAAATGACAATCTTTTCATCTGTGAAGTTTCCCCCAGGTCCCTAGAGTTAACCGTGGTCCAATCAGAGCCACCAGATATTTTTGGCATTCGTGTTTTCATCCCCAAAACCCAGACTAGAGTTTCACTCATTCATTCACAAGTACACCTGGCACATGATGTCAAATGAACAAATACACAAATGTGTCAAATCGATGGTATCTTAAGGGTCCTATCCAGTTGCCATTACTGGAACCCTAATACGTATTCTTCAAGTGAAGCTGCTAGGCTGTGGCCAACAAGAGAGATTTCAAGGTTGGAAAGGACCAGAATACTGGAAAGTTGACCTGCCTTTCACCTCATTCTAAGGAAAGGTGCCACTTACCCTCCAGGTGGCTGCAGAGTTTGCCTTTCCCATGAGTCAGGACGCACCCCACCCTCTGGGTGGCAACTCCCTACTGCAGTTCCTGAAAATGATTCCTTTTCATACCAAACAAGACAGACGCTCCAAGTGCCAACTAAGTGTTTTTCTTCCTGGGAACTAAACAAGAACCCAGTGGAACTTCAGTGGAAATTCATTAGGAAGAACATGTGCAGGTTACGTTAGTGACCTCTGAGCGCAGAATTTAGTACCACACTGGCCTTCCACAGTTATAGTTAGAAATCATTATCAAGATGGGCCAAAGGATGGAAAGTAATAGATTCAAAAACCCAGCGAAAGTACACACACGGACAGAGAATCAATCTTATTTCTTAAGTATTGGAGCCAGAGCAATTTTAGCTGCCCCATCACATCTTGGACTGAGCCTTCCTGTCCTTCAATGTCTAACCCAAGACTCAGAACTTCCAACAAGCTTCTGCACATGCTTCAGTGGACTCACGTGTGCCATCGGTGCTCCATTTGTACCACTCTCATGGCACTTTCTTATATTCTAAATCGAATATAGGTATTTACATGTTTTTATCAACCCTAATAAACTCTGAGTGCATACAATCTTGACATCCCCTTCAAACATCCTCAAACCTTACCTTTATAAAAGTAGTTCATTGAACAAACACCTTTTGAGCACCTAACATCTCCTCTAACAAAAACAGTCGATGTTTGTTGAGTTTTTACCCTAGGCCTGGCCTTATGCACATTACCTGTGCTACTTCACTCAATACTCACCAACAAGAAGAGTGACCAGACAGTTTATCCTCCAAATCAGAACACCTCTGAGAGTGAAAGGGGACACTCTTAATACTATACTGCGACACAGGCATAAACCAGGGCTGTGCTGAGCAAACCAGAAAGCACAGTCCCTCTATCTGTGAAGCAAGTACTGTTGCTACAGCTGTTTTTATAGACAAGAAACTGATGCTGACATTAAGGACAGGAATCATTTAATATCCAAAAAGTGGTCTGCTAAAGACACTAAGAAACTTGTACTACATATGTCCATGGCCATCTTCTTCTAAGGGAGATGGGACTTATACCTCCTGAAGCTGTCTCAACATGGCAGCTGATCTGCTGGTTTAATGGCCTGAGTGACTAAGGAATGCTGACAATGGTTATGGCAGGAAAAGTGCCCATATTGGGGGTGGAACAAGGCCAAAGCACACATCTTGAAGGTCAGTGAAATAAGCCTGCCCTGTCCTGATCCTCCTGCGTACCTGCCCCGTGAAAGGTTCCCACACCAGTTTCTCAGGGAGGCCTAGCACCACCCTCCGCACCAGCTGTCCATTAGCACAGGGGGCTTTGATGTGAGGCCATGACACAAGCAATTACTGCAGCCCTGCAGGGCTGAAAAACCCAAACACAACACAAACAAAACCCAAGAGATAGTGGGATGGTCACAATGGAAGAAGGGACATTGCACAGGCATTCACTGGTGACAAACCGTCTCTCTGCACAGCCTGGAAATGTCTGTGAACGTCTGTGGCACTCATTCCACTTTGCAGAGCACGCTATTCTCTACAGCAGTGCCTAAAAATCAGAAAATCAGTAAACCAAATGGGGCCTGTGACCACCCCAGGGAGCAGCCTCCATTAAGTGGCACAGCTAGGATTTGAGGTTGGAGCTATGTGGGTCTAAATCCCATGATCTCCACCAGTAGGGTAAGGTGTCATCACTGCGTGCTAGACACCATGCTGGGCACCGGGAACTGCCATATGTGCACAGCACATGGCCTCATTACACATTATATTACTCTTCATAAAGCATCAAGTCATGAAAATTTCTCTGGTTCTCACAAATGCATTGTGATATACCATATGATCTCTATTTGAAGGTAATAGAGGCTCAGGGATGTTCTGGAACTTGCTTTAGATCACAGGGCCAATGGATGGCTCAAACACAGGTCTTTGTTTTTCCGACACCAAAAACTGGTGGTGGTGGTACTGCCGAATGATAGCACAGTGAAGCCCAGACACTCAGGGTTCCGGGGGTCTCCAACCTCATCCTCAGTTGTCATCCTAAGTCACAGACAGAGGCAGCTAATACTACTAACTAGCACACAATGAAATAATACGAACAATGGTTTCTCACCTATGTATAGGGCTTACTAAGGACTTTCACATCAATTTCTCAAGCTCACCTGCGGAAGTTAGGGAGCAGGACAGGAGCTTTGAAGACGGGAGTCTGAGTCTCACGCTGCCACTTAAGGCCAGGCATCCCCATGGGAAGGTTTCCTCACCCCTGAATTCTTGCCCACACTCTGCAAGACAAGCCCAATCTTGCTGATCCATCTCTTGGATTGCAACTGGGAGCTAAGCAATAAAAACAATTGTAAAATGCACTCGCCACATCAAAAGTGCTATGAGAGCTATGAAATACTATTGGGTTCTGTGAGATGGGTTGTAATGGGCAAGTTTAAGAAGGAAGGAAAAAACAGGAGGATCTACCCTGTCATGGATCTAATACTGGCAGCCTGAAAACCCTTGGGCAAGCAAAAATAAGTAAAAATAAAAGGGGATTGCTGCGGTGGTGGTGGGGCCTGTCGCGGTGGGGGTGGGGCCTGTCACGGGCAAGGAACCTTGAAGTTATCTGGAGTCAGAAGCTTGGTTCTTGCAAATAAATGACAGGCATAAATGGCAGCAAAGGAAATAAATCCCCAACTGCACACACACTCAAACTGAACTGTCTTAATCACTTTGTTTTCAAAGTGCAAAGCACAAGGTTCAAGCCCAGTAATAATGATCTCCAAGTCACATCTCTCAAACTCTCCAAAGCAAAGCCCCTGGGGGTGGGGGTGGGGGCGGGGTGGAGAAGGAATGTGTCTGACCAGGCTCAGCAGAGACAGAATCAAAAACACCTTGGAAAGAGGGCTGGCAGGGGAGTGAGGGCCGCGGCTCAAGTCCAGCTCAGCTGACAAGGGGGTGACTGAGCAAATCTGTCCCTTTCCCGGGGTATCAGTTTCCTCACCTGCACAATGAGGGATGATCAGGTCACTCTCGTCACCAAAGCCCCAGCCCACACTTCCAAGGTAGGAACTGGATTGCAGTTCACTGCTTCTCCTGCTGCCTACAAGCTTTGGTGTCTATAAATTAGTTTTCTCCAGCCAAGGCTGATAAGCTGGCAAATAATTAGAAGAACAAGAGTAGGAACTAAGATGCCTGATACAATTCTAATAGCTAACAGCTTCTGGAATCTGTTTTTCCCTCTCTGCTCTGCTGACCTGGTACAGGCCCGGGGTCTCCCACCCTGGAACATTTCAGGAGCCTCCTAAGCAGGGCCCCTGGCTCTGGTCTTGACCTGCTGTCACTCTGCCACCAGTGCTTTCTGACAAACAGATCCAACAACACCTTCCTTTGCTCAAAAAGTAACAAAAGCCCTCCTGTCCCCCGTACCCCCAACCCCACCCCCACCATCATATGTGCATGGTGAAGCCCAGACCCTCAGGGTTCCGGGGTCTCCAACCTCATTCTCAGTTGTCTTCCAAAGTCACAGACATAGACAGCTAATGCTACTAATTAGCATACAATGAAATAATAAGAACAATGGTTTCTCACCTGTATACAGGGCTTGCTAAGGACTTGCATATCAATTTCTCCTGCTCACTTGCAGAAGTTAAGGAGCAGGAAATGAGCTCTAGAGATGGGAGTTTCCACTGTACACACCACTATGCATATATATCAAGGTCTCTCTGCCTGGAAAACTCTTCCACCCCTGTACACCATATAAACTCCTACTCACTCTTCAAAACCCAACCCAAATGTCTTCTTTTCCATGAGCATTTGCCTTCCAGGGGTTGGTCACTTCTTGTTTAGTGCTCCCACGAGCCCTGCGTTCATCACTCTAGTAGGACCTTACCATGTTCTATTTCAGTCTCTCTCCTATGCTGGAATGAAGATCCTTGAAGACAGAGCCTTAGTTGTCTTTGTAAGCCTGTCTCCAGCATTTCTGTCTGACATACGGTAATCACTCAATACACACGCGCTGAACTGAAGACAAGAGATTGAGGTGTATGTGATCACACATGTATGTGGGGTAGAAGGAATGGCTTCATGGCACAAGGTGGGTTTTGGCTTCTAACTCAAAGGATTAAAGATTCACAACACGCAGAGATGACGGAAAGGCCCGCAACTCCAGGTAGAGAAAAGAGCAGAAGCAAAGGCACAGATAAGAAAACAGGAATGTTCAAAGACAACACAACCACCTGGTTGTGTGAGGGAAAGCGAAGGAGCAGTTTCAACTGCATTACTCTTAGGATAGCTTGTTTAGAGATTCCACTCGACATTTCCAGCCCTTAACCTTGACCCCGACGGGGGACGGCCCAGCGCCACCTGTAGCAGCCACTGCATAGATGATTCTGAGTCCAGTCCTGGGACCCCACAGGCCCACGTTTCTGGGTCAGCAAAAGTAGTTCCTCTCCCCCATCACTGCTATCTTCTGGTTGCAGTAAACTAAGTCAATCCCTTTCTTCATGTAACAAATATTCCCGGAGTGCCTACCATGTGCCAGACACTCCTCCTGGTGCCAGAACACGGCCATTAACAAAGGAGGCATCCTTGTGATCGAGTGGAGCGAAGACAAAGACCAGCAAATACATATGGTCAAGTGGTGATTCGTGCTTACATTGTGGCAGTAAACATTGTCCATTCATTTAACAAACTGATGTTACTGAACATCTTCAGGGCACCAGAGACAGAGGGATTCAAAGATGAGAAAGCCAAGGTCTTACTTACTTTGCCCTTCCTAGGGTCTGTCTCCTCTCACCAGAAAAGGCCTTTATCTGTGAGTTATCAAAATGCAAATGACCTGCCTGATGCAAGTAGGCCACTGGAAGGACTTGAGTTGATCTTCAGAGTCCTGAGCCAGAAAGCCTTCTTAGAAGAAGGGGTCCGCATGAACCAGGGGATGGCAGGATCCAACATGAGCTATTTGGCTCAACTCCAGAGGACATCTAGCATCGTCACAGGAGCCATACATAGATCAAGGGCAATGACGAGATCAAGACCCTGCACCACCGCCCTACTTTGTTATTTTATTGCCCCAACTGCCTCTCTATGGGGATTCATCAAATCCTTATCACTACAGGGGACTGGCGAGGGATGGTATTAGGAGGGGCAGAGGGTTTGCTAAAGAGGCTCTGTCCTCTCCGGTTAAATTTGGGGAGAGAAAACACTCAGAGGGCAGAGGGAATGGTAGCATCTTAAGAGAGATGCGGCTGGGACAGCACCAGGGTAGAACTAAGAAGTCTGCTCGCCCACATAAACCCTCAACTGTGGTCCCACCGAGGCCCAATGAATGTGTACTGAATTAAATTCCAAGGAAGAACACAGAAAAACAAAGTCAATTTACACTTTTTGTTCTGTGGGCACAGAAGAGACAGGCAAAGGTTCCAAACTCGGCCGTTTAGTAGTTGTGCAACCTTATCTAACCAAACTCATTTTCTCATCTGCAAAACGAGATCGATAATCATAAAACCTATTTTAATGAATCAGTATAAGAATTGTACAAGCACATGGTAAGCACTCCAGAAATTTTCAAAATTATATTATTTTTATTACTATTAAGAAAGAATAGGGGCCGGCCCCGTGGTGTAGCAGTTAAGCGCGCGTGCTCTGCTGCTGATGGCCCGGGTTCGGATCCGGGCGCGCACCGGCGCACCGCTTGTCAAGCCATGCTGTGGTGGCGTTCCGTATAAAGTGGAGGAAGATGGGCACAGATGTTAGCCCAAGGCCAGTCTTCCTCAGCAAAAAGAGGAGGATTGGCATGGATGTTAGCTCAGGGCTGATCTTCCTCCCAAAAAAAAAAAAAAAGAAAGAAAAAGAAAGAATGATAGGAAGATAAACATTTTCAAGCCTCAATTCTGTGGTTTACCTGCTTCCCAGCATAAATGCCATTAACCCTCTGGCCACCCACCCACCCCATTTGTAGAAAGTCAAAAGAGGTGCAATTCTTTCTCTTTTCTGTGACCTCCATTAGGAATGCACCCGCCATTTCCTCCAAGCCTCCAGGCAAGCTAGAGCAGACTCCCACAACACACTTCCATGCCTTCCTCCCTTCCCCTCACCCCTGCCTCACACACCTCAAGCCCATGGATTTCCATCCAGTAGTTTCCAGCACGCAGCACAACTTGACCTCCCCCTTCCTCACCTGGCTTTCTTATAGCAAGAAGCAGCCTTCCAATGCCGTACTCCGAAAAGTCCCCACCCACCAACAGGCATACTGAGCTAGGACTCCTAATTATTGCCTAGGGTCAAAGTCTCAGGTTCACTGAACCAGTTACTAAACGTGTTACTCTTCTTCCGGCATTACCATCTCAATACCTAATCCCAGGGATGGTTCCAGAGCCCCTGTCCAGGCCTGTCCTCCTGTCAGTCTCCAGGTTTCATGGCCTCCATACATTTAATGGCCTCTATAGCCTACAAGATAATTTAAATCTACTTAAAAAATAAAAGTCCTCCCCTTTCTCCATTTTCCACAGCCCCCTTCATGCTGGCCACTCAAAATACAGCCTCAATAATAAATCTTCTTCCCTAAGTGTGCGTATGGCTAACAGGTCCTTCTTCCACTTGGGCAACTCCTATGTAGCCCTCAAGATTCTCTTCAACATCACTCCCTCTGTGGTTGACTCTCCTCAGTGCAGAGCAGCCAAAACATAGCCCTAGAACAGAACTCCCTCCCCACACACACACAGGCCCATGTGCTCCTCAAAGACAGGGACCATGTCCTCTCATCTTTGTACTCCCAGGGCCAGCCTGTTCCTGGTTCACAGGAGGTAGGCTCCACACTTGTGTGCCTCATGCACTGCTCTGCTCTGCTCTTTTCTGTAGAAACAGCAGTGTGCTTCATTCTCTGGTTTTACCATCCTACCTGGCATCTTCTATCTCCCTGTCCTTTTTCTATTTAACACAGCAAGTCTCTGGGCTAAGGGGACTTCCCAGTCCTCCTGAGTTACACTCCGCCCTTGGCCAAAATCCCATCATCAACAGAATCTTAAACCATAGTTCTGAAATCAAATCCAATCAGACTTTTCTGTTCCCAATTAACCCATGCTAGTTCCACAGCAGGGTAAAGCATGTATTAACACCACGAGTCAAAGTTCTGGGTTGTAATTTTGAGCACATCTCTAATTAGCTGTGTAACCTTGGGCAAGAGTTAAAATGGAGATGACAGTGTCACCAGGCCCAATTCTCAGGGAATTTTTCAGATTCAAATAGAATATTTGATAGGAAAGTGTTTTATAAAGCACAAAGCACTGTACATTCATAAAGGGTATGATTTACAAATTTTATCAAAGCTCAACCATGGACTGTAAGATGTACCATTACCAACTTAGAACGAAAAACTGCTCGACTATGCCACATCTGTGATTACAAGACAACCCAATTTCAGCGATATTAAAATGTGAAAAAGTGTGTTTTAGAACTGATGAAATACAATTTATTTGTCTCAATAAAATACAGGAACCTGCTATAAAATTATCATATTTGCCAATGGCACATAATAGGTACTCAGTAATATATGTCAAGTAAATGAGCAAACACCAACAATAACATTCGTAGGCCAAATTATTGCCTCTCTCACTGGAATTGGGCAGCAGAAGGCTTCCCAATGCCAATTCCTCCCCTCCCAATCACATCTCAGCCTGCTCAAAACCCTCAAATGACGACTTTGAGTCATAGCCAAACTCCCAAGCCTAGCATTTTTAAGGCCCCTCATAATCGAGCCCTGTTTCCCACCAACCACTGCCTGAAACTGTCTACCCCCTACTCCCCCAGAACAATGACTTCTCCACCAGACTATGCCACCTCAAGAAGGGTCCTACTCAGTCCCAGCCACAGTAAGCAGCTCAGCTTCTCCTTCCTCTGCCCACCCCGAAAGCCACTTCTAGGCCCACCCAATGCTTACAGGGAGTGTGACCCTGAGCGAATGCCTGACCCAAAGGCCCCAGGCCTTCCCTCCTACCATTCAGACAGCTAATCTCAACTACTTATCTCCTATCCAGAGTCTACATTCTAGACTGTAAGGCCTAGTCTTGGGCTTGGGGGACTGCCTTGCAAAGATTAAATGTAAGATACACTCTTCCTTTCAGTTGCCCCCTGGTGCTGGCAGGAGCCCTGGAAGGAAGAAGGCTGGTCATGGGGTAGAGAGAACCCTATTGGGAGTTCTGGCTCCCCACCAGCCACCTTTATTACTGTAGCCTCTAAGACTAGCACCCACCTTCCTGGGCCTTTATTTTTGTTTCCTTCCCCGTAGGAGTGAGGGAGGGTGAGGACTGGGGGAGGGGGGGTTAGCTGCTTTCTCTCCCTCCACTTACAGGCTTTCTTAAAACGCACATGTCTGGGAGAGGTAAGCCATGAAGTCACTAACAACTTAGTGAGAAAGAGCTTTCTTGGGAGGCAAGCAATTTAGAAAATGTGGAGATGGTGGAAAGAGAAAAAGGATTGGAAACAAAGTTAAGTGAGTATGGTACTAGGAAAAGAACCGGAGATGACCCCACATTTTTGCATTTTGTGTTGAAAGCTGGAAGGCAGTGGATCCCTGGGAAGGGACGGGAAGCCAGAGAGATCTTTTAGTCCCCCTCGCTCCTAGAGTCCCAAAGATACTGCTCTGTCGGAGTCCTTAGGCACAATTCTACTGATTATCTCATCTAACGTATCCCACCCCCCAACACAGTAACATTTACAGTATCATCTCCACTCTCCGCATTTTATTTAGTCTTCTCTGGTCTGCAGTTCCCGCGCGCAAATGGCCTTCCTCCATGTCGTTGTCTGGCTTCAGAAAACTCCCCATCCTTCAAAAGCCCTGATGAAGGGCGACCCCCTCCAAAGGGCCATCTCAGATCCCTCGCCAGGGACCAGGAAATCAAACGCCTCTCGCTGAGCCCCTTAAAACTTTATCCACGCCTTTTCCCCAACACTTCACACTTTCTGTCTTACATTAGGTTTGGCTCCTCCATTGATTGAGCGCTTCCTGAGAGCAAGAACTAGGCCTCATCCTCCTGACCCAACAACCCAGCGCGGCGCCTGGCACACAGTGGGTGCTTGAAAAATGCTGGGAAAAAGGGAACCAGGAGTAGGGAGCCATATATTTTAATTATGGCTCGGCCTCCAGAGAGTGACTTTGGGGGACACCTTCCTTCTCTCTGGACCTCAGTTGCCCCAACTATAAAATGGGGGCACTTGGATGACTAGGTTCCTAGGCCCCTTCTACTGTGACAACTGTGATTCCGCGAAAGCTCTAAGCGTCGGGGTGTGGCCCCGCCCCCTGGGCGCCCAGAAAAGCCCCGGCGGGGGGCGCGCGGTGCAGGACTGCAACCCCGCCCAGCCCACGGTCGACGCTTCCCGAAGAACTCGGGGTCCCCCTCCCCCATGGCGTGCACCCCGTGATTGCGCCGCGACTGGCACTTCCGCACCGCGGGCCCTGCGGCCCGGGCAGGGCGCGCACTCCGCGCCCTGCGCCCGCGTTCCTGCCACCTCGGAGGCGCCCGCGCCCGGGGACGGCTGGGGGTTCCCGAGGCGCCCGCGGGCGGAGGGTGGGGGGAAGGAAGGAGGATTTGCAACAATACCTCAGGGAGGAGGCAGCCGGGGCAGCGGCGGCGGCGGCGGCGGCTGGAGGCGGAGGCAGAGGCGAAGGAGGAGGTGCCCGGGCACTCCCCCTCCCATTGTCCCCAGCCCCGGAGAGGCCCGGCCCCGCACCCCGCACCGCGCCCCGCGCCCCGGGCCCCGGGCCGTGCAGCCAGCCCTTACCTTGCAGCGCCCGGCTCTCCCCCGCTCGCTAAAGCTACTTATCCCGGGAAAGCTCGCGCGGGGCCCGGGAGCGAACCCACAGACAAAAAGTGAAACTTCGGCAAGGCTGGAGCGGCTGCTGGTTGGTGCCTTTCCCCCTCCTTCCTCCCCACCGTCCCCACCCCCTCCCCTCGGTCTCCCGTGCGGTGCCCTGAGAGCTGGAGGCTGACGTCAGGGGCCTGAATTCCTGACTTTGCCTGCACGCATTTGTCCATGTAAGGTATGGGAAGGCGTGTGCCCGCGGGGCCGCCGCGCCACGCTCGCCTGGCGCGGGAGGGGGCGCCCGCAGCGGGCGGTGGCTTTGCCAGAAGGTGGGCGCACAGAGGGCATTTATTTCCTGGGAGGAAGAGGAGGAGACGCGGGGATGCAGGGAGCTTGGAAAGGAGGAAGGAAAAGAGGGAGGTGGGGGGGTTCTGCCTGCACTGGAGGAAGAGGAAGGAGGCGTAGAAGGAGGAAGCCGCCAAGAGGAGGGGCTGCAGGAGAGAGGGGGGAACCTGCGCCTGCTATTAAGGCGCCAAATTGGGGCGCTGAGCCAGAGCAGAAGAGATTCTGCCATGGAATCCCCTTCCGAGATCTTACTCGTGAGCCCCGCCCTAGATTCCCAGCAAGACTCAAAACATACTGGATGTCAGAGCTGGCAAAGACCAGCTTCCAACCCGTCCATACGCACAGGAGAAAACTGAAGCTCCCGGAAGAGAAATGACTTGTCCAGGGTCATACATGCCACAGATCCAGGCGCGGGACCCAGTTGCTCAGCCCCCCTACCGTGCCCCCCCCCCGCCCCCAGGCAGGGCCCTGAGTCCCTCCTTCCCACTCAGCAGTGAACAGGTTAGATGTCAGCGGACAAGGCGGACCACTCTGTGAAGAGATTTCGAACTTCCCTTGTCCCGGATATCAGTTCCTGAAAGGTTCTGATAGATAGTGAGCCCTGAATAGCAATGACAATCAGTTCCTGAGGGCAACTTCCTCTGTCCGGTGCTCAAAGAAAAGAACCCCTGGAGTTGAACGTTTACTTCACAGCCCTGTCCGGAAGCCCGGAAAGTGTACTTTGTGCTTATAGTTTCAAAAAACATCTGCGAACTGGGTGAACTGGTTTCAATAAAGGCAAGCGTGTTCTTGGAAAGTTTTAGTCGAATTTTTTTCCTCTGACGTTTGTAAATATGAGCAACCATGAGAATCACCCTTTACTCTATCAAGGGGTCACCATAATGCGTATAATGCGCGGCTGCCATTGCCTGGAAGGCGTTCCAGCCTGGAGACTTTGTTTCCTTGTATTGCTGTCCTATTGTTATATAAAATAATCCCTGACTCAGCACATCATAAAAGCACTTTCTCACCGGCTTCTTAGATCTTCGTGTTAGATAGGACAAATTGTAGTCCCTCTTTTACATTTGGGGAAGAAACTCAGGGAATGTGACTTGCCCAACACAAAAGTACCTGAACTCACCTCCCCCGGTCCAGGTCACCTGACTAATTCCCTGATATTTCCACCCAACAAGGACACCCAGACCTCCAGCAGGACGTAATTCCCATTCATGAATGTTGAGGGTACACTGAGTTACCTACTCATGACACTTCCAAAACTTGGTTCTTCTGGGATTTCTTTGACCAAGAATTAAAGAAATAAATGTAGTAAGAGATATTATTGAACTTGCCATATATTGCACACTTTCTTTGTTCAAGGTCTTTGAATTCAGACATTCCTGGGTTCAAATTTCTTAATCTGTCTTACTCTCAATTTCTCATCTACACAAACAAAAATATGAAAATAGGGGCAGAGATAAGGTCACGAGTACCTATTCCACGCAATAATGAAATATTTTTCTCTTTGCAACTAATATAGTTTGAAATAGGAAATATCAGCTTTTAAAGAGATTTTGATCTGGGGCTTTAAAAACATCAGATCCTATTACAACACAATTCACTTACTCTGTCTTCAGCATTCCAACAAACCAACATTCTGAGTGCTCTTGTTTAATATGAAAAAATTCTGATATCACTCAAAGTAATGATGGATTCACCCCATCCCCATCAGATATAACGGGACTGGACCAGCATTTCTCTTTTCTTTTCCCCAGTAACCTACTTATAAAGAATAATAGAGTTCTAATGAGGATTAATAAGATTTAATAAGGTATAATTAGAGTCATTCATTTCCTCCATCACACACATTATAAGAGTGCTGTATTGGATCCAGAAATGCTACTAATTATGTTGAAACTGTTGTATGGGTGTGTTGGGGAAGATCACTGTGTTTCTCCTCCTGAAATATTTATGAATTGCTCAGGTGAGCACAGGGTTAGCACAAGCATTCTATAAAGTTAATCACAAAAGATAATTTTGACTCACGAGGCACTCACCACGAGTATCAGAGGCAAAGTCATAAATTGGATGCTTGACCAACCACATGCAGTGTTGTTATCAGTGCCAACCCAAACCAAAAGGCTCACTCTCATTTGCTGCTCTGGTTTCTTTTGTCTTCTCACTTTTCTCAACATCCCTATTAAAACCTGCTGCATTCAGGGACTGGGGAAAGAAGGGAAGGTTGTGTAAATTTGCAGACTCAATGGAAGGGAAATACAGGTTTACCAATTCAGAGACTAAAAGAAGCATGGAATTTCTGATGGAGTAGAGGTCATGTGATCGGAGGATTGCACACTGGTCACCTGAAGGCCTATAGAAGCATTCTTTTTGGTCCAGTGACAGCACAGAAGGCTTTGAGGAGGGCTGGGCTGTGTTCCCACCATTCCCTGTGTTTAGTACAGTCCCTTACCCAAAGACCTTTGTTAGCTCATGTCAGTACTTTGTTCATGCTGATGATATGCCAGGCAATAGTCTAAGGACTTTTCATATGCATTTCATTTAACCCTCCCAAAACCCTTCTGAGGTTGCCGTTATTATTTGCTCTGTTTTGTCCATGAGGGAAGTAAAGCCCAAGAAGGTTAAGTATGTTGCACTTAACACAGAGCTAGAATGTGGGTAAGCTGAGGTTCCTTCCAGAGCCCAGGCGGCCTGAAGCTTTGCTCACCCACTGCTGAGTGACCATCTGGTCTCACTTGGAACACTCCAATGTGCAGAACTCATAATCTGCCACAGCTGACCAAGAGGAAAAGATATGAAGAGGCTACTGGAAAAATAATAAGGACAAGAGGGGAGTGGAAGATGGAAGGTAAATACCAATTGGATATGCCTCTTCCCAGCTTCAAACCCATCATGTGGTCGAACTTCGTGTGGTTTCACAGCCTTTCAACCTCATTTCTGCCAGTCCTTCACATGCCCCCACCCTCTAGCCAACTGAAGTTCTAGTGGTTTCCCAAACACGCCTCACCTGTCCATGCTTATCTGCCTTTACACAGGTTCTTCTCTCTCTGAGAGCCCCATTTCTTCTCCATCCACCTGGCAACCCTTACCTAGCCTCTTCAGACTCCTCTTAAATATCACATCGTCTGAGAGGCCTTGTCGCCCCTACCGCCCCCTCTGATGGATGCATTTCCCCTACAGAGTGATCCTGTCGCTCTGTACTAACCCTCAGTCCATATGACTTTGGATCATGTCTTTGGTCATCTTGTCTTTCTCTGCTACTGAACTGAGAGTCTAAATCGTCTCTGACTCCTTAACTTAGTGCCTACCTTGATTATTGTAAGCATTCAACTGTTTTTTTTTCTTCTTCTTCCTGTTCCTGATCAGAGGCAGAGGAAGATGGAGAAGGTATAGGGCCTGGATGTTTAAATAAAGTCAGATAACTTGCTCAAGAGATGAGGCCTGGATGTAAACAGACCAGTGGGAAGGGAGAGACAGAGCCAGAGGATCCGGCCCTTTGGGAGTAGGACAAGGACTGGCATGAAGAGACAAAGGAGAGGGAGGTTTCTTGTCCTTTCCCTGCCCTAAAACTGCTGTGTAACCTCTTGGCAAGTCGCTTCCTGTCTCTTCTCAGTTTCTTTATCCATACAATTAGGTTCTTAGATTTGATGTTCTCCAACATGCTCTCAGCTCTTCAATTTGGTGCTACTTTCAACTTGTTGACCAAACTCACCTTCCCAAAGCATAGCATGCCACATTATACTCCAAAACTTGCAAAGCTTCCATGATATCAACCGAATTAAGCCCAGGCTCTTCAGCTGCCCCTTCTTCATTCCATGATCAAGCCCTAATGGACTTTTCCAACTACAGACTGCACCTCCAACCCTCCACCCTCACCACACACACGCACACACACACCCCGAGCTTCCTGCACTTCCTGCCTCTGGCCTTCTTCTCACTTAGTTTCCTCCTCCTGAAATACTTTCCCAGGCCCATCTCCACAAATGCAGATGTCCCATTAGCTCCCTCTCAAGCAATCTCCTTCCTGTTGCTCATTCCCTTCAACCATCCTTCACTAATGTGAAAATAATGTCACTATCTTCTAGGAAAGGTACACCCTTGATTATCCCATTGCATTGTAATTTTTCATAGGTGTGTTTGATCTTCTCCTCTCAAACATAAAACCCTTTAGAGTAGGGCTTCGTATCTTGTTCATTTCTTCTCCCCAGCAGCCAAGGCAGTACCAGGGTCTTATGATCAAATGTTATCCAGTGAGTGAGTGAGTCTTTCATCTTGGCTAGGAAAGCAACACAATTAATGCCCTCTCTCTGGAAGATTGGTTATGCCGTCTTACACCATGACTCTGGGAAAGTGCCAGATGAGGGATGAGGGATGAGGGAGAGGAAGAGGATTAATATTTGTCATTTGTTACAATGTGCCCTGTGTGCACTGTTCTAGGCTTCTCACATTTAGCATATATGAATTTTATAAAATATCTAAGGATATAATTCTGCTATAGGAGTAGACACAGAATTAAAGCAATAGTTATTTTGCAACTTTATATCAAATAAATTCTTTTAAAAAATATCTAAGGTCATCTTTTTCCAGGAAGAACTAAGCACAAGTGACAGTTTTAGTATTTGATGTATCCTGCTCTATAGTTGAGCATAGTTCTCTTCCTAAGACTATTGTACCAGTGTGTGATGCAAATAAGCCCCCTGGGTGATGGTGACTCAGCCCAGTCAGATAAGCATCAGCCTTTCATAAAGAGATGAAAACTTGATATGGTAAACAGTAGTGGAAGGCTTTTACTAAATGCAGCATTAAAGATAATGAAGCAGTTGGCCGGCCCTGTGGCTTAGCGGTTAAGTGCGCGCACTCCGCTGCTGGTGGCCCGGGTTCGGATCCCTGGCGCGCACCAACGCGCCGCTTCTCCGGCCGTGCTGAGGCCGCGTCCCACGTACAGCAACTGGAAGGATGTGCAGCTATGACATACAGCTATCTACTGGGGCTTTGGGGGAAAAAAAATAAATAAAATTATAAAAAAAAAAGATAATGAAGCAGTTTATAAAAGGTTTGTTTACTCTCTGTTCTTCACACATCATTGTACAATGAGAAAAAATGATCTCAATGTAAAAAAAAGAGTACATCATCAGACTTCCCAAATGAATATTTTCTCGTTTTTTTGAGTACTAGGTCTTTTCTGAGGGAAAAATGGTGTCACAAGCTACTACTTTCTTTATTGGTTTAGATGAATCAAGCCAATGATTATGATGAACAAATGATGACTTGTATCTTCCCGTGGATTTCTGCACAATTTTACAGTTTTCAAGCCCAGTTTTCAGCCAGTGGCTCTAGAGTAATCACTGTTTGCATCTTGCCAGATCATAGGATGTGGCATGTATTTTGGCCTATCCCAACTCAGCCCTCTTCACAAGTCTACTGGCTTTTGACCTCCAGTAAGCCTGGAACATAGGAGAGCTGTGACCAGGCCTGGAAGCCAATGGACGGACCTTCAGAGGTCAGGCAGTACAGTCTGTCTGGGGCACCGGTCTATGGTAGCGCAAATGTTGATGGATGGAGGTTTAATCCCTCTTGGGGTCCACTAACGATGAAAAGTTTCAAAGTGGCTCAAACACAAAATGTGTGGACAGTCTATACCACCTTTTTATTCTAACAGCAAGTATCTACTATGCACCTGCTAACTGTATTAGGCCTAGAAATACAATGTTGAGAAAGACGGACGCAGTCCCTATCCTACATGCTAACACAAAGATAATGCGTCATACCAACGCCAAGGGAAAGGGTCAGTGAGATAGCTTGGGTGAGACCTCTCAATGGACCACTGGATGGACTGGACCTGCTACTTTAGCTCTGAGACTCCTTTGATGGTGATTGAGCAGGCAACGATGAGCCTGGAGACACACTCCAGGGCCTGTTGGGGGAACACAAACATAGAGTGCACAATTTTGTCTTCACACAACAGCAGGAGGTAGAGGATGATATCCAAGGGTTCCATGTCTGCAGGCATGGTCTTGACAGCCTCACTGGCTCCTTTACAAAGCTGTGTAGAGTTGCTTGACTGCTGAAGAAGATCTGCTAGTTGGCGATCTGGGCATCTGGGGCTAGGCTTTAGGATGTGATTTGCCTCATTCATGGCTGTAATACACAGCCTCACCCACTCCTGGGGAATCACAGCAGGCATTAGGGCAGGCGAGAGCATGTCTGCCCAAGAACATGGATTTGATTAGACTTATATTTCCAACTGTAGTTTTAGGTGAGTGAAAAGAGGTCCATGATAGGGGCCAGCCCAGTGATGTAATGGTTAAGTTCACGCACTCTGCTTCGGCATCCAAGGATTTGCATGCCCGGATGCCAGGCACAGACCTACACACCGCTCATCAAGCCATGCTGCGGTGGTGTCCCATATACAAAATAGAGAAAGATTGGCACAGATGTTATCTCAGGGACAATCTTCCTCAAGCAAAAAGAGGAAGATTGTCAACAGATGCTAGCTTAGGGCCAATCTTCTTCACCAAAAAAAAAAAAAAGTCCATGATACATATTTTGACAGCTTAATCAAGTATAATTTATATACCATAAAGTTCACTCATTTTAAGCATACAAGTGATTTTTAATAGATTTGTGGAATTGTATAACCATCACTGCATTCTAATATTAGAACAGTTCCATCATCCCAAAAAGAAACCTTCCACTCATTTACAGTCATTCCTCATTCCTGCTTGCAGCCCCAGGCAACCACTAATCTGCTTTCTGTCTCTATAGATTTGCCTGTTCTGGACATTTCATATAAGTAGAATCATACAATGTGTAGACTTTTGCATCTGGCTTCTTTCACTTAGCATAATATTTTTAAGGTTCATCCATGTGGTAGCATGTCTTAACACTTTGTTCTCTTTTTATGGACAGGTAGTATTCCATTGTATGGATATACCATATTCTGTTTATCCATTCTTCAGTTGCTGAATATTTGGGGCTATTATGAACGATGCTGCTATGAGCATTTCATGTACAACTCTTTGTGTGGTCATATACTCTTATTTCTCTTAAGTATATGATATTTTAAAGTAGAAGAAAAAAGTATAGATGTGTGAAAAAGGATCTGAAAGGGTATGAGCCAAGGTTTTAAAAGTGGTTATCTTAAATGCTAGGATGATTTCTTTTTTTTACTTGTCTAAATTTTCTTACAATAACGTATCCTTTAAATTTTCCTATGTGTCTGTAATAAGACAAGGACAATAAAGCTCTTCTTTTTTAAGACAAACCAACAAATATTTGGAAATTTGCAATCCCTCTTTTGATGCTTGACTCTTCCTAGGAATCCATGCCAGATGGTTTATGGTGGGATATTATTTTGAAATATTTGATGAGATTTTTTACCCATAGTTCTAACCCGTGGTCCTTCACTCACCCAGTTAGCTAAGACAGTCTGTTTTAGTACATTCCCAGAGAAAGAGTAGGGTAAACCTCAAATTGAATGGGTCTAGGTTCCTCCTACTTTGCAGAAGAAATTTAATTTTAATCGGAAGGTCCCACTTATAGACAATTTTCTAATTTTTATTTCTTGCTTTTGAGTTGTGGACTAAACTTAGTGTCCTCCATAGGTTATCCAACCTTTATTTGAGAACCTTCAAACTCAACATGGCTCTAAGTTGAACATGCCTCAGATCTCCCTACCCCACACCTCCCATTCCAAGTACCCCAGTCACAACCCAGAGTCATTCTTGACTTCTCTCTCTCCCCAACTCCTCTGGCCAATGAGTTATCAAGTCTCACTAATTCTTCCCTAAAAAGTTCTCTTCCATTTGTCCCCTTCTCTGAGGTTAGGTTCTCATTACAGTGCAGTCCTATCATTATGCATTTAACATTCACAAATTCAATGTGCGAGCAGAGAGAAGAGAGAGGTGACAATTTAAATGCCACTAGTGGTCCTCTCTACCGGGGTTCTCGTGACCAGGAGATGCAAGGTGTGAACCTACTGTCCCACACTGGATCTTGCCATCTCTGCCTGCCTTTCATAGTGCACTCTCTCACCTCGCTGATTTTGTTGTTTAAAGATACCCATTTTTTATTCAGCGTGGCCCCCAGTTAAGAGCCAGCTGCTTCTTCTGGTGATCAACCAACAAACAGCAATTAGTCCTAAAGCTGGAGGAAAAATGGGCTGGCTTGGGCTCCAACGTGACACCTTCTTAAGTATTTTTCAGGTAAAAGTTTCTACTGTATGCTTTCATTTCTGTCACTAACCCTGATGTGAGATGGGGCTGCACTGTATGGTCACCAGGAAAATTCAAATGCATTTGAGTACACAATATTAGCTCAATTCTACCAAAAAAAAAAAAAAAGAATAAAAATAGAAATCCATAAAGAACAATAGGTCAGTAATTCATGTTTGCACTCCTACAATGATTTTTTAAACCAAAGGGGCTGGTGTTTTCAACTTCCATTTGAACCTTACAAAGACCCAGTCAGGTACGTGGTATTAGTTCATTTGTCAGGTTGACTCATAGAGCACCACACTTCCCTAACATCTCACCTTCAGATCCTGAGGCCCCTTTAGTCCCAGATCAGGCAGCTGCAACTGTGTAACTAGAGGCTCAGGACGCTGAGAAGACTCTGGCTATAAGATGTAGCTTCCTTTCAGCAGGCTAGTTTATTATAAGCTCTCTCTTTCCCCATGACACATGGCATAATAGACAGGCCAGGAAAGAACTGGAATGCTTCAGAATTTCCTGAACAGAAATATAAGCAGTGTGAATGGTTTTAGTGGCATTTGCAAATTCCAAGTAGGACAGGTCACTTTTTTTTTAGGTCTCCCATACCATGCACACATGAAGCACTCAACCACGTAACTGAGCATAGGGGAAGATGCTCAGGGAAGGAGTCAAGAGACTTGGATTCTAGTCCCGACTCTGTTAATAAAGGTATAACCATGAGCAAGTCATTTCCTGTCCCAGGGCCTTAGCCGTTCATTCATTCATCTACTGGATGTGGATCTACTATCCCGCCTTCCTCTGTATCTTTATGGCATGAATCAGATAGAACAATGAATGTGTAAGCAAACAGTGAAAACTATGCAAATCTATGAAACTAGTGTTATTGGAGTCCCTGATTCTTAGCACTGCTTTTCGTATCCCCACTCAACTTTTCTAACACTCCTTTCAAAGTTAGCCTTCAGTATTTTCTCTTGGTCTATTTACCCCTTAATTTGTCAACCTATTGATAACAATGGATCTACTAAACCACAAACTAACCCAAATGCAATGTATATTGAGCCTTGATTTCCCAAAATAGAGCATGGATGAGAAGACTTTCCCTCATCAAGCTCTTAACTGGGGATTACTGAACAAATATTTAAATGCTCTAAGTGCTTTTTCTTTAAGGAAAAAAAGTGGTTTCTGCATTGGGATGATGGCTGAATCTCCAATTAAATTCTTTAAAGAACATGGCTTTGACATTTTATTCCTGCCTTTGATTACAATTAAAGGATTATGCTTGATCACTGTGGCAGAGGTAGACGAAACAGATTTGATTTTGTTTCCTTCTATTTTATGATGACTAATTATTACAGTTCAAAAATTATCTAAATTGCAGTGTCTCCCATTGCATATGCCCCTCTTAATCAAAAGGCAAGTAGTATTCATGGAATAAAGAATAAAAAGAGAATCAAGAATGCTGGGTAGTTTATCTGTCCCTCTCACTAACTCACTGCTTACTATTTGACTGGGAGATGATAATACTTCATATTCAGTTTCTCCTTTTATTTAGGTAGTGGCTATAATGCCAGAAGCTCTCCCTGACCCAGCACATTCTATCCTAAATCAAAGTCTACAGAACAACTATTAATGATCTGGCAAAGAGGTGTTGCTACCTAAATAGGGTGATTGTGCGTCCCAGTTCCCCTGGACAGTCCCAACTTATGTCTATTGTCTCAGAGAAATTACTAATAGCACTGCCTTTCACTCTCAACAGTGGCCCATTTTGGACAGTTGATTTTTTTGGTTTCCCAGCAGTACAGGACTTCTTCAAATAACATTTCTTGAGTACTCTTAATGTGGAAGCCCCTGAACATGGCATTTACTCGAAGCAATCATGAATTCTACTCTAAAAGAATGGAGTCTAATAAGCTGTATATAAATACTTCACATAGAGAAGAAAGTCATTGTATTTTAAAGTGCTATGCATGTTCAGAGTTGGGGAGGAGGTACTTCTAATTATTCTTTCACAAATATTTTCAAGTACCTACTACAAGTACCTGCAGACACTTGACTAAGTATTAGGGATACAATAGAGAATAAGGCATAGCCGAGGGATTTGCTAGAGGGTAGTCAATGTTCTAAACAAATATATATACACATGCACACACACATATACACACACACACGCACACACACAATTACTATATATAGTGATTTGTGTTAAGGATGAGTCAGAGTGTCATGGGAGTCCATAGAAGGAACACTTCAGTCTTGCAGAGGAGGAGTGCAGAGAAGATTTGCTGATGAGACCCAAGAGAAGAGTAAGCATTAAATGAAGAAATGTATGGTAAGGAGGAGTCCTCCAGGCAAAGGATACAGCACAAGCAAAGAGTGGGAATTGTGAGATCATGATAGGATCAGGGAATTAAAAATAGTTCATAATGGATTGAGCATAGAATATGGGGAGAATAGGAAAAGATAAGCTTATGAGGGAGGAGGCAATGGAGCTAGAGAAATTTGGACCAAAGTGGAGAGGGGACATAATTTAGAGAAAAGAACAGGGAAAACCATTAGCATGTGGCAGAGCAATAGGCAATCTATCCTGGCCATTGACTTTATCTAAAGTCCATGGGGGATTTTTGAGCATGGGATGGGCTGCCCAGAGCTGTGCTCAGGAAGGCTGTTCTAAACAGTGGGACTGGGAGTGTGTGAGTTCGGTTCCTATCTCTGGTCCCTCTTAGCCTGTCTCATCACCTGTGGATCAACCTGCATGCATATACGAGTATGCAGCCTTTAGGAATCACTGAATCCCACCCTCCAATTTAATAGGTGAGGAAACTGAACCTCTGGGCAAGGTTTGTACCAGAGAGAGTACTGGGTAGCTATCCCTTTCCCCATCAGACCTCTATTTCTACTTTCTCAGAGCTAGGAAATCCCAGCTCCAACCAACAGACCTGCACAGGATGAAAGCCTGAAGACACCAGGAATTGGGCCAGAAATGGAGTATGACATCAGCTCTCCTCTGGGAATGAGTTTGAAAAAGACCTAGGTGAACAGAATGGAATCAAGGGTCTACTGTGTCAGAATAGCAGATGACCACTCGTTTGAGGAATGGTAAGCAGAAAATAAGACAACTATGGGGTCTATTGAAAAGATATTGATTGTATCAGGCAGAGTTCTTAGTTGTAAGATGTGAAGTGGGCTCTGACAATATAAGGAGAAAATAAATTCATTAAAAAGATATTGAGGAGCTGCCAGAGTCTACTTTGAGACTAAAGAACAGATTCAGAGACTATACAACTAGGGATGAAGCTATTTAATTGGTCCACTGGTGACATTCCTAATGCCACAGCTGGCCATGGACGTGACTTCTTATATCACCGACATCCCCAACACTGGGTGCTGCCTTTAGAACTACTGCCAGGCTGCCTCTGGAAACTGGAGTGGGCCAGTTCTCTTCTGCTTGCTTGAACCACTTGTGTAGTTCATTGCCTAGAGCAGATATATCTAACTGGCAGAGCCTAATCCACGTGCCCTAACTGCAAGGGAGACTGAGAAATTGAGTTTCCGGCATTTTCAGTTTTTATATGGAAGATAAGCTTTGCTTCATAAAATGGGTGATTCTCCAAACGTTGGCAGTGAGAAGGAGGAGATTCAGATGCTGAGACACAAAAAGAATGACAAATTACACTACAGAACAAGGGAAAAGAGAACATTATCCTGAAAATATAGAGGGAGAACAACCTTCTGGAAATGATTTGCTGGAGGAACCAGAAGAAAATGACAAAAAAGTTTTTGGCATTCTCTAAAACCTTAAAGGCCATGCCTTTTTGAAACAAGCACATAGGTAATGAAGAGAGAGTCCAATATGAAAAACAACAGAATAACTGAAATAGGAAATGGCTAAAATGGAAAAATATGTTAGGAAATTTTAAAAGTGTAATAGTAGAATTAACATCCACTTTGGGGGGCAAGAACCAAGAGCAGAAATGACCAGGAAAAATCTAGTCAATGATATAAAGGATAAACTTGAGAATCTCTTCTATAGAGAAATGCCTAAAGAGATTAAAATAAAAGGAGAAAATGGTCCATAGAATCATAGGTCTCAGATTGGATTCTGAGAATTAAGGAAAGTTCTTAGGAAGAAAGCAGGACCTTGGTCAGGAACAGTTATTGATCAGAAACAACAGGGGGGCATAATTAGAGGAAGCTTCCCTCAGCTGCAAAAAGTTAACCTGAGAATGGAAGCCAAAAGGTCCACCCCCCATTTAAGGCAATATCCAAGACAAGAGATTCACACTTAGACACATCCGGGTGAAATGTTTGTAACACAGGAATAAAGCAAAACGACAACCACGAATCCTTTTAACATCCGGGTGGCAAAAAGAGTTTACCTAGAAAGGAATCAAAATCTCATTGGCCTCAGCTTTTTCAGCCACAATAAAATGTCAAAAGTAAATAAAACAATATTTATGTAGATTTGTGGGAAAAAGGTTTTGGCCAGGTGAATTTTGTTTTACTCGTGTGAAAGCAACAAAAAGATATCTTGGTATGAAAAAGAAAATACTCGAACGTCTTGCTTCTGAAAGTGTGGTCTGCGGACCAGCAGCAGTGGCATCCTCCGGGAGCTTGTTAGAAATGCAGATTCTCCAGCCCATCCCAGACCTGCTGAATCAGAATCTGCATTTTAACCAGAGTCCCAGGTCATTCCTATGCACGTTACTGTCCGAGAAACACTGGTTTAGGACATACTCCACAGATAGAACTGAGCAGAAGTTAGGAACTCAGGAATGGTGAAGCGATGGTTTAAATGATTGGCAAACTGCTCTGTGAACTGTCGACAGAGCTCCCACCGGGTCAGGAGATCCCTGAGGAACATGGTCAATATCACCCTTGACTGAACAGGTGGGGCAATGCCTCTGCAGCAACAGGGAAGGTTGGTGCCCTCTCGCAGCAGCATCTGGATCAGTTTCCCTTTAATTCCTTTCATTGTGGCTTTTTATCTCTTTGGAGACTAATGCTGTAATTGGACATAAGAAATTTATCTTGCGGGGCCGATCTCTCATACAGGTATAACATTATTGAGAAAACCAATTAAATATGATTAGAAGAACAATATTTTTAAAAAAATCAAAGCAGCTATGTCTGTTAAAAAATACTGGAAGGAAATAGAGCAAATTATTAAATAATAAAAATTATTTTTTAAATCTCTACATTTTTCAAGTTTTCTTGAATGAGCTGATTATTATAGATAAAAATAAACTTAAAAAAATGTTTTCTATCATCATGAGAATAGCCAGTTAAGGTGACGGCTTCTCCATGAAGACTTACCTGATTGTTAGAAACCTTGGTATTCTAACCCTCCTTCAACTCCCTGTATGTCTCTTCAGGTCTTTAACGCTTCATATCTCATATTATTAGCGGTAATAGTAGTAGCAGTTGTATATTCTAATGCCTTTGCTGAACTGCGAGCTCTTCAGGACCCTTTGGAGTTTTGAAAATACACTGATTATAGTAAGCATCAATAGGTGATTGCTAAATGAATGATTAATAATTTGTCCTAGGATTTGAGGCACGTCCAAAAGATTGTGGAAACGTCATGCTATTTCTTCTCCTATCTTTTAACAGTTGTGTACCATGGCTTTGAATTTGCTTAATATAGGAACCCCGTGGTTTAAGTATCAGTAGCTTTTTAGGCTTGACAAATGGAAATCCCCAGAAAATACATAAGTGTTTGTTTTTTAAAACACCAAAGGATCGTGTTGTAGCTCTCTTTATTTAGAACAACTTGCTATCCTACCTTGGGCAACTTGCTTCCTGGGATCCAGAGGAACTGTTTGCTCTAAAATTAGAAGAAATGAGTTTGGATTAAGGGTTCTCCAAGGCCCCTTCCAAATCTAGCCTTCCATAATCCTAAAATGATGATAAAGCCAAGTTTGGCTTTTAGGAATTTCAGTTGTTGTGTTCCAAATATTATAAGGTCAAAATACTGTAATTATTAATAATGCTTAGTATTTACGGAATGCTCAATCTGATTCTCTCTTGATTCTCATATCATCTAGTCTCTGCTATAGTGTTATTTTTTCTTTCTAGAACAACCTAAAGCCAAAGGCTTCCTCTCTGATCTGTTTGCCTTCTCAAGTGGAGGCACGCCTTCTATAGTCACAGCTGTCCCCAATTTACCTTTTTCCTAGTCACCAGGCCAGTGCCTGGGCCCCATGACTCAGCAATCTGAAGGAGCCCATCATCATGACAAACAATCAAAAATTAAATTTCCTCGCACACTGGTTCTCAGTTAGGCAAGTACCACTTCACAGTGTTTATCTCAAGCTCCAATTAAATGACCAACTTTTAATAGATTCAACGGAAATATTATTGATAATCTATTAGATACACAGTTACACCTTGTAAGCTGGGATGATACATAACACATCATCTACCATAACACAGACAACTAACATTTATTTTCACCTTTACAGTTTATGGATGGTTTCCGCATATATGTGTGCCATATTATCTCCTAGAATTCATTTCAGTGATTGTTGAGTTGACTTTTAAATGTGTTGTAGTTAAGAAGCATCGAGAGAGGCTTGCTCCCGACAAGTTGTGGCCAATATAGAGCAGAGTCCAATAGTCAGCACTGCTGCGTAGATAGAGATGGAGACATTCTATTTTGTTCATTCAACCATAAGTGATCACTCAGTCTATCCATATATCCTCTTCCCTATACTTCATCTATTATGTTTTTATTTGTATTATATTTTTAAAAAATTTATTACATTTTTTCTCCCTGTTCATATTTTATATCATATACCACTCTATGAATACCCACCCTAGACTCATTGAATCAGAGTCTAAGGGTTATCTGTAATTATGAAAAACCTCATGGCTTATAGGTGGAGCCAGGGGCATCTGTGTTAAGTGCAGGAACCATATGCCTAAGTCACCTGTCCCCTGAGAGACAGTAGAACATAGTGGTTAAGAGCCCAGGTACTGGCGTACCAGACTGCTTGGGTTCACATCCCAGCTCCGCCACTTACAAGCCAGGCCTTCAGCAAGTCACTTAACCACTGTGAACTTAATGTGTAATGGGGATATAATAGTACCTGTCTCATAGGCTTACCGTGAGCTTAAACGAGTCAATGTGTATAAGCATTAGGAGTGCCTGGTGCTTAGTACATGCTATGTGTGTCAGCTGTTGTTGTCCCCTATGGTAACCTCTGCCCGGAAGCTGCTTTCTGATTGGATACATAAAACCATATACACATAATCCTACTGATGTGAAGCAGGATCACATGCGAATAATTGAATCACATATGTCTCAGGAGACTGAGGGGAACTAACTGATTTAGGTTAATAAATCAGAGCCCTCTGTGAGCTTTACAAAGCATATCTACTAGTACATGCATTATTTCATTTTTGTGTTTTTACAGCTGACCACTTTCTTCTCTCTGTGGCAAAGTCCATTCATGGACCATGTAACTGTTGCCAGCAAGCATCAGGCACAGAGCATGCCTGAAGACTTCATTGGCTTAACCATGCATGCCATGAGTTGAGAATCCCCCAGTAGAGGACTTTCACAGGTCATTTCCCAGTGATATGTGACAAACTGAAATCCTAACAGAAGCCTCAAGTGAGTGAGGCAAGTGAGTGCACAGGCCAGACGTGGGGAAGCTGTGGGCAAGAGATAAGGCATTAGAGTAGTCCAGACAAATGAAGGACTCAGATTTATTTTCACTTTCTCTATAATTTGTATATATTTTGGTTCCCAATTGCGTTTTTTGTATGCTATACCTTGTTTAAATATCAGGGAGTCAGAATATCAAGTGTAATATTTTTAAGCAAAAACTGGCATTGTTTGGGACAATAGCGTGTTTGCAAAGGTGGCCACAATAATCTCACCCATCCCTGTATGCACATACCTTTGCAATGTGGCTTTGCTATTCCTCCTATGAAGAGGTGGAGTCTATTTATCCTTCCTTTTATTCTGGCCTTGTGACTTTGACCAATAGAAGAATACAGCAGAAGTAATATTTTGCAACTTCTGAGCTTAGGCCTCAAGAAATCTTGCAGCTTCTGCTCTTCCCCTCTGTTGCTCTGTTTACAACCCAACTTCATGTGAAAAAGCCTGAGCTAGCCTGCTAGATGCTAGAGACACACAGCCTAGCTAAACGCCAGCACTAATCAGCTCTAAGCCAACCTGCCAGTTGACTGTAGCTGCATGAGTGTGCCCAGGCGAGTTGATCAGAATGACCACCTAGCTGAGCCCAGCCCAAATTACTGACCATGGGAATAGTGAGCTAATAAATGACTATTTTAGGCCACTAAGTTTTGAGCTGGTTTGTTACACAGCAAAGACCACCTGATACACATAGTGCAAGTCATTGAAAGAAAAATCTGCCCTTAGGTTCAGTGAAGATATTTGGACTGTTGAGGACTTCCAACTGTTGAGGACTCTTCTTGGCCTTTTGGGACTTTTAGAGGGGTCTGAAATGAAAGTGGCCATTATAAGAGTGTGGGCACAAGCTCACCACAGAGAAAAAATATGGAATGGGTGGTTCTGAGGGACAGAGTTTTCACTGCAGAGGCTCTGACATTTTTAGGAATGAGGTAACTACATACTCGGGATTTACGAAGAACTGGCCTTTCAAAATGACTCACAGTAACCTTTACATGTACAGTCCAGTTTATAGTGTCTCAAATACTTTCAACTACAATATCTCTTATGGGTTGGAATAAAGAAATTGTTAGAGCTGACCAGAGCCATAAATTCAGGGGGTTTCAAACATGGCGTCACAGAGTTGGAAATGACCTGGGGGCTGTCACACCAACCTTCTCTTTTATCAATTTTTAAGGCCCAATTAAGATTTCACTCTAAGAAAGTTTCGAGTGGCTACAAATGTGTGCAATGACATTTACGTAGCTCAAATGGCTCATTCACAGACAGAAACCAAAATAAGTTAATGAACCCTCCCCACCACACACATGTGAACTCAGATTTCCAGACTTCTTTACCACAGACTCTACAGCTCCATCCTAATCTCCATTTTCCACAGATGAGGGACCTGGACTCGGATACTTGCTTGAGATCATTTAGACTGGGTAAGGCTCTGGCAAAAGTTTACTGATTCTACCCAGATCTTGCACCCTTGCCAATGATGTTTGGGAGCTGATAACTCTGTTGACTTAAAGCTCAACCACAGGAAAATTATATATTGCCCACTTGTCATGGTAACCATAAACCAAGATTTATGATTAATTGTTAGAGAGTGAAATAGCCTATGTTTTAACATTCTTGTAGAAAGTCTTGCACCCTGATGTTAGAAGAGCAATGGCTTTCTTCCTTCACCAACCTGCAGAAAAGGAATGAACTTGTCCTTGTGACCCCAGAGGTATAGAAGTAGAATCAAAAGTTGGAAATAACAAGAGGTAGATGGTAGCTTATATTAAAAAAAAAATTCTTTTTTAACCTAATTGCGGTCATAAAATTGGGAGCTCCTGTCCCTAAGGTGTCTGGAATGGTGCAGACAGAACTGCAGGGCTGTTTAGGAGGCTGGATAATCCAACATCTAAGATTCCTATAAGGAAGTTTATAAAAACTCAGGTCCTTGGTCTTAAGTGAGGATTACTGCTTTTATTGACTCTCTGGAAAATCTTGTCCCCAAAGAAGAGTCCTGTTGCATCTGTATCCCCAAACATTGAGGAACACTTTATTCAGGACTCTTTTAGAACATAAAGAACGTTTATTCTGACCAGTTAGCCCGGCACCTGAAATTCACCAGCCTTTCATATGTGCACACTGCTTTACCAAAAACATCTATGGTCGGGTTTTCAGGTGTCTCAGATAACCTTGGCCAAATGTCTTCCGTATTGGGGAGATAGGCTTCTCCAAGAAGAAAAACCTCCTTGTGGCTTTGTCTATTTCAGTTCTCTCACATATGCCAAGGTAGGAAGAAGTGAGGCGGGGAGGGGGTAGGAAAGGAACGAACTTGTACTGGCCGGTATGCCCGGCCCTGGGCTAGGGGCTTTGCAAAAGTGATCCTCTTTAATCCTCTTGCCCACCATAGAGGCAGCAAGTTTTATTCTCCCTGTTTTGCAAATAGGTGAACTGAAGCTCTGACAGGTTAACTTGTCCAAGATCACCTTGCTAAAAGCGGCAAGCTGGCTCTAAAGTCCCTACTTTTCACCCCAGCAGCCCTGCAGGAAGGCTTTGGTGAAAGTAACTCAGTTTCTTTACTGGAATTCAAATGAATGATGTATCAGTATTCTTTTTTTTTTTTTTATAATTTTATTTATTTATTTATTTTTCCCCCAAAGCCCCAGTAGATAGTTGTATGTCATAGCTGCACATCCTTCCAGTTGCTGTATGTGGGACATGGCCTCAGCATGGCCAGGGAAGCGGTGCGTTGGTGCGCGCCCGGGATCCGAACTCGGGCCGCCAGCAGCGGAGCACGTGCACTTAACTGCTAAGCCATGGGGCTGGCCACTGTATCAGTATTCTTTAGCCACCTAATCTGTGTTGTACATGCAAACCCTCACCACCTCAGGAAGCCCCTAAGGAAGAGAAAACTTCCAATTCAGCGGAAAACCCACTTAACTGACCAAACGTCCTTCTGCTCTTAGCTCCAGTTTGTCCACTTGTAAATAAGAGAATTTGGACTACTTGCTTTCCTAGGCCCTGTTTCTAGCTCTGAAAAATTTCCATAGAATCAGTCAAATAAATTGTTATCTGAGAAATATGTGTTAAGGAATTTCTTTCAATAGCAGAGAATCCCTACCTCTGTGAGTTTTAGTTTGAAACTTTTTTTTTTTTCCACGTGCATACTTGGTACGAGTAGAAGGTGTCAGAGCAGGGATCTTTATATATTCCCAGGGTGTTTTTGGCATAAGCAGGAACCACAGGGAGAGCTTCCCCCACACAGGAGTGTCACAGACACCTCTCCGACGGGGTGAGAGCAGAGACCCACTCAGCCTCTACTGAGAAGATAGTAGCCTGCCAGGTGGGGCTGGAGGTGACAGGGAACAGGGTGGGAGACAGCTGGGAAGAACACGGTGTTAGGCATCATGAGATGCCATTCTAGCATGGACCCCAACTCAAAGTGTGATGTCAGGCAAGACATGGTTCTTCCAGGCCCCCAGTTTCTCTGCTCAGAAGGAGGCACCTGGGCTGACAGATGGCTAACGAACTTAGTAAGATGGACCGTGCATGATCATATAACTTCATTCATTGATTATAGACTTCAGTCCTTTAGAGTTGGATCTGAAAATATGCCTTTTGGACCCTCTTTTGGCCTCATAGATCATTTTGGGCTAGTCTAGTCCACCTTGTAGATGATGTGCCTGTGAATTAGCTACCTTGTGGATTATCTGATTCAAGATTCCAGCCCCAGGAACAGAATAAGATTTTGCTCTTTATAGAACAAAAAGGCATTATTGAAATTGTGCAAAGAACCAACAGGGAAGCATCTTGAGTTAGACAAAAACGACTATGAGGTGAGTACCCACCTCGTCATTGAGAATGGGGCTCGCTGCCTCTCACAAACAATCAAGTAATTGATCTAGATTTAACTCTGTCTCAAGGAGACCAGAGAAATGTGCTAACTTCAGCCCTTCCCACTGCTGCTCAGCCCAAGTCCCTACTCTTCCAGCCTGAGAGCCTTCAGTGAGTCACAGCCAGCTGAGAGGCATAGCTGGACTAGGACCATAGGTCTCTAGCATTTGGAAAACATTTCCCAACAAGTTGACTAGATTCTAGTCCATTCTCCTGCCAAATCCAAGAATCCTTTCCAGAGCATCCCTGGCAAATGATTGCTTCTTCTTTGTTTCAACTTTTCTAGCAACTGGAAACATACTGCTTTAATGTGGCAGCTGGTCCCTTTCCTGTACAGCAATTAGTTATAAAGTTATACTGCAATTGCAGTCTCTCAATAACTGACTAGAAGATGTCTTTGTGTCATTCATTTGTAATAAGCTTTCTAAGGGAGGAGCCATCTCCTTTAGAACTAATCAGCATTGTTGGCTGCAAGCGACAGAAACAAACTCCGGTTATCTCATGTTAAAAGGTACTACATGGAAGTGATATTAGGGATTGCAAAATAAGTGGGAGATTGAAAGAATGAGCATGGGCAATAGGCAGGATCTATAGTCAAGGTCAAGATCATATGTCAGGAACAGTCTGGTCCATGTGTAGGTGCTCTGAACTGCCTGAGCTGCAAATGTTTCCTCCATCTGTGCCTCATTCCCTAAGCATTCAAAATCCTGGGAGCAAGTTTGTGATTGGACAAATGCAAGTCATGTAGTTTAGACTTGGCATTTGGCATTGGTGTTAACTTAGACATATAGGTCAGCTTTTCTTCTAAAGGAGTGACAATAAAGCCATTGCCATTGAACTCTCTGAGTACATATATGTGACTTACTTTTTTGTACCCTAACTGTGCCCTGCACAGACCAAGTGCCCACTACTTGTATCCAGTAGAGACACATAGTTCTCCTCTAGAAGACAATTTTGGAAAGGTGAAGAAATGAATTCTGCCATCAAATCAGTTGTACCTTCCAGCTCATTAATGCCACGTATGACTTTACACTTCTATTGCCTGCACTAAAACACACCAGTATCACTTAATGAACTTTTTAATTGGCTCTTTAAAATAGTAGTGCAATCAGGCTCCTCATTTGATTCATGCACAAAAATCTGCAGACAGGCTGAAAGGGAAAATGTGAATCACAGTTTAAATAGATGCTTTTCAACTGCTCTGTAAGACAAACAGATGTATTAATTAGCACATATTTTAGGGCATGTTTTATCCTTCATGGAGGAAGGAGAACAGAATATCATCTAGCCAGAGGCAATAAGAAAGATTTGAGCTCTGACCCCAGAAACAAAATGGCATCTTGTTTTCAGAAATGCCTATTTCTGAGAACAATGAATCAGGGGTTTATAGTAGGGCTCTGAGGGCCTGAGCAGGCCAGAGGAATGCTCTCTGGATTTATGTAACAAGGAGGCTCTTGTCTAAGAGGTGTATAAGAAGTAGACCACGGCCTTAGTAATGAGGGAAAAGCCTTTTAACATAGATTTGTATGAAGAAATCCAGTAGTCACAGAGCTAAGACATTTTAAAAGGTCTTTAGTAACACAATTGTGCCCTTATACGCGCAGAACTTAAATATAAGACGATTTAGGCTGAGGGTGGAGGTGAAATTCTGGACGTGCATAGTGTTATGCTAAGTGTTATTGAGATAATAACATGACAGGGTCCTTACCTCGCAGGAGATTTGAAGAGATCATGTGGACACGGGCATGAATTTAATGTAGTGTGTTTTCTTATTATGGTAAATTCACGTTTGTTTGTTTTATTTTTACCTGAAAGATGAGAAGAACACTTTTCCTTAGGATGACGATCGTGTGATTCTTTCTTCCCTTGAGCTTCTTTGGCCTCCATCCGCAGCCACCTTGTATCGTTATTTGTGTGTAGATCTTACCTTACTGGACTTCAAACAGGAGAGAAAAGACTATGTCTTGTTCCTTTCTTTTTCTTCCCCCTACAACGCTTGCCTAACACATATAGGAGTCTCAGTATGTGTGTGCTGAATGAATGAAGGATGAAACAGAATGCAGACAACATAGGACTCCTTGTAGTCCAGGAATTCTCCTAGACCCCTCTAAAAAAGGCTGTGTGAACTAGGCAAGTAAATTCCTCTTTCTGGGGCTTTCCTGTAAAATGAAGGGGTAAAGTGTTGGCTAGATTGGGGATGGTAAATAGGTTTCAACTTACATGCCTACTCAGATCAATTGGTACTGGCTGAAGTGAGCTCCAGTTTGAAAAAGATTTGGAGGCTGCCTCTGGGCTTAGCCAGGAAGAGGACTGTGATTGATTAGCCATGTCTGTCATGGGCATTGGAGTAGCAAGTGGTTGCATGTGTCATCTCTCAGCCAGAAGATATTTGCATCTAGGACTGTTTAACTGTTACTCAAACTGAGGGCTTCATTGGGAAAATAAGATGGAGATGGACCAAGGAGATGGTCACCTTCTCTGGGCTTTTAGACTGGACAGATTGCAAACTTCTGATATAGGCAGGAAGGATGCTTCCTGATACAAAAGAAACAGGACATTTTGAAGCTTCTGTGTAACTGATAACCCATATGCCCTGCTCACCTATAGGTTGCTATATCTACATTGTTTCATAGAGTGAGAAAGTAAATGATTTGTAAAAGAATAACATTAACAGAATGCAAAAGGTATGGGAGAGTCATTGCCTGCCCTGTCATGTAATTATCTTCTTAGGCTCCAGGCAGTTCCTACTAGAAAAATCGTAGTTAGCAAGTGTGCAGTTGAAACTGAGCAGGCGAGGTTGTAGAATACCCTGGATTTCCAAATGGATCCTGATATGCTGATAACCACCTAAGATACTTGTTTTAGGTATAGCTTCCTGCATCCTTCTCTAGAACAAATGAATCAAAATCTTGACAGCTTAGAAGGAATATTTATGCTCAAAAAATTTCCTTGATGATTCTGATATGAAGCCAGGATGGGAAAGCACTGTTTTTGATGGCTGAATCATAGTCCAAAAGTGTCTGAAAAAGGTGAACAAACAAGATAAAATGTCAGACAAATGTAAATTCCTCAACTTTACAATAACAAGAACTGGGAAAACCTAGCTGACAGCAGCATGTGTAATGAATCTGCAGTATTTAGTTGTCTGTAAGCTCAGGATGAACTAACTCTGAGACATAGCCTACCAAGATAGCTACGATGGTGTTAGGCTGAATGCATATGAATGCAATGTCCAGAGCAGGGGACGACATTCCCCTTTCCTATTCTGTAGTCTCGGAAGACAACTGGATTATATTCTTGATTTAATAGTAGTAATTGTCAATTTTAGTAGTAATATCTCACAGCAGTAATAATTTTTTATACAGCACTTCATCATTTACAAGCTTTCTGTGTTCAACATTTTATTTACCCAAATAAATACTTCAATTCAGCTGTGTTTATGGAATACAGCCCATTGGTGGATGCACAATTCAAACCCAGTCCTTTCATCCCCCAAGTCCCCTGTCATGTTTGACAATTTGGGGAATTTACAGACCAGGAGAGTAAGATAGCTGAAAACCACATTATTAGAAGAACTAGAGTCCTTATCCTGGAGAAGACATAATAAGGACCTGCCTTCTGTCTCCAAAGGTCTGATGGGTTTTTATGGGAAAAGAGAGGACAGACTTGCCTTGGGAGGCCTCAGAGCACATATCTGGCCAATGGTAGAATTTACAGGAAGACAGACTTTGACACACACCTTGACCCAAGATATTTCTTATAGTCATTGCCTTCTAAGATGGAATAGGCTGCCTTCAGGCAGAGGCTGGAAAACTATTTATCAGGAATGCATGGCAAGAATTTTGGGGTTGATGACCTCAGAGGTCCTAGAAGGGGCTCTGAGTTATGAAACCCAGGCCCATCTAATCTTCTGATGATCAGGATTTCTGGAACAGCATATCTAGAGGCAAGGATTGTGTGGGAGAATGATGACCTCAAACATGGGAAGCTCCCACTCAGTGCCTAAGTGGTCAAGAGCCTCACCCTTTCACCCTCTGACTTGTACTGGAGAACCTCATGCTTTCGGCTGAGTTAGAACGCTAGGAGCAGCCTGAAATCCCTTTATGCTTTTGGCAACCCCAGCCTCTCTCCTTTTACATCTGTTTAGTGAGTCCCGATTTAGTCAGAACCACAGATTTCCAGAGCTAGAGGCACTTAGAGGTCATTTGGTCCAACCTGGCCACATTATAGGTGGGGAAACAGTGAAATATGTGATTTGAATCACAAACGCCATTAGATATGAGAGTTGGAAAGGGATCTTAGGGAACATCTGGCCATGCTCCTTCATTTTCCTGAGACCTGAGAAGGGAGTGGTTGCCTACGATCACCAAATGAGTGATGGCATGGTTGTGACCGAGACTGCAGCCTTGTCCCTTGTCTCTCAGCATAGTGTGTTACACATTTCACCTTCTGTGTTTTACTGAGGATCTGTTCTTTCTATCTGTCCCACTATGGACAGTACCCTCTGCCGTGGGATGGGGAGATGCTGGAGCTGAGCTCATAGAGGGCCAGCCCTGTCACGCACAGTGCCACCTTCACTCCAAGCTAGGCGTTGGGAACGTGTGCAACACTGCCATGGCTCCATGCGGAGTTCTGCAAGGATGAGGCAAAATGCAAGTGTTTTATAAGCTGCAACTCACATCACTGAGTTTCCAAATAACACTAAACTTTCTTTTGAGTAATTCTACATATTAATCCTTCCCTGCGTTTGTTTTTTGTGTGTATTTGTGTGTTGGGGACCAGAGTTAGTATTATGGGTGGAAAATAGAGTTTAGAATAGAATAGAATTTATCTTTATAACAGTTGAGAATTTTATAATGGGGTGAGGAGAGAAACAGTATTTAGCTATTTTCTTCTTTCTTGCTTCCTTCCTTGTTTCCTTCCTTCCTTCCTTCCTTCTTTCTGTCCTCTCTTCCTTCCCTCTCTCCTTCCCTTGCTCCTTCTCTCCCTTCCTCTCTTTTTCCTTCTTTTCCTGAGGAATTTTCCAAGTCAGGGCTGCAGGTGTTCATCAATTGAACAATGAGTGTCCTCACTCTAAGAGCTAGTACATATCGCTCTAATTTAAGGGTGCTCGATTCTGTTTCTCAGCTTCTTTGCCCACCTAAGAACACAATTCTAGAGAACTGGGCCATCAGACACTTTTCTTTGGGAAAGTCTATACCCAAAGCCAGAGCGAAATCCCTCTTAAGTCTGACTAACACACTCATTTGTTCTGAAGCTATTATCTCTGCAAGGCCTAGCATTTGCAGTAACAAATATCAGAGGTTACCAAATGCCTGTCCTGTCTGTTTCAAAATTCGTCTTCGCAATTGCTCACCACTCTCTGAGAAATTTTCCTTTCTCCACTGGAATTTTCCATCAAATACTCTACCCTAAAGGTGAATTTTTCTAGTGAGGAAATGTGAATATCTCATTTACAGATTTTTTTTTTTTTTTAATCATGACTGTGCTTGCCGTTGTTAGCAGGAAAAAAATTCCCAAACTAGAAGACCCAACTCTCCCACATCTAACTGCCCTAGGAAGTGACTCTCTAAGGTAAGAACTTTTCCCTAAATGTATTCAAGAAAGAAGAGTTTGGAAACTACTGATGTCACTTCCTGAGAGAATGGAATGAATGTGAAAGAGCAGGGGCCTCCTTGGGATGGAAGACCTGGGCTCATCTCATATTTCCACTTCTTATAACCTAGACTGCCAGGTCTACCATTTACAAACTGTGTGACCTTGAGCAAGCGACTTAACCTCTCTGTACTTCACGTGGGGATAAGACTGCTACATATCTCAAGTTTGTTGTGAGGCATAAATGAATCACTGGATCTGAAGCACAGTGAGAGAGCTTCCCTGGTAACAGAAGAGCCACAGCAGAGGCCTGGAGGCTGGAGTGAGGTGCGTGTGTGGGTGACAGATGGTGAGAAGAGAGGGTATCTGATCTGGGAAGGGCAACAGCAAAGAGCAGTGGGGCAGCAGGAGGCCAGCGCTGGCCACTTGCCCACTGAGGGCCTTGGGAACATCAGGCTAACTGAGGGTGCATCAGAAAGCTGCGATTCTCTCTTCTCAAATGAAGAGATGGAATTCACAGCTGAGAGTAGGAAGTGGGGTCAGACTTGTTTTAGAAATTAAACCATATAACAAATTGCCAGAATTGGAAAGATCACCTGTCTGAAAGATAGGAGAGCTCAACCTTGTCTCAGCATGCTAGGAACTTGCTATTTGACTGTGGGCAGGCCACTTACTCTTTCTAAGGCTCAATTTCCTTTTTGCTCAATAAAAGAAGGGGGGCTAAGTTACTAGATTTTCTCCTCTGACTCTGATATTCGGTGATTTCTGATTTGTGAGCATTCTCCTTAGTGCTTAACAAGGAGAGAAAAGATTATGCTGAATTGTAATCAAAAGAAAAACAGAAAGGAAACCTTTAAGATTTAACAGAATTAGTGAACTATGCACCATTTCTAGCAATTCCTGGCAAATGTTTCATAACAGTAGCAGCTTGCTTACCCCTTATAGAATATTTGTAGAAAAGGAGGTACAGATTGTAAGCAGGAAGACACTCGTGATGTTGAATATCTTTGAATGTCTGATAAGAAAAGGGAAAGGGGAAATGGCATTTGATGTTAATTTTATTCATTCAATAAACATATGTCAAGTGCATGCTGTGAGCCTGTGCACCCGGCCCACGTGAATCCCACTTGATTTGGGTCCTTGAGAAGTCACAGTTTAGTATAGGAGACAGACATGTAATAAAAAACCCACTCTACAAGACTTAATAAAATAAGAACTGGAGAAAGGAGGGATTCATTCCAACTGGGGGGATTAGGAAAGGCTTCATACAGGGTGACGTTGAACTAGCCCTTAAACGATGAGTAAGCTTTTGATAGATCAAGAATGAGGAAAAGGGGGCATTCCAGGCTGAGATAATGACATGAATAAAGGATTGCAAGTGGGAAAGTCTGGGTATTTTTAGGGCACAGTAGTAGGCCACATTGCTGAAACACAGAAGCATGGGAGATCTCAGAGAAGTGACTAGAAAGATAGGATTTTTTAATTTTGTTTTTAGTTGCTTTAATTGTAATTGACTTACCTTAAGGTTCTTAATAGAGAATTTTGCCCAATATTCATTTGAGGGACAAAGAACCATTAATAAGATACTTGGAAAAATAATGTCAATATTTAATAATCCAGTCAAGGTGTGATTTGCAAGTCTGGAGTCCAGAGCATATGGAAATGGCTGAGATTCTTAAGAAATGGATCTTGATGTTCATTCTTTGGCTTGTTATTAATAGTAAGAAATCTGTTGTGCTCAGAGTGACAGACTGGGGACTCAGTGATTGTGGTTAGGGGATGTGGAGAAGTCAGTTTATATCTCCAGAATTCTCTAGATGAATGACCTGGAGTGAGTTAAGGGTGATTTTCAAAAATAAAGATTCTGTGTCCACATATTCAAAGCTAATGCGGTCCCATCACAGACAAACTCTGTGACCTTAGACCAAATCAACTGACCTTTTGTTATCTTAGTTTCTTCCTCAGAAAACTGGCAATTCTACAGTGCCCTGAGTCACTGTGGGAGGCCCATGGTGGGGGTGTGAGGAGCCCGGGGGCAGGAGTCAGGAGATGGGGCTTCCAGGGTAGCACTTCATGTTACTCAGGCCGCCCTCATGCTCGCCATAACCTGCTCTCCTCATTCTAAGAGTAGCAATAGTACTATCTACCTCATAGGCTTGCATGAGAATTAAACGAGATCATGAATATGTAACAAAAACCATAACGAAGCTACAAAATGTGCTTATATATGATTATTTAAAAGTTAAATAATTTATATATGATTATTTTAAAAATTAGTTAATAAACATACATATGGAGTCTATTCAATCAAAATACAAGTTTACTAGACAAATCACACATATTTAGCGCAAAATCCACCTATAGCGCAACAATCAGAAAAATTTAGGATGGAAGGTTGCAAGGAATATAAGATTTTTCTTGAAGAACTTTTTTGGGATAAAAAATATAAAATGCAAAAGCACCTGTTCAGGTGCAGTTTAAGACCTGGGTCAGAAGATGCCTCAAAAATTGTCCCTTCCATGCGGAGGCTGAGCATTGTTGTTGGCACAGGGCAGGTTAGTCCCCCGAGGAGATCCAGCCTCCCTTGGGGCAGCTTTCAAGTTGGAAAGTTCCTTCTTGTGTTGAGTCATTGTCTGCTCCCTCGACTTTTGGAATCTTAGAAATTTCGAAATGGAAGCGTCCTTTGAGTTCATCTAAGCACACCCCCACAAAGTGCAGAAATACCTTCTACAACCCAGCTACTCGGGCTGGGGGTCTCCTGACCTCTACTTGAATATTTTCCCTGATGAGTTCCTCAGTTCGCCAAGAGAAAGTCATGCCATTATTAAGCAGATCTAATTGTTAGAAAAGATGTGCCTCTTTCTTGGCTGTGGTCCTGGTTCTCTGAGACCCCTACTGACTATGTAGCCTTAGGCCCCAATTAGCTGATATTGGGAATCTAAACTTTACAGAGCAAGTTGTGCCTCCTTTGATTTGATCATCCTTCAGATACATGGAAACCCAGAATTATCTGTTTTTTCCAAGGAATTATTCCCAGTTCCTTCAGGCATTCCTCATTTCACTCCTTCCACCAAACCCTACCTCGCTTGGACCCCTCTCTTAGTCTCTAAGTCAATAGCCTCGCCCCTAACATCTTCCTGCTTGAGTCCTTCCATTTGTGGAAGCCTGGGCCCTTTCTCCAAGACATTTCCTGACCCCCCTTAGAAACGATCTTTCCTTCATTCAGACTCCAGTGGTGCCTTACTCTCTACCGTCTTCATTTCTGCCTTGTCTACATATATGAGATTATATATTGAAAGGAAAAGTCACACTTTCTTCTCACTGACCTACATTATCGGGAGCGTTGAAGTTATCATTCACCTTCAACTTGAAAAGTGTATAACCTCCTCTGTGTATCAGCCTTGGCTAATTATGCACTTAACATTTATACCCATGTGGAGATATTGGAAAAGGAGTATTATTCCCTGAATGTCTGCTATAAGAAAATTCGGTGGGATGGCTGACATTATGTGAGAGGTCGCATGCTGTCAGGAGCACAAACCAGAAGACATGAGTCTCAGCAGATGGACAATCTTGGGTCTATTGTTTAACCTGCCTGTGCTAATTTTATATCAACTCTAAAATGCAGATAATAATATCCTCAAGATAGAGCTTTTTTGAGAATCAAATGAAGTACTATGTGACAGTGCCTCACTTTTAGGAGCTGCTCCATAAATGGTAGATGAAGCCAAGTAAAGTAGAATTGCAATTCAGTATGACCCCTTAAATTAGAGAAGTTGACATGAACGTGCAGGATTATGCTTAATTGAGGGAAAATGAGCTCTCTGACAGAAGAAGAGTAAACAACTATTATTCAAGAAGGGGGGATGACTGCTTATGCTCAAAATAAATATCAGAGTACCATACAAATATCAGAAGGTATTATGTGAAGGACGCAAAAATTAGAAATTAGTGTAAGTTAAATATTATTTAATGATACGCTATTATCAAAATTCCTTAGGCTTTGTTTACAGTTCTTTGTCTCAACACTATAACCGTGTAAACATAAGCAAGACTGTATACATTGGAATCTCAATTCTCATGTGCAAAATCTAGATGTTTGGAAGAATTGATCTTTTTTTTTTTTTTGTGAGGAAGATCAGCCCTGAGCTAACATCCATGCTAATCCTCCTCTTTTTGCTGAGAAAGACTGGCTCTGAGCTAACATCTATTGCCAATCCTCCTCCTTTTTTTCCCCAAAGCCCCAGTAGATAGCTGTCCAAAAGCCCCAGTAGATGTATGTCATAGTTGCACATCCTTCTAGTTGCTGTATGTGGGATGCGGCCTCAGCATGGCCGGAGAAGCGGTGCGTCGGTGCGCACCCAGGATCCGAACCCTGGGCCACCAGCAGCGGAGCGCGCGCACTTAAGTACTAAGCCACGGGGCCGGCCCTGGAAGAATTGATCTTTAAGATCACATCCAGCTCTAAAATTCTCAGACTAGCATTTTTAACTCAATGTAAAAACTCTCGGATTAAAACAAGAACAAAAAAAACCCACTGCATTTATGTGCAATGAGTATTGGGAAATGCTACGGAAGAGTTATCTCAATACCGACCATCAGGCGGCAGAAAGGATATGACTGTAAGGGGAGGGGTATGGGGGTTTGTGTGAATAGCTTTTTTCCATTTCCATTGAAGACAGAGCCAAAGCAAACTCATTTAAATTGCATAAGGGGGGTCTTTCCAACTATCTGGGGTGTGTAAACCAGAAACAGTTACCAAAGATAGCTTGGGAAATCAGGTCTTTAGGAACAGCAGAGGAAAGGGTTTCGGCACATGGCCTTGTGAAGGTCTCCCCAGCCCACTGGCTCTCAGGCACATCTCCGTGCTAGGTCGACCGGCAGGCACCTCCTGGCTCTGTATCCTGGCCTGGTTTAGTCCACCTCACTTTCACTCATTGTTACTAGGGAGTGTGACTCAGATCCAAATGGGGTGAGATAGATTCCTAGTTGCTCAATGTTTTATTATTAGCAGTTAGATGACACTGTGTAGGGTGCTAATATGCTTTACAATGAGTTTTATTAGCTGCTCTTTGCAATTATTTTGAAGCACATTTGCTGTTTCCCTATTTTTTAAGACGGAAATGCTGACACTCAAAGAGATGAGGGCAAAGTCAGAGATAGCACTGGAATGCGTAACGTTCCCCGGCCTGAGCCCTTAACTTAGTCTTCTCAGATCCATGTTACCTAGTAAGTCCTACTAAGTCCTGATGGGTCCCTACTTAATAAATATGAGAAATGGAGCATGAGAGTGAGGGGCAGGAAAACAGGTAATCTACACACCAGAAAACTTTACCGCGTATCCCAGAGATAGATACAAAATTCAGCCAAATGCTGCAAATGTTTGGTGTCGTGAGAATCATTGCAATAGAGGTAAACATGGTCTTCAGCCTGTGCCAAGGTTTGTGACCTGAGTGCCTGGGACCATAGACCTGTGGGAGTATGTCCAATACGTCCTCTCTTGAAAAATCTAGAGTGGCTTAAAGAAAAGAATGGTGCAAGAGTGGTATTCAGAGACCTGGGTTCTAGTCTTGGAATGCCATGAACTTGCTGTGGGAACTTGGGCAAGCTCTGGGCCTTAGTTTCCTTCTCTGTGCTGAGGCAAGTCTGCAGCTGTTGCGGAGCAGGAGTTGTGGTCAGTCCATGGTGAACAGCCTCTTTCTGCTCCTGTGGCAGTGAGTGACATCAGTGTGGACATGTGGATTCTCTAGGGCAAGGTGCTGTTGCAAGGTGGGTCTCACAGCCTCTGGAGGATCATGAGTATCGGAATTATCCAGGACTTTCAGACCACAGCTAGTACCACTGCCACATGGCAGTGCCATATACAGAGCGGGTATTCAGCAAGTGTCTGCTACGGGAATGCATTTGGCTCAGCAGTGGGCAGCAAGGACCTGAAAAACAGTGGTTTGGACAAGACAGAATTTTATTTCTCTACCACCGCGTAGCAGGCCTCACAAAGATGTCCATGTCCTGTTCTCCAGAACCTGTGAATATGTTAGGTTATGTGGCAAAGGGGAATTAAGGACACAGGTAGAATTAAGGTTGCTAATAAACTGACCTTAAAATATGGAGATAATCCTGAATTGTCTAGGTGGGCCCAATGTAATCCTAAGGATCCTTAAAAGTAGAAGAGGGAATTGGAAGAGAGAACCAGAGTGATGGCTGCATGAGAAAGATTGCCCTGGTTGTGAAGATGGTTGCTGGCTTTGGAGACAGAAGAAGGTCATGATCCAAGGAATGTGGGCAGCTTCTAGAAGCTGGAAAAGACAAGGAAACAGATTTTCCCCTAAGCCCCCGAAGAAAGAAATACGCTCTGCTGACACCTTGATCTTAACCCAGTGAGATGCCTGTTAGACTTCTGACCTACAAACTGTATGGTAAAAAAAAAAAAAAAATTGTTTGGTTTAAGCCACTAAGTTTGTGGTAATTTGTCAGAGCAGCAATCAGAAACTAATACAATCATCTAAAAGACGTCTGAGGTAGGCAGCCTGAGCTAGGGAGTTACAGGCCTGGGGATCAAGGACCTAGGCTCCTTCTCTCTTGTTGCTCTACTGTGTGACTTCCATTTGCGTGGCTAGTTCAAGGACAAAGATGACTGCTGAGGCTCCAACCGTTCCATCTGCAGGCTGAGTAGAAGAAAGGGTGAAGAGAGAAGTTGTCCCTCTAAGAAGAGTTTCTGGAAGGCACACATACATCTGCTGACTTCTCACTGACTGGGACTTAGTCATATGGGTGCATCAAGCTGCAGGAGACGCTGGGAAATTCAGCTGACTGATTTTCTGCCCAGTCAGTTACTGAAAAGGAGAGACTGGATGTTGGGAGGCAATTAGCAGACTCTGGCACAATAATGGCAGTCTTTTTTCCTCTCTCTAAAACAGAATTTAAGGACCTGAGTTCTTCTCCCAAAATCTGCTTTGATGCACAGTGAGAAAGCATGTAGCCTCTCAGGGTGTCATTTACTCGTCTTCCAACCCTTTCTTCTTGGCCCAACGCACTCTGGCATTCTTCTCTGCTTGGCCGCCTTTCAGAGCTCATCACTCTCCACCTTGATTGCCCCTGTCTTTGCTTGGGCAGAGGCTCATTACCTCTTTTCTGAATTCTTTCTGAAGCATTTGGCACTCTGTTGAGGTAGACAGAATAGGTATAATTATCCCCAGTTTCCTCCAGATGAGGAAAGTGAAGCATAGAGAGGTGAAGTGAGTTGACCAAGGTCCTCGCTGCTGAATGGCAGGCGAGCAATGTTGGAAGGTGCTTGGCTGGGTGTTGGATGCCTAATTGCACATTTTCCATTGTTAACCAGGCCCCTGGATGGGAAATGCATTTACTGAGAATACTCTGGGATAAGTTTTCTAACTTATCAAAAATTGTGGCAATTTATAATCTACTACCTGTAACATGGAGTGGGAAAAGTGCTAAGCACAGAGGGCAGGAGTGGGAGAAGAAGAGATAGAAAACAAGGACAAAGTTTGGCTATGAGGAGGGCTTCCTCTTTCTTAATATCTGTGTTGACGTGTTGGTATTCCCCAAATAGAATTTCTCTGTAAATCTACTGTCCCACTCCCTACCCCCATCATGAAAGTCTCTATTTCTATGTTTCCAGAGTAGAAACATTGGGATAATCTTTTATTCCTCCCTCTCTTACCAGCAACTTCACTCTATCCCTCATCATCTAGTTATTGCCAAATCCTACGGATTATAAGTCAGCAATGCTTCTTTTACCTATTTCCTTCTTGCATTCCCACTGAACTGCTCCTCTGTTTTATATTTCAGTAGCTGCCCGAGGGTCTACCTTCCTCCTGTCTGTCCCTCCTTCTTTCCTGCAATGCTGTCAAACTAACTTTCTAAAGTGTAGCTAATTATTCCACCACTCAGAAAACTTCAGTGGCTCTCCCATTACTCCAGAACGTAGTCCAAAGCCTGCCCTTTCCTGCTTTGCTGCCCTCCTTCACACTTTGCCCTTTAAATGGAGTTCCCTTCCCCTACTGCGATTCAATAGCCAAAGCTCACACAACCTTCAAAACTGGCAAAAACGGTATGTTATCTATAAAACCTTCTTTGATACCCCTCCTCCTCCTCCTGTACCCAAGGTAGGAGCAATTCCCCCTCCTCCCCTACGATCCTCTAAAATTTTATTTTTCTGTTAGTAATTTTATATTTATTTGCATGATTATTTGGCTACGGTCTACTTCCTCCAATCCTGTGTAAGTTCCGTGAAGACATGGTCCATGTCACTTTTGGTCACTATTGTATGACCAGGGCACAGTGCCTGGCACGTTATAGGTACTACATAAATATTTCTTGAATGAATGAATGAATGCATCAGTTGGGTTAGTTCTCATGGTTGCCTGGTCACACCAATATCACTTGAATGTTTATATAAATAAATTAAAAAACATATATATATATAAAGATATATGTAGATATATCTACTTTTATTTATCTATAGATATATAGATATCTTAACATACACACACACACACACACACACACGTATATATATGTAGAGAGAGAGACACTGAAGCTCCTCATACCCACCCACCCACCAACTAACCAAACAACCAACAAAGAAACAATCAAAATCATTCTGAATAAGAAGCTCAAGGGGGGAGGAGTTCAACATATTCTGGAAAAACTCCTAAGGTGGTTCCATTAAGAATACTTTCTTACCCCCACTCCTTCTGCCCCTGCCCCTGATGAGAGGTACAATGTTCGCTTTCTATCTTGTGTTAAAGTTTGTTGCGTGTGTGCCTTTCTTTGCTCACCTAGACTAAACCTTTAAAGTGCTGGACAGTGTCTAACTCATCTCTGTATCTCTACCTTCCAGCACCTTGGACGTGTCATGCCTTCAGAAAGTGAATGACAAACGAACTAGATGCCATGGAGGACTGCATATTGAAAATTTAGGAAACATCATTTTCTTATTTTTCCCGGAGCAAAGGAATATGTAGAAAGCCCAACCTCTTACCTCTGCCATAGAGAGCCCTTTTGATAAAGAGAATGCTTGGTTATATAAAAAAAAGTTTCAAAGCAAAGGCCAAACATTTCAAAAGGCAAGCAGATGGGCCCTGCAGGTAGTGTTCACTGACTAACTGGGATGCTTTCAACTGCCCGTGCTAAAATTGGTCCTAGGGGCTAATGCCTTGCTTGTCTTGCCTCATTAGAAAGTCTTTCTCTTTCTAAGACGTGTTTCAGGAAAAGAAGAAAGAGAAATGAAGGGGAGAGAAAAAGACAGCTGCTGGGTTGCCACTGGAGGGAAACAGGGTCTGAAGACGAAGAACATAGTGAAGAACAGAATGATCCGTCCCGTCTTTCATCTCTTTTTATTACTACTCCACACTCCCATATCAAGCTTCATTTTCTATTAGGCTCCTTCCAAAGAAATGAGCTTGCCTTTCTTCTGCCTCCCCTAAGCTTCCAAAGGCATTTCTGATCTCTTTAGCAAGAACTAGCTGAGCAGGGCTGCGACCTCTCTCTTTCCTGCCACTCTGAGGAGGAACGGAAAGCAGAGAAGGTGTGGGGCAGGTGACCTACCTTACAGTGGGAGTAGGGAGTGCTTTGCCTAAATTAGCATCACAGGGAGAGTTCCAGGCTCTCCTTTATTCTGGCATCAGAGTCTGGTTCACAGTGGCAGTCTGAAGTGGATGCTGGGGGGTGCAGGCAAGAGAGGCAGAAAGTATTGTGGTTAATTTACCATTTTACACACAGAGAGAGGGCAGAGGGAGGGTGGCAAAACGATAACAAGTGACAACAAATAGTGGATAATCCCAAATCCACATACAGAAACATCTGCTGAAGCCATGGCACAGAGCTGGCTTGGAGTCTGAAAGAAAATGGCTTGGAAAGAAACATTTGTTACTGATTTTCTGCAAAGTGGATGAATGAGAATTTACCCCTTCGTTTAGACAAAATATCATTTTACAACGGTAATACTCTTCTTTGTACTTTCTACTGTTGACAGAACACATAATTCAGGGTTGCTTGGCTATTGGTGCATTGATCTTAAATTTATTATTTTTTTTCAGGGAATAATACTGGATTAAAAGGCAGTTCAAATCATGCCAGGAGGAATTGTGATTATCTGCTCTAGGAGCACTGTCCACACCAAGAATTATCGGGCACCCTGGACCTGTCTCTTTTGAGTCATTGACAAGTGAAGGAGATGTCTAGTTTAAAACTGTGCCTTAGACTCTGGCCACTGAAAACAGGTAGACCACGTCAGGTTAACAACAAATACCTCCCCCTCTTCATTGGGAGATGACTAGGTGGGAGAAGCAGGAATTTCCTCTTCAACACAACACAGTGCCCACCCTAGAGAAATGACTCAGTGGCAGACATTGGAACAGGAGATGTGTATGCACCGAACAAATACACCACCCCCCCAGCAAAGGTTGTTAGAGAAGAGCTCCAACAGAAACACGGGACTATCAGAAGAACCCAAGGGAACTCTCTACTCTGTCTATGGACATGTACCAAGCCTGGAATGACTTCTCATTTGGAGATGAGGGAAGAGAAAGAGCCCCAATGTGGGCTCTTTTTAAAAATCCTACTATATGAAAGAAGGAATACTTTGTACTCAAGATGAGAGAGAAGACACCCATTTGGAAAGACACTGTTGGGCCCAGGTCTGCAGTCGTCCCTGATATGCAGCCTTCTTCCGCATGGCTGCCAAACCTGAAGCCAGCCCCTGCAGAGAGGCAAATGAAATCTTGTGAGTTGGAATGAAGGCTGCTTTCTCTGGACAAGAGTTCTTCTCTCAGAGCTCTTGTGCCCTTCATCCTCAGTCTTGTCTCTCTGCCATCCCTGAAGCATGGACCTTATACTCATGGTCCAAGATACTGGCTAGAATTCTAACCATGTCATGAACACTCCAGGCATCAGGATAACAGAAGAGATAAAGGAGCACACTCATTATCTTTTAGCAAAGGTACCAGGAGCTGCTATATAACACTTCTGCTTACATCCTCTTGGTCAAATTTTATCACACGGCCACCCTTAATTGCAAAACATATGTACTAGTCTCACATTAGTTTAAAGTACATATCCTTATCTTATTTAAACAAATGAGATCACTCTGCTAGGCAATTTGCATTCTTGCTCAAACTACCTTGCACATGCAAACACACTAAGTTGTTTCTATTCCTCTTTTGCGTGAGGAAGATTAGCTCTGAACTAACATCTGTTGCCAATTCTCCTCTTTTTGCTGAGGAAGATTGGCCCTGAGCTGTGCCCCTCTTTGTCCATTTTATATGTGGGATGCCTGCCACAGCATGGCTTGATAAGTGGTGCCTAGGTCCTTACTCTGGATCAGAACCCATGAATCTGCAAACCCCAGGCCGCGAAGCGGAGCGTGCGAACTTAACCATTATGCCACTGGGCCAGCCCCGTAAGTTGTTTCTAATAGTTGAATGGTATTTCATTGTATGCATGCACGTTTATTGAATTAATCATTTGACCTTTAAATGACCTCTTCCCCTTCTTCCCCCCAACCAATCCTGCAGTAAACATCCTTGACTATCCCTCTAGTGTACTTTGTAAGCAGCACTTTTTCTGTTGTTCTTTGTTGTATCCTGGGTTCCCCACAAGTCGAAATTGAAGTAGACGAACTATATCATTCTACTTTATTAAAGAATTCCAACTTAGGCAACATGAGAGAAAAAGGGAGCAAATTGAGGAAGGAGAGAGAATCAATATAAAAATGGTTATTGAGCTGGTCATTACTAAGTGATACTGATTGCTCAGTAAGTGGGACTACAGCCCCAAGCAGCCTGAGAAACTGCCTCTAAAGAGAAACTGCCTCCCCTCTAAATGAGGGGAGAAAAGAGAAGGCGTTTATCCCCTGGCTCATGTCTGCCATTGGTCAAAGGTTTACTCCACAGCGGGTTCAGTCCCCTACACTTCCAGCTTGTGCATGCGTGTTCAGAGATACTGACCTGGTCCTGCAGCAACGTTAATAAGAAAGCCCTGGAGTAGGAGACGAGCAGTGTTTGATGTGAACAAGAGACTGTCAGTTTGTACGTATATAGTTCACCAGAATCCGCACAGACCTGAAACAAGGAACATGTGAGGCCAAGCGGATCTGCCCTGGTAGAAGGGGTGGACTGTATTAGACATCTGTTATGCACCCCTGCAGATCTGCTCATTCTCCTTATTATATCTGGTTCCCATACTGCAATAGGGAATAAACTCGATGAGAACAAGAGGCCCTCACTTCCTTTCTATGAGGGGAGATAAAAGTTCAGTCAGTCAGAGTCTTCTTCAAGATGGACTTGAAGCCATAATTGAGATTTTTTATATCTCTCTTTAATCCCTTTTCCTAAATTTCCTTCTTAGATAGCTCTTCAGCTGGTCTGGACCGCATGCCTGGTGGAAGGACCGGTTACACATCTGACTTTAACGGCATCATATACCCTCCAGCTGTTCCCTCAACCTAACTCATGCTACCACTATCTTAGTTCAGATCTGCTTCATCTCTTGCCTCGATTATCGCAATAGGGCTTTAAGTGATCTCCTCAGTTTTCATCTCTTCAGCTCTCCATTCCATAATCATGTCTATTACTAGACGAAATTTTATAAAACTATAGCTTGAGTCATAGGATTCTCCACACAAAAATGGCTTTTCATTGCTCATGCAATGAAGTCTGAAGTCTTTAGCTGCAAATTTAAGGCCCTTGTCAATTATGAACTGATCCCTATCTGATTCCCCAGCATTATCTCTTCCTTTACATCCCCTCTGGTCTCATGTACTCTAATCCCAGATAACTACTCTCATTCTATGCTTTCCTGTCATCATGCCTTTTTCCATGCTGTTCTTATCACATGTGTGCATATCCAAGCCCTAATTATCTTCCAAGGCCCAATACGATGAAGATATTTACTAACAGGGGTGAGGGATAGAGTCAGGGGGAAATTGAAGAGAGGGGCTCAGGTGCCATCCCAAGGCAAACGGGGAGGTCAGTCAATAATCCATTTAGGGACCCCTTGTCATATTACTGGGCACTCTCTCTCTCTAATACCCTATCCAGAGTGTTCTTCTTATGAATTTTTCTTTTTAACACACTTTTCTGGTTTTGATACATCACTCTTTGTTTAGATCAAAGACTTCAGAACCAGGAAGAGATTTAATGCTGAAAATTAATATGTAATATTTTAGACTAAACAGGATAAAAATAATTTGTGTGAATTCTTTGATTTACAAGGGAAACCACACTGATATACTCTCACATTTAATTGACTGTGTCACCTCAACAAACTTGCTTCTATTTTTTTAGATAGATCAACCCAAAAGAGGGATATAAAAGGCTTTACATATATGCATGTGCTGAGCAATAAGTCACTTATGTTTTCTGGAATTTTTCTTGAGAGTATATTCAACAAATATTGCAACAATTATTTGTAGATTAACTAGTATATTTCAGGCACTATGCTGGGGGTGAATAAGGCACACTTTGCCACTAAAAGGTTTAAATACTAGTCAACAAACTAGACAGGTGGGTAAGAAGTTAAATATAGGAGGAAAAACAGTACTATGGGACTATATTTGGAGCTAGCAAGGGGATGGAAATGTGTGACACCTGGATAGAGGATTGGAGAAAAATGGCAGGTGAGCTGAGTCAGTCTAAGAGTAGGTCTCTGTCTCACACATTCATTCATCTGCTTCTTTGGTCATTATTCAATCATTCACTTTCATTCCTTCATGCAACAGATCTCTGTTGGAAGCTGTGGCAGACACTCTTGGTTGACCTAACTTTCACTTCCAACCCTTTTATTTATTCCTAATCACCTTTCAAATAAGGGTGGTCATTTGACCCAATTCTAGCCAATAAGATAAAAGGGTAAAACTGGTGCGGGAGTCCTAGAAATATTTTCATTCCCTGACAAAGATGCCACCATTTTCATTTCCTCTTTCTTCTCATTGGATTATATGTACAACGGTTGTAGCTGCTGCAGCCAGAATGTGACCATGAGGGAAAAGCCCAGAGAATTTCAGCTTAACAGAATTTTGGTGACTTCACTGAACCTCTAAGCTAGCACCAGCAATCATCTACCACTGTACGTTTTATGTGAGAAAAATAAACTTTCACTAGTTTAAGTCACTCTAGTTGAGTTTTCTGTTACTTTTGCAACTGGAAGCATCCTTAACAAAGTTGGGAGTGTGCTATGGGCCAGGCCTTTGGTTTGGTGAGCTCTTAATAAAGTTGTCTGTTGCAAACAGCTTAGAAAGGAGAGCCCCCTACAAAGGAGCAGGTGATAACATCTCTTCATTTGCTCCTCTTCTGTGAATGAGGCCCTAATATTTATAAACGGGAGATCCGGACAAGAGTTATAGGTGTCTGGCCCCCTGTCTCAGCACCATCGTATATTTCTTTAATGAAGTGTGAGACCAGAACTCCATAAATTCACATAGTAGCAGAAGCGGGCAGCAACTCGTCAGTGGAGCTATTCAGGGAGCCCAGCATCACTCTTGGCGTATTAGAGAAGTTCACAGCTGGTTAAAAATAGGCTTGGAGAGAAGTCGCTTTTAGACCACAGCTCATTTTGGATTTCTCTAGAGCCCCATTCTGGGCCACAATGTATTTCCTTTTTCCTTTCGTTCGAGTAAGAGCACCCAGGAGGTTCAGAGACAATAGATGCATGGTTATCTTTAGGTCTGTTGTGCACTGAAAGCAGAACTAGGGAGAAACAACAGTGCCCGTTGGGCAGAGGGAGTGTTACAGCTTTTTAATAAGTGTCAACGCTGACTGAGCCTTTACTATGGGCCAGGCTTTGTGCTTTAAATCCCCAAAACAACCCATGGGAAAAATCCTATTAATAGCCTCCTTTCTCTGAGGAAAAACCTGAGGTTCAGGGCAGATAAGCAACTTGTTTGAGGTCACACAGCTAGCAAGTAGCAGGACCGGGGTTTGAACCAAGGTCTGTCTGATTCTGTTCAGAGGCTGTGCTCTTCGGCCCTGCTCAAGCTGATCACACGGGGCTTTCTGCTTCACTTCATTTTGATCCCCAGAGCAGCCTTGTGAAGTTGGCAGGGCAGGGAGGCTACTCCAGTTTACAGAAGAGAAGACTGACGGCCAGAGGAGTGAAATGATCGGCCAAGGTTAACCAGTCTGTGTTCAGTAAACGAGGACTTGAACCCCCTGTCTGACTTTGAGCCTCGTGCTCTTCCAGTAGAAGCTGAGCGCTCAACCCACTCAGCTCTGAAAGCAGGACATTCTGAATTTTGGGGGGTTGACTTTTCTGAGATTGAACAGCAGAATATTTGACTCAAGGAATCTGATACCCCAGGGCTAACCTGATTTATTCAGGGTCTCTTATAGATAAGTTCCTACCTAGTACATCTGTTAAATGATATTTGGTTCTGACATTTAAAATCCCCAATATAACATTATTTTCACTGTTAATTTAGCAGGCCTTCAAATAGTGGGTGGAGAATGAGCTGGAAGGGATAGACGTCTTTAATAGGGGACTGCCAATTTAGCTGATAAAGCTAGTATAATATCTCTTTGAACATTTAAATTGTCTAGTGACAAGGAAGCTGCGAATTAGCTTATAAGGGGGAGAGGGTAGGTATTGTACATGGGAATATTTTTTTTAAACACCTGAGTTTTGAAAAATAAAAGTGGTCTGCCCACATTTTCTAGCACAGTGATCATCAAAGGAGAGCTCTGTGGGGGTAATAATACCTTGTGTTTAAATACTGCTTGTCTCTGAAGTGCTCAAAGCATGCTATAATCATTTCCTTATTATGATTCTCAAAACTTCCTGGGTCAAAAAGTTACAAAGTTTATATTTTAGAAGTCTGGCCTCAGTTTCCTGTCTGGGAATTTGAGACGAGAAAGCAGGCTGCTGTCTAAGAACTCCATCAGTGCCAAAATCTGTCCCATTCTCTGCCCACCTGCCCCTCCCGTCTCCCCAGGCCCCTGTCCTTGTCACTCTCCTGCTCTATGTAGCCTATCTTCTTTTTTTCTAGATCTAACTGATTACTCTCATGACATAGAACCCTACACTATTTTAATTAGAAGAGTTTCACTCCAGTGAGCTGGAGGCTATGCAAATATTTCGGGGTGGGGGGAGGGGGGCTTCAGTGAAAGTGGTTCCATTTTTAACTGCTTTTATTCTTTGGAGATCTGTGTGAGATTTCCCTTTAAAGAGGATTTTTGCTATTAAAAAAATTGAAATCTGCTAGTCCAGTCTAACTCCTTCATTTTGATGGAGAAACTGAGGACCCCAGCAGGGGAGTAACTTGTTCAAGGTTCCACTCCAGCGATTGGGTGGCCCATCCGTCCTTGAACCCTGGTCTCTGGGTGCCAGTCTGGGGCTCTTGGCAGGCCACCAGGTTGCTTTCACCCACCAGCTGTCACTTTCACTGACATAACCCCAGTCCCAAATGTAGGCCCGCAGCTATGAGCTTACCCCTAGGGTGACTTGAATGCTCCTGACAGAACAAAATCTGCTTCCTTTTTAGAGTTAAAGGGACTTATTTTACCTGGGATTGTTAGACGAGACCATGCAAGAAGAAATGGGTAGAATTAGTATGGGCCATTTTCACCTAGTCCCAAAATGGTTCTCCACCTCAACTAGGTCACGAAGAAAGAAAGTGTAAGTACAAGCATACACATACATCTGTATAGTTACTGTCTTCCAGTGAGCTCAAAGCATGTATATATACATATATATACACATGCATGTGTACACATGCACACGCACACATGCACACACACACTTGATTGGTTCTCCTGGGAGGAAAGGACTCCCAGCCTCATTTTGTAGTGAGAAAATCCAAGCACAGAATAAACTGATCATAACTCAATCCAGGGCCTGAATTAGTGGTGTTGACACAAGAATATCTAAAAACTTGTTGTATCATATTGTGCTCCAGGAGCAAAGTCTGGGAAGTTGAGGACCCACACTCTAGACCTGAATGGGCTGACCTTGGGCACGTGCTTCACCCTCTGAGCCTCAGTTTCCCCATATGGTAAACGGATAGGGGAGGGAAGTTGACTGTTTTCTCTCTACAGCTCCTTTCTCTGTACTGGAAGCTATGGGTGGAGAGGTTGAAAGGAGCAAGCAGCAGGGCTGTGCCTGGAGCAGCCCTCCTGGAGGGGATGTGGCTGCCCCTCGCTTCTCTAGCCCTGGGGGTTCCAGGCTTTGCAGAATGTGCCTCGTGTATCCTGTGGAATGGTTTCACTGGGGCCCTGGACCAGACCACATACTATGTGTTGGGGCTGCCCCATAAAGGGAATCCAAGTCCCAGCTGCTGCTATGTAATCCTGGAGCTGAAAATGAGGATGGGGTGTGTTTATGTGTGTGTGGGGCTGGGGAGGGCTATTCAGCGGGTTGTGTGTAGTGAGTGGTGTGTGGTGGACCCAGACTCTAAGGCGTGCAGATGCCTGAATTGTTCTGCTGGTGTGGAGCTTGCCATCCGGGCCTCAAAGAGGCAGGTCAGAAGCAAGATGGGGGACTGGCTCTGTTAGATACCCCAGAAGTACCCTGGGTGTTAGTAGTAACTTTAAGCTATTCATTCTTAGCTTTCTTCCCTTTCCTTGTCCCTAGGCTATTAGTTGTCCCGTTAAGTTATCCCTGATATTTCCCTAAAGAAGATACACAAATAGCCAACAAGCACATGAGAAGATGCTCAATATTATTAGCCACTAGGGAAATGCAAATCAAAACCACAGTGTGATACCACTTCCCACCCACTAGAGCGGCTATAATTAAAAAAATGGAAAATAACAAGTGTTGGAGAGGATGTGGAGAAATGGAACTTCTGTATATTGCTGGCGGGAATGTAAAATGGTGCAGCCACTGTGGAAAACAGTTTTGTTGTTCCTCAACAAGTTAAACACAGAATTATCATATGATCCAGCAATTTCAGTCTTAGTTATATACCCAAGGAGTTGGAAACAGGGACCCAAACAGATACATGTACATCAGTATTCATTGTTGCATTATTCACAACAGTCAAATAGTGGATACAACCAAATGTCCATCAATGGATAAATGGATAAACAAATTGTGGCATATATCTACAATGGAATATTACTCAGACATAAAAAGGAAAGAAGTACTGTAGCTTCAGAATCATGCATAAGATGAGATTAGATTAGGATCAGAAATGAGAAAGAGAGAGAGAACAAGGTCTGCCTCCAATATTTGCAAAGTCTAAGGCAAGTGTACAAAATGAGGCCCCTGGCTTGTAGCTTGCCTCCTTCTTTTCCCACCCATGCTTGCTAATGCATTATACGTGCCTGACACGTGTGCACGTGGGATCCAGCCTCATGAAAAACATCCATCCACAACCAATCCCCACTCTGGCCCATCCCTACACCACGCACACATTAACATCCTGTTTTGTCCTCCACAGCACAGACCTGGGGAAGCAAGTTTCTAGCAATGGGTTCAGGGCCATGTGGGTAGGGAATTCTGGAGTCCTGGCTCATGGAGGGTGGTCTAGAAGCTGAATATGACTCTAGGTGAGCATGTCCCCTAGGCCTGGTGGACTCCTCACCCAGCGGAGAGGAGTAGACCTGCAGAAGGGGCAGCCTGGGGCTTCGAAAGTTCAAGGTCCTGCTAGACCATCCAGGTCAGGAGCCTGGGATGCTATAGTCTAAAGCAAGACTAGAAGGAACCATGATTTATTGAGCCTGGCCATGACAGGGCCCTTTTTGTTTGTCATTTGATCCTTATTACAGTCTGAGAAAGCATTACTTGCCCCATTTTACAGGTGAGACTCGTGAAAGTGAGGTGACTTATGTAGGGACACACAGTGAGTAAGTGGCAGTGATTGTAAAGTCTGTGTTCTTTTCAAGAGCTGTGTTTTTCCATGAACAATTGGAGAAGGCACCAGACTATTCTAAGGATGTTTTCTAGACACAGCTGGTGGTTTTTGCCATCAGAAGTCAGTCAGGCCATGCAGCATGCTAGGTAGTCTCTTGCCCTCGTGTTTGCTTGGTAACAAGGGAGTGTCTTTTGCAGGCTTCCTCTGCTGCTCTGCTCGGGCCACCCAGAGCATGTCGTTTGGTGTTCCCAGCAGTTCAGGTTGACAGTCTGACAGCGAGTCGCAGCACAGCCACATCTGTCCAGGACCACACAGCCCTCTGTCTAAACACTTCCACTCAGCACAGCTGTGCGAAAGGCACCCTTGAGTTCTCTGGTAAACAAGGCAGGGTGGTTGCCTTGGTGTCTTTCCATCCCTCTTAGTCTCTTAGGAGATTATCCACATCATAGTCCAGAAGCTGAGAAGCCTCTGAGCAGCACAGTGAGATAAATTAAACCACAACTTTCCTTGCTCCTTAAGAAAAAGCATCCTATTCTCTTATGGTGCCTTGGTTTCCTTGTTTGGAAATGAGGCACATAGGTACTAGCTTGATATGGTGAAGGGCTTTAAAATGTGTTCTTATTGTTGCTTTTTAAATAATCAGAGCTGTTCAAGTTTGGAAGAGTTGAATGGACTACCTGGGAGGTAGTGAGTTCCCCCAAACTGTGGATTTTTAAACAGATGACGGAAGACTTGGCAGTGGTGTGAGGAAGATTTAAGAACCAGATGATCTCTTAAGTCCCTTTTAGCCTTATGACTAAATAATAAATATTCTTCATTATAAAAGAAGAGAAATTGTGTTAAGTACCATGAAGAGGAACAGATTGGACCCTAATAAAGATATCACGTGGAGAAGGGGTTGTTTTTGGCTGGGAGAGTTGTAGGAGGCTTCATGGAAGGGATATCACTTGAATTTGGCCTGGAGAAATGGCTAGAATTCGATGGGAGTGACAGTAGCAGCAAAGGTATGGACTGTGGGGCAGCAATGCATGAGGATAGTTTGTGTAGTCAAATGGGAGTAGTTTATTCTTTTTGAAATGTGATGTAGAAAGTGGGGGATATTGCTGGTTTAGTAATTTGAAGTTAGATTGAGAAGATGGAAGACCTTGAAGCCTAAGACATTTTGGCTTTATTCTGAAAAACATGGGGATTTATCAGTTCGCTTGCTTGCTTTTTAAGCATAAGAGTAATATAATAGTCATTCATGCTATTCACTGAGTATTTTTGGGTCCACGCTTTATGGACACTGATGGGATTGTACTTCCTAGCCACCTGTGGGTGGGGCCATGGGATCAGTTCCGCCCAATGAACTGTGAGCAGAAGTGGCTTTTGCCACCCCCAGGCAAACCTTTAATTATCCATGTGAGACCTTCTAGAGCTCTCTCTTCTCTCTTCTACAGCATCAGCAATGTTTCAGATAGTGACTTTCATCAGCCTGGGTCTCAGAGTGGGGACAATAATGATGTGGAGCTGAATCCCCAGAGGCCAAAGATGGACATGTAGCGAGTGAGAAATAAGCCTTTCCTGTTTTGAGTCACTGTAATGTTGGGTTTGTCTGTTACTGCGGCATAGCCCAACCTGTCCTGACTGACACGAGTAACAGGTCATACAGGGTTGTACTTCAGGAGTATTGTGTGCTGTGGTATGCAAGATAGGTTGTCTTTAGGAGAGATTGGAGGCAGGAAGAAGAGTTAGGAGAGAGTGCAATAGGCCAAACAAGAGATAATGAACATATGCGGGAGGGCAGTGGCCAGGTAGATGGGGTGAAAGGTATAGATCGGATGACTTTCAAAGGTGGCTGAAAATGGAGCAGTCACGGGACCTGGCAAACAATTAGATTTATCTGCAGACAGATTTTTGATTATATTCAGTGCCTCGCTCTAGTACAACAGGCAGGATTGCCTAAAAATGTCCCTGGGAACTCATTCTGGATTGCCAGGACAATTAATCTTTTGGGACCAGAGGCTTCCTCTTCTCCCAGCAGGAGGAGGTGCACCCAATCCAGCTTCCGATGGGACCTAGCAGGTTTCTTCTCCCAGGTAGGAGGGTCTGTTTCTGTACCCAACTTCCTATGATCCCCAGGGTTTGCAGGCACTAGTTAGCTTTTTTAGGTAACTCCTATAAACATCAAGACTCACTGGCATATAAAAACCAGACAGCCTGGTACCCATGCAATCCACAGTCCCCCTACCCCCCACATAAACATTTAGGTATGCTTTCAAGTGTGACCTTTAAAAAGGAACATGCAGCCCTGGCAGATCTAGCAGTGTGTCCTGGCCCTAGCACGCCTCTCCGTAGAAAAGGAAGAGACTGGTCCACGTGCCTTCTACTGCTGACCTTTCCTGTGTAAGTTTTCCTAATAAGCCCTGTTCTGTAACCCATACCATGCCCTGAGCCCTGTTGCATGTTGCATGACAGGTGTGACAACAAAGGGACTTGTTATGCACAATCACTATGGATGCAAACGTGCTCTGCAGCTCCTCAGACTAGGGAGATGGGAGAACAGTCATGCAGAGGGCCTGACAGATGGACCCTGGCCCCGGAGTCAAACAGGAAGACTGACAACACTTGCAATCAGAGTGAACACAGTGCCTAAAGTGGAAACGTAACAGTTCCCCAGGATGTATACTCCACTCCATCCTGGCAAAAATTGTTTGATTGAATTCAATAAATCAGCATTTTTTGAAAAGACGGTCAATATTGTTCAAAATGATTAGCCTGCACATTTCCATTTTTCAACTCCATCACACGGCTCCTACAGGAATTCTTTAAGGATCACAAAGCATGCACCGTTTACCTGTGAGTTGGTTCTTTGGGGCTGAGGGCATGCTTACGGATGATGCTTTAAATGGTAAGCCAAGCCCCAACCCATCGCTCTAAAGGCTCTGGGCCCCATTATATAATTGAAGCATAGTATGTTTGTATTAATAATAGTAAAACACACTCTAGTAATTTGAAATATAGGGTAATATTTTTGTTTGAGTTTTTAGGTGGCTTGAAGAAAACAGAAGATTAGTGTATTGATAGGGACTTTTGCACAATTTCTCAAAATAACTTCTGGGCATTTTCAAAGACTTTAAGGGAATGATGAAACAGGTTTTTTGTAATGCTAATTTCACTACAAAATGAACGTCTTCCTTCGCCTTTCAGTTGGTGTATCATTAGCACTACCCTTAGGGCTATCAGTCTGAGAGCTTGGTTTAGGGCTCATGTTGAGCTGATGAAGGAAAGAGAAGGGAAAAGAGAGATTTCCTGTGTGTGGTAAATGAGAGCGAGCTGGAGAAGAGACAGGTGGAGAGGGCCAGGGGGCTGTGTTTCATATGTAAAAGAGAAATGGCTTGAGGGGCGTCACCTCAGTGGTAAGTGGTGAAAGGAGGGGGGAAAGGAGGAAGGTAGGTAAATGCAAGATCCCCTGAGGGGGAAGAAACCCTGTGGGAAAGACAGCCCCCCGCCAGCCATTTTGGTTTCTACTAATGGCTTGTGTGTGGGGATGTGCCACAGGTGGCATGCCTGTGGTATTTGACCCACTGGAGTGTGGTTCTTGGTGACCACAGCAGCAGTGTGTTGTCAGAGACATCGAAGTTCTTATCTTGACTTTTACTTTAATTCACTAAATGTGTAATGAGTGCCTGCTATGTGCCAGGTGATAGGTGCTGGAGGATCAAGGGTGATGCTGACATCTTGAGGAACTTGGGTCTGATGAAGAACCAGCTGCCTCTACCTGCTGTGTTCTGTGGTGGTGTCACTTAACCTCTCTGGAGAGTGTGGTTTATAACTCTGGGTAGTGGACTTCCTAATACTGAACTCAGGATTATGTTGACTTATCCATCCTGCCAACAACAGCGCTGGACCAATAGAGTTCTCCCACATGTCCAAGGCCTTGATTGCTACGTTTACACTGGGACCAGAGCAATGGAGAACACAGACTCTCCAAGGGCAGGCTGGCTCAGGAGAGGAAAAGAGAGGAAGTGGGAAGGTGCACAGGCCACAGCCCCACTTCCAAAGGGCCTGTCAGAGAAGTCACTCTGTTTTTCTCTACCCAGGTAAGGGTGCAGAGAGACCAAGGGTATCCCACTTTTGTAGCTCCCAACACTGAAGGAACCATCAGAATGGAGAGTAGGGAAGAGGTCTTCCCCTCCTAATGGACATATAGTAGGGAGATTTATTCTAGTCCCTAACTGTCTTACCAATTCCCACTGGGATAACAGTCCTCTAAACTGGATAGGAAATGAGAGCAAAACGGGACCAAAATACATGAAGAATGATGTATGAACCTCAATCTCAACACATTCTATTGGGAAAGAAATAATTAAACGCTGACCAAAAGATTGCTCCAGTATCACCTGGTTTCAGATTACTATAAAAAGATATAAATGATATTCACTAATTTCATTTAAAATGTAATAGCTTATCTGTTTTCATATCCAGTGCTAATTTTTTTTTTTTTTGCGTATTGTAAAACTGAGCAACGAAGTTCCTCTAAACTGAAATAGATTAGAACCTTGATATGATCGATAAAAGAAACTTGACCACAAAGTGTCCTCAAGCTGTTGGAGCATAAACCTGAACCAATATTGTGTGTCGGTTGCAATTTGCTTTTATTTATCCATCAGCATCCTCTCCAACTAAATATAAGTGTGTGTGAAGAACAGCTGTTGCTATAGATGGGCATCGGCGTCTCTAGAATTATTAAGAATCACTGACCTGTGAAATATCACTGTTCAAAAGTTCTGATTTCTCCTGTGAGGTGCTTTTCATATCTTATTTGGATAACTGAATGCAAATGAACCTCAGTAAACCCTTCCTCACCTGTGTTCTTTGCATGGTGGTGCAACTGTGTCTGTTTATTGCAGACTATTAACAAATGTATATCCCAGTTTAGATTTATACAAATCAACTACAGTAGACACGTTACCAAAAAAATATTTCAAGGTAAAAACAAGCCCATCTTTAATTGCAGCTCTGTTGATTCTCAGCTTTCTATAATTATTAGGATTTGTAAGTGTGTTGGTATGTTCAATGCCAAGAACTCCAAACCAAGAATGGAGAGTTTGAGTCCAGGCTCTACCATTTATTAACTCTTGGATCTGAGCAGTCACTCCTCTATCTGACCTTGAGAAAATTGGGATAAGCCTCCTTTCCGTGTCTATCTTCCTGGCTTGTTGAGGGGCTTAGATAACAGGATAGATGTGATAGCTCTTGGTGGGATTATCCACACATGAGAAGAAGAGCATGACTCTGCTTAGAAGAGCCCAGGAGAACAAGGGACACATCTACTTGTGTCCCTAGGAGATGCACAGACACCAAGAGCTCTCAGAAAAAGTACTTTCGCTGTTGTTTGTTTCAATCATTCCCATCATTTAACAGCTATGACCCTACGTAATGGTAATCCCACCTCTCCCTGTTAGGAGCCTCCTACATTTTGCATATATTTAATTCAACAAGCGCTGATTCAGTGCCTACTGTGCACCAGGCACTGTTGCAGGCGATACAGAGTTGGGTAAGAAACGTTCTTACAGCTCACAAATAATTCTAATGAAAGGCAGAAGTGCGAACAGGCTCTTTGTTGAAGGAGAGTTTAATTCTCACGGGGAGTGGGTTCGAAGGGTGCTCGAGGAGAAGGTGAGATTTAAGCAGGTCTTTCAAGGGCCTGACAAAGACGTCTGCTAGACACTTCCTGGAAGAATGGACAAAAGAATCACTTTTGGCAGCATGGTTAGCTGAGTCTGGCCCTGGCTGGCAGACTTGGCAAACTCATGTCTTTTTTCCTCTTCTTTGTGTCTGAATGTCCGGGGTTTAGCAGACGACTAGCACACAGTGGACGCTCAGCAAGCGTCATGGAGGGAATTACTGAGCACAGTCACCTTGTGTTTGGAGTATAGTTGAGTGGCTCAGATTCTAAACAGAGGGAGTTCACTTTGCTCCAAGACCTTGGCCAGGTGACTTTCTTTCTTTTCTCGTCGGGACACTGGAGACGCACACCTGATCTGCCTTACCGGCTTGTGAGCCGTTTGTTGCCTGGGAGGTCTCTGGAATTGACTCCCAAGTAGCAAGAATAAAGCAACTTCCTGGAAGCATGCTGGGGACGATAATGACTATCATATGAGATTTAGGATGGCGAGAGTGTCATGGAAGGAGCCATCACTATTCTGTACAGAAGAACTAACCTGAACACTAATACTCGAATGAAAGGAAAAGGTGATTAACAAAGGTAATTGTCTATTGTGTCGAGGAAAGCTTCCCAGGGCACTTTTCTTTAAGAAGGTTAATTATCTTCATAGATAGCTAGAATATTAGGGTTATTAGAGGGGAAAAACTGCTGATGTTTAATCTGTAATTATTGATGGCATGCTAATGAGTTGAGAAAAATAAAGCTGATTGGCCCAAAGGCTTAGCACGGAAAGCTCATTGTGCAATAACAGAAGGGGTTGGCCAACCCTTCAGTTATCGCCATTATCAAGTTACTTGCCAATTATCAAGTAGTCAGTGCTTCCTGTTTTAGCAGCGACAATGTCAAAGGAGTAGGCAGGGGCTTGTGGGCACAATGATTGCACTTTGGGGGGAGTCTCTGAAAGGTGCAGACGGCACTGTCAAGAGTAGCCTATGCCTGCATAGTCTCCCACCTGCAGGACTAATTTTGTCTTTGTTTTGGCTGCTGGTGGAGTCTTTCAGTTGCAAGTCTCCTTTGCATAAAGTGTGATGTTTCATAAGTATATGAAACACTTTTAAATATTTGGATTAGTTTTGTCCTGTTTACAAGAGTCAGAGAAATGAGGTCAATAGAACTCAGGTTATAGGAGTTGAATATTAGGGAGAAATTAAGAGTAAAGCCTCTTTGTGGCTGTGAGGCTGGGCCTCAGGCTATTAGAAATCGTTTGCTGTCACTCTGGAAACAGCTGCCATGACTTTTGGCCATGCTGTCATTTGTGGAGGCCCATCACTGCTCCTCGATCACTGTGGCATCCCCATGCCTCAGCCTGTCCTCGCTTTTAGTTCTTCTTCCTATAGTGGCTGCTGACTTCTTTGGTCTACTTTTCTCCTGTCTCCTGGCGTCTCCTGTCTGGTGCTTCAACTCACTCCTAGGTCTCTAAGAGTCCATTTCTGCACCACTTTATTGTCCCTAGTTGTGTTCATACTCCCCTCAGAAGGGAAACTATGCAACCCAGAGGATCTCTGTTGGCAGGATTAGCTTCACGGGTGTGCAAATTGTGCAGTCACACAGCGCCCTGTGCTCAGAAGAGGCCCGCACTTGGTTTAGTTTTCTCCTTGGGGAAGACTCTCAGCCATTGACACCTCCATAAAAGCACACACCACATTGTAATGTTTTTATCTGCTTGTTTGTCTGTCTTGTCTAATATATTGTTAGCTCCTTGAGAGCAAGAAGCAAGTCTTTTTCATCTCTGTGTCCCTGGCACCTACCACAATATTCAGCATATGGTAGGTACTCATTAAATATCTGCAGAATGAAAACAAGGGCCCACAGTTGGTTGGCCCACAGTGGCACTGGGACTATAACCAAATTCTCCCATCTCTCTATGTTGGGCTTGGACAACTGCACCAAAATATTCAAATGGATTTGCAATTGACAGTTCTTATGGAGACTTTCCTCTTTTTTGTCTTTTTTTTTTTGGTGAGGAAGATTGGCCCTGGGCTAACATCTGTTGCTAATCTTTCTCTTTTTGCTTGAGGAAGATTGTCCTTGAGCTAACATCTGTGCCAGTCTTCCTCTATTTTGTATGCAGGATGCCACCACAGCATGGCTTGATGAGCAGCATGTAGGTCCGCACCTGGGATCCAAACCTGCGAAGCCCAGGCTGCTGAAGCAGAGCGCTTGAACTTAATCACTAAGCCATCAAGCTGGCCCCCCTTTTTTGTCTTCTCAAAGTGGGTTCCTAAACCAACAAAACCTGCTGCTCAACTCTTCCTTGAAAGTCAAACCACGTTCAGGTGAGCTCTGCATCTCCAGGGGACAGACACTGCCCACAGAGTGATGAGAGCTCAAAAGCACCAGAAGTGGTTTAGCATGGACCCTGCTGGGACATTGGTTGCAAGCAACAGAGATGGGCAAAGAAGAAAACACAAAGAAAATTCCAGTTTTGGAAGGCTGGAAAGGGAAAGGAAGTTGTAGAATACAGAGTGGTCGTTCTTTTCTTTTTCCAGGTTTCTTGGTTTCTGTCATAGTTTTGTTATTTAATAATTGTATGACCTAGAGCAGGTCACTTAACCTTGACAAAATTCATCAATAAGGCAAGATAATGACATCTCTATTGCTTACCTCATGGTATTTTAATAGCCTGAAATTTGAAAGTGCTTATAAAAATACTTTGTAAAATTCATAAAGGATAATGCTCATATAAATGTCTGTTATTATCAAATATATTTATCATACATGTGGCTTTCTATGAAGCTCCTTCACTGAATTTTGGCCAGGCTTGACTATCCCAACTGAACATTGGTTCTTAAGGTAAAAATAGAGATTTTCAGCAGTCATGAAAACCCAGAAGTTTATTCACATGAAAATACGGATTGTAGGCAAGCCTTATTGTTGTCTCTGGGCAGGACAAATGTTATCAGTTTTGGTCCTTGCACCTTGAAGAAGTTGTCTGCTCCTCTGACTTTTCCCCACCAATTCCACTTCAAATAAAGTCAAAGTATATTTACTTATGACCTCATACTATGTACCAGGCATAAAGGATAATGTAAGATATCCTTGTCTGAAGTCTGAAGAGAAAAACCAGATGCCCACATAAATAATTATAACCCAAGGTAGACCATCAAAGAAGTAACAACAATGGTCTTTGACAGCTTTGAAGAGCAGAAATGACATCCCACTGGAAGGCTGAGGAATGACTCATGAAGTCTATCTCCAAGTCTTGTGGTTCTTTGATAAATGAAAAGCCCTCCAATGTTCTTACAGAGCTGGTGGAGCAGGAGGGAGAATGCATCTTCAGGAGTCTTTCTCAGAGCCTGGGAATAGCATTGTCAGATTGTCTCAGTCTCTCTCTCCCTGTGAGGCCCAGAGCTCTGCACAGCTGAAGTTTGAAATGCTTGGCCTCCTAGAATCTTGTTTGGGTAGCCCCTAGGCAAGACCCTTAGACTCTCAGCTTTCTCATCTGGAAAATGGACATCATAATACTTACTTCAAAGGGATGTTGTAACATTTAATTGATGTTTGCAAAACCTTCTGAGATCTACAGATGAAAGACCTTAGAGAAGAACACAACATGATTATTATACAGGAATTAATACCTTACCTTCATCAGCTTTTGGGAGTTCCATGTTTGTTCAATCTGTACCCTCTTCAGGGGTCACTGCATTGCATTTCCAGATGCAAAACATTCTTACAGGAAGAAACAAGTGGTTCTTGATTTCCTAGTCACTGCCTGGGACTTTCTCAGTTTAACACCTTCCCTAGACTATCACTCTCTCTCCTTTTTTTTCTCCCACTCTTGGGGCAAAAGCCTCGCTCCTTCACACCTGGTTAGGAGTCAGCATGTCTCACCCTGGAGCATGCTACGAGTGAGAAGCAGCCGACCCATCAGTAGTAAGTTTGTTAACTTCAAAGACTCAATACTTTCTGCTTTTTGAGCTATGGAGAAAATGTCATGCCCAGTATTAGATATCAGTGACAGCTTCTTAGCTCCTCAGAAAACATATCTCCCTTGTCTGGAATCAGATACTCTTCATCTCTTCATTCTGAAAATGAGATGAGTGTTCTTGGCCTGTGATTGCCTAGTGGGAAGAGTGGGACCCCACTGAAGTCTAATAATTTCCTTTGAATTTATCGTTCATCTGCTTCTCTCGGCCTTTCCTTTCTTTAGATTCCTCAACTGTAAATTACATAGTTGGTATATAGGTATAATAATTCTTCTACTAATTTTCTCAAAAATTTGTTCTGAGGAGTTAATGAGATTGTATAATTGACAGCACATTGTAAATGCTAAAGGATTTGTAGATAAACAGAGGTGAGGTAGAGTATTATCTGATCCATAATGTAGAAATCAATGGATAAAGCCAACGCTCATAGAAACAGATTTGGAGTGAGAAATAAAGTCATTAAGATGAGCCCCACTGTTCCCAAGTTTGCTGAAAGAATCTCCTCTTCAAATTCCCTGTCTATTCATCATCGGACCTCTGAACACCTCCAGTCATGGGGAGCTCACTACTTATCAACACAGTCTTTTTCATGCTTGGAAGCTTGTCACTGTTAAAAAGTCCTTTCTCTGGCTAAGATGACATCAGTCTCTCTGTCTCTTCCAAAACAGGTCTGTAATTCTGGTTCCTGGCTTCACATCAAGAAGATCAAACCCTCCTTTCCTATAATATTTCTTCAGATTTGTGAAGTCTAGGATCATGTCTCTCCTGGTTCTCTCATTACCAATGAAAACTCCCCAGTTCCTTTAATTTTTCTCATGACACTGTTTCAGGCCTTTCATCATTCCAGAAGTAGGATCAATGATTTGCCCAACAAATGGGGGAAGCAGAGGCCCAGGACCAGCAGCAGAGCAGGGTGGGAACAGTCGGATCCCTGTGTACTCGAGGTTACAAGAACAGCATGGAAAGGACATTTTATCACATAGACTAGAGCCAGCTAGTTCAGCACCCAATATTGTCAGCGCCTTACAGCCAGTTGGAGCTGAATGAATAAATACGGTGAATAAATGCAGTGAAAGCTTTGTTGTCCATAATAGATATATATTTCTGTTCCTCCAGAGCACTGTGATTTTGGAATATCTTTTAATAATTTTTCAGCTACTATATCATTGTGGAGGGACAGGGCAGCTTTTAGTTTCTTCTTCAATGCTGAGATATACTGAATCCCTCCAAAGTTCTGCCTTTGTGTCTCATGCTTTAGGTGCACATGAAACAATGAGAAATGAGGACAAATTGGAGAGTGGTTCAGATAGGGAGCCATCCCGAGATCTCTTGTATCGCTCTTTGTAACCCATTCTCATACTCAGTCTTGTAGTCACAAAACTTTTGGCCTGGAACAGAAGTGAGGTCCCAAAGCACTAAAAAGGAGGTAGGACCTGAGACACAAATCTGAGGGGAAGAAACAGTGGATGTCAGCCAGTCCAGTCTAGCACCTGACGATTGATCTCCTTTGTAACACCGGATTCTGATATGGTTACTATTTACTGAGCAGTTACCATGTGCCAGGCATTGTGCTAGAGGCTTTCACACACAATCTCTTACTTAATCCCCTCTTCTATGAGATGAGAAGGGTGTTACCACCTCCCAGAGTCGAGAGAGATTTAACATCAACAACACTGACCTGCAGTTAATACTCTTCTCATCTTCCAAGGGAACATGTTTCATTCATTCATCAAAAAATATCCATGAAGCCCTCAGCAATGGTTCCCAAACTCTGGATTATTTTAAGCCTATGGAGTTATTGCAAGGGAATCTCTGAATCCATGTGTGTGCTCAAGATTGTTTAGAGACTGCAAAAGACAGGCATATTTTACTCATGTGTACTTATATTTGTCAAGTGTGCATGGGTACTGTTGTGATTAATCAAATATAATTTTTAAAACCATGCTACTAAAACCATAGTGTTTTTGTCTTCATATACTTTATCAGTCATTAGAATTTTTAATTAATATACATTATTTTTTGAGCAGAGGTTTACAGAAAATTTGAGTGGAAAGTACAGCAAATTCCCATACACTTCTCCCCAAGTTTCCCCCATTATTAACTTCTTGCATTAATGTGGTGTATTTGTTATTGTTGATGAGCGAATATTGATACATTATTATGAAAAGAAGTCCGTAGTTTACATTAGGGTTTACTGTTTGTGCTGTGTATTCTATGGGTTTTGATAAATGTATAATGACATGTATCCACTATTACAGTATCATACAGAATAGTTTCACTGCCCTAAAAATCCTCTGCACTCCACCAATTAATCCCTCTTTCCTCTCCCTGAACCACTAATCTTTTTATTGTCTCTATAGTTTTACCGTTTGTAGAATGTCACATAGTTGGGATCATGTAGTATGTAACCTTTTCAGATTGCCATCTTTCACATAGTAACAAGCATTTAAGGTTCCTCTGTGTCTTTCCATGGTTTGATGTCTCATTTCTTTTTATCACTGAAAAATATTTCATTATATGCATGCACCCTAGTTTGTTTATCCATTTTCCTATTGAAGGACATCTCGGTTGCTTCCAAGTTTTAGCAATTGTGAAAAAGGTTGCTATAAACTTCCATGTGCAAGCTTTTGTGTGAACATAAGTTTTCAATTCATCTGAGAAAATACCAAGGAATGAGATTGCTGAGTTATGTGGTAAAAGCATGTTATTTTTGTAAGAAATTGCCAAACTGTCTTCCAAAGTGGCTGTACCATTTTGCACTCCCACCAACGTGAATGAGAGTTCCTGTTGCTCTACACCCTCATCAGCATTTGGTGTTCTCAGTGTTCTGGATTTTGGCCATTCTAATAGGTGTATAGTGGTATCTCAGTGTTGTATTAGTTTGAAATTCCCTATTGACATATGTTGTTGAACATCTTTTCATATGTTAATTTGCCATATATATATCTTCTTAGGTGAGGCATTTGTTCAGATCTTTTGCCCATTTTTAAATTTGGTTGTTTGTTTTCCAATTGTTGAGTTTTAGGAGTTCTTTGTATATTTTGGATAACAGTTCTTTATCAAACATGTGTTTTGCAGATATTTTCTCCCAGTCTGTAGCTTATCTTTTAATTCTTTTAACAGTGTCTTTCAAGAGTAGAAGTTTTTAATTTTAATGACAGCCAACTTATCAATTTTTTCTCTCATGGACTGTGCTTTTGGTGTTGTTTCTAATAGTCATTGGCAAACCCAAAGTCACCAAGATTTTCTCCTACGTTATCTTCTGGGAGTTGTATAGTTTTGAATTATATTTAGGTCTATGACTCATTTTGAGTCAATTTTTGTGAAAGATGTAAAGTCTGTATCTAGGTTCACTTTTTTGCATGTGAATATGCAGTTGTACCAGCACCGTTTGTTGAAAAGACTGTCCTTTTTCCATTGAATTGCCTTTGCTCATTTGTCAAAGATCTGCTGACGATACTTGTGTGAGTCTGTTTCTGGGCTCTCTCTTCTGTTCCACTGGTTTATCTGTCTATTCTTTGCTAGTGCCGTACTGTCTTGATTACCATAGCTTTATAGCAAGTCTTGTAGTTGGATAGTATTAGTATTCCAACTTTATTGTTCTTGAATATTGGTCATTCTGGGTCTTTTGCGTTTCCATATCAACTTTAGAATCACTTTGTTGATATCCACAAAATGGCTTCCTGGGATTAATAATCCCTTGAATAAAATCGCTTTGACTTTATAGATCAAGTTGAGAAGAACTGATGTCTTCATGACATTGAGTTTTCCTATCCTTGTACATGGAATATCTCTTTATTTATTTAGATCTTTAATTTCTTTTATCAGAGTTCTGTGGTTTTTCTCACATAGATCTTGCACATATTTTTTAAATTTATACTTAAATATTGCAGTTTTTTTGGTGCTAATATAAATGGTATTGTGTCATTAAATTTTGAAAGTATGACTAGTATCAAGTGGGAGGTCGGTGATATTTTTTAGGTTCAAACGTGGTCTGTATAATCCAAAAGACAAAAAACTGCTGGCTTACGTGATGTTGGACATGAAGTAGCTAACAGTAGAGCTCTGAGCTCCTGCTGCCAGAAGGGTGTCTAATGGTGTTACTGTGGCAATGTCACGGTGCACCGGAAGGAGGAATCTCATTTGCAGCTGAGACTCTAAGAATGAAATAACTTTTTCCATCCAAAAGGGTTTAAAACTCTTCTCCCTTGCCAAGATCCCATAGAGAAATGGACAACAAACATCCTGTGCAGAGGGTGCAGGTTAGAGGAATGGAGAGCTGTGGCATCACCCAATCATTTTTTTTTTCACTAGTAGAGTAAATAACTAACAATGCTCATAGAATAAAGATAGAAATTCTTACCATAGCCTACAAGCCTGGAATGGTCTGGCCTCTATCACCCACTTGAACTGTGTGTTCCCTCCTCTGCTAGGCCACTCTGGCTTTGCACATCCTTTTCTTTGCCATGCTTCTGCCATGGGGCCTTTGCACATGCTGTTTCTTCCCCTTTTTAGCCAGGTCATAGATCACTTCTTTGATCTTTGCAGGCCAAGCCTCCAAAAGCACTGTATACTTCTGAGACTTATCACATTGTGATTTTACATTTATTTATGTGATTAGCTGATTATAAGACTGTAAGTTTCATGAGGGAAGGCACTATGATTGTTTTGCACATCATTATGTTCCCAGTGCCATAATTGTTGAGTGAATGGATGATTGATCGGATATTCTACAGAATCATGAACTGCATATATTTCTTATTTTACGGTATGAGGACCACTCAATGAATCATTTTATTGTCCTAGAGGGCTGTTCTAGGTATGAGTGTATATTTAGATACCTGGTATGGGTTCCCCACCCAAACACTATGATCAATATTCTGGTTCCTGGAGCAGTGCAAACTGAGTCAACAGCTTCCTTTACAGAGTGCTGGCTTAGTGAGGCCTATAGTGGTTTGAGTAAAACTTAATCTGATTTTTTAAAAGTATATTTAGCACACATTTATTAAATGTCCACTGTCTGACACACACTATGCTAAATGAGAACCATGTATGGAACCTCTTAGCCATAGTCTCCATCTTGGAAGACTGCTGTCACAGTGTGGGAGGGATGCTCATCAATTCCATGCCAAGCTGAATGGTCAGGGGTGGAGTCATAGAAGGGGCTGTAAACTGTTGGCTCTGGGGCCCAGTCAGCATGTTGTTTTGGCTGTACAGTCTTTCTGAAACTTTTGGACCTGAATGCCTTAGGTGGGTCCTGCACATTTTGTTCCCTCAGTCTCCTACCACTCCCTACTGTCTCACAACAGCTGGCTTGAAATTTCTTGTGTTTCCACTGCCTGCCTAAGCCCTAAGTGCATCCAGTTGGTGACCTTTGGCTGAGTCCAGTCCTCCTCTGGGGTCAGTGGCTGGTCAGAGAAGGGCTGTCTTTCACATTCCTATTTTGTGCAAGGAACTGTGGGAGCCACAGAGCTGGATCACACTGGTCCTGATGAAGAACTCACAGTCCCGTCAAGGAAGTGACACACACATAAGTGGCCAGAACACTCTGTCCCCGAGTGTTTACAAAAGCAGCTGTGAGAAGGGAAGAGACTGGAACACATGCTTGTGACTCGTGTGTTTGTGGGTCTGTTCACAGCGTGGTGGAGGGGTGGGCAAATGTGAGGCATAAGCAGTCATTCAGGCCTTTATCTTGTTCTCCATCCATGAAATGAACTATTGCTCTGTTGCTTTGGGACCCTGATCAAGTTACTTCAACTTTACCTCTTTGAGCCTCAGTTTCTATAACTATAAATTGGAGGTCATATTAGGGGACAATAGGGTTGTTGTGAGGTTTAAAAACAGAATGCACATGAAAATGCATGGCGTAAGGCTTCCTAGACAAGAGACAACCGACGACTGTTGAATTTGAATCCTACTTTGTAGGAACCTTTATGGTGGATATTGCAGAACATGTTTTGGCAACTTGTGGGTCCACCTTTCTTAGGAAGCCTCAGTAGGGGATCGGGCAATCCTCTTCCTTGCCTAGCCATCGGCTGCATAGAACACCCTGTGTCAGCCGCAGGCCTGGCCATGTGACCTCTTCTCCTTCTTGGCTGTTCCCACTGGCAAGCCATGAATAGTGAGAGAGACACCCTCCATAGTGCTGAGAGCTTTTCCCAAGGAGCCCAGAGGGAAGAATGTTCTGTGTTTTTCCAAAGCCTGACCCTTTTCTGGAGCCAATTTTGGTGGAGATACAGAGAACCTAATTGTTTTATGTTCTTCAGGTCCCCTCTATTTGTGGCCACTTAAGCCCTCCTTTAACACAATGAATGAAATGCTTCAAAGAGTCAGTATCTGACAATCTCAGCTTCCAACGATCACAGGAGCACCAAGAGTTTCAGGTTTACAGATTCAGAGAGTGTCAGAGCAGGAAGGTGTTCCAAGCTTGTTTGTCCAACTCTCTCACTTTACAGCTATGCAAATTGAGGCCCAAAGAGACAAAGCCAGTGACAGACCTAGGTCTCCTGCCTTCCAGGCCTGGGCTTCTGCTGTGACATCATGCTGCCTTCCATGCGTGGAAAGAAACATTGAGCATGAATGTATGTGTGTGGTTCCACTAATGTCGGTTATTGCAAATGATAGAACATCAGAATCAGCAAAAAAAAAAAAAAAAAAAAAAGAGTGTGTGCATGTAGGTGAGATTTATTAGCTTATGTACCTGAGATGTCCAGGAGGACATCTGACTTTGTCATGTTCTTGGGTTTCACCCTTTCCATCTCTTAGGTCCTCTTTCTTTATATTACCTCCATTCTAAGATTCTCTTTTCCTTCAAGAAGGCCACCAGAAGTTTCCAGGGCTAAATCCTTTCAGGATCATGTGTAATGGGAAAATATGAAAGTTCTCTGTCTCAGCTTTCTCTGCAAAAGCCCCAAAGTTCACTCTGATTGGCTTTCTTGTATCACGTGCCCTGCTGTGAGCCAATCACTCGGACTGGAGACTGCGAGGTGCTCATTGATATAGGCCTGGGCCATGTGCTTCACCCCAAGGCTGGGGCTGGGGCCCACTCAGACCCTGTGGATTGAGAGTGGGGTGCTGCTAGGAAAGGGAAATGGGCCTCAGGGTCCAAAACATGAAAAATGACCTCTATGCCTTCACAGGGCTCCCATGTCTGATAATAAATTTGATTGTGTTTTAGGTTTATCAAATCTTCCATCTCCTCAAATTAGAGAGTGCTTTGCTCTCTAGTAAACAGTGCAGTAGTGACAGTAGAAGTTAACTCAGAGGAGACTGGGGCATTTCCTGGGTGAAGTGGAGGTTCAGAGTGTAGGTAACATTGCGTCCTACTGTCCACCAACTAACCTAGGTCTTGCTCTGCATGTGCTTCTATTAAATAAAAAACAAGACAAGCAACCAAACAAAACCCCAAACCAACCAACCAAGAAATAAACAAAAATGCAGAAGCCTAATCTGCATCAGTTTATTCACCCTATAAAAGTCAGGTAATATCTAATACTTACACAGTGCTGGCTATTTATGAAGCACTGTCACAACAACCATTTCACAACCTGGACGAAGGCACAGTACTGCCAATCTCCATTCTATAGACAGGAAAGTGAGGCTAAGAGAGGTTGAGCAACTTGCCAGAGGCCACCTAGCTTGTCAGTGGTAGATCTAAGCAGCCAGCCCAGGCCTTTTGACCCCAGAAACCTTTATCTTTCAATATGTCAAGTTTTCTCTGGAGAAAGTTAATACATTTTCAGTGTTAACACTTTTTATTACCTCCTCTTTTTTTTTTTTTGTGAGGAAGATCAGCCCTGAGCTAACATCCATGCTAATCCTCCTCTTTTTGCTGAGGAAGACTGGCTCTGAGCTAACATCTATTGCCAATCCTCCTCCTTTGTTCCCCCCAAAGCCGCAGTAGATAGTTGTATGTCATAGCTGCACATCCTTCTAGTTGCTGTATGTGGGACGCGGCCTCAGCATGGCCGGAGAAGCGGTGCGTCAGTGTGCGCCCGGGATAGGAACCCGGGCTGCCAGTAGCGGAGCACGTGCACTTAACTGCTAAGCCGCGGGGCGGGCCCAATTACTTCCCATTTTAAAAGGAAATATATTTGAAATGCAAATTAACATCAACAACGCATATTCTTTTTACTATCAGATTGGCAAAAAAAAATAATAATAATTAAATGGCTTGATGATACCAAGGTTTAGCAAGAGTGTAAGAAAATAGGTCCTCTAATACACTGTTGGTCAGTCTGCAAATCAGCACAATACCTTCGGAGTCAAATTTGGCAATTATCTTTTAGAATGTAATATACAGCATTTTGTGTGAGTGGTGTGTGTTTCTAAGGTGGCACATACAAAAATGTTCATTGCAGCATTTTTTGTAATAGAGAAAAAGAGACCACTAAAGGTCCATTCACAGCAGAATGGCTTAGCTGTGGTGAGGTGATATTATGAAATACAACAGACTATAGCACATCTACGGCAGCTAACGTGGCTAGATGTCCACCATGTGCTAAGTTTTAAAAAAATTGTAGAACAATATATACAACATTAGACCATTTATACAAGAAACTGCAAAATAAATTGAGGTATTTCTGTATGCACATGTAATTAGCTGCTTAGAGTGAAGGGCTAAAATCATACTGATAAGTACTAACAGTGGGTGTGGGGTGGGGACAAGGAGGAGAAGGGTTGGGAGTTAGCAAGGAGCAGGGATGGGGTCAGGAGGGGCAGTCAACGGGACGTTTGCTTTTAGATTTTTGAGTTTTTTGCAATAAAAATACATTCATGTTCTATTTATGCAATTTAAAATATTAAAATATAAAATAACATGGAGTTCTTACTAAAATATACTCAGTCACTTGAATTAAGAAATGTTTTATTGGTAGCTGAGTTTAGAGGGAAAAAATGCTGACCTCTTCCACAGTTTTCTGATCGTAACAAATACTCATCGAAAGCCTCTGATAAATTTGTAGGTCTATAGAACTTTAATGCTAGAAGGAACTTAAAGATCACTAATGTTCACCTACAGAGAGGCAGGCCCCGCGGGGGACTAGAGTCAAGTTACCTTCCTGGTGCTTTTCCAGATGACCCATCTGAGAGTCAGGTCAGGGCCACATGCCTGGAATTCCATCTCTCAAAGCCTCAGATTTTGCCTCTGTAGAGAAGAGATAACCATAATGCTTCTTTCCCTGCTTTCTTATAAGAATTAAATCAGCCAGCTATTATGAAATTATTAGGGAAGTGTCAAACATAATAAAAATTTTAGAGAGTGATGTCGTTGCTCTTATTTCCATTTTCTCAGCCTCAAAGTTGAAACAATTTGCCTAAAGACACGCGGCTGCAGGACAAGTTCGGCTCAGTCTTTCTCACAGTCCTGGTGGCACTTTGCAATAATGCTCATATCACATTGTCCACAAATTGTGAATATTTCCATATTCCCTACCAGGTGGAGAGCTCTGTGATGTTCAAGACCAGACCCCAGTCATTTTCTTACCCCAGCGTCTGTCTAACGTCTAGCAGGCCTTCAGGGAATGTGAGTTATGTATGAAACTTTCTGGACTCAGCTTCTCCTTCTCTAAATAAGGAATGTGGGCTAAATTGCTAATATCCTATTCAGCCACGAGGGTCTGTGATTTTAAGATCTAAGTCTTCACTTCACTCCTCATCTTTAGCCAGATGGTCAACTCTCCCTCAAATCCTCCAAAGCTGGGGAATTTCAGCTGGATGAGAAACTGAAGGATCAGCCAGTCCTTTCACGTGCGGGGAGAGAGGAGGTTTCTGCTGGAACCTTGACTGTGATGTCCTTGGCTGATGCCAGCTTGGAAGTAATAACACCTTGTGTTTATGTAGCCTCTTCCTTCTGAGGAGCTCAAAGGACTTCCCAGACATTATCTCACTGTTTCTCATTATCATGCCCTGCACACTCAGCTCCAATGGGTTAAGTGGTTTTCCCACAACCATTTGGTGGCAGAGTTAGGACCAGGACTCAGGTCGCCAGACTTCTGGCCTTCCAGCCTGCTCATTGCGTCATTGCAGCTTTCAGGATTGACGACCTGACTCCCGGAGAAGAGATGATTTACCATCACTGTTGTAAAGTTTTGAGACATCTGCTGGATGTCTGGGGGAAAAGACTCCTCACTCCTGCTCCAGGCTCATGAAGTTGATGATGTATGAACTGATATAGAGAAAGATTTGAGCAAGGGGTGACTCATCCTCTGGAGGAATCTGGCAATGAATCAGGAGACGATTCTCAATGCCAGAGTGGAATATGTGGGGACATTGGAAGACTGGTGCAGTGGCCTTACAGGCTCAGTGGGTATTGTGCTTTCATAATACAACATCAGAAACCTTAGTTGGACCACCAAATTCATTCCTTGATTATTTCCTAAGTGATAAAATAACATTATGGAAGACAGGGAAAAAGACTGGGCTTATAGTCACGCGGTCTGGGTTTTATTCAAGTATTATGTATTCTGGTGCCATGTGCTATTGGGAAAATTACTTAATCTCTCTGTTCTTCAATTTCCCCATTCATGAAAACAGGTAATACCTGCTTCATCAGTTTGTTATAAAAAACAAACAAGAGATAATATAAGCCAGCCATGGTTTTCCAAACATTTGGGATACTTGATAGTGCCAGGGAATGCTAAAAGCCATAGTGATATCAACTTTAGTACAGATTTTGGGGAGATCAATTTTACATTAAAATAAGCCCAAGTTTATTATAAAGTAGTAAGCTAAAATTGAATAAATTTAAAGATAAATTTCACCTTGCCCAGAGGTAGAGGGGGGCATGATTGATCCTCTACCTCCAAATCCCACAGGGTAGAATTTCACTTTTCTCTGTCATTGGGTGCTATTAGGAATATTGGGTGGAGAATTTTGAGAAGTGTTTGTTTAAATGATCCATTCCTTTGATTTTTCTGAGTTGTATTCTTATGTTAATTTTGGTCACTTGATGGTGTTAGCTCAGGTTCCTGTAGCAATGACTTTGATACAGAACCTCCTAATCTGAAGTTTGTGTGCCCAGTGCACAATAAGCCAATCCCTGAGACATCAGTGCTTGGAGATGGAGAAAGGTTTATTTGAATTGGTCAAAATGAGAAGGCAAGAAGACAAGTTCTCTGAAATCCACCTTAACTAAAGAAGGAAGCAGGCAGTTTTTATAGAGCTAAGGGGCTTTGGAGGAGGAGTTTTGGAGAAACAAAGGGGAAACCCATGTTTCTTTCACTCCAGATAAGCCCTTGGGTAACCAGACTTCTGGGCCTCAATGGCAGCTGGGGGCTGTTTATCTGGTGATTGTAATTTCCTTGAAGACATTCTCTTTCTTCTGCAAAACAAGCTCATAAATCCTTGGGACCCTTGAGTCACCACTCAGGTTAAACAAGAAAATAGCAAATTAACAAGAGTAACTTCTTTTCATCTGTGTCTTTGTCTGAGCAAGGTTGAAGGGTAATCACGTTCTTATTGAATGTTTACCTCGGGTATCTGGTTTCAACTTCATAACTTTTTTAATATCATGTCCTTAGATTTTATCAGGTGTCAATATAATAAATGGTTATGTGGAGAGTGATTCTGCGTTGCTTGCAAAATCATTGTTGAAGAGCTGGTCCCTTATGATCCTTATGTCTCCTATATAAGGGTGCAGGTGATAAAACTCTTCCTCAAATTTTTTTCCCAGTAGAAGGTTGTCTCCTCTGAAGAATGGGTATTTGTACTTTTTTGGGGGGTGGAGGGATATTTGTACTTTTGATCACATAATAAAATCCAGGTAACTTATCACTTTCCTATTTTTACCTTGGCAGTCAGGGGGCTCAGTGCTGTTTTATTCTTGTGTTTAGTAAAAATCGTATCTGAGGCTCCTGGCATGATTATCCCCTTTCTTTCATACAGTGGCAGGTCTGCATATTTAGCCATCTGGTGTTTTTACTATAAGCCTTCTCCAGTTTTTTGTTTTTGTTTTTTTAGAAATAGAAGAGGTATCAATGATAAGGAAACCGATTCTGAGATAGCTTTATTCCGAAGCAAGCCGAAGAGGTGCTAAGTCACATTTAAAATATAAAATCAAATTCCTCCAGAGGTGAGCCGTGACACAAGCTTGGGAAGGAGCCTGGGCTTGCCTGTGGCCCTCGAAATGACCAATTAGACTGTTCTTGCTTAGGAAGAACATCGCCACTTAGCTGCCCACTCTTCTTCCCACCACCTCCCCCAACATGGGTCCTTTGCAGCCTGTTGTTCTGTGGCAGCAAGCCCCCCACCACAACATTTGCAGGCCAGGTAAGAGTATCAGTGGAGGCTGCTGGTCACACCCCCACCCCACCCCCCACCCAATTTCTTCCATCTCCCCCTCTGCTACACTGGCATTGACGGGCATTGGCACCCCAAAGACAAATGCTCTGCAAACTTTCTGCCCAAGTTTTCCTGAGGTCAGGAAGAGTGGGATGTGGAGGGAGAGCATCAATCACACCCTCCACCCCTGGACTATGCCCCAGTCCTAGGGGTGTGCACCCTGGGGCTGTGATCTGCTCTGGGGATGAGGAATCAAGGGAGAGACCTGGAATCAGACATCGGGCCATTTGCACAGGAAATTTCAGGGTCCCAGGTATCCAGTTTGCTCTGGAAGGGGGATATGGGCTCTAGGTACACATGTTCATGGGCCCAATGCACTTCCTGCCTTGTGAGAAAGGCCAGAGCTGGGCACCTTAAGGCATGGGGCCCAGGGAGGGGTAGTGTAGTGGTTGCCTGGTTCTACTGTTATATGGCAACCCTGCTGCTTAGTAAGACTGCCCTTGTCATCAAAACTGACCTGCTCTGTGTCCCCTTCAGTCGTGGGGTCTGGGGTATTGAAGCTGGAAGCCATTATAGAGACCGGTGCTCACCCCTCATTTGAAAGATGGGAATATTGAAGACTAGAGAGGCAATTAACTGGCTCAAATCCTTTAAATTGTATTCTAAATATTTGTATCAAGTCCTCTAAGGATGGGGTTAGAGTAAGGAGAGAGAGAGAGAGATTTATAACACTATGTGATGCTATAGCATAGCCAGATCCACTGGGTTTAATACATCTGTGATTAAAAATTCCTAGAAGTTAGTGGATGAACAAGATGTGAGAAATGAAAGGCGAGAAGAGAAAAAATATTCACATCCAACTTCCACCGTCAGAAAAAGTATTTTTCCCCCTTGGATATATTGTATTCACTCAGATATGCCATTGCACAGCAGAGATAAAAATTAATAGCTTTGTTTCCTGTGATCTCTTTATCAGCCAAAGCACAGGACTACGGCTCTCAGTTATTTTAATGGAAAAACTAAGGTTGTATTATCAGGGGATAAGGCTGTGTAAGGTGTTATTTTATTCTCTTATCTCCCTTGTTCAAGGTGAGGTGTTCTAGCCCAGATGGATGAGCAGGGCTACTGCAACTGTGATGTTCACTGTGCCTTGATCTAGTCCATCTTTTAAGATATCTGTGGCAGGTGAGAGAGGACTCTGGGGCCAGCTGATTCTGAGCACAGATCCCAGGGAAGGCTGTGATGGCTGGGGTCCTTGCTGCAGGACAGGTGGCTTGAGGGCTTTGCAGACTCAGTCACGTGGCCCAGGTCACCTGCACTGCAGACTTTTTCGTGACTCCTCCAGGAGAATTTATTCAGCAAGCACTAACTGGTGATCTCAGATGCTCCCAGTGTAATGTCTGATAGTGAGAGAAAGATGAGTCATGCTGGTCCCTGCTACCCTAGGGAAGCGCATGCCGACAGAGGTTTGCAAGTTTGATTGACGGGAAGGCCGCTTAGTCACATCCTCCTCTTCTGGGCTTATGGGGCACATCTACCTATCTGCACGCCAGCTTCTGTCACCATGTGTGGTCATTTGTTTGCGTCTCTGTTTCTTTTCCTATGAGAATGTGTGCTCCTCTGGGGCAGAGACCAGGTCTTAGACATGGTCTCAGGTCCATCTTCAGTGCCTAGCTGAAGCATAATCAATCTTTGTGTACTAAATTAATGTGTGAGCAAATTCAATTATTTGTCTGTTCATTCATTCATTCATGATCCAATGTCTGTTGTCAATTTCCATTATCTAACACTACCTCTAGTCAAACCTATAACTGATATCAGAGATTTAAGAAAGGAGTAGCTTTGTGACGAGTGTCAGGTGTGGCTCATGAAGCAGGACAAAGGAATCTCCTGCCTCAGCTCCTTGTCACTCCCACAAAGTCCCCTGGCTTCTCTTACTTTGTCAGCCCTAGTGGTGATTCAAAACTGGCTGTGGAAGAGACAGACGCCTTGGATGTTGTAAAATGAGTGCTGGCCACCAGTGGGACAGATTGGGCTCTGACTGACCCACTTCTGCCGCTTCTGAGATAGGTGACAGGGGACAGGTTACTTCCCCTCTCTGAGCCTCAGTTACTTCATCAAGGAAATGGGGATAATATAACTCTATTTTGCCTTCTTCACAAGGTTATGGAAGGAGTCATATGGAAATGGGTGTGAATGGTAAAATTGGTCTGGGGAAAACAAAGATTATTGGAAAATAAGGCAGCTGCCTCTTCACCCTACCCTAGGACCCTTCACATGTTTTGGAAAAAAGCCTTCCCTTAGGTGAACACCCTGCCTTCCTTTTTGTATGTAGAATAATTATTTTTTCCATTTGTTATGTTTCAGAGACTCTGGAGGAGTGACTTGGGAAGCAGTGGGACCAGATCCCCAAATTGCCATCATATGGCAGTGTCCACATGTCACTGGATCCCACGTGGAGCTCATGGAAGAGTGCATCCCCAGCAGGGGCTTTCTTATGGAGATTTTACAGTGATTGGCTACAAAGCCAGTAGAACAACAGTCTTTGGCTAAAGAGCCAAGGAAAATCCTCCAGGCCTGCATGACTGGGCCCCAGGAGAGGCTCGTTCCATGTTAAAATAAAGGGACGTGCTGAAGCAAGGTGAGGCACAGGCAGGCATCTAAGGTGAAAGACAGCGTCTAGCAAAACACAATTCCAGATTGCTCCTCTCACTCCTGCTGGTATGGAATTGAAATAATGATGTCTCCTTTCAGCGGGTCAGAGTCCTGGAGCCCTGGGTCCTGGGAATGACTCTGCGGCAGTGATCTTGGACAAGTCCTTGACCTGTTTAGTCTTCCAGGCTCTTATCTGTCAAGTGAGCAGGCTGATTCATTCCCAAGGTCCCTGGCAGCTTTGATATTTTGTGAGTCTATGATACGCATCTGCTGTTTGATTCCTGAATACTCTGAGGTTAATTTATAAGCATGAGGCCCTTGTCTTATGATTCCCCCAATGTACCTTTGGGGGGCCTGAGCTCCTATCTCCACATGAGGCCCCACATATCCACTAGCAGGGTGTGGGGGACCAACAGCTGCAGCCCTACTTCTCCAGGACCTGATCCTGCATTCGCACTGACCCCTGTTGGGTTTAAGCTGAATATTGGACCGGGAGGCAGAACACTGGTTCTAGTCTAGATCAGCTGTGACTCACTTAATCCCTTCAAGGCTCATCTCCAGTGAACTCTTTTTTATGAAGCTTTCCCAAATTCCCATCCAGAAGATTCTGTCTCTCCCCACCCTCCTCTTAGTTCTCTTAGCAATCTGTAAGTATGATGGGGGCCAGCAGAGTCATCTGGCTTCCCAAAGATCCCGGGAAAGTTTTGTACATGGTAGGTGCTCCGTAAACATGACCCAGTGACCTGAGGAATTTGAGATTGAGATTTAAGTTAGATATGATTCAGATTGTACAGATGTAACAAACTCATTTCTATGATCTCCTTGGTGCTTGGTTAATGATTTCCAACCAGGGATCCCTGGAGCCCAGAGATCTATTTACGTAGTAATGAGTAATGAGGAGCAGATACAAGTATATATTGCAAGTGACAAAAGGCCAACTCAAACTGGCTAAAGTGAAAAAGGGTATTTTGGGGGCAGAGCTGGTTTCCAGTTTGGCAATCAGTATGTTTGAGCTTCTGCTCTCCATCTTTCATCTTTGCTTCCTTCTGTGTTGATTCCATGCTCAGGCACACGCCTCGTGGTGGCAACATGGCTGGTTGCAACCACAAGGAAAATAAAAACCCATTTCTTCCCTAACTTTTTCAAAAGAGTACTGGGCTTATTTCTTAAAGGTTGTTATCAGTTAAGAGTCCTTGTAGCCAAAGGGGAAGTATACTCTGGCCTAAGCCCATCCCTGGAGCCAGGGGAGGTTTAGGGACTGAGGTTGGGGAGGGTCTACCTAAAGGAAAACAGGGCAGCACTAGAACCAGAAGGGAATTGATTCTCATGGCAAAACCAACAAAATGTGTCTTCAAAATATTTTCAGGGCTTCAAAAAACCTAACAGAATTGGCCCATTTGCTAATATTAAAGCCATAGAAGCTAATGAACATGTCAAGTTTTTTTGACTTTGTCTGAAATTGTATCAGCTCAGTTTGGGAACACTGGATATCCCTTGTTGACCAGAAGCTCTTTTCCTCATAAAGAATGGAAAGGAGAGTGAATTTCTGGCATACCCACTTAACAACACTGATTCATTTTAACCCTAATTTCTATGAAATTTTTTTCTTGCAACATATTGTATCATACATATCATATCATAAATAGTTCCACCTGGGATTGGAGTGCTAGTGCATGCTCTCAGCCAATAAGAGCTGAATAAACTTGACTGTGCTCTTTCAGCCGATAATCATTACTGACCTACACTACAAAGGGCTAAATGGGCACTCCAACTGCACTTTGAGAATTGAGAGTCTTTGGTAACTTGCATTTTTTCCCCTGGGACTCTCCCTTTCTGCCATATATGTTGTGCTCTGGTCAACAGCTTTAGCTTCTATACCTGAAAGGGTATGGGAGTATAAGTATTGGGGGATGATGAATAAATGAAGTCGAATAACTTACTGGAGCTTAAAATGCAAGACTCAAGAGGCCTTCAAAGAAAGGGTCCAGAGTCAAGATGTAGAAGCAATTAGGCAATTGTGGAAGTTCTTTGACCTTGGGGAGGACCTGGTGAGCACACCTGAGCCCAGTGGGAAAGAACTTGTAATTATAAGTAGGAGAAACCATGGCCAGGGCAAATCGTAGCTTTAGGGCTTTGGAAGGAAACAGAAGATCCATTACCTAGGGGAGCCAGAGGCTGGAAGTAACATTTTTCTTGGGTCAAGCTACAATAGTTGGCTCTCAAATTTTAAGGATTTACAAATGTTAAAGAAAAATTTTGTAATTGTTTTATATAATCATTAGAATATCTTAATGAAGAAAAAAAGAACATCTCCTTTGCCTAGCATCCCTTAACTGTAAGGAACTCACTGTCTTTCCAAGTTTTATTTTTTCTGTGTAGTTCAATTTGATTAAACTGGGGCATCATCCTATGTAGTGGGCTGGAGGGGGTGGATTCGAGCAGGAACAGGGATCTAGAGGACCAGGCACTTCCTAGACATTCCTGCCCAAGGACAGGTGGTGGTTTGGGGGGCTACTATCTGAGGACCTAAAGTCGTGAAGAGGAGAGCAGTCACAGAGAGCACACTGTGGATGGTGTGCAGTGGGGAGGAACTGGCAGAGAACCCCTGAACCCCTCCACAGTTCATACTGAGCTCTTTGAGAATGAGTACTTGTATTTGGGTTCAATGCTTCTGTAATCATATGGCTTGTTTGGGCTACTGAGGTAACCCAGAGCAAGGCAGGGACCCAGCCTGTTCCCAAGTCATAAGATCTCCGTTGCCTGGATCAGGAAGAGATCCTTATCCAATGTCTTTATTCCACACATGGGGAAATGGAGGCTCAGAGAAGGGAGGAAGATTTGCCTACAGCTGGCGGGCTTTTGGTATGTTTGTGCCATCATCTAGCTGTATCAGGATCAACTAGGAGTGCTGGTTAAAATGCTGATTCTTGGGAGCCATTTCAGACTTATGAGATCAGATGCTCTGGAAGTGGACCCAGGAATATGCATTTTAGAAAGTACCCCAGGTGATTCCTAGACACCCCAAGTTTGAGAAGCACTAGTCTAAAGTTCCAAAGCTGGTTCATGAGCAGCTCTGCAGAGGGGTTCCTGGCTCCAGGCTCAGGGCTCTCTCTTTGACACCAGAGCCCTGCGGGAGCTGGTGACTATGGAGAAGGACGAACCCAGCAGGGTGAGTTGGCGAGCTATGAAGAGTGGGGTCTTGTTTCTAATTCTTCCTGCAGTCTGAGAAGGCCTTGTTGCATCTTTTCAGACTAGATGTAAAGAAATTGAGCAAATGACTTCTGTTTGCCTTCAAGCACCATGATGTTTAAATATGTGTCTTGAAACACTGTTAGTCTCTAAACTCCAACTGATCATTTGACAGATGAAAAAACTCACACAAACTCCTCTTTCTCTTTTTTTAAGTTACTAGCTCCTCGCCAGTCTCCACTACTTCATGTGTAACGTTTAACAGATTGGCCTGCATCCTTCTATGTCTTTCACATCCCAAACAAACTTAAGTTGCTGAAAACCGCAAGAGATGATCTCTAAATCTTAACTACGGAGATTAAAATGGGAAGAATTGTTTTTTTCTGTTGTTTTTAAAATTACATAGTTCTTTACTGAAAGTTAAAATAGCATTTACCCCTTGTTATAAATTGTGTATTGTTTTACAGTTCATTACGTGAAGACTTCTTTCAGCATTTTAAGCTGGATTCCTTTGGGATGTCGTAGGAACCCAATGTAACTAGATGTTAGTGACTAAAATTTTATTTTTCAAATATAAAAAGTCAATAAATGGTTCATCAAGTTACTAGTAAGGATTAAACAAAAGAATAAAATAGGTTTTCTCTTGAATGTAGATGTTTCTATAGAACATTTGACTGGGATTCAGGACAGGGATCTGATGCCAGCTCTGTTCTAAATATGCCGTGTGAACTTGGACAAGGCACCAGCCTACTCTGGGCCTCAGTTTCCCCCTCCACAGAACAAGATCAGACAGGTGATTTCTGAAGACCTCTCCAGCTCTGAAGGTTTCAGGGTAAAGTACCAAGGGGTTAAGAAATGTCCCACAGTGTGGGAAGGAACAAATATGTCATGATTTCGTTCCAGTTCAATCTGTTTCACATTTAGTGTAGTCCAACCTGTGAGAGGTCCCCTGTGGAACACAGATGACTCACTTCCTGTCCTAAGTGGGTCTTCTCTGAGGTGTGGAACAGATCCTTCCTTCAGATATCAAGCCAACCAAGGGGGTCAAGTCTATGGGCCTCTAAGCAAAATATGCATATTCTGTATCTGTGTCAAATTAAACCCAGTAATCAGTGCACATGCACACACACACATGGACATTTGAGGACACAGCAGTTTAGAAGCTACATATTCCTGAAAAGTGTGCCCATCAAGTTTTTATAAACACACTCACATTTGAAATAAAGTAGACTAGTTGGCAATTGAAATGAAGATTGGGTGAAACTTTTTGTAAGGTGACAGATGTCTTTTGTGTAAGTAATTATGAAGACTCGAAAAGCCCAGTGTATTTACCACTTCCTCCAGGGAGGTGCCCCTGACTACAGCTGACTGCTGGTGCCTTCATTCATCTACCTCCCCAGTGAATTCTGCTCTACTTTAAGAGTTGGACCCACATTAGAAGGTACAAAATTACTATCTTAAAGCCACAGATTCCTAAAATGTTAGAGCCAAAAGAGAACTTTGAAATGTCAAATCTCCTCACTTCATCTTTATCATTCATTCAGTTGCTTATTCATTCATTCACTTAACTTATTTAATGCCTGCCGTGTGTTAAGCACTGTGCTGGGCAGAAGACATAGAACAAAAAACAAGGCAAAGAAGGTTCCTACCCTCATGGAATTTATAGTTTGTGTGTGGTGGGAGGGGCAAGCCATAAACAAGTAAACAAAGCATGTGATAATTAATAGGTTGATGGAATGGGGAATTACTGGTCAGGTAGGGAGAGCTACTTTAGATAGGATAGGCTGAGAAGATTTCTGTAAGGAGGTGACATTTACACAGGTATCTGAAGAATGAGAAGGAGCTAACCATGGCGAGTGCTTCAGGGTGGAGAGAAGAAATAACTGGTCGGGGTCGATGGGGAGGAAGAACTGAGAGAGTTTAGAGACCTGCAGGGGGGAGAGGAGTAAAAAGGGGACTGGGCTAGTGTTGTTGCAGTAGGATGCAGGGAAGCGGACAGTTTCAGATAAATTTTGGAGGTGGATACACAAGACACGTGTCTGGATTGGAAAAGGGGTTGAGAAGTAGGAAGGAACCAGGGATGACTCCTTATCTTTTAGGTTGAGAACTGGGTGGAAGGTTATTTACTGAGATGGGAAGACTGGGACAATACAATATAGCTTTGGGAGGAAATCCAAGATAACTATTTTGGATGTAGTGAGTTTGGTGTTGGACAAGGCACTGATTCTTCTTGAAAGACCATTTAATTATTTCAAAGGTGTTAGCTCTTTCTCTTGAACTAGACCAAAATTCTGCTGAAGGCAGGCATGACATATTTCATATTTCTTCTATCTCCTCCACAGAGTTCAGAGTAACAAAGTTACAAACAAAGTAACAAAGTAACAAAATTTTTATATTCTTATGTTCTGGAATTAGAAGGACCTAGTGTGCTGAGTCTGCTTGCCCCACTCACAAGAGCGAATGGCTAAAATTTCAGAAATGTTGCGAGTCAATTGTTAAACCATCCTTGCATTTTGCTATGGCACGAGTACTTACACATGGAATTTGGCAAACTCTACTACTCAGGACTTTTTTTCTTCAGAGAGCCAGCTTATCAGTACATCACAATAAGACCCAGAGTCACCCACTCAAATGCCCGTTGGGGAAAGGAAGATTACGTTTATAAATGATTTGTCTAGGTCTAGAAACATTTCTCACAATGAAGTATCAAAGCATTCTGGGCCCTGGCTAGGCTAAAATTAAAACCTAATTAAGTCCAGAAACATAAATTTCTCAATCTAAAATATATATGTATATATATCCAGGTTATTACAAAACATTCCGTTCCCCTCTCACCCTCTCCCATAAGCATTTTTAAATTCAAATGGTAGAAAAACCATGATTGACATTTTCCCTGAATTCATACAGTCTGCCTCAAGATGAAGCCCAACTTTCACCTTCAATTAGGGAGAGATGTATCCCCTCTAAAAGAGTAAAGCTTTAAGATGTCAGTTGTCAAGACTGCAGTCCAGTGTTGCTAGATCTTATGCTTTTTCAAGAGAAATCAGAAATCTAAGTTTTAAAGAGAAACTTCCCAGTTGTTAAAAGTTGACTTAATCTTTTTTAGAAGTACTGTGGGCCAAAGAAAGAAAACAAAAACAAAACACTTGCACAGACTTCACTGGGCCCAAGGGCCAACAGTGTGCAACTCTATTTGAAGTTCTTGTACATGGTCATCCATCTGAGGGAGAGGGGAGGACCCCCAGAATATGCCAGAAGTCAACTTTCCTGTCAACCCTGGCATGTGGGAGCCACCTCAAATTCATTTGATTAAGAAACCCAGTTTAAGTGACGTATGTTGTACTCCAGCATGGTGGAGTAAGTGCACATCAGTTATATTTGTTTTTCCCACCAGGCTGTGGGCTCCTCTAGGCCAGCACCATGACTGCATCTTTGAATTCTCCAAGCATGTGGTACTGAGGACAGCCAATAGGAGCTTGCTATGGGAGAAGCCTTAGAGACATCTTGCCCCGTCTTTTGAAGAAATTGGCTTCCAAAGAGAAGTCACTTGCCCTTGGCTTCAATAGCGAATTAGTGAAGAACTGGGACTAGAACCCAGCTCTCTAAATGATAGATCCTAGGGCTGGAAAAGACCTATGGTTCTTGGGAAATATTTGCTGAATTAATGAGTACATGAAATAATGATAGAAGAACTGATGGATGTTTGAACAAGTGAACACAATTTGAAATGACCAACTGGTTTATGGAATACAATTTAAAGTAAGAATCAAGTGAACTGGGACTAGTTTCAGTTCTTCCACTACCTACCATGTTGCCTTAGGCATGTCCTTCATCTTCTCTGGTCCTTGACTTTCTTATTTATAAGCTGTCTTGTCTCTCAGTGTTGTTTCAAAAACCATAAACTAATAGTAATAGTCAAAATTATTGAACACTGTATGCCAGCCTTGAGTTAAATGCTTTGCATGGATTTTGTCAATGCTTACAATGGTTCTATGAAGTGAACACTATTTTTATCACCTCTGTTTCATAGATGAAGAAACTGGTGTACAATACTATAACTCACCTGTCCAAGTTCATACAATTTGTAAGTAAACAGTAGATGGGATTTGAAGCTAGGCATTTTATTCTGGAAATATAATAGCAATAAAAGTGCTATGAAAAATAAAAGGATGACACATATGTAGGATCAGAACACTTTTGGGAGTCTCGGGGCTTGGCATTCCTAAGGATCTTGAAAAGAATGGTGCTTGCCGCTGAGAGATTTTTTTCTGTGCTTCACAATGTAAAATTGACATAAGAATCAACTTGAAGATTGGATTAAGTGACCTCTGAGGGACCTTTTAGACTAATACAGAGATCTGGCTTCTAGTCCTGTAACTTCTTTGGGTAATCTTGAGCAGATCCTCTCAGTTTCTCTCTATTTACAATGGACTTGAACGTTAGAAGTTCCTTCAGTTCTGATATTCAGAGGTTTTTTAGAGGATTTAATAAGAAGCTGACAGGAGTCGGGATTCTTTTTGGGTGCAAATTACAGAAATCTAACTCAAACTAGTCCAAAACATAGAGGGGATGTATTAGCTCAGTAATAAAAAAGCCTAAGCATAGTCTTGCTTTAGGCCTGGCTATATCCAAGGGCTCGGATAATATCATCAGGTTGTCTTCTTTCCAGCTCTCTCTATTTGTGGGCAGGAGAGCTACCTTCAAGACTCACATTCTATCAACTAAGGAAACCCAATGGGGAAAAATTATCATCTTCACTGAAAGCAGAAAAGTCATGGTGAGGAATTGGGATGAGTCACTTTTGTCTCATATTCACCTTCACCATGACCTTCATTTTCTTATGGGGACCAGGCTCAGGCCATATGTTTGCCTCTTTGGCTATGTGGGAGGAGTGTGTCTCTTACATAATACATGGGATGGGTTTTCCACTGAATAAGAACTTTCTGTGTGAAAGAAAGAGAGAAGGTGCTGGGCAAGTAGAAACACAGAAGCTGACTCCAGACAGCTTTGCCTCCCACTTAAAAGGAAGACTGACAGAATGGGCATCCTGGGTCTGAACCTTCAGCTCAGAATCACAAGCTGTGTTGTTGGTCTTCAGTACTAGAAACAAGTCATCACTATATATGTCTTTTGGAAAGTTTTCCCTCCATCTTCAGGGACTTTTGGTCTCAAACAGTGACATCAATGAATGTCATGGAGTCATTATTTTGCCTTGTAGTTACAGTTCCTTAGAGAAATATATACAGCGATGATCTCAGCACAGGTAATAAATTAGGAAATAAATGATCAGGCTTTGAGCAAAGCTTGCCAGACCCATATTAATTTATGAGGAACCAGCTAATTAGGCAACTTGGCTAAAGCCTCTACTTTAACTCAATACCCATGGTTAGTACTGAAGACGGTGACCAGCCCCTTTGCCTCTTTTAGCTGACACAAGTAATTATTTGTGCTAATCAGCAGTAGGGAAAAGGGGCACTGGGCAAAGGGCCAAGAAATACCTACCAGCAAATTGTGATGACAAAACCTCCCCTGGGCAGTGACTCCTATGAGGATAACGGACAGAAAAGAATTTGATCAACTCTCCACTCAAAAACGTCTGTACTTACAGTGTGGATACTCACAACTTGTTAGAGCTGGAAGAATGTTTAGATTTTACCTAATCCAACTCTTTTATTTTACAGATGAAGAAACTGAGGGCCAGAGAGGGGAAATAACTTGGTCCAGGCAGTGTTGCAAAGGAGTAGATGAACCAGAACTTGAACCTAAGGCTCCTTATTGTTTTCCAAGTGCTTATCCCTGCATGGCAAGCTCTCTTTAGTTCTGCCTTCAGGATTCTGGTAACCATTTTGAATTCTGGAAGCTTCGTCCACAGGGAAACTTCATTTAATTTGATTGTTGCTGGAAGTGCAGGGAAGAGAAATGAATGGCTGTTGCTATGTCTTAGACTTAAATTTTCTGAACTCTTACTTCTCCAAGCTAAGGGAAGGGAGGAATAGCTTGAGGCTCCCCAACTTTGGAAAAGCAAAAGGTAATTCATGAGTCTTTGAAAGGTGGTGAAGGGATATAGGTTAGGTTTACCGTCCTAAGTATATTAGTGTTTAGTTAATATTAAGTGAGTGCTCAAGGAGGACTTTGGCGATCTAAATTCTACTTGGATGTGGATCTTGATGGCTAATCTTGGACAACGCATTCTCTCTGGGTTTTGGTTTCCTCATCTGTAAATTTAGCTGATTCTTAAAATCCTGATCAACTTCAAGCTTTGGGGGTCTAAAAAAGTCTTTATGCTTTGAGTATCCTTGTTATGGATAAAGAAGGAACTTTTTGGATGGAAGGTGGTCAGCCTAAAGCCAGTCTGCGTTTTCAGATTGAAAGCCCTCCTTCCTAACCTGGCCCGGTGGAACAAGCACAGGGTTAAGATTCTAGGACATGACTGTGCTTCCCCTTGCTCCATGACCTTGGGCAAGTCTTTGACTTTCTCTAGGTCTTTTCATTAAAACTCTAAAATGGGATTAAGACCTTCACATGTTTGCCTCACAGGGCTGTTTCATGGAGATAAAGGATGTAGAAATGCTTTATAATACACAAGCTCTTTTATATATATGACTTAATAATGAATTTGCCCTTGGTGACTGAGAACAATGTAAAAACAACCTGTAGAACCAGTCAAAAGTTCAGTGTGGCCAAAATGACACTGAAATTTCTTTTTCTCAAGGTCATTTTGTTTTTCCAGTAATAGTGCAAGTTGAAACATGACTTAACAAAATGCCCATACATCCAATTTGCCTGGGATAGTTCTATTTGCTACTGTCATCCTGGTGTAATCATTAGTAATACACTTTTTTACTTTCAAAAGTGTCTCTTTTTTGGCAATAAATTAAATATACCCCTAAATTTAAATATCATTCTATTCAACCTCTTCATTTTACGTATTGGGAAATGGAGACTTGGAGAAGAGAAATGACTTCCCAAATCCACCCAGAGTTTGTCCAGAGCCTGGACTTGGCAAACTCCTTCTCTTTGTACTTGAGAAGAAAGGGGAGGGGAATACAGGGTGAGAGAATGGCTCCTTTTGTCTGCTCTAAAGCTTCTTGAAGCAACTCCTTAACAGGAGCAGTCCCACCTCTCTCTCGATTTCCTGGAAAGTGATCAGCAACAGTGTGGCTGCGAGTGGCCAAGAGGGAGCTGGGGGATGGAGCAAACATTACAGGATCCTGGAAAAGGAAGCTTTTTTCTCTTCTGTACTCAGAGGAACATCCTCAAGGGGAGAACCACTGCCTATTAACAACTAGTCCTTATTTAGGCACACAGTTATTTTGTTAGATCTTTCATAAAGCACTTTCATATCCATAATCTTAATCCATCTAATTCTTACTGCCTTTGGAAATGACCTTGGAGGCATCATTGTTCCTATTTTGTCATTGAGAAAACTAAGACCTCCAAAGACAGTTGACTTGCTTTAGGTTTCACAGTGAGCATCAGAGTTGAGAGCAGAACCTGTTCTACCTCCTAGCTCAGTATTCCTTCTGCTTCTCCTTGCTTCCTGTAAGGTCTACCCTTAGGCATCTTCTAGGAGAAACCTCATTACAATAAAGTCTTTTCGATATTCAAGTAAATAAATCCTTTTGGATGGAGCCCAAGGCAAACTCACCTTATAACCTGAATTTCGCTCTCTGGCAAATAGTGTTAGAACACGGTTCATGATCAACTGTGGGCTTTGTCTCACAAACATCATCTCTGAGAAAATGAGCATGTGGACAGAGAACAGGGTATTTCATCCTGGGTTAAGATTTTGCCCTTTAAAATTGTTGCTAGGATCATGGGGGATAGAGGCTCGCTACGGTTCTTAACTGTGCTGTGCTTGCAAATCACTGACCCAATAATGTGCAGAAACCCCATTTCAGAAAGATTTGTTCTGGTGGAGGCTAAAATTCTTTATTTGGAACTTGACACATCCCAGACTCATAAGAACTCAGCTCGACAAGATACGTGGCTTCATCCATCATTACTCTGCCCTAAGCAGGCAACTCTGCAGGGGCAAAGCCTTGGGAGGGAAAGAGTCAGGGACCCCAGGTGTGGTCCCCATTCTGTGCATGACTCGTGTGATGTTCAGAAAGCCACTTTTCTTTCAGGGAGCTCAGTTTCTTCAACTGTCAAATGTTGAGACTGGATTAATCAGTGTGCTTTGAACTTCTAAAGCCATCAGATTCTTTTTTCTGAGAATGCTGTGGGAACTTAGCATGGATAAATGATAAAAGAGGTGGCACTGGGGAATAGGAGCCCCTTCATTTAATCCACTTGTGTGGCCATGTGACATCCGCATGGAAACGATTGGATAATTTCCAGAGGCCCTTTTAGCCCCCAACACTGGCATTCTAAGGACCAGTCATGTCTTGGTGACAGATGTTAAGCACCTGAGGGATTGCAGTGAGCCTAAAATTCAGGCTACAGAACTAGGCAAACAGGGAGAGGGGTTATGATGGTGAAACAAAGAGTAGAATTTGCTGTGGAGGGAAGTGTGATACAGTTGTTACCCTTCACAGGTACACAGCACTTCACAGTTTACAAAGTATTTGCACATCAATTGTCTCTTTTCAGCCTGCCCAACACTGTAGGTTCAGGCATTTACACAACCGTCTTGCAGGAAGCACCGATGATGTGATTATGTGCCCGGTTCCGTGACAGAGCTCAGGAATATAAGGAGGAAGAGGAGACCATTTGAACCTGAAGGAGTTCATCATCAGATACAGGAAAAGGCGTGTAAACAAATTATTGCAATTGCAAAATAGAAAGGCTGTAAGAGAGGTGTGTACAAATGCTGAGGAAAGAAGAGAAAATGATTCCTTTTTCCTGGGGAGAGGAGGAAGGCGTGCTTCAGGTGAGCCTGGCTGGTGAGTCCCCTCGGCATTTAATTGGGGACATTCCGTGTGCAGGAAGCCCTGGTGGCCTGAGAAAGCATAGTGCACGTGGGGGAGAGGAGAGGAGTTTGGGGGACCGGCCATGGGGTAGCAAACAGAGGTGAAGCTGTGAAGGTAGTCTGACCGGGAAGGGCTTTGAAGACAATGTAAAGACTTTGGACCCTGTGGCAATTAGATCTCCGCTCTCCAGATGAGGAAACAGGCTCACAGAAGTTAGGACCTTCGCTGAAGCCACACGCGCAGGTGAGGGAACCGCAGGGCCGTCCTCTTGCTCTTTCTGCTACCCTGTGCTGCCTCCAGCAGGCCTGAGCCGAGGCAGGCCCTGCGTGGGAGAGGCCTCTGGGCTGTTTATCCTGCTCAGTGGGGCTGGCTCTGGCAGAGAATGGAAGAGGGTGGGGTGGGGGCCGTGGAGGCAAGGAGGAGCCTGACAACAAGGGCTGCATTCAAGGCCTGCACTGGAGCCGGTGAGGAGAATGGAAAGCTACAGTCTGTCGGAGCGTCCAGCCTTGGCAAGGCAGTTGGGGCCTTATAAGGAAATGTTGTTCTCTCCCAGCCAGTGGGGCTGGGACGGAGCCCTGTGCCCACAGGACAGAGCTGCCCTTGTGGTGGTAGGCTGGGGGTGCCATCCGCCCCTCTGCTGTGAGCAGGAGCTCTCAATGGGCCACTTCTGCAGGCTCAGCATTCCCTCTCAGCCCCAGTGTGCGTGCAGCCCCCACCCGCTCCATGCCCTCCCACTCCCCAGTGCCCTGGGCTGATTGGAGGAAAGGAAAAAAACAAAACAAAACAAAGACTTGGCAAGATCCCAGGCCTCCTTGCTGTTTGATGCCGAATTATCCAGAAAACAGGCTCCAGTCAAATTCTCTCTTTTCCCTGAAGGATGCATGAGTTAAGGGGTCGCTCTTTGCCCTCCTTTCCTACCCTGCACCCTTGTCGTCTCCTCCTTGTAACTACGGAACTCCCAGCGCTGGGCCCTGTCCAGGGCAGAGAGGCAGGACCTGAGACAGAGTGGGAAGGAGGCAGTCTCGTGCTGGTGCCCAGGGAAGGGCAGGAGCCAGGGGAGCATTCCTAGGAGATGGGCGACTCTCTTCAGACTCCTTCCCTGTGTGGGGCAGGCCAGAGGGCCTGAGAGACTCAAGACTGTGGCGCAGAGGAAAAATAACTCGCTCAGAAAGCAACAGAGAGTGCTCCTCGGGAAGGAACAGTCAGCATTAGTCAACCCCTGGAAGGAGCGCCTTTCCATGGCTAGGAGCCATGAGGTGTGATTTATCATTGATCCCTAAGGGAGCTCCCTGACCCTGAGACTGGGGGTAGGAGCAGAAAAGACGCTTAGAATGGCCTTTTGCTTTGCCTAGTCATAGATTCACAGATGCATGCAACCTGGAGCTTCAAGGAAACAGGTCAGCCAGCCCAGCTCTCCACCTAAATCAAGCTTGGCAGACCTTTGGCCAGCCTGTGCTCTCCCTGAGACCATGGACTCAGTCCCTCAAGTAAGTCCCTCCTAGATCTACTGGTGACCCCCTGCGTGTCCGCTGTATGGACCCAAGGTAGTGTCCAGAGCAAAGCCATGAGAAGCACACAGTGAACAAAAAGTGAAGGAGCAAGTTAGGAGCCCTAAGAAAAACACAGAGAAGATGACCTTACAGTTGAGATGAGAGAGAAATTCCTTTGACTAGGTGTGCAGAGCAGCGGACAAGTAAAAGTCTTACCGAAGAGATGACATTTGGGGTGAAGAAAAGCTAAGGGTTCAAAAAGGGACATTTTGAGAGCTTGGAAATTGGGGAAATGGTTTCCAGGGGGAGGGGCTGGCATAAGCAAACACGAGGTGGTGGGAGAATTTGGGTCTTGCTTGGTGCCTGTGGAGAGACGGGCATGGCTAGGTGTGTACAACTGCGAGAGGATGGAGCTATGGTTGGAAAATAGGTTAGCACCGGATTTTGGGGTCCCTGAATGCCAAATGGAAGAAGAGAGTCAAATGAAAGACAGCTGGGAGCCACTGAAAACTTTTGAGCATCAGAGAGACGAGACCAGTGCTATGATTTAGGCAGTGTGTTTTGGTAACACGTGCAGGAAGAATTGGAGAGAGGGGCACACTTTCCCCCTTTCAGGGAAGTCAAGAAAGTGCTCCTTCCCCATGCAGAGCCCTGGGTGGGTCAGATTCCCCTTTCCAGGGAATGGAGGCCTAGCTCTCCAGACAGCCACCTAGATCCCAGGGTTTCAAGTGCCACTGGGTCTTAGAGGTGCTTTTTTAACAACCAGCAACGCTTCTCCCAGGACAGGATTAGGACTGGCTGCTTTGGATCGTTTCTCTTTTCCTGTTGAGGCTTTTTGTAAACAATTCACTCTGTTCAGATGGGGTTAAGATGCTGATAACAGACTGGCGGCCTCCTCCCTGTGTTCGCCTCTATTGCTTCCTTTGCTTCTTTTTGAGGCTGGTCTTTGCAAGGTGCCTTGGGCCCCTGTGGGAGGGGAGCAGGAATAACTCCTTGCCCGTAGAGAACATCTGAGGTGCTCTCGGGCACAGCAATGGGCTCTCTCAATGTTCTGGCCTTGGGTTCTGGCCAGTCAGGCTGACCGTGTCCACTGCCCAGCATGGCTGGCTCCGCAGCGGGATTGTGAAGGACTTGAACCTGATCCTCACACCTGGTTCCTGCCTTGTGGCGGTGAGAGCTGAAACCGAGGAGCTGATGCTGTGAATCTCCGTAGCAAATCTTGCTTCCCATCAACTTTTTCTTCCTCCACAATGCAGACACTGAACTTTGGGCTGCAGAGCTACAGTTCCAGTCATGGAGGAACTGGCTGCTCCCTTGCCCCTTCAATGGGTAGGGTTCATTTTAAATCTGTGTTAGATGACAATGAATTTATTTCTTCTCTTTTGAGGGCATATGTGAGCATTTTATGGTGAGATATTATCTTAACTCTAAAGAGAGAATTTCAGATAACAAACTCAGATGATGGCTAGGGTCCTATATGTGAAACAGGAGTCTTCTTGCTACCCTTAATTTTTACCACCACCACCTGAATTGTCTGCTAGCCTCAGCCTCCAATTCAGGGAAATGTTGCTGGCAAATCTCCCACACAGACTTTCATTTTATTTAATTTTATCTAACCGTTCATTCATTATTCACCCATTTATTTGATTTGGTAATGAGTTGTTCAAAAAAATAGAATAGTGTAAAGAGAAGACAGGAAAGTCTTCCTCTCATCCTTTCTCCAATTACCCTGATGTTCTCCCCCAAAGCAGCCCATGTTACCATTTTCTTGTGTATCCTCCGCTGTGATGTTTTTCTGGGGATAGTTATCAAGGACTTTCCTCATCCAGTGGACAGAGCTCATTCAGGAGGAAGCAGCCTGTTCAAACAAAATTCTCCAGGGGCGGTTGCTCTCCCAGGTTTGCCTGCTCAGGGTGCTCAACCCTGATTCTGGATGTCAGATCGCCCTCGCCTGACCCAAGTGTCTATGGAGTGATTCTTGATGCCCTTTAGCCTGGCCCTTTGTCACGATGTGCTGAGGACGCCTGAGCACACTCTCTGGAATGAAACGTCAATACCATCCCCTGCATGATCTTATAGAAAATGAATCATACAAAGACTGTATGTGGTGCTAAATTGCGAAGGATCGGGGGGGGGGGGGATTTGGTATCCAGGTGGTTAGTGGAAGAGGCCCTGCAGTGTTAGCAGCCTCTGTTTTGGGCCATATTTCTCCGGTTCTTCATAGCCCGATCTGGACTGAAATGCCCATCACTTGTTCTAGATCTCCACTTACTGACCACAGAGAAACTTTAGTCTGTGCTTGCTGACCCTGGGATTGGCAGCTCCACTAATGCCACAGCTGCTCACTGATCATGCTAGAGCACTGTCTCGCTCACTGATCATGCTGGAGCACTGTCTTGCTCACCCATCATGCTGGAGCACTGTCTCGCTCACCCATCATGCTGGAGCACCGTCTCGCTCACCCATCATGCTGGAGCACTGTCTTGCTCACCCATCATGCTGGAGCACTGTCTCGCTCACCCATCATGCTGGAGCACTGTCTCGCTCACCCATCATGCTGGAGCACTGTCGTGCTCACCCATCATGCTGGAGCACTGTCTCGCTCACTGTCATGGTGGAGCACTGTCTTGCTCACGCATCATGCTGGAGCACTGTCTTGTTCATCAGTGGTGCTGGAGCTGCATTTTCTCAGTGAGGATCAGGATTCATCAGTCTCGGCAGCTCTGGTCTCTGCATGCTGGCTTCTGGGACGGGTTTTAAAGCCTCTTTGGTTGGAAGAGTCTCTTCCTGATCACAGTCCAAACTGAAAATGGATCCTCCATTTGCAAGCACAACGACACTTCCAGTGCAGTATCATTAGACGTCTCCCAAGCAACAGCAGCCTGGAACAATATTGTTTAGTCACTTCTTGCCCCAATTCATGTAGGTTTCACTTACAGAAGGATCTACATGGTAAATGAGGTAGGAACAAGACAACACAAACAGAACTGTGAATATCTTGATAGAGACAGATGTATGAAATCTAACTGGGTGGGGAAAACATGTTGATAAACAGCTGGATAAGAATACAGGTTTGAACCCACTGAAATACTAAGAAGGCGATATAAAAGACAACGTTAAAGAAAACGTTACCTATGGTTCTTTCACCTTTTCAATAATTTTTGTTTTCCATAGTCCCCTGAATCTTCTTGTCCATAAAAGATGTACAATTTTACACAGCTGCAATCATATTGCACATACTATTCAGTCTGTGTTTTCGCTTAATATTGTAAGCACTTGCCATATTGCTCCAATCTTTATTTTATGGCTGCAGAAATGCCATTGTGGTGATTCACAACACATTTCTTGCTTTTACCTATTGTTGCAATTTTATGTCTCCAGATGCTTAGTGTTATGGATAATTTTGCAAAGGACGTCTTAGGATATTTAGCTTTGTGTTTTTGTTGATTTCCTTAGGAGCAAATTCAAGGAGGAAGATGAATTGGACAAACGGTACAAACCCCCTTATGGAGAGCAGCATTCCCTCTGGTACAAGGCTAACTATGTCGGGCAGAGCGCTAAGCCTCCATACTGGTGTTATTGGCTTGGTGCTTTAAGCCAGTAAATAGCATGTCATCTGGCAACTGAGTAGAAGAGCAGAAGTTTACTAGGCCCTGAGGGAGATCTGTTACTGCACAGGTTCTCTACTTTTGACAGCAGAATATACGTGGGTGCCATTCCAGGGCTCTGCCTTATTTGCAAAGGTTGTTCATTTGTGGCTGCCATATAAGGGGCTGTGAACGGATAATTGTTTGGGAGCAAAAGCAAACCAGTGCTGAGATCCCAGTTCTTGGACTGTGGCTGCAGGAGTGAGGGCCGCAGGGTGCAAGTAACTGTACTCTTAGTGTGAGGACACCGCGGCCATCATCAGTGGTACTACCCATGGGCACAGCCCTCCTGGCAGGTGTTCAGTTACGTGCAACCCAAATGTCAGCCAAAGCTTTCAGAGATCTGATTAAACTTGACCCAAACCCCAATGCCAAGCCTTGTGAGAGCCTCAAATCCACAGCCCGATTTCCGTGAGTGCCCACAGTGTATGTCGTCATGCTTTGCTCAGCCATCATGCCCTCTCATCTGCGTGTGCTGCCTGGTTCTGCCCCACATCAATTCAAGGAGCAAAGCCCAGTTCCTTTCCTGATCTTCACAAAAATCCAGTTGCACCCAGGCCTTTGTGAGTTCGGTAATTTCACTGCAGATGGAGGGTCTTGAGGAGGAGTCTCATCACAGACTGGGAAGCCTTCTGCTTTCTTTTCACCCCCTCCCATCTCTCTCAACATCATTCCCCTGAGCAACAAGCAGCTGATTTCCCCCTGTCTTCCTCAGCAGAGTTCCCCCATCTTCAGGCCCCTTCTATGCCCATCTGAGTATTTTCCCCAAGTAAATACATATCACTCCCTGAAAGGAATTCTGGTGGATAACATTTCTCCATCCGCTATCAATAACCATGCCCTCAAAGAAGGTGGCTAGTGGGGAGTTTTGTTTTGTTAAGCAAGATAAAAGTTCACACAATGAGGAGTGGTTTGCAGGGTACTTTGCAGATACTGTCTCATTCTGGCCTCCCAGTGGCGCTGGCAGGTAGCCAGCTGGACAGGCTTTATTGTCCTGCCTTAGAGGTTGGAAACTATGGCTCGGAGAGGGGAAAAACCTGTCTTAGGCCACTCACTTGATTATCTGATGAGCTGGACCCGGAACCCAGATCTCTCCCAGGCTCAGTGTGTGGTCCTTTTCTATATCACACTGCCAGACCATCTGTTTGGGTGCCTCACAGAGCTTCAACCATGGCAGGCATCGATAATGCCCATTCAATAGGCTTTCCCAAGCCCTTGCTCTCTCCCTGCTTTCAAAGAGTGCAGAGTGGAGGACGCATGAATAAAGTGAGGGACTACTTATTACCCCAATACCCATTCTTAGTTAAAATCAGGCGTGATAGATCAAATGTGGTATATACACACAATGGACTATTACTCTGCCACAAAAAGAAATCAAGTGCTGACACATGCTACAACAGGGATGGAGCTCCAACACATTATACCAAGGGAGAGAAGCCAGACACAAAAGGCCACATATGCTATGATTCCATTTATTTGAAACATCCAGAAAAGGCAAATCCATAGAGGCAGAAAGCAGACTGGTGGTTGCTAGTCTTGGGTGAGGAAGAAATGGGAGTGACTGCTTAATGGGTATGGGGTTTTCTTTTGAGTGATGAAATTGTCTTGGAATTAGCCAGGGGTGATGGTTGCACCACATCGTGACTCTCCTAAATGCCACTAAATCGTAGACTTTAAAATGCTTCATTTAGGTTATGTGACTTTCACTTCAATTAAAAAAACAACAACAACACACCAACACACAGAAACTAGGTACGAAGTTATTCTCCCTGCCTTCCGGTTGTACCTCCTTGCCTGGTTCCAGTCATAATGTTCCCTCCCGGAACAGGGATTGAAGATGTGCAGAGTCAATTCACAATTCTGTCACTTATTAGCTGTGTGGCCTTGAGTAGTTTATGCCTCTCTCTGGACCTCTGCTTCCCCATCTGCAAGATGAGGAGATTGTCCCAGATTTTATCCAAAGTCCCTCTCAGGTAGACTTTCTTGGATCTTGAGCACAGAAAGAGGGATGAAATTCAGTGAGGGGAGAGAGGCATTCTCTGAATTTCTTTTGAACCTTTCTCTTCTTGGCTAGTGGACTGCAGTGATTTTTAATTTCCTCTGTCCCCAGGCACCAGGGAAAGAGTCACACAGATAACCGCTTTGGCTCCTGACCTGGCTGGCACCACTGGGGCTCCCACCACGCTTCATTGAGCAACACGAGCTCCTCGGTAATCCCGTGAAGCTGCCGGGGCAATGAGTCATTTCCATACCACCCAAACCCCTTCCTGTGGCGTCCCAGCAAGGGGAGGCGCTCCAGCCAGAACGTTAAGACTTGACCTGCAGCAACATTCTCAACATAAATCGGAGCTTTTAATTGGGTTGTGACTTGGAAACCCATCACGCCTAAATCAGCACTCAGAAGAGCTCGAACTGTGCTCAGTCGTTCACTTATTACCCTTTTCTGAGCCCCTGTGACATCCCAGGCACTGTGCTAAGCTTCAGGAAGACATAGGTCTAGACTCTGTCTTCAAGAAATTCAATGTCCCCTGGAAGAGACAGACTCGTAAACAAGAGGGAAATGTGGCATTACAAGGACAACTAACAAAAGCATAAACAGAACAATAAGCCGACCAGAGGAGAGAAGGGTGGAGGTGAGGGGCTGGGGTGGAGGGTCAGGAAGGTCTTTACCAATGAATTTACACCTAGGCTGGGCTTTGAAGGACAGTGGGGACCTTCCACGTTCCAGTGTGCTCCCCAGGAGTGTGATGTTTAAAGAGATCTGCCCTAGTGGGGAGTAGTTTATCACTGTTGATGTTTAGAATTGCCAGTGCAAGGTGACAATAAACAGAAGACTAAATTTTAGTGAGTTTTATCACTGATTTTAAATTCCTACAAGCAATGCATCCCTTATTGCTCTACTAGGCTAGATTGCTCCCCCAACCCCCTCCACCCCCCCACTACTACTAGGCACACAAGATGGGGAAGGGCATTTGAAGTAGGAGGAGCAGCATGTGCCAAAAGCACAGAAGTAGGAAACTCTAGAACATATTAATGGAATGGCAAGCAATTTGGTATGATGGGGCACAGGCTGTTTGGAACAAGAGAGCTGGAGAAGACCTGAAAATGAAGCTGGGGGCTGGCCCGGTGGCTTAGCGGTTAAGTGCACGCACTCCGCTGCTGGCAGCCCGGGTTCGGATCCCAGGCGTGCACCGACACACCGCTTCTCCGGCCATGCTGAGGCCGCGTCCCACATACAGCAACTAGAGGGATGTACAGCTATGACATACAACTATCTGCTGGGGCTATGGGGGAAAAAATAAATAAATAAAATCTTTAAAAAAAAAGAAAATGAAGCTGGGTCCATTCCTGAGGGCCCAGGATACTGTGTGAAGTCTGGGTTCTATTCTAGAAGGCAGTGGGGACCCGTAGAGTGTTGTAAGCGTGAGCTTGATGTAATCAACTCTGTTGTTGATGCTGTGTTTTGACAGCTGGGGATGGATAAGATGGGGAAGAGTTCGGAGGAAGGAGACTGGTCAGGAGGCCCTTGCCGTCCTCTGGGAGAGGGAGGATGAGGATTATACCAAAGCTGGCTCACGAGAGTGGAAAGCAAAGGATGGGCTTGAGGGATGTTTAGAAATTATACATAAAGGCTTAGGGTCTGATGGGAGGTATAGGTGGGAGAAGGAAGATCTAAATGTTGAATCCTACTTCTCATCCCCTGCTAATGTCAGAGTTGGAGGGATGTTTAGGACCACCTGCTCAATTGTCTTTGTGGCCGAGAGAATGCACGGTACTTACTGCCCAAGCTTGGGTGTTAGTGGCAGAGCAGTGTGGGATCCCAGTTCTCTAAGTCCCAGTGGCCAGGCCTCTGTCTTCTGTTGTGGACGCCCTCCTTTTGCCGTGACCTTGCCCTCCACCCGCCTCTGCTGGCTGAGCATCACCACGGGCAGATGAGGCCTGTATTCTGCACTTACACTGCCCTCAAAACAGTGACCTCCAGGAAGACCCTCCCATCTTTGAGTTTCTGTCTTTTCATCCCCAAACGAAAGGCCTGCAAATGGAACGCTTCTCCATTTTTTTTCCCTCTTGCTTTCTGGTTTTTGACTTTTTATTTACTACAGTCCCTTGACATTTCTTCCTGCCTTACATTAGACCCACTTCACTTGTTTATACAGATCTGCCTGGACCTGAGGGCATTGTGCCTCTGCCATCCTGGCCTGGATCTCCTCCGAAGACTCTCTATCTGGTCTCCAAACAGTCAGGGCTTGTCAGGGTAGAGGAGACGGTCTCTCAGAGCTGCCTTCCCGGCACTGGGCCGCCACCCCCTCCCTGGCCCAGAAAGCCTGCCTCTTTCTCTTCCCCTGCTCTCCCTGGATTCTCTGCCCCTAGAGCAACGTCACCAAATGTGGCTGTTGTGGATCCACAGCTGTGTCTGCTGGGCCCAGGCGCAGCTCTGGTCATTCTCTTTTGGAAGGAAACAGCTTTGAGGCCTGTGAGCTGTGAAGACAGGGTCCTCAGCGTGGAGCATGGACGAGCCCACCTTGCCTGTTCTCGTGGGGCATCGCAGTCTCTTGGATCAGGTGACTCAGGGGCAGATCTCAAGGAGAGAAAGTGGTTTAGGGGGGTTTCCTCCTCAAACCATCTCCTTCTCCCTTCTTGCCTCCCCCATTCTCAAGTGGCAGGAGATGAGAGACTCAGAATTGCAGGGGAGGGGTGGGGGATTCTCAGAGGCCCTGGGACCACCCTTCCAGCAAATGCAGAATCCCCCCTGTGACTTTCCTGTCCTTTAGTCTTTTAGCCTTCATTTGAACACTTCTTACACTTCATGTGTGACTGTGCAGGGCAGCTTGTCCTGTCCTAGTTTAGAACTGTCTTCTGGATAATGATGAAAACTGCCTTCTTGTAGCTCCCAGTGATTGGTCCTCTCAGATTATGCCAGATCTCAGATTATGCCTCTCTTAGAAGACAGTCTTTTGAGTGTATAAAAAAAGATCATATACTCTACTCCCGTTTAACTCCTTTCTCTTCCGCAGGTTATCACATCTTTTATGTCATACAGTTGCCTTATTCTCAGGATGTGGTGCCTCCGAAAGATTCCAGATATGAGTTAACTAACTTCTGTAACAAACAAACCAGAAACGCCAGTAGCCTAACACAGAGGAAGTTTATTTCTCCCTCTATAACCGCCTGGTCAGTGGGTGGTCTCTTTCACATGGTGATTCAGGGGCCCAGGTCCCTGCTAACTTGGATCTCCACCACCTCCTGCCGGCGATGGAGGGAGAGGGGCTGGAGAAAGCACAGAGGCCAGCCTGGGAGGGACACTTACCTTTCCACTCTCACCCCACTGGCGAGAGCCAGTCCTATGGTCTCACCTCACACTAACACAAACTGGGAAACACAGTCCCTGGCTGGTCTGCCGCCCCTTTTACACAGTGGAGGTGGGAGAGGGGGGACATTTGGGGCCAGCAGGCCATCTCTGCTGCATCAGAGTGACTCTTCTGCTGCTCACTTCTGAGCAGACAGCGTGGGGGACGTGTTAGAGGTTGAGAATGGGGCCCCCTCTTGTTTCTAATTGGTAGCAGTGTTTTCCTAAAGTTCAGTTTTGCAAACACCATCTTTGAGATTTTGGCTAGATCTTCATAACACCTGTACTATAATTGACTTAATATTCTCTTTAAATTGATTCATTTTTTAATTTAGTTTCACCTGAATAATAATATCTGGGAAATCCTGGTTTTGATGTGCTAATTATCTTTTCCCTAATATACCACAAAATAAATTTATAATTATTCCAATAAAAATATTTTGCACATATACCACTATAAATATTTGCACACTGGTGGCATGCATTGCACAATTGGGGAAATACTGTGATTGAGTCTGTAGAAAGCCTTCTATGATCTGCCCCCTGCCTTTCTCTCTGACCTCATGTTCTGCTCGTTCCCTCTTGCCCACAACCTTCCAGGTTCATGGATCTTTTTGTTCCTCAAACCCGCCAAGCTTATTCCCACCTCAGGGCCTTTGAACTGGCTGCTATCTCTGTCAGGAACACTTCCCTCACATTTTTACATGTCTTGCCTTTCTAGACATTAAGATCTTAGCTCAGATGGCTCCTCCCCAGGGAACCACCTAGTCTAGCTGTCTCACACCCCCCTCCACCCCACCTTGCTCAGTTACTCCTCATTTCAGCCCCTTCAAAGCAATTTTCAAGATCCGACATGGTCTGTTTCTCTGTTTACTAATTTGTTTATTGTTTCTCTGTGCCCAGTAAAATGTAAACTCTGTAAAAGCAGAGATCTTATCTATTCTGTTTACTCCACTTTCCCAGCACTTAGCACAGGGCCTGGCACATAATTCATGCTCCAAAAATATTTGTTAAATGAATAAAAACTGTAGAAAATAGACACATAGGTCACTAGTCAAATGAAGATTAAAATAAAGTTTTTGTCAACTGCTTGGTAATCCCTAAAATGCATCTGGTCAACTGCTGGAAAAGGTAGCTTAGAGTTGAGGCCATCGTGGGGCCTCCAACTCCATCCCTGCAATTCACAGGTGCACAGGCCAGCTGGTTTGCTACCCAGCCACAGAGAGAGAAGCTGGGCAAGGGAGAGCTGGAGGGCCACACCCGATTCTAGAGGACCCTTGCAGCGAGGAGGCAGGCGGTGAGGAGAGAATAGGCCAAGGACTAAACATCCATGCTTGGGACCACAAGCAGCCACAGTGGCCCAGAGAGCCCCTCCACAGGGAGCACGTGGTTCCGAGGCTGTCCAGCCTCTACCAGACTGGCGCCTGCCCCTTCTCCTTGGGGAAGTGGGAGAGTAAAAACAAGGGAAGTTGAAAAATCTGCAAGAGTCCAATCCACACCTTGAAATGGGGACTGGGAACAGGGAACTGGGAACTTCCTTACTTATGAAGAGGGTGGACATAGTTTTCCATGCAAAAGCAGTTAGTCCACAGAAGAAATCCGAGATGAGGGAAAAGTCCAACGTCCGCATCTCCCCCTCTCTCCAGAGAAGCATTGTCCTGGACGCTGCGATGCACCTCCCTGACCCCGCTTCAGAACCGAGGCACTCATTCCTGCCACTCAGTACTGCTGGGATCACAGCTGAATCTCTTCTTAGGAATTGTTCTAGGCTAAAGGGAGCTGCCTTACCCAAGGTGACACCTCCACCCTGGGGACAGTTCACATTCAATGCCTAGATGTGGGGTACAAAGGCCGGGCCCTTGCCTCAATAGAGGACAATTCTGAAGGGCCATGCCAGCTCTAGACCAAACTTGCCTGCTCTCCAATCCTGCTTCCTTCACATTCCCAATAAACTTCTTGCTCACAGAGTTCCATCTCTGAGTCTGTTTCCCAGGGAACCCTAGGACAACATGTGTAAAACCCTAATTGATTGTATCCTCCACAGTCAGTTGCCAGATTGCCTAGGCGAGAACTAATTTCTCTCCAAAGCCTTTTATTAGATTTGCTTCCTGTACTTGAAGTTGAGAAAGCCATATCCAAATAAATGACATGTGAGTATACTTGGAAGAATAGAGGTTCATTCCTTTAAAACTACTCAAGACAATAAAGGTTAAAATTAAAGGAAGGCAGTAAACACAGTTAAAGTAAAGTACTATTTGTATAGCAGGTGACATTTTCCAAATCTGTTTCACGTGAAGCATTGGACTCATTTTATGTGCTGCTCCATTTGCTTGGCCCCACCTCTCCCCCTGGGCCCTCAACATGCTCAGGGATGAGACCCTGCATCTCCTACACCCCACCCCCAGCTTTCTCAGCCACTGCATCCCCCTCACGCCAGGGCTGGGCTGTGGCGAGAACCTCACTGTAGCAGCTCAGGGCCCAGGACTGACCATCTAGATTCAGACGATGAGTCAGATCTCAGATTCTCAGTGGCCGCCAAGAGGAGCAAGGTGGTACCACCTGGAAGTCCAGGAATGTTCATTCCCCATGGGGTGAAGTTTGACCATTGAGAGAACAGAAGCGGAATGGAGGTGACTGTTATACCCTCACCCTTCCTCCATGCCCTCCCTGTTCCAAGAACAGACTGTTGCGCAGAGCAGAGGGTCCATCAGGCCTATCTGAGGACATCTAACCAAACAAAGCACCAGCCGCATTTTCTGGCTATTCTGTGGCCAGTATGGTGCTCCCCTTCTTGGACTTGTTTCTCCTTTCTGCCTTCCCTCCCCTTCTCCCCTCACTCTTGACACTCTGGGATTACAACCCCCCCCCCCTCCACACACACACCAAGAAAGCATCAGCATGTAAACTTTACGTAAGCTTTGCTTCACGTTTTTCCTAGACAACCCAGGTGAGGACACAGTCGTTAACTTATTTGATTGATTTTCACAAAAAGTCCTTCTGTGTGGTAGGAATTATTACTTTCATTGTTTTTCAGTTGAGTAAACTAGAGGCAAAATGAACTACCCAAGGCCAAAGCTACACTGTTTGTGGTAGATCAGGACTCAGTCTACCTGTTTTGGCTTCAAATTCCGTGTTTTTGTTACACTTGAAAATCAGTTTTCATCAAGAACCAATTAACTATTTCTTTTCCTCTAAAGGCCGTTTCTAGGGGTGGGCATGGGGCAGCAATTGCTAGAAAGGAGACTGCAAACCTCCTGAAAGGAGACGGAGGAATTGAGATGATAGACCCGTTGACTCTTGCAAGCTTTCACTTTCCAAAGGTTCAAAATCAAATGCGTGCTGATAGGATTGATGACAGTAAAGAGAACAGTGTGGCCAGGTATTTTAGATTCATAGGGCTGCCTTAACAAATCACCACAAACTGTGTGGCTTAAAACAACAGAAATGTATTCGCTCACGGCTCTGGAGGCCAGAAGTCTCAAATCGAGGTGTCAGCAGGGCCACACTCCCTCTGGAGGCTCTAGGGGAGAATCCGTTCCTTGCCCCTTCCGGCTTCTGGTGTTGCCCGCAATCCTTGACTAACTGTTGGTCACATCTCTCTACTCAGTCTTCATACGCCTTTCTCCTGTGTGCTGCATCACCATCCTTTGCTTTTCTCTTATAAGGACACTTGTGATGGCATTCAGGGCCCTCCCAGATAGTCCAGGGTAATTTCCTCATCTCAAATGCTTAATTTAATTACATCTGCAAAGAGTCTTTTTCCAAAAAGGTAACATCTACAAATTCTAGGCCTTAGGTCTTCATATATTTGGGCGGCTATTTTTCAACCTACATTATATAACAGGCCACTTTGCCTGGAGACATTGGTGTGTTTTTAACCAAGCTTAAAGTGCTCCTTTACACTACACTGTTTGTCCTATCAGCTGGCGCAGAGGAGCCTGGGTTGTAGAGGTGGCTGAAGTCAAGCTTTCTGCGGACCTAGCGGTGAGCTAGAAGGGGCACTAGAGGGGAATTTGCCCTGCCTCACCCCCCAGCCTTACGTATGGGAGAAGGACTCTCAGCTGTTGTCTGGATGGTGACATGATTCTCCTACTGCTGGGACCATGGGGGACACAGGGCTGAATTGCCTGCATTCGAGTTTTCCGTTGCCATCAATCACCCTGCTCTAATATTTATATTTTGCAGAAATATCTCATGGCAAGTTTGGGAGGAAAGAATCTTCCTAATCACAAATATTTACAGTGCTTGACCTTGTTGCACTGTGGCCAGTGGTGTTGACAGTGGAGTCCTGTGCAGCCCTGGGGGACCCTACAGACCTGCCTGTTTGAGCAATTTATGGGCAGTGCCGTCTTCTCACGCCTTGTGAATAATACGGAGCTGCTAAAGGGAAAGGAGAACAAGCCGTGCCTGACCCGGGGCCAGATGCCATGCAAAGGAGGTCTGAGCAAATATCAGTTTCCTTCTTTTGTTTATTCTTAGGCAGCTTCCTCTCCATTTTCCTCATGGGCTTCTAATTTTGTTAATTTTCATCTTTTTCTGCAAGTTCCTATCCAATTCACAATTCCTTGTTTCTAGCAGTCAATATCACTTCCTATTTCTAGAAAGTTGAGGCATCTCAATTCCTACCTGCCCCTGTACCTGTAAACCTACCTTCAAACCCTCCTTTCCTCCTCCTCTCAGTCTTAGAGCCGTTCAAATCTGTCTCTGCCGTTGACATGGAGGTTTAGCCTTTCTACGTCCTCCAGGCCTTCTTTCCATCAGTTAGCCCCTGCAGGCTTTTTTTTTTTTTTTGGTGAAGAGATCAGCTCTGTGCTGACATCTGCCAATCCTCCTCTTTTTTTGCTGAGGAAGACTGGCCCTGGGCTAACATCCATGCCTGTCTTCCTCTACTTTATATGGGACGCTGCCACAGCATGTCTTGACAAGTGGTGCATCGGTGCGCGCCCGGGATCCGAACCGTTGAACGGTTGAACCCCGGGCCACCGCAGCAGAGCTCAAGCACTTAACTGCTTGCACCACTGGGCTGCCCCCGCCCCTCCCACAGGCTTTTAATAGCAGCTTTTTTGAGATATAATTCATATACCATAAAGCTCCCCTTTCAAAGTGTAAAATTCGGTGTTTTCCAGTATATTGATAAACTTTTGCATTAATCAACACTATCTAATTCTAGAATATCTTCATCATCCCGAAAAGAAACCCCATACCCATTAGCAGTCAATCCTTGTTCCCATTCCCTCCCTCCCTTATCTGTGACCCTCCCTCCAACTCTAGGCAACCACTTATCTACTTGTTGTTTCCATAGTTTTTTCTATTCTGGACATTTCATATAAAAGGAATCATGTGATAAGTATGAATAAGCAGCTTCTTTGAGTTAGCATAATGTTTCCAAGTTTTATTTATGCTGTATCATGTATCAGTACTTCATTCCTTTTTATGGGTAAATAATATTCCATCACATTTTTTAAACTCATTTATCAGTTCATGGATATTTGGGTTGTTTCCACTTTTTGGCTCTTATGAATATGATGCTATGAACATTCATGCACACGTTTTCATGTGGACATATGTTTTCTGTTCTCTTGGGTATATACCTAGCAGCAGAATTGCTGAGTCTTACTGTAACCCTATATTTAACATTTTGAGGAACAGCCACATTGTTCCCCAAAGCATCTACATAATTGTACATTCCCACCAGCAATGTATGGGGCTTCTAATTTTTCCACATCCTTGCCAACATTTACTATTATCTGCCTTTTTGATTATACTCATCCTAGTGGATGTGACATGGTATCCCATTGTATTGTTTTTTGCTGAGGAAAATTCACTCTGAGCTAACATCTGCTGCCAATCTGCCTGTTTTTTTCTTGAGGAAGATTTGCCCTGAGCCAACATCTGTGCCAATCTTCCTCTATTTTGTATGTGGGTCATCACCACAGCATGGCTGCTAACAAGTGGTGTAGGTCCATGCCCAGGAACTGAACCTGGGCTGCCGAAGTGGAGCGAGCCAAACTTAACCATCAGGCCTCGGGGCAGGCTCCCCGAGGAGCCTAGTGACTCATTAGTGACTAATAATATTTCCCTAGTGACTAATAATATTGAATATCTTTTCATGTGCTTATTGGCTATTTGTAAGTCTTCTATAGAGAAATGTTTATTCAGATTCTTTGCCCATTTTTTTCTTTCTTTTCGTGAGGAAGACCAGCCCTGAGCTAACATCCGATGTCAATCCTCTTCTTTTATGCTGAGGAAGACTGGCCCTGGGCTAACATCCATGCCTATCTTCCTCTACTCTATATGGGACACAGCCACAGCATGGGTTAACAAGCAGTGCGTTGGTGCGTGCCCGGGATCCGAACCGGCGAACCCCAGGCCCCCGCAGCAGAGTGTGTGCACTTAATCTCTTGCGCCACTGCGCCGGCCCCTCTTTGCCCATTTTAAATAGAAATTTTATCTTTTATTACTGAGTTATGTTTTATATGTATATTCTGGATGCTAGTCCCTTATCAGACACGACTTGCAAATATTTTCTCCCATTCTGTGGATTATCTTTTTACTTTCTTGATTTTCTTTTCACTTTTACTTTCTTTTCACTTTTGCTTTCTTGTACTTCTAAAAGCACAAAAGTTTTAAAATTTGATGAAGTCCGATTTATCTATTTTTATTGTTATTGCTTATGCTTTTGGTATCCTGTCTAGGAAACCATTGCCAAGTTCAATAGCACAAAGATTGACTCATATTTCTTCTAAGAGTTTTATAGCTTTTTTCTTACATTTAGGTCTAGATCCATTTTGAGTTAATTTTTGTATATGGTATAAATTAGGGGCCTAATTTATTCTTTCACATGTGGATATCCAGTTGTCCCAGCACTATCTGTTGAAAAGAATATTCTTTCCCCCATGAATTGTCCTGACACTCTTGTCAAAAATCAATTGATCATAAATGTAAGGCTTTATTTCTTGATTCTCATTTTTATTCCATTGATCTATATATCTTCTTTATGCCAGTATACACTATCTTGATTACTGTAGCTTTATAGGAAATTTTGAAATTGGAACATGGGATTTCTCCAACTTTGTTCTTTTTCAAGATATTTTGGTTTTTCTGGGTCTCTTGCATTTCCATGTGAATGTTAGGATCAACTACCAATTTCTGCAAAGACTGGGATTTTAATAGGGGTTGCACCGAATCTGTTGATCAGTTTGGGGAGTATTGCCATCTTAACATTCAGTCTTTTGACCCAAGAACATAGGATGTCCTTCCATTTATTTAGATATTCTTTAATTTCTTTTAACATTGTCATTTTCAATGGAGAAAGCAAGTCTTGTACTTCTTTTGTTAATTTTTTGTTGTTGTTAGTGCCATTGGGTAGATTCTGACTCCTAGCAACTCGGTGTACAGCAGAGTGGAATCTTTCCGGTCTTTTTGCTCCATCCTCTCACCTTCTGGCACTATATCAGACAATGCTCTGCTGCTATTCATAGGGTTTTCATGGCCAATTTTTCCAGAAATGGGTTGGGTGGCCAGTCTGAAAGCTCTGCTGAAACCTATGCACCATGGGTGACCCTGCTGCTGTTTGAAATACCAGTGGCACAGCTTTCATCATCACAGTGACCCGCAACCACCACAATATGGCAACTGACAGATGGGTGGTGTGGTTCCCTGACCAGGAAATGAAACCAGGCCATGGTGGTGAGGGCACCAAATCTTGGCCACTAGACCACCAGGGCTGGTTTGTTTAGCTTATTCTGAAGTATTTTATTCTTTTTAATATTATTGTGAATGGAATTGTTTTCTTAATTTCACTTAAAATTTTTTCATTTCTAGTGTATAAAAATATAACTGATTTTTGTATATTGATTTTTGTATCCTGAAACCTTGCTGAGCCTATTATTAGTTCTAATAGTTTTTTTGTGGATTACTTAGGATTTTCTGTATACAAGATTATGTCACAGGTGACTAGAGGTAGTTTTAGTTTTCCTTTTCACTCTTGATGTGTTTTAATTTCTTTTTCTTGCCTAATTGCCCTGGCTAGAACCTCTAGTACTAGCATTGAATAAAAGTGATAGTGGAGTCCTTGTCTTGTTCCTCATCTTACAGAGGAAGCTTTCAGTCTTTGACCATTAAGTATAATGTTAGCTGTGGGCTTTCACAGATGCCCTTTATCAGGGTGAGGAAGTTCCCTTCTATTCCTAGCTTTTGACTGTTTTCATCATGAAATGGTGTTGGATTTTGGCAAATAATTTTTCTGTGTATATTGAAATGATCATTTGTTTCTCTTTGTCTTCTTAACATGGTGCATTGATTTTCATATGTCAAACCAACCTTCCATCCCTGGGATAAATCCCACTTGGTCATGGTATATAACCCTTTTTATATGTTGCTGGAGTCCCTCTTTCTCTTATAGCTTCCATATTTTTACTCTATTGATTTCTTTCCTTTGGCTAATAAACATACTCAAATTTCTTTCATAATAACAGAGAACCAAACAAACTTACCTCATGGGTTCTATGTCCCCAAGCTACTGTCCTAACCCTCTTCTTCCATTTTAATTCAAGCTTTGGAAAGTGTTGTCCTCTTGTTAGCTTAATACCAGTTCATAACTGAACCATAATGGAAACTGCTTTCATTAAGATCATGAAGGACTTTGCAATTACCAAAGTCCTTGAACACATTTCAGCCCTGACATTATTGGGCTTTTATAACATTCTACAGTTTCCCTCTTTCTTCCTCTTTGAAATTTTCAAATCCCTGGTTTTCTTTGTATCTTTTTGAGTATAGTTTATTGCTCTCCTTTATGGGCACTTTTTTTCCTGCCTATAAAATATCTGTATTCCTTAAGGTTCTGAGTTCAGTGAGCGTCTCTTCTCCCTTTATATCTTGTCTGGGATATCTTGTCTGGGATATCTTGTGGATGCTCAGCATTTTGACTGTCATCTGTATGCTGATGAATATTAAATTGTTACCTTTTCTCAGATCCAGCCAGGTATATCCAAACACTTCCCGGACATCAACCCTTGAAAGTCCCACAGGCTTGTCAAATACAAGAAGTCAAAACACAACTTTGAAAACTTCTTATCCTGTCCAACCTGTTCTTCTTCTAGTTTGAAGCAAATCTCTGGAACTTGGGAAATTCTAAACAGCTTCCTAGATGAGGTGAAAATTGACTCAGCTTACCAAGGCAAGTTAGCAGTCTTGCCTTTTCCTTGGTGTGAGATGCTGTGTAGCAGAAAGAGAGAAGTCTACATTTTACCCTCTCCTCAGAGAGCTTTCAGTCTTAAGCAAGAGACAAGAATGAACACAGCTGACTGGATTCCAAAGCAAATTAAGAAAAGTGTGACAGCAAAAAAAAAAAAAACCAAAAAACGAAAAAACAAAAGAATGTTAATGGAAACTCAAAGGAGAATGAGCTTGGTTCTGCCTGGGAAGGTGGCAGATAGGAGTGAGGAGACATCCCAGAGATGGTGACTTCTGAACTCGGACAGGAAGGTGAGTGGGACTTGGACAGATGGGGCAGAGTGATAGAGAACTGGCTGAGCTGTCATGGGGGATAAAGCCACTATGTGCAGAGAGGAGCATATAGTTTGGTGTGTCTGGTGGGAGATTAGAGGAAAGTAGCAGGTGTCAAGGTGGAGGCTAGAATGTGAAGTGTCTTGAATGCCACCATGAGGAATTTGAAGTTTTATTCTCTAGACAGGAGAGACTCATTCAAGCGGTTAAGCAGAGTAGCGACAAGGTCCAAGTCATATTTTAGGAATACTCAAGGAGTCCTATGCATCTAGTGCACATGCATTTAAAAAAAATTATTCCTGGGCACCTCAGAGTCAGTGAAGTGGAAGAGGGTCTTGAGAGATCACCTGTCCTTGTTCCTGCTCTGGAATTTGTGGTTCTTATATTTAAAAGTAAGTAGATAATGAAGCAGCATCGAACATTAGCCTGCCAAAGTTTGGCCATATCTGCCCAGGGCTCTTCCTTCCCACACTCTCTGACATTGTTCCTTGCCAAAACTGAAATGTGGGTCACTGTGTCCTGAAGGCAGGAGGAAAAAAATATGCATTAAACAAACAGGAAAAAACACACACACAAAAAAACCCACCAACAGCCATACATGGCAGGTGTACAGACTCTTCTTCATTCCACAGCCCTCCCCCACCCCGCCATTCTGTAACGCTGGTGAGTAGGACCCGGGCTTCTCGGTAGAAATAGAGGAGGGGCTTCCTCAGAGTAGCGCACATAAAACTCTTCTTATACTTCATGACCCGCTCCAGGGCTCCTCTTCCTTGAAGACTCTCTTCTCTTCCCTAACAGGAAGAAGTCTTTCCCTTCTCTGCTTTAACAAGACGCTCTGATATCTGTGAGGTTCTTATGGCATTTGTTCCTGGACTGCCCGTGACATCCCAAGGGCAGGGCTGTGTTACCCACTGCTGTGTTCTTCGTGACGCCCAGCACAAAAGCCTAGATGTCTAGGCTCCTTAGGGAAGTGATCTACAAAGTGTGCGCAGCCTGGGGGGATATAAAGAACAATCTTTTGGAGAGTGAGAAGAAAAACTAGAACTTCATTTATGCTTATTTCTAATCCAAAATAAGAAACAAATCAAGCTTTATTATTCTTTAATGTATAGATTGACAGGAGTATGTACATATAAAATATGAATACATGTATTGAGATGAATGCTCAAACCTTTTTTGTTGATGAAGTTGGATTAAAAAATGTTTGGGGGGCTGGCCCTGTGGTGTAGTGGTTTCACTATGTACTCCACTTTGGCACGCTCCACTTTGGTGGCCAGGGTTCGCGTGTTTGGATCCTGGGCACAGACCTACACCACGCATCAAACCATGCTGTGGTGGCGACCCACATACAAAATAGAAGAAGATTGGCACAAATGTTAGCTCAGTGCTAATCTTCCTCAAGTGAAAAAAGAGGGAGATTGGCAGCAGATGTTAGCTCAGAGTGAATTTTCCTCACCAAAAAAAAAAAAAAAAATATGTTTGGGACCACTGCTCTAGGTGCTGAATTAGTGATTGTTGTATGAAGTAACTCTAAAGTATTTGGTGATGAACAGGAAAATTCATTATCAAAGAGGGGGATGGGTCATTAATTTATTCATTTATTCTTGCCAATAAACACATACAAATATTAAATAGCAACTTCTACATGCCAAGCAATGTGCTAGGCTCTGTGGGTTGTTTTGTTGTTTAAAGATGAATACAATATATTGTATTGTAGGAAGGACTTTGAAGAAGTTTTAACTCCACGTAATATAACAACAGAATGTGAGTGATGTTATAGGGGAGCATATAGGAGTACGGGCACCCTCATTTCCTTCTTGGGGGGGTATTTGGGCACTTTTCTGGAGGACATTTTGACAAATATGTCAAAGACCTCTCAAAAGTTCATACTTGACCCAGCAAGTCCACTTCTAAGAATTTATCTAAGTATAATTAAGGATTTGTGCAAATGTTTAGCTACAAGAATGATTATCACAGCATCATTTCTAATATTGAAAAATCAGAAACAACCCAAATTTCCAACAATGTGGGATTGCTTACGTAATATGTTATATCCATTCAATGGAACACAACCCAGCCATTAAAAATTGATATGTAGGTACATATTTAATTACATTGAAAGGTATTTATAACATTTTAAAATTAAAATGGATTATACAAAATAGAATTGAGGGCCCAGAAATAAATCCAAGAATATACAGTCAACTAATATTTTACAAGGGAGCCAAGACTACTCAGTGGAGCAAAGACAGTCTTTTCAATAAATGGTGCCGGGAAAATTGAATATTCACATGTAAAAGAATGAAACTGGACCCATACCTTACATTATACACAAAAATTAACACAAAAATGAATTAAAAACTTAAATGTAAGACATGAAACCCCTAGAAGAAAACATAAGAATAAAGTTTCTTGACATGGGTATTGGTACTTATTTTTTTGGCTATGACACCTAAAGCACAGACAACAAAATCAAAAATAGACAAGTGGGACTACATCAAACTAAAAAGCTTCTGCCCAGAAAAAGAAATGATCAACAAAATGAAAAGACAACCTACAGAATGGGAAAAAAAATTTGAAAATCATATATCTGATAAGGGTTTAATATCCAAAATATATTAAAAAACTCATACAACTCAATATAAAAACATAACCCAATTAAAAAATGGGCAAAGGACCTGAATGGGCATTTCTCCAAAGAAGATATACGAAAAGACAACAGGTATATGAAAAGATGCTCAATATCACTAGTCATTAGGGAAATGTAAATTAAAACCACAATGAAATATCACCTCACGCCCGTTGGAATGGGTATTATCAAAAAGACAAGAGATAACAGGTGCTGGCATGGATGTGGAGAAAATGAAACCTCGGTTTACTGTTGGGATTGTAAATTGGTACAGCCACTATGGAAAACCGTATAGAGATCCCCAAAATATTAAAAACTATGTGATTGAGCAATTCCACTGCTGGAATATATCCAAAGGAAACCAAAAAACTAACTTGAAAAGGTATCTCCACCCTCATCTTCAGAGCAGCATTATTTACAATAGCCAAGAGATGGAAACAACGTAAGTGTCCATGAATGGATGAATAGATAAAGATGTTGTGGCATATGCATACAATGGAATATTATCCAGCTATAAAAAATTAGAGAGTCCTACCATTTGTGACAACATGGAAGACATTATGCTAAGCGAAATAAGTCAGACAAAGAAAGACAAATACTGTACGATCTCACTTATAGGCGGAATCTGAAAAAAAAAATAATGTAGAAAAAGAGATCACACTTGTGGTTACCAGAGGCAGAGGATGGGAGGAGGGAAAATTGGAGGAAGGTGGTGAAAAGGTACAAACTTCCAGTTATAAGATAAATAAGTACTAGGGATGTAACGTACAACATGGTGACTACAGCTAACACGGCTGCAGGATATATAGGAAAGTTATTCAGAGAGTAGATCCTGTGAGTTCTTATCACAAGCAGAAATTTTTTTCCTTTTTCCTTTTCATTGTATCTATGTGGGAAGACAGATGTTAGCTGAACCTATTGTGGTAATCATATCACAATATATGTAAATCAAACCATCATGCCACATGCTGTAAACTTATACAGTGATGTATGTCCATTATTTTTCAATCAAACTGGAAAAAATGGGTTATACAGTATTATCTAGTACAAAATTTTATTAATATACATGCATATAGGAAATGATTCAGATGGAGTGTGCTTTTTAGTTTTTGTTTTTATTTTATTTTATTTATTTATTTTTTTGTGTGAGGAAGATTGTCCCTGAGCTAACATTTCTGCCAATCGTCCTCTATTTTGCATGTGGGACACCACCACAGCATGGCTTGATGAGTGGTGTGTAGGTCTGAACCCGAACCCACAAATCCTGGGCCACTGAAGTGGAGCGTGTGAACTCAACCACTATGCCACCAGGCCGGCCCCTAGTTTTCATTTTTAAATTGACATACTGTAAAGTACAGTTCTATGAGTTTTAACTATGCATAAATTTGTATAACCACCACAATGATAAGGATGGACAATTCTATCACTTAAAAAAAAAACAACAAACCTCATGCTGCCCTTTGGAGTTACACCCAAATCCCTGGCAACCACTAACGTGTTCTCTGTTGCTATAATTTGACCTTTTCCAGAATGTCATGTAAATGGGATTATACAGTATGTATCTTAAAAACTGACTTCTTTCACTCAGTGTAATGCCTTTGAGATATGGCACTAAAAGTTCTTTTCTTTCTATTGCTGTGGTATTCCATTGAATGGCTGTACCACAGTTGTTTATTCATTCACATGTTGAAGAACATTGGGTTGTTTCTACTTTAGGGGGGGTACTATGAATAGAGTTGCTATAAACATTTGTGTACGGTTTTTTCTGTAAATTTATGTTTTGCTGGGTCGTATGGTAAGTGTACGTTTTACCTTACAAAAAAATTCCAATGCCATTTTTCACAGAACTAGAACAAATAATTCTAAAATTTGAGTGCAGCCACAAAAGACCCCGAATAGCCAAAGCAATCTCTTGAGAAAGAATAACAAAGCTAGAGGCATCGTTCTCCCTGATTTCAAACTGTACTACAGAGCTATAGCTATCAAAACAGTATGGTACTGGCATAAAAGCAGACACACAGATCAATGGAACAGAATAGAGAGCCAATAAATAAACCCACACATATATGGACAATTAATTTATGAGAAAGGAGCCAACAATATACAATGGGGAAAGGATGGTCTCTTTAACAAATGGTGTTGGGAAAACTGGACAGCCACATGCAAAAGAATAAATCTAGACCACTATTTTATACTATACACAAAAATTAACACAAAATGGATTAAAGACTTAAATATAAGGCCTGAAACCATAACATTCCTAGAAGAAAACATAGGCTATAAGCTCCTTGACATCAGTTTTAGCAATGTTTTTTTTTGAGCTGACACCAAAGGCAAGGGAAACAAAAGTAAAAATAAACAAATGGGACTACGTTAAACTAAAAAGCTTTTATACAGCAAACGAAACCATCCACAAAACAAAAAGGCAACCTGCTGAATGGAATAAGATATTTGCAAATCATATCTCTGATAAGGAATTAATATCCAAAATATATAAAGAACTCATACAACTCAACAACAAACAAACAACCTAGTTAAAAAATTAGCAGAGAATCTGAATAGATATTTTTCTAAAGAAGACATACAGATGTGAAAAGATATTCAACATCACAAATTATCAGGGAAATGCAAGTAAAACCATAGTGAGATATCATCTCATACCTGTTAAAATGGTTATTATCAAAAAAACAAGAAATAACAAGTGTTGGAGAGGATGTGGAGAAAAGGGAACACTTGTACAACATTGGTGGGAATGTATATTGGTGCATCCACTAAGGAAAATGGTATGGACATTTCTCAAGAAATTAAAAATAAAACTACCATAGGATCCAGCTATTCCACTTCTGGGTATCTATCTGAAGAATACAGAAATATCAATTTGCAAAGATGTATGCACCCCTATGTTCATTGCGACATTATTTACAATAATGAAAATATGTAAACAACATAAGTGTCTATTGATCAATGAACAGATAAAGAAGATGTGGTATATATGTACAATGGAATACTATGCACACATAAAAAAGGGGAAATCTTGCCATTTGCTACAACATGGATGGACCTTGAGGGTAGTAGTATGCTAAGTGAAATAAGTAAGACAGAGAAAGACTAATACCACATGATTTCGCTTTTACATGGAATCTAATAAACAAAACAAATGAACAAACTAAACAAAACAAAAACAAACTCATAGATACAAAGAACAGAGAGGTGGTAACCAGAGGGGAAAGGGGCTGGGGGTTAGTCAAAATGGGTGAAGGGGATCAATTGTACGCTGACAGATGGTAACTAGATTTATAGTGGTGATCACTTTGTAGTGTATACAAATATTGAATTATAATGTTGTATACCTGAAACTTATGTTATATACCAATATGACCTCGATAATAAAGAAAAAAAACTACTAAACTGTTTTACAGAGTGTTTTACCTCTATACTTTCCCACCAGCAATGTATGAGAGTACCAGTTGCTCTGTATTCTTGCCACCACTTGGTATTATCAGGTTGGTGTTTTTCTTCTTTTTTCTATTTTATTCATTCTAATAAGTATGTGGTGGTATCTCATCGTGGTTTTCATTTTCATTTCCTAATGGCTAATGATGTCAACAGGTGCTTATTTGCCATCTGCATATCCTCTGTGATGAAATGTCTATTCAAGTCTCTTGTCAATTTTGAAAAATTGGATTGTATGTTTTCTTATAGTTGAGTTTTAAAGTTCTTTATATATTCTAGATGCAAGTCCTTTGTCAGATATGTGATTTGCAACTATATTCTCCCAGTCTTTACCTTGTCTTTTCATTCTCTTGTTAGTATCTTTCACAGAGAAAAAGTTTTTAATTTTTATGAAGACTGATTAATTTATTAATTTTTTCTTTTATGTCTTTTAGTGTCATAACTAAGAAATCTTTGCCTAACCCCAGGTCTTGATTTTCTCCTGTTTCACTTCTAAAAGTTTTATAGATTTACATTTTATATTCATATCTGAGATCCATTTTAAGTTAGTTTTTTTCTATAAGGTGTGAGGTTTAGGTTGAAGCGATTCATATTTTTGCATATAGATGTTCAATGGTTCCAATATGATTTTTTGAAAATAAATTAAATTGTCTTTGTGTCTCCGTAAAAAATCGATTGGCCATACTTGTGTGAGTCTATTTATGGACTCTCTACTCTGTTCCAATGATCTCTGTGTCTATCCTTTTGCCAATACCACACTGCCTGATTACTTTATAGTAGGTCCTAAAATCAGGAAAGGTGAATTCTCCAACTTTATTCTTCTTTTTCAAATTTGTTTTAGTTATTCTAGTTCCTTTGCCTTTCCATATAAACTTTAGAATCAGCTTCTTTGTATGTACAAAAAAAACTTAGTAGAATTTTTATTGACATTTTATGTGTCAATTCTTTAAGAATTGACTATATTGAATCTTCCAATCCATGAACATGGTATATGTCTCCATTTGCACTGATTTTAACAAAGTTTTTAGTTAGATTATTGTCATTTTCTTTTTGTTTATTTTCTTACTTGGATAGTGTCTTTTAAAATTAATTTTATCTTTAATTTAAAAATTGAAAGGCTTTTAGTAGGCAATGGACTGGGCAGATCAGGAGAAGAGTGAAACTGGAGATTAGAGATGCCCTTCATGTTGAGCTGGGAGTAGACCCAGCTTCCAGAGGGGTGAGGAATCCCAGTAGATAGACATGGCATCTGGAGAGCGTGGTGAGAGGTGACTGATGTTCAGAAACAGGGAGTACCAGAGAGAGGTGGAGCTTCCATCAGAAAATCTGCCAGTGATGAGATAGTGCCACATGCTGATGTAGGCAGGGTCTGAGCATCATAAGAGATCAAGAAGCAGGGTCCTAGCTATTGGGATTCAGGAGGGAGACATCCAATCTCTAGTGGGGGTGGAGACAGTTAGCAAGGGCCTGGGATAGGTAGCAAGTGCTCCAGATACTAAAACTGGTGTGCACATGGGGGCTATGGGAGAGGAACAAGGCAGTGATCTAAATATAGACTCAACATCACTGTGGGAAGATGGACCAGGTACACCAAATTCTGAGTTTTTTGAGAATCTGGACTAAGGCCCCTGAAATTCTGCTTGACTAAATCCTAAATTGGTCCAGGAATGATAGAGTGTTGAGCCTAAAGGTGGAATTCAAGTGGCCTCAGCTGTGAGAAGAAGAGGAATGTTGGGGTAGGAAGCCAGGTGGAGCATTGCTCATTTGTTCACTTATTCACCCAACATTTACTACATGAAAGGCATTCTTACTGTTATTGCTACAGTTCATGTTAATGCTGTCTACTTGTGGAATGAGCAGATAGTATGCATACACACGCTTGAACACACCCACCCATTCACATACGCATGTGCTCATGTACACAAGCATGGGTGCTTGCACAGGAGGAATGGCAAGCATTGGCCAAATGCCAGCTGGGAAACCCACAGTGATGCTCAGCCTCAGGCACTGGGAGCACCATGGATCAGTTCACAAGGTAGCCGCTAACATCAAAGAGCATCAAGATTGTTCCAGAACTGGGCCAAAGGGTAGCTGTAACCCTGAGGTCTTGTGACACCAGAGAATAAGCTGATGCATTTCCCTGGGACTGAAAAAAATTTTAGGTGACATTTGAACAGGTTAGCCTAAGGACACAACGAATGGCGAAATAGAGGAAGAGGACCTATAAAAAAATATATCAAATAGTTCTTAATTTAGGTAGCAACATAAGTGAGGTTATGTTTTTTTCCAATAGGAAAGGGGATTAGCAGCTTCTTTTCAGCATCTAAGAGCAAAAAGATAGGCAGTCTCTTAAACTTGAATTTGCTTATTGTAAGCCCTTATCATAAACCATCGCTCTCTGTGTATTGATTTCTAGCCAACAATTAACCAGATGTGACCTTAGAGCCTTGATAATGGCTAGGGAACTCACTCAACAGAGGGAAGCCTGCTAATTTATGGACAAAGCAAGTATTTACAGACCCCCTCAGCCCCAGCTGAGTACTTTTCCATCCAAGTGGCATAAGAAATCACAAGCACAGAGATCTGACGGGCCCCGTGAGCTTGTGCTCACCATCTGGAAGGATGAAGCGGTCTAGATCTGACTGGAAATGACTCAATGCCCAAATTGTGAGACCAGCCACCCGCTGCAGAGGGTCAAAATTCAATGTCTTGTCCCCACACAACAGAATTACTGATAATAATACCATTCACTTGTGTATACATTACACTTTACAAAAATTTTTTACATCCATTATCATGACAATATTTTTTCTGTATGATTCCATTTATATAAAGTTCAAAAATAAACTCAAGTAAACTATATTGTTCAGCCAAGTCAAGGAAATGACCACAATAATGTTAGGAAAGCAGTGATTCTAGGAGGGAAAAAGCAGTTGTGATTGGGAAGGGGGAAGTGTGGGCCTTTTGAGGTGCTGGCCATGTTCTATTTCTTCACTCGGGTGGAAGTTACACAGAGGTTCACTTTCTAATAATTTGTTAAGCTGTATATTTACGACCTATGCACTTTTTGCATGAGTATATCTTTTATTTACACACATCAGACAAACAAGCAGAAAGCCAAAGAAGACAAGAAAATCAGTTCCTTCCTTTGTGTCATTCCAACCATGATTAGTTGTCAGTTCCTGAGATTCTAGGCTAGAGACAGCTAAAGCTATGCAATATATAATGTGTCACTGCCTTGGCGGTATTTTGGATAAACTGACTTTTCATATCCCTTATTTAAAAAAATATCAATCTCTATGTATAGTCCCGGTCTGAAAGCCCCACGGAAGGACTAAGAAACTCGCTCAAGGTCATGAGCTAATGTCAAGAGTTAGAACTTGAGTCGGGTGTTCTGACTCCACAGCTAATGCTCTTGGGTGATGATGCTAGTATTCCATTCCTAGCTTAGAAAATTCCACAGATCTCTTTATTTCAAATGGAACTGAGTTGGATATCTTGGCTGACTGTGGAATTGTCCGTTGGTTTTCAAACTTGCTTTAAAAGATGAAGAATGCTTGGCTTTGTACTAGTCACATATGCCAAAGAAAGTTTCACTTAGCACTGTGAGTTAAACTAGCAGGAAATATGCACCTGGTTTCCTAGTAACGATGGCATCTTGAAAAATTAGAGTGTTTTACATATAGGGTTCAATCTCATTATAATATTTTTATATTACATATTCATTGTAAAACATTTAGAAAAATTCAGGAGAGATAAAGAAGGAAATAAAATCCCCCATAATCCCAATCTTTGGAGATAAGCATTGTTCAGTATTGGTATGTTTTTAATCTATATTTGTTTAAAAAGTGTTTGCAAAATTGATATCCTAAAAATACTATTTTATTTTATTTTTTTTAATTTTATTTATTTATTTATTTCATCCAAAGCCCCAGTAGATAGTTGTACGTCATAACTGCACATCCTTGTAGTTGCTGTATGTGGGACGCGGCCTCAGCATGGCGGGAGAAGCGGTGCGGCGATGCGCACCCGGGATCCAAACCCAGGCCGCCAGCAGCGGAGCGCCCGCACTTAACCCCTAAGCCATGGGGCCGGCCCTAAAAATACTATTTTAAAACTTTTTGATCTTAACAGTGTATTGTGAATATTTTTTTCCCATTAATAATTCTTCTATAACACAATGTTTAAAGCCTGTGTCATATATCATTGTATAAATGGGTGTATCTTGTTTTTACAAAGCCAATTTCCTTTTGTCGGCAATTTGGTTTTTTCTAATTACTGCAATTGTAAATAGCGTTGCAATAAGCATCTTTGTAAATAAATCTTTGCACACATCCGGTATTATTTCCTTAGAATAAATTCCTAGAAGTGAAATCATTGGGTCTGGGTCAAAGGGTATGCACACTTTAAAGATTTTTGATATATTTGCCAAATTGCCTTTCAGAAAGGTTATCTCAATTTATGCTCCCACAAGGAGTGTATAAAAGTGTTTCCCCCAGCCATGCCAATGCTAGATATTCTAATTTGAAATGTAAAAAAAGTAAAAAAAGATACTGTTTACTAGTAAGTTTCCATTTTTTTCATGTGCTTTTTAGTCCTCATGTTGATTTGATTCCTTTAGTCCTTCAAGTAAAATTATATGTTATCTCACCTATAGGAGACCTGACGACCAAACATGAATTACAGGACTGAAATACCTCATGTGTATGTACATGTTTAAAATTTTCCACTTAGAACATGAAGGGAATCCACTATTAAGAAAAAGGAGAGTAGACTTTTGTCTGTGTTAACACTATAGTTCTCAACTGAATCACACATTTACCGAACTAATGCCCCATTAGGCGTTCTAAGCACGTTCACATATTGTTAAAATACCTAATGATCATTCACAGAAATGGGAAGACAAACAAGCCCAGTGTATCAATTTGCCAAATTCAACAAACTCCTTGGCAATGTGCTTACAAGACCCTATGGGGGACAGCAGTCGTGAATAGGTTAGATAGCCCATTAGCTTACGAAAAGAGCTGTCGACGCAATCATAATCTATCTGCCTGCATTTCACCCACATTTTCTCTGAGCTTCTGGTGATACAAAGCTATTTCCCACATTCCTACACAGGCACTCAGTGGAACGATGGACAGGTTAAATCCTAATAAAACAAATATTGCTATGATGCGAATCTTTCTATAACTGAAAGAATGTGAGGCCCCAGGTGGAATTCCATTTATTTGAAATATTTTTTTGATTTCCTAAAATCCTAACACAACAAAATAATTGGGACAATGCTTGGCCTGCATTCTATTGGGATTTGACTTATTAGTGATAGCTTGATTAACAAGGCTTCTGGAAAGAAATCTCCTTTGATTAAAACATCAGCCTGGGGGAGAGGAGTTTGAGAGAAGTATGGACTTATTCTTTGTTATTCCAGAACTCTAGAGGGTAGAACTAAGGTCAATGGGTGGAAGTAACAGAGAGTTTGATTATAGATGATCTTAAGGAATAAATTTCTAACAATCAGAGTTGTGCTAAGAATGGCTGCCTTTTGAGGTAGGAAATGCTCTTTTTCTTGTAAGGGTCCAAACTCCCACTGGAAGAGTAGTCAGGAATGCTGAAGAGGCATTTCCTTTATTGTGGGGCCCAGGGTCTGGGTTTTCAGAGGGGATCCCATGGACGTAGTTGAGGTGGGTTGCTCCACCAATCGCTGTTTACTAAGGAACAAGAAAGATAAAAAATTCCAAGTTAATATTTTTCAAATGGCTTTTTTTTTTGGAATAATATACTAGCCGAATACAGATCACAAGGGTGAGGGCCAATATTAGTTGAGTTAAGCCAAAGTGTCATGCTAAATTATTCTCCCCACATCTCAAAAATATCTATTTCTTTCTCACAGAAACTTCACTGAGGGCCAGATGGTTCTCCAAGGCAGCTCCCTTTCAATCAGTGACTCAAGGATCCAGTCTACTTTAGTTTTGTACCTCCCTATGTCAATATACGACTTCTGTGGTCTCCATGGCAGCAGAAGAGAGCATGGAAGACTCATATACGCTCTCCAATGCCTCTGCTTATGTCACTTCTACTTATCATATACTGGTTAGAACTAGTGATGTGGTCCATTCTAGTTGCAAAGGAGAGTGGGAAATACAATCTTCCTGTGCTCCCAGGAAGAGATAAGTGAACTAGCTCTCGTGAACCTATAGCATTATTTTTTGCCGAGGTGCTCATGGGTTTTCTTTATCTTTATATTCTACCTTGAATAAAAATACGTGAACTTTACCCCATCATGGAACAAACTGTAGCATGACTTATGTTTCACTACATAAACAACCGATTTTATGTAGTTTTAGCAGTTGTTTTACTTTCTCCACAGTTGAAAAAGTTTGTCTTCTCTGAGAAGTTGGGAGTAGGTATTCTCCATGTACATCCATACCCTCTCTCCTGATGCTATATTTAGTTGGAGTAGGGTTAACAAAGATGGTTTCTGAGCCTCTAGTATAGTTCTAACACATTGCTGACTTTCAGCTTTGGATTCCCTAGTGCTGGGCCTCCTGAACACTCGCTGTTGAGGAAGAGGAGTGTGTTAGTTTGCTAGGGATGTTGTAACAAAGCATCACAACCTGGGTGGCTTAAACAACAGAAATTTATTGTCTCACAGTTCTGAGGCCAGAAGTCCAAGATTAAGATGTTCCATCCGAGGGTTCTGAGGGAGAATCTTCCATGCTTCTCTCCTGGCCTTTCATGATTTGCTGACAGTCTTGGGCGTTCCTTGGCTTGAAGAAGCATCTCCCTGATCTCTACGTTCATCTTCACATGGTGTTCTGCTTGTTTGTTCATCTTTCTCAGTGTCCAAATTTCTCCTTTTTATAGGTACACCAGTTATATTGGATTAGGGACCACCTTAATGACCTCATTTTAACTTGATGACCTCTGTAAAGACACTATCTTCAAATGAGGTCACATTCTGAGGCAAGAAACCTGAGTTTGGACCCACTTTCCTTTTTTCAACCTCTGTGCTTTAATCTATAAGAAGAGGGGGTTGGGCTGGTGAACTTCGAAGTCCTAGCCTGCTCTGAGCCTCTATTATACAGTTGGTGACACTATGAGATATAAAGGCATCATGGCTAGAAGTGTCTCTGTGGCTTTCTGGGACCCTTATCTCCCACTACAGCTTGGCTTAGGTGCAGGGAAAAGCCACATGTGGCTTATGTACTGAGGGTCTTGCCCTCGCAGGCAAGCTTGAATGCAGACTCTCTCTCACACACATATACATATATGCACATAGCTTTGTTTTTTGCTAGGGGAGGGAAATATTTTTAATAGCAGAGTTTTTTTATCTCCTCTTTTTTTTTTTTCCTGGAAAAAGATGAAATCATCCATTTATTCTGGACCAATTACAAGCACTAGAAAGCACAGCAGAGAGCTTGATTACAAATAAATATACACTGGGTATGGAGGAAACTGTTATTGATTGGCCTTGTAAAATCTGCTGCTGAATCGATAGCAATTTCTGGAAATGCCAGACATTTATTTTGTGTGGCTTGAACAGCGGAGATAATAATAAATGTACTTACGAAGTGGGTCTCTTGACACTATTTCCTTGAGCCCTTTATAACAACACACATACATAATGGGTATGATAGTTATACAAGCCAGAGTGAACAGACTTCAGATTTAAACCCCAGGCTGAGTTGCCCATCAACAACCTCTCCTCTGGGCTGGACATAGCACTCGAATAAGTCTCTATTAAAGAAGCACAGACAATTCACGTGTGTGAAGGGATGATAGAGGTGTCCTCATCAGTTGCGGAAAGGCAGGCTTGGGCTTGTTCTGATGCTCAGGGAAGAAAATCAGAAGTTGAGACTGCTGGACCCCGCCTGGCCATTCTGAATTTCTGAACCTGCTCTCTCATCCGCGCTTCCTTCAGCCCCTGTCCGAGCTCTGTCCATTGTTTCTTTCAAACAATGAGCAACTTACTTTATGCACAAGCTCCCTCACCCCACTCTTCATCCTCAGCTGGTCCTTTCTCCCTACTCCTGTGCGAGGACATTTGATAACCTTGCCAGGGCCATTAGGCCTGAGAAAATACTCAGTGGTATTACAGGAATAGGGAAATTGCTCAGTGTGCTTTAGCGTAGTAGAAATAGTCACCATTTATCGAGCACTTATCATGTGCTATGTGTTTTACACTCATGACCTCATTTATTTCTTATAATAACCCTTCGAGTTATTATTCTTCACATAATTTTTTTTGGTAAGAAACTGAGGCTTATCAAGGCTAAATAACTTGCCCAAGATCATGAGGCTATATGAGACTGGGCTAGATTTGAATTCAGATCTGATTCTAGATTCTATATTCTTTCCATTCTGCTTTTGCCTGTGTGGTGTGTAACTGGGATGGTGGGAGGTGAAGTTGGAACATGCAGAGGGCCTTGAATGCCAGATGAAGGCATGTCAACACTATTCCTGTGCAAAAGGGAATGTATGGAGGTTTTTTTGAAAATACAGATGGTACGATCAGAGTTAAGTTTTGGGACATCATTTTGGTGCTTGTGTTTAGGATAGACTGATGCAGGGAAACACACAGGCTGTGAGGCCAAATTAAAGGACACAGCAGCATATATGGTGGGAGACAAAGAGGCCCAGACTAGGAGGGGGACAATGGAATCACCAAGAGTGGCTCTTGACAGTCACAAGAATGGATAATATTGCCCTTTCTCTCCACTTTGTTTCATTCCCAACTCTGTCTCCCTTCCTAGCCACTTCACCTTCTCCTATTTTGGGATGGTGAGAGGATTCCCTGGAGAATATTCATTCCCAGCCTGGGCCTCTCGATGCAAAGTCAATCTCGATGATATTGTTGGATGAAGATGCCTGCTGAGCTAGAAATAGATGGAGATCACTTTTCCATCCTGCTTCCTTAACACATCTCCATTTAATATGGTGTGACTAAGGAGAATTTGAACTATTAATTTGGATGGTGGAAGAAGGTGTTCTTTTCGTAAATTGGTAAATTTCCAGATCCCTGGCTGTGTCCCATCTCTTCATAATGAACCTGTAGTTTTATGAAACAGTCTTTATAGCTCTGAAGGCCATAGTATGTCTTTCCCTTGAGATCTGGCTTAATGCTGAGAGTGACACTTTCCTTGCAACTACTCAAGGAACCAGCCCTCTTCAGATGCTAATTCAATCCCTGTTTCAAGAGCTCATCCTGGGAAATAGCCCCTAAATACCTGAAGATGGGAAGTCAAGTAACTACCTAGATGGACCATCATGTGAGTTGATTTTTCAGACGTCCTTTGTGGATGTATTTTGTGCCATACCCTGTGTCAGGGCCTATGGAGGAAACCAAGAAGAATCATACAGGGTTTCATCCCTCAGAGAGCTCACAGTCTAGTAGGGGATTTAAGTTCACACTCACAAATGACTTCTATATGAGGCAGTATCCAGTTCACAGCACAGAACTGCCACAGACAATATGTGCCTGTAGAGTTCAAGGGGAAATAGGAAACATAGGTGGCAGTTTTTGAGTGGCCCTTGAATGAGAGGGAAAAATTTTTTGAAATTTTGGGAGTATTCCAGGTGTAGAGAATGACCACAGCAAAGTGAGGCAGTGAGAAAGCAGAGAGTGTGAAAGGAATCCTAGAGTGGAATCCAATTCACTGAGACCCCAGTTCACTGAGATTCACTGAGCCTGTGGAAAGAAGTAAGACACTGAAGAGGTGAGTTAGAGTTGGATAGAGAAGACTTTAAACATCAGGTAGACGTGACAACTTTATACACAAAGATTTGGCAACTTGGATGAAATGACCAATTCCTCAAAAACTACCACAACTTTTCCAATATGATATAGATAATTTGAATAGCCCTATAACTATTATGAAAATTGCGTTCTTAATTTTAAAAACTGTCAAAAAGGAAATCTACAGCCCCAGATGGTTTCACAGAAGAATTCTTCCAAACATTCAAAGAAGAGTTAACACCAATTTTATGTATGCCCTAGAAAATAGAAGAGGAGGGAACTACTCCCAACTCATTTTATGAAGGTGGTATCACCCTGATACTAAAACTAGACAAATACAGTACAAATAAAGAAAACTATAGACTAACATCCCTAAAGAATATAGAAGCGAAATCTTAAAAAAAAAAAAAGGAAAAAAAGAATGAAACAAAACAGAACAAGACATGAAATAGAATTCAGCAATTATAAAAGGAATTATGCACCATGACCAAGTAGGGTTTATTCCAAAGATGCAAGTCTGGTTCAATATTAAAAAATCAATTAATGTTAATCTACCACATTCACTGTCTGAATAAGAAAAACCACATAATCATATCAGTCAAAGCAGAAAAAGCGTTTGACAAAATTCAACACTCATTCCTGATAAAAACTCTAAGAAATCTAGGATTAGAGGAAAATGTCCTCAACTTGATAAAGAGTATCTATAAAAATCCTACAGCTACTGTTATATTTAATGGTGAAAGATTAATCCTTTCCTCCTTAGATCAGGAATGAGGCAAGGATGTCTACTCTCACCTCTCTTATCCATAGAGTTGGAAGTTCTAGGCAATGCAATAAGGCAAGAAAAGGAAACAAAAGGAATAAAGATCAGAAAGAAAGAAATAAAATTGCCCATATTTATAGATGACATGATCATCTACATAGAAAATTACAAGGAAGCTAAAAAAAAACCTCTTAGAATTAATAAGTGAGTTCAGCAAATTTGCAGGATATAAAATAAACGTACAAAAATCAATTGTATTTCTATATACTAGCACTGAATACAAAGACATTGAAATTAAGAATAAAATAAGACCATCACTCAAAAAATGAAATACTTAAATGTAAATGTAACAAAACACGTCAGAACTTGTACACTGAAAACTATAAAATGCTGAAGAAAGAAATCAAAGGAGATCTAAATAAATGGAGAAACATATCATTTCTACTGATTGACTAGAAGACTCAACATAGTTGTATTAGTTTCCCATTTCTGCTGTAACAAATTACCACAAATTTAGGGCTTAAAACAATGCAAATTTACTTTCTTACGGCTCTGGATTGGGTCTCAAATCAAAATCAAAGTGATCAGGGCTGGTTCCTCTTGGAGGCTCTGAGAGGAGAATCCACTTCCTCGCCTTTTCAGCTTCTAGAAGCCACCTGCATTCCTTGATTTATGGACCTGTTCTCTATCTTCAAAGCCAGCAGCATAGTACCTTCCAATCTCTTTCTGATCTCTGCTTGCATGTCACATCTCCCTTCCTCTGACTGTGACCTTCTTATCTCCCTTGTGTAAGGACCTTGTGATTACATTGGGCCCACCTGGATAATCCACAATAAACTTTTCATCTCTGGGTCATTAACTTAATCACATTGGCAAGGTCTCTTTTACCACATAAAGTAACGTATTTACAGTTTCCAGGGATTAAGATAGGAATCTTTGAGGGGCCATTGTTCTGTTTACCATACTAGTGAATATGTCAATTTTCCCCAAACTGATATACAGCTTTATCATAATTCCTCTTAAAATCACAGTAAGATTTTTGGTAGGCATGAACGAGACTATTCTAAAATTTATATGAAAAGGCAAAGAAACTTGAATAGCTAAAACAATTTTGAAAAAGAAAAATAAGAGTAATCTGTCCATCCAATTTCAATACATATCATATAGCTACTATAAGTGAGACTGTGGATTTTCAGAGAGATAGACACACAGATCAACAGAACAGAATAGAGAGCCCAGAAATAGCCTCACGCAAATATTCCCATCTGTTTTTGACAAAGGTGCAAAAGCAATTCACTGGGGGAAAGACAGTCTTTTCAACATATGATACGGGAGTAATTGGACATCCATAGGTAAAAACAAACAAACAAACAAACAAAGGAGCAAACCTCAACCCGTCTCACACCTGATATGAAAATTAACTCAAAATAGATCATGGATTTAAATGTAAACCGTGAAATTATAAAACTTTTAGGGAAAAAAAAGTGGGAGGAAATATCCAGGATCTAGAACTAGGTAAAGTATTCTTAGACTTGATACCAAAAGAACAATAAATAAAAGAAAAACAAAATATTGATAAATAAGACTTGTTCACAATTAAAAAATTTTGCTTCACAAGAGGCCCTGTTAATAGGATGAAAAGACAAGGTATTAACTGGGAAGAAAATATTTGTAAATCACATATCTGACAAAGAACTAATACCTAGAATATATACAGAACTCTCAAAACTCAACAGTTGAAAAACAAACAATCCAATACAAAATCAACAAAAGATGAGAAGAGACATTCTACCAAAGAGTATGTACAGATGGCAAGTAAACACATGGAAAGATATTCAACATCATTAGTGATGAAGGAAATGCGAATTAAAAACACATGAGATATCACTATACACCCAAGTGGCTAAAATAACAAAAAATAGTGACAACACCAAGTGCTAATAAGTATGCAGAGAAACTGGATCACTCATACATTGCTGGTGGGAATGTAAAATGATACACTCTCTCTGGAAAATAGTTTGGCAGCGTCTTAAAAAAAAACTAGACATGTAACACCATACGTCCCAACAATTTCACTCCTGAGCGTTTATCTCAGAGAGACGAAGGTTTATGCTCACACAAATCCTGTACAGCAGTGTTTACAGCAAACCTTTTCATAGTAGCCCCAAACTGGAAACAACTCAAATGTCTTTCAATGCGTGAATAAACTTTGGTACATTCACACATGGAACACTACTCAATAATATAAAGGAACTAACTTAATACACACCTAAACTGGATGAGTCTCCTGATAGGAATTATCCTGATAGGAAAAGCCAATTCCAAAAGGTTACATATGGTATAATTCCATTCTTAATTGACAAGATTTTAGAAATGGAGAACAGAATGGTGGTTGCCAGGGATTAAGGAGTGGGTGGGGGCAGTAGGGAATTGGATTTGGCTATAAAAGGGCAACATGAGAGATCCTTGTGGTGATGGAAATATTCTCTGTCTTGACTGTATGAACATCGATATGTTGATTATGATATTGTACTATAGTTTTGCAAGAAATTAACATTGAGGGAAGCTGGGTAAAGGCTATACAGGCTTTCTCTCTATTATTTTTTACAGCCACATTTGAATCTATAGGTACTTACAAATAAAATGTTTAATTAGAAAAATTAGTTCAGAGGTGAGGCACACTAGGACACTGATAGTGGTAGCAGGACTGGTCTTGGTGGGGGAGGTGATGGAGACAGGCATGAACGAGAGAACCAATTTGAAGAGCTATTTTAGCTGTCACTCCCCCCCCCACCCCGTCATGATATCTCTGGGTTGACTGGGGTTGTTCATATGTCTCTGAGTGACAGCATCTCTCTTCTTTGCTCACTTACTTCATAGAAAGAATGGTGAGGGACTTCTCCACCTAGTGTCCACTGTTGATTTGAAGTATTGCCCTGTTCTGATTTATTTCAGTGACTTCTGGAGGCAAATCAGAGGCATTCATAAAAGGCTCCTGCCCTCTCACTGGTCCCAGAGTCGAAGTTTGGAAAGGTCACACAAAGAAATTTTCTAAAACTCTCCAAGCCAGTGGAGTGGTAGTGGAGGCAGGATGGGTGTGAACTGAACGTGAGCTTGCCTGGTAAGTTCACAGGATTAATAAGGAGAAAGAACAAACGCAAGGGGACGTTGGCTTCTAGAGTGGGTTTGAGGTTACTCTCCTTTCTCCTTCACATCCGTGTCCATGTCCACATGCATACTCCACCCTCAAGGATGAGTCAGGGTCAAAAACCAGGGTATTATGGGCTCCTGAATTAGGGAGGGGGCTTTTGCAGGGCCGAGCTGAGAGCTTGGATGTTTTGTCCCCGCTGCTTGGGAGGGGGCTCTACTTGGAAGGTGACTGTCCCTGGGAAGGCCTGGGGGAAGAAGGCTCAGGATGGTTTTGTGCTGCGTTCAGCCTGTCTCCTGAGCAGGAGGAGGCCTGATGGGTCTTAGCCACCCAGCTCAATAGGAGCCTAATTGAGGTCTGGGGCCTGGGCCCAAGCTGGTGGTAATATGTTGCTCCTGACCTGACTGTGCAGCCACATGGCACCCTCGGAAGCGGCTGTGGAAGTTGGCTTGAGGCTTTGGATCCTGGATCAGGATTCCAGATCTGAGAGAGAGACAGAGGGTGAGCACAAGTGAATGGGATATGGCCGCTTCCTTCTCTTTCTTTCTTCTGCCTCTCACTTTTTCTTTCCCTGTCTTCTTTGCCAATCTTAACCAGCTCTACATGCTTTTGTTGTTGTTTTTTGTTTTGTTTTGCATTTTACTCTTGTGTTTTATTTTAGTTTTGCCATTGTTTGTTTGTTTTGGTTTTGAGTAAATGATAGCAAATTCCCTAAGTCAATTCCAATTCTGTATAATGATCTACATGGTATATCCCCAGCCTCCACTCCCTGTCTCTCCACCCTTTCCCCCTTCCTCCCTCCAGTCCAGCCTCACCTGACTCTTTACTGTTCTTTGCAGGTGCCAGGAAGGTCCCACCTCAGAGCTTGACACTTGCTGACTCCTCCCTACCCCAAATGTCCACATGGCTTGCTTGCTCACTTCTTCAGGTTTTGACTTAAACATCACATTTCAGGGAGATCATTGCTGAACATCCTATGTAAAATTGTATCACCACCCAAACACTTCTTACCCTCCTTTCTGATTTCTTTACTCTTCAAAGCATGTACAGATCTCTAACATACTCTGTATTTGACTTTTATCTCATTCACTGAGTTCCTCCATTAGAATGTAAGCGTTCTGAAGGCAGGGCTTTGTGTCAATTTTATTCACTACTGAATGTGTCTTGAACAAAGCCTGGCAGAGAGCAGGCAGTCAATAAATATTAGATAGAGGAATGAATGGAATGAGGGAGTGAATGAACTTCTTATGGTATTAGGTAGGACATAGGTACATTTAATATATTTAACATGTTGTTTAATACTTTAAATTAAATATATTAATTTTTATTAATTATTAAATATATTTAAAATAAGTATAGTAAGTATTTATGCATTTATTAAAGGTCTGTGACCTTGAAAAGAACCTTGACTCGAGTTGGAAGAGTTGGGGTCAGTTCTGGCCTCTTCAAAACAGACCCGACTGGGAAGAAGCGTTTCCTTCCCCTGCCTTGGTATTTACACTTGTGAAATAGGTATAATGTTCCCTGTGTACCTCACAGGATTATCATGAGAATCAAATAAAATATTGGACATGGAAATATAAAAACTAAAAGGCAAATCACACATATGCTCAAACCTGTGCAAGGATAAAATACTGTTATATTAATGTTTAGTCATCACGTAGTGAAAGAATTCGGAAAGCCCTCTTACTTATCCTACTGGTGATAGAAACACGTAATAGGACAAGAGAGCTGAGTGTTCTGTAGGACTTAATCTTCACGGACACTGTGCAGTTCTCTGAGAAACTTATCTTATGAAACCTGAGTGTTATTCGGGAGCTTATCAGGAGTGTTTCATGACGGGAAAGGAGAACAGAGCCTGGCTGTGTCATGGAATATTCCTTAGTTTCTTCCATTCCGCCATGCCCTGTGCTGTTGCATTTCTTGCTGTGTATTATTGACAGAGGAAATGCTGATTCATGGGTCTGAGTTACAGGAAACCTTGTTTCCTGGTGAAGAAACAAGCCTGGTGGTGCTGCCAGCATGCTCGCTGCCAGTTTCTACCACATGCCCTTCTCCTGGGCCTGCACCCAGACCAACTGGGAAGGGGTAGGGCCAGCTCCAGCTTAACCAATGAGGTCACTTTCCCTTGGAACTGAATTAAGCACAGGCCCCTCACTGTGCCTCTCTAGGCCTTTCTGCTCTGACCCCATGATACCTTTCCAGCTCATCTCCCACTGCTTCATTCTTGCACCCGGGGCTGCGGCCACACATGACTACTCCTGGATCTTTGTGAACACCTTGTATTTTCCAGTCTCTTTGCTTTGGCTCATGATGTTCCCTGCCTGGAATGGCCCCTGACCCAGCGTTGGCTCATTGAAATCCTACCCATGCTTCAATTCTGCTCAGCTGCAACATGCTACGTGAAGCCTGCTAGATTTCCTTATTTATTTTTATTTTTAGTAAGGGTATTTTCAAATATGCACAAAGGTAGACAGAGCTGTATGATGAACTTCTTTGTGCCCATCTCCCAGCTTCAACAATTATGATTCCCCTTAAATAGCACTTGATCCCTCCTTCTTTGAGCTCCTCTAGTAGCTCTCATGTTCTGTGCTGAACCTATATTTGCTGAATGACATGGGAAGAAAGTGAATCAGTGGATTTAAAAGACTCTATTTACTCACCTCTCACAATGGGGAAACTGAGGCCCAGAGAAGCAAAGTGAGTTGCCCAATGTAATAAGACAGGTAATGGCAAGCTGAGACCAGATTCTTCTGAAGGGCCTCATAGTTTAATTGGAAGGTGTGGATAATATACTCATAACAAGTAGGTGCTAGTGGAGCTCAAATACTGTATGAGTTCAGGTGAAGTGATTATAAGTGTGTGTTGAACAAATAAATTAATCTTCTATCCAATTCATTAATAAGGTAACTTAAGCTGGGCACCAAGCAGTCCCTTGGTCCTCTCCATTCTATAATCTGATGTCGATATGCTGAAGGCATTGGAGACACCCAACTTATATGGAGAGAAAAACCATTTAATTATAAAGGCCAGTAAGAGTTAGTGAAAAGTTTAAATTGAGAAATATTTTGAAATAAATTCTGTGTTATTACTACATGGAGCAGAGAGTAGGTATTCCATATCTGAAGTTCAAACCTAAATGCTCCTAAGTTAGTTTGGACTAGAAAGTAGGAAGAGAAATTAAGGGAGTCTTAAGTTCTGAGGTTTGGAGTACTTGTGCATTTAGATAATTTGGGAGGAAGGCATGAAGAAAAAGTGTGGAAAGATAAATCAAGAAATAAAAAACCAATAGGGGAATAGTGGCTATTTTTTCATCTTGATCTAGATCTGGCTTAAACCTAGATTTTGGAAGTACAGCAAGATGTCATCTGGATGTCTAATCTGAGGCACTCCGCCTTTACTATGTCAAAATGGAGGTGGGGATCTGGTCACCAGCAAAGAAGCTGTTGCCAGTGAGATGGAATATAGAAAGTATGTGGATTTTCCTCACAAAATGGAGCTAAAACACAATTTGAGACCCTTTCCTTGAGAAAAAATCTCTTGAATCATATTCTTTCTAAGGGTCACATATAAACAGCGCATAATCGGTGTATCCCCTTGGTAAGGCAAGATGAGTGGGAGGAAGAGAGATGCAGGGGCTCCGACCAGACCAAGAATCTCCCAGGCACTCTTTCTGCACTGTCTCATTGGTCTATTAAAATGGTGTCAGTCACACCAATGACTAGGTCACTCCGAGGTTCACCAAAGTGATGGACAGAAAGTGATTTGTAAGCTGTGAATTACTTCATTAAGGTCATGGCATCTGCCATTACTAGAAGCACAATAGTAGTAATCTGATGACAGGAGATGTTGCCCAGAAGGCCAGAGGGGAGAATAAGGAGGAGACAAAGAAGGGTGATTAGAATGATAGCTCACATTTCACGCTTATTGGGGGCCAGAGACCTGGGAAAGGAAAATATAGGAGAGAATTCTGGAACTTTTGTCCTTTCCCTATGTTTGTCATTCAGTTGGTGTCCCTGTGAAGATTATCACTAAAGGTGTCAAAACGAAACCGTGGCCTATGTGCCTATTTTAGAGGCGGCAAGTCAAGGGGTGGGTATGTGGGAGGAAGTGGGGTGGTAGAAAATGTTTTGCATTCTGCAGGTAGTCTGGAATTGTGAAGAGAGGAAAATGGGTAGAATTTGTGGATTGTGTGGGGAGAAAAGAGGATTTAGGGTTTAGTGGGCAGAAGGATGGGGTGTATTCCCATTTGGGCTGTGGAAGTCCTTTCAAGTACAAGTAGGAACAAAATACTGCTAAAAGGAGACCCATGATAGTCATCACAGATAGTAGGATTCCACTATAGCAGATGATGGTTTGCCCTCTAAAATCCATGAGAACGCATTTCCCCACAAGGAAAAATATTCCTCTCTCCACCCTACCATGCACATGCCCACCCACCTGTTTATTAGCTTAATGAGTATTTCTTCAAAGGGATATAAAGGTAAGTGTGGCCCAGCACTAAGTAACCGTTATAAACTCCAAATGTGGTCCTAGGTTCAGCAAATCTGAACTGCACACCACTGAAGGGCAGGGCAGTTGCTCAGCCCTCTGAGGTACACAAACTGGAACAGGATTTGGGCCCTCAAAATGCTTACACCTTCAGGAAAAAGAAGGAAAGACAGAGCTTCCTTTTTTGTGTAAAGGATTTGTCTTCTTCCACACCCTCTTGGCTACGGGACAACAGTGTCTCCAAGCCAGAAATATTCAGGGAGTGGCATGAAGGGCATGGTCATTTAGAGTCTGGAAGACTTTCATCAGAGAGCTCAGGTGTAGGCCTTGGCCCCTGGAACCTGCATGACCAGGAGGGAGCTCGGCAGGATGAAAACGCTTTGGCCATGCTGAGCAGATCTCATTAGCAGTGGGGTTAATTCTGAGATTAATGTATATTTTTTAGCCTTTTATGTTGCCTGGTGTCATGTTTCCATTCCTAAGCTGAGAGTTGTTCTGTAGACTTTGGCGTAGATTTAGCTGCATTCTCACCGAAATGAAAGGCCAGCCTGTGTCCATAAGAAAACTTATGAGGTCTTCCCTTAAAAGGGCTACACTTGAGTGTTCAGGTCAGATGATCAAGTCCACAGAAGGTGCAGAAAGAATGAAGGGTCCCCAGTGGTGTGCCTGTAAATGTTTAACAAGCAACTCTCCGGGGAAAGGGCCCTATTGCATTGTTTGCTGATTTCTGTGGTGTAAATAGTCCCACCATCGCTGATTTCAAGTTACCAACATGATGGTCACTGAGCATGGAGTTGGGAAGAGATGCCAACGATCAGCTCTCATGAGCTAGTAGGAGCTGCTCCAGCACACCACCAGCCAGCAGTCAGAATAGACACAGGAGAACTCACCCAGAGGATCAGGAGGAGTCGGAACTCAGAGGCCAGATGAGGTGGTTACATAGGTGTGGGTGTGGGCAGTGCAGCAGCACATGGGGACAGACAGGAGGCGACAGGCCAGGGGGCAGTCAGCATCAAGCCAGCCATATAGATGGTCATCCAAAGAAAAACCACTACTCCTCACTGAGCCATACTATGTGTCAAACTCTCTGCATCTTCACTAATTCTCACAGCATTTCTGTCAGGGTATTTTTATTCCTATTTTACAAATGAGGAAATTGAGGCCCAGAGAGATGAAATGGCTGGTCATGTAAGAAATGGTGGAGTGAGAATTCAAATCTGGAGTCTGTTTCCACTATACCATCAGGCCCGGGGGTGGCTGGGGGCAAGTCCTGTTCCTAAACGTGCCAGACAGGCTATATGGGTGCTGGTAGTCAATGCTCATTCCTGGGAGGGCTGACAGCTCGGTAGGAACAAGGGCACCAGGTGGGTTATGAAATCAGGGATTTAGTATCAGGGATACGATGAGTCATTGGACCTAGGGTGCAAGGTCAAAACGGATGAACTTGATGCTGGGTCACAGGAGAGGCCTTCAGCCCTGGAGTGGAGTTGAACATTATTAAGTTGGGAATGCTCTGAGCATCACCTCATCGGAGTATTAGTCACCAAGTCCTTGTTGTGGCAGTTGGGACTTCTGAGGAAGAACTCTATGTAGGATAACTATAGATACCTGTGTTTTTTATCAATGTGGCATTTACAGTACTTCAAAACTGTAATACAGTCTATGGAAGCTAATTTGAAAATGAAAATGTGTATTCCATTAATAAATTCCTTATGACTCTACATGATTCAAAGGCAGAGTTGAGGCTGTTAGGCAGCTGTGCACCGTGTAAGGCATGAAGGTTGGATGAGGGAGGAGCTGTGTGGTCACCGTGGGGATGTAGACCTGGTGAGTGAGGTACTGGGAGATGGATGCAACAAAGTGTTCAGAAATTGGACAGAGATGAAGGCCGAAGGATGAGATCCGGAAGGAGGAATAGAAGTAAAGGCTTTCTTTAATACCTGGAAATGGTGTTAAAGAAAACCAGAGGAAGACCACCTTCCAGGTGGAGGATCGAGAAGGCCAAGCACTGGGAAGAGCTTGGAAGGCATCCAGGGACTTAATGTGGGCTGGTTCGAAAGGTAAGCCTGGGTACTGATAAGATGCTGAGAAATCAGATTTAACTTCACTGGAATTTCTTATCTATAGATAGTTTATGTTATGAAGTTCCTTTCCTGAGTAGAAGACTTTAACTTTATCTCTTAACTCTCAGTATTTGTGCATGTTGAATCGCAGTGGCACAAGGTGGGAAATCAGGGTATTAAAAACCAGTGGGAGATTGATGGTGGGATGCTGTGATTGTGGACATCCTGTGTATGAAGGACAGACCTCCCATTTCACTCTTGGGTACTAGTAGCCAAAGTTCATGCCATTCCATGGGTGATTCCATTTCCTACCGCCACCTTATGCACTGGGTTCAATTATCCTCATTTTACATCATAGAGAGGAAAAATCACCCTGCTAATAAGTGTCAGAGGGGTGATTTGAATCTCAGATGCTCTTCAGAGCCAGAACCTATGTTATAAGGGCAAACAATACGAAATGGTCTTTCTTTTAGATCTTTTACATTGAATATCACGGACATTTTGGCCCTCTGGGTACTGAGTGTCATACAGGTGAACAGATCTTGCTCTCCCAGTGAGCAGATCCAGTCATCAATCTCAGGGGCATTGTGTCCTGCCTGTTGTGTCCCATGTGATGTTAGCAAGGGGAAAGGAACATTTTCAGGAGCCAAGGTGATGAACGTGTGAGATTTGCAAACCTGCAGAAGTTACGTGAATGGCTTCCCTTAGGGAGATGGACACTGGATAGAGACCTAGGAAGCGATCGTCTACATGGTGAGCTGCTTGGGAGAACCAGCACGGTTTAGGCACATAGTGTTGAATTAATGGTGAACAAAGAACTGTAAGATCTCACACTGAGATTACATAATAACATGACTCTCCCTAACGAATACATTCGCCACTCGCCAATTCAATCTCTTGGCACGTGGTTGAAATTTTGGACCAGAGCAAATTTTGGCACAGCCAATGGTGCTGAGGTGGAAGAGTCAGCATTTGCCCAAATTCTTCTTCCACTGGCTGAGTCAGATGCCTTCAGGAATATTGCTCACACCTCCTAGGGCCTATGTTAAGTGGACAGGCTTATTCTTTCCAGCTTTCTTTCTAGATAGTTGGGAGGATCTTAACAGCTTAGAGAAAGTAAGTCTAAGTGAGTTTAGAAAGAAAATAAATATTGTTTAAGGTAGGAAGCAAAAGGTTTAATCTTATAGGAAAAAGAGAGAAGCAACATGGTGGCTAGTTTGGAAGTCTGGAAAGGCTCACAGTCAGTGGGATTGTAGACAGGTCAAAGGGGAGAGTGACACAGCACTCCTGACACTTTGCCCAAGCCTGGCCCAGTACCTGACTTTCTACTGATGCCACATCCCCGTGCCTCTGCCCTCTGACTCAGTGCCTTCACCTGCTGCAGGGGGCGATTAGCACCAGTGCCCACCACCACAGCTGTGGGCTTCCTGCCCCTGCCGGGCCTCTCTCAGCCTCATTTCTCCCGGCCTCCTCCCCTTCCCCCTTTTTGGAACAACTGTGCATAATCCCCTCTCCCCTTCCTTCCCCATCCCCAGCACTCCCACCTGCCCCTTCTGATTCCGTGCCAGCAGCTGGTCAGTGAGCAGCGCCAAGTCAAACAGATGTGTGTGGTATTGGCCGGCACGTGTTAGCAGGCCGTGTCCAGCCCTGTGCCTGACCAGGGCTCTCTCAACTGGTTGAAGGCTGGACACCCCCTTTCAGGGGCGCTGCAGGGCCTGGAACAGAGAGCCGGTCAGATGCCATCACCTCCTGACCCTCTGTCTCCCTCCCCTTCCTCTTACAATTCTCTTTATTTCTTTCAGTTCAGCACCTCTTCCCCTACTTTGCTTGTCTTATTTTTTTTTTAATTCTTCCTCATTAATCAAGCTCACGAACCTTTTAAGGATTACCTCAAAAAGAAGGCAAAACATGATCTTTTAAAACAGGTTTTAAAGTTCGAGTTCTCCCAGACTCATAAAAGACATCACAACAAGCCAGAAACCAGCCAGAAGAAGAATAACAGCTGGTCTGCTTCACCGCAGTCCGCCCAAGCCCAGGATCTTAAAGATGTCACTTCCTTCCTTCCTTTCTTAGTCAGTGGCATACAAAATTCATGGTAATTGTCAGAAGTAGGTACCCTTGCAAGCAAGTGTCTTTGATTTTTCTGTGCAATTGGCTAATTCTACTCACTCCCACCTACCTGTCTAAGTGGGGATGGCTTGAGAACGGCAGCAATTAACCCAAGAGAGCCCTGTGACAGATCAAAGCCCTCTGGAGCACTGAAATCTTGTTGAAAATAAAATTAGCAGGTCTAGCATAATGACACGAGGATTGCTCAGTGTTTTAAAGTATATACACTTCTTCTCACAAACATGAGAAGTGAAATGACTTGCATTCTGCATAGCTGCTAGCTGAGAAAGAGTCCCAACAGAAATAAAAAAGCAACAAAGAAATAGTTTATTAATTCACACGGATGATTTTCTAAAACATCGGTCAGAAATGTTGACAGTGGTTAGTGCATACCTGTATGTCTCAAATTCCACAGACATGCATGCCTTTTGCATTTGTCAAATGAACAGAAAATGCAAGATTACTGGATTAGGCCTTGCCTAGTCATCTGTATGTTGCTTAAGAGAGCATCGGCATTCAAGAAATATTAAATTATAATAATGTGTTTCCCATTTTGCCCTGACTTCCAGGAAGCTCTGAGGAAACTGATGCTCAATCCAACAATTCTATTAGCCTTTGCCATTTCTTTTAGCTTTAATCTAAATTTCTAGTTTTTTTTATATCTCACTGTTTATCTTGTTTTGTTATAAATCTTCCAAAATCCTTTTTTTAAAAGGATGGTATATTAAATAAAGGGAACTCCATAAAAATGACTTCTAATAATGATGATGATAATGATTCATGACACTTCACCTTCTGCCTTTAATTAGTTATTTATATACTTGTTGTAAGGTCCTCATTAGACTGCAAATTCCCTGAGGGCAGAGCCCGGCCTGCTGTGTCCCTGCATCTCCCCTGGGGTGGGTGTTTAGTAAGATTCTGTTGGATAAATACAGCCTTAGGATTAATTTTAGAGGAAATAGAATGAGGATTTCTTCCCCTTTCTTTTCTATTGCTTTCCTTTCCTTTTTTTATTTCTTCGGAGAAGACTCTATTGATGTAACGTTTGCATTCAGGCAGCTCTGAGCTAATTTATGGGGCTGCTTCTCTGGTGCTGGGTGAGAAGTTATATGCTCCTCCTTCTCCTTCGAAGCCCATCATAAATTTTTTCTTTCTCTACATTGTTCTCCCCCTCTTCCTGCATAATACTCAGTAATGTTCTCCTACATAAATAATAACCACTTACATTTACATAAGCACCGGTAACATTGGCACATTCCTTCCAAAAAGGATTTGAGATGGACATCTTGGAGGATTTTTAAATTTCACAACGAACTCTAAGAGGCTGCTGCTGCTGTTCTTAGCTAATATTTATTGCATTCTTACCATGTGCCAGGCACTAGGCAAGGGCTTTTGTAACTGTCTCATTCAGTCCTCACAGTGCCCACTTTCAATACGAGGAAATGGGGAGGCTCTGGAGCTTGCCCAAGGTCGCACAGGCAGGAGGGAGCAGGACTGTGACTGGATCCTTGACCTCTGACTACAAACCCGGCTCGCAGCCTCTGACTACATGTCATCCCTTTGGGTCATTACTTCAACCCAGTGAAATGGGCAAAGTAGGGTGATGAACTCTGTTGTACAAATGAGAGGAAAGAGGAGGAACAGTGTTTCCTGAGATGGTGTCCAGGGCATTATGAGTGACTCACAGTATCTCAGTTAGTCTCTCCGGTCATCCTACAAGGTGGACATCAATATCTGTATCACAAAACGGGGCCAGAAGCTGCAAGTGCTTGGTTAACTTGCATCAGCTCTCGGACGAGAAGGCAGGACTTGATCCCCATCCGTTTGGCTCTAAAGTCCATATTTTTTCCATGGTACGTGTGGAGAAACAGGCCCAAGTTCACTTGGTGGGTTACAAAAAAACACCATAAGGTTTGGTCGAACTAGAGTTCTTTTAACTGCCCTTTTCAGGTTCTGATGTCCTGCTGGGGTCAAAAAGTGCAGTGTCTGTCTGGCTCCTGTGTCTTTCCCCACATGACCTTGTGGGGGGAACATCTTATTGTGGCTTGACAAGGCGAGTGCAATTGAATTTCCATTTCATTCAGAGCAGAGAGAGAATAGCTTTGGGAACGAGGCTAGCTTGAAACAAGAACTCCTGAAGCCAATTAAAAGCCAGACCGAGCTGTGCTTTTCATTCCTTGAGAATGTTCGACCTCATTAAACAGGAAAAAGCAAGTGGAATTTTCTGATTTTTTTTTCAGGTTCTGCAGCGGGTGGGGACGCTGAGCAAGTGGGATATATCTCTACGGCCTCCAGCCTGCACAGAGCCAGCAGTGACATCGCTGTTGTGACGACGACTCACCCTTCTCAAGTGCTTATCCCCCTGGGAGGATCGTAACTTGGCAAAGCAGACACAGAAGGACATCATGCTTGCTGCTTCAGGCTCCCCATCCCCAGCACAGCCTCCTCCGGCCATCACAGGGTGTGGAGAAAACGTTTGCAGGCTCGAGCATGGTGGAACAAATGGTTGGTCTTCGTAAAGGCCTCCCTTGGCTCTTTCACAGACACCTGGAGATAACTGGCACTCACGGGCACAAGGTTCCAGCCAAAAGAAACAGAAAACTTCACAGACTTTCCCTGTGGCCTCTGGATGGAATAGAAGAGCCCTAAACATTGTTCTAACGTTTGGATTTAGAGCTCACAGTGGCCAGCCTTCTAGAAGTCAGAGGCCGTGTGCTCAAGCCACGGAGAAGCCTGCGACTGCGAAGACAAAAGATCAGGCTGGCAGAGGCTTAGACCGGAAATCTTTAGATTTTGATTTAAAAACCGCCATTTATGGGGTGCCCACTGGATGCCAGGCACTATGCTAGCAGCTTTGCATATATTCTATCTAATCTTTCCAGCCAATCTGCAAAGTAGGTGTTACTATCCGTACTTTAGAGATGAGGAAGCAGAGGTGCTGGCTATGGTCTTCCTCTTCATGGCTCTTGGTCCTTGCTCAGTTAATAGAGCACAATTGGACTAACCTTAGTTTTGCAAAGTATCAGAACTGAGAGGGATATTAGAGATCATGTCTACCTTCTGAGGATAATGATGAAAAAAGATCCAAAGCCAGAGATGTAAATTAATTTGCTCAAGGACACACAGCTGAGCTGGCATCTCCAGCAGGGCCTCTGGGCTTGCAGTGTGGACCTGTGTTTTCTTCTTCATGTAACAGCAGGGAAACACAGAGAGCTGATTGCCACCTGGGGTGAAAGGAAGCACTGTTAAGGCCTGCTCTGGCTCTGTCTCTAAACAATGCTTACCATAGACATGGCAGACCTCAAAGAGTTTCTTACTCGACTTGCTCAACATCTCTTAAAAATGAGGGAAGGGGAAGCTTTGCAGTTCTGGAAGGTGAAGTAACTTGCCAATGATGAAAATGGACATCTATGTCTATAAGCTGCTTTAAGCCCCTCAGAAGACAGGTGCAGGAGGGGAGTAAACTGTTTTGGTATTTTCTTATTTTTGTCATCTGTTGATCTTAGGTGTCACACATTGTTAAATCTTCCCCTCAACATAGTGACGAGTTTGCTTCTCTCACTTCTTGGTTTTCTCCAAAATGCTTGGGGTTCCAGCAGAAAGCTCTTCTAGAAATGCCCCTGTCTTGTCTCACAAAGTCTCTAGGGAGTGTATAGTCTACATTCACAGCCGTAACATAAACACCAATCTCTTTGAGCCACACACAGGACTGCCCAGACCCAGGCATCTTAGAACTCAGAAATGGTTTTATGTGCTGAGTGTGGCTGCAGCACAATATTCAGGATAGTTAAGAAGTGTCGAGGCTGAAAGGAATCTTGGAGGCTATTGCAAACTCCTGTTTTCTGAATCAAATTGTTTTTCATTTGAGCAGTGTCCTTCAGAAATTCTTAGATCGTGAACCTGTTGGTAGAGTGATGTCAGGGTCATTTGCAAGAGCACAGACTATGTAGTTCAGATGCTCGATTCTACTTTTCACTTAGAATATTCTTTATGATCTAATTTTATTCATCTGTTAAGTGAATAAAATAATGGATGAACCCACATTTTTAAATTGAATGAAATGAAAAATCCATACACATTCAAGGGTCTCTCCAAGCTAGTCTTAGCTATGTTCTCTACACTTCAGCCACTGGATGGCTTGCTGGTCCCTGAATATGTCATGGTAGTGCCCACCTAAAATAATACTGATAACTTCTCCGATTTGCTATCAGTGATTTACACTGTTATCAAAAATGATCAGAAGCTTTAAAGTTAAACTTTCACATATATTTTCCCACTTAACCTTCAAAAGCACCCTGTGAAGTAGATGGAAAAAGGATCTTTATTCCCATTCTGCAGATGAGCAAACTGAGGCATAGGCAGGTGAAATAAGGAGACCAAGGTCACACAGTGTGTTAGACACAGGAACAATGGGTGTCCTGAATTCCAATCCAGAATTCTTTCCTCTGTATTATATGGGAGAAGTGCTTAACTCTCCTACATTTGGACACTAATGCTTTCTCCCAAGATGGGAAAAACACCTGGCTGTTGCTTGCCACACCACGGTAGTGACCGCATACATCATGTGCACCCAAGCTTCCCTGCCTTGATTCTTGCTGTACCCTCTGCTGGGAATGACCTCCCCTCCCCTCTCTGAATGACCGACTCCTTCTAATTGAGTCTGAGGCCAACTCAAATCCTACCTACTCTCCACACATTCCCTGAGGAATTTCCTCTTCTCTGTCTCCGTGGTGCTCTGCACGCCTCTGCTACAGCACATTAGTGGGCAGTAAGCGGTAGCCAGGGTTTCTCAGAGAGTCACGGAAGGGAGAGAACCCTAGAGGGGTGCCTGGAATATAGCAGATTTTTGATTAAAAGCTGCCCACTGCCTGAAAATTAAGCTGCTCCTAAAAAGAAACAAGGTGGCAGGCAAAGAGTAATGTAGCAAAAATGGAAACCAGGATCTCAGCCTTCAGATTTCAAAGTGGATTTCCTGGGGCTATGGATAACTTCCTGCAAGTTGTCCATCTGAGAAGGTTATGAACATTTTGGAGGCTGAGGGACTCTCGGAACCTCTTGTGAGACGGGTCTACCAGCAGTTCCTGGTCTGAGTGAGCATGAGCTCCCTTAACTAATGCCTTGGGAGCTGAATACTGGTGTCCCATCTACTGCTGCCTTAGCCCTGATTTTTCCATCTAAGCGTCAAAAACAACTTTAGATGAAGAAAATGAATTGAGTGGGGGAGAATAAATCCATGAGGCCCAGAATAACCTCTAGCTTGGTAATGATTTATCCTATTTCACTGTTAATTTTGCAATTAAGCAAGAGTACTTTATATGCCTGAATGACCCATGGATTGTATCTTAATCAAATTAATGTGTCTGTAACATAAGACTGATTCAGTGTCCAACTATCAGAATGACAAATGATGCAAAGCCTGAGTTTTCTCTCTCCTTCCTCTCCCCTCTCCCCACAAAACCCTCCCTCATGAAAGGTCAACCGACTGAAAGCCTGTTGTTTTGATGACTGACATGAGATTCTATTGGTTAAAAATGTGAGAAGGCCGGCTACCTCCCCTCACCTCACTTTAAACCAACTGTATGTGTGTGTGACAATGTGTGTTTAAGTGTGCTTGAAAAAAAATTGTGGTTACTTCTTCTTGTTGTATACTTCCTGCCACTGACATTTGTTGCTGCTGCTGTGTAATGAGGTTGAGGCTGGGTGGGAGAATCAGATGCAAATGACCGATATATTTATTCCCCACTTGTGACTACCCTTCTCAACTTCTGTTCTTGGAAAACCTGGAAAGTAGAAAAAGGTGACTAGGGAAGCCAGCTAGACATTGCCTTACTCTGAAGCAATGCCCTAGGATTTTAGGTCATCTGGGTGGAAAAGAAATTTGAAAAAATATGTTTTTGTTTAATAAAATGACATATTTTTTAGATTATAAATCATAAATATTTTTTTTTAAAAAGGCTTTTGTGGTTTGGGTCAAGAACTAGAACTTATGTTTCCCTGGGCTCTATACATCAATTTTTTTTTTTTTTTTTTTGTGGTGAGGAAGGTTAGCCCTGAGCTAACATCTGACAATCCTCTTTTTTTGCTGAGGAAGATTGGCCCCGAGCTAACATCTGTGCCCCTTTTCCTCTATTTTATATGTGGGACACCTGCCGTGGCATGGCTTGATAAGCGGTGCATATGTCTGTGCCCGGGATCTGAACCCACAAACTCCAGGTCGTGAAAGCAGAGCACATGAACTCACCCACTACACCACTGGGCCGGCCCCTATACAACACTTTTACAGAGACTTCAGCAATAGTTTCTCATCTTCATCCAATCCATTTCCCACAATTAGCGGGGTAATTTTTTATTAGTGTTAATCAGATCACATCTCTTCCCTGTTTAAAAGCCTTCAATGACTTTCCATTGCACTTAGCCCCTATAATAAAGTCTAAAGTTCTTGCCATGGCTTAGAAGGCCCTACATAATATGCCCCTGCCTTGCCCTCTGACCTTCTCTTTTACCCTGCTCCCCCACCTTGTGACACTGGCCACTAACTTTCCAGCCTCAGGACCTTTGCACAGGCTGTTCCTGCTGCCTCTTGCCCCTCTGTCCTTTCCTGGCTCACAGCACAATGTCACCTCTTTAGACAGGACTTCCTTGACCCACCAGTGTAATTGATGCCCTTCCTTCTGTGATGTTTTCTCACACTTCCTGTGCTTTCCCTCCCATTACTGTACCACAATTTGTAATTTTATATTTATTTGTATGCTAAATTTTTATTTAATATGTGTTTACTCATGACTCTATAAGCTTTATGTCTGCTTTGTTTGCCACTGTATCCATTTCTGGGCATATAGTAGGAGCTTAATTAATATTTATTGAGAGAAAGAATGGACAACCTACTGACTTTCATCATACTTAGAATTCCTTTATCACAAAATGGAAATAATCATCTTTATTCTACAGCTAGCTATGAAGCTCATTTTGATATTTGTTTTACACTGAACTTTGAGATGTTAGGATATGGCTTGGACACGGAAGGAATGCAAGACTGAGAGTTTTGTTTTTCCCCTCTGTTCAAAGTTCCCTGGCTCATGCAGTAGAGATTAGACACAGCCCCTATTCCTCAACCCGTGGCAGGCCAGAGCAGCCACACCGTTACTGCATCCCCTTTCCTTTGGCCCCTTCAGTCTTCCTCTCTGCCTTTAACCAGGGAACACGTAAGTCAACAGGTCAAGACCCACTCTTCACCGCTCCCCCTTTCTTTAGGAGTTTCCTGTTGTCTAAAGAACCTTGGAGACTTTAAAAGAGATGCTCAAAAATTTTGGAGAAGACAGCAAGTGCAAAATGCCACTGTTCTCCTAATCCCTTCTCAACAGGCTCCAGGTCCAGCCCCTCTGCTTTCTGCTCAGCCTTCCCTTCCCTCGCCTCTCCCAGTTCTGAGATGCCAGAGCCTAGAGTTTCTCCAGGTGTGTTTGCATAGAACCCACGGCTCTGATTTCCTTCTAGTCCCCAAATTTCCTCCAGAATGGGCACAGAAACCTGAGAGAAGGTGAGAATAAAAAGAGTCAAAAGGAGCTACACATCTTCAGGGAAGCCAGTGAATGGCTCTGAACTTTGAATTACCTATAAAATGAGGTTTAAAAATACCAACCTTACAGGGCATTTAAGACTAAATTAAATCACATACGTAACAGTATTTTTACAATGTCTGATACTCAATGCTCAATAAATGTCAACTGATTGTTAATCTACTGCTTTCACATCTCTCTGCTCTTTTTTCGCCATTCCAGAATCCATGTGATTCCTTCAGCCCAGGATGGGAGGAGAGTGTCACTATAGTTGGTTCACCTGTTTGTCAAGAGAGGGGGAAAGTGGGTTGAGTTTAGAAGACGAATCAGTTAGGAGCATTGACCTCACATCGGATTTTCCATCTCAGCTGTGTATGTGTGCTAGATTTCAGCCTCTAGAATTCCAGTATGCGGAGGGGTTTTAATGGTAAGCAAATTCAATTTCCCCCACTCATTCATAACTTGCAATCGAGTGAACAAAGGAGTCTTTGGTAGAGCCACCCCACTGTCTGATTTTGCAAACTTGCTGCATTTCCAATTCCTAAGGGAGAAAATCCTAGAAAGAATGTGAGATGACCAGAAGAGAAATAAAGAAGATGTAGCCTAACTACTGGCAAATTCCACCATCAAAACAGAACTTTAAGCTTATTATGTTGGCCTAGAGAAAAATGGTTGAGTTCTCAATCAGGGAGGGTTTTTAAAAAAAAAAAATCAGTTCCCATAAGACAGTAGAGTCCTTGACCTCAAAGAAGCTAAGTGGATGGGGGATATGAAAAGATGCTTATAGAAGACCAAAGATCTGCCTTGGACAAGAGGATGCCTGCCTGGAAGACATGAGTAGGCCGCCAACATTTGGAAAGGGTGAGAGAACCTCCTGGTTTCCAGCTGTTTCTCTCCAATATTGTGCGCCTTCCAGTAGAACTGGTTTTTGGTCCTGCTGCCTTTGTTTTTCTTATGTCTGCTGTGTAGGATTCTGCTAAGGTTCTCAAGCTGGTAGAGAGCTTCCAGCTCTGTGCCAGATACCTCTTCTGAGATTTCCATTCCTTGAAAGGTGCCAGCCTGGAGTTGAAAAGTTGATCAATTTAAGTTGGTGGATCTGAGTTCACGCACCAGTTCTGCCATTTACAGCAGTGTGACCACAGTAGTCACTTTACCTGTTAGTGCCATAGTTTCCTTATTGGTAACCGGAGGAAGATGGTGTCTACCTCACAGAGTTGTTATGAGAGATTATGTGTGACACTGAGAGGGCCTGGCACTTGGTCAACAATCAAGGGTAGTTGGTGCCCTTCCTTGCCCCACCTCCCCATATTCCATCATATTCTGTTCTGCTGAAGGAGCCTCGCAAATATCAGGGACTATGAGGAAGATAAAGGAGAAAAATTTCAGGTGGAAATGGCCTCAGGGGTTGAAGAAGGAGGTGAGGAGCCCCCTTTATCAGGTAAATTTTGTACATGAAAGAATCTTACCTTTGGAACTCTCACCAAAGTTTAGCTGGGCAGGGACTGGGGCCTGGAAATGAAATCGAAGCTGTAGACAAATTTCCTAGTCTGGATTTATGGTGCTATTTTGAAATACACCAAAAATCCCAGAGGAAGAATTCCATTTCAAATTTATATATGATTTTTTTTTTTTTTGCTTTTTGCTTTTTGCTGAAAGTGGTCTTTTCAGCAAAGGAGCAAGAGCATCAAGGTTTCTCAGTTAAGAGACTCGTGTCAAGTTAATATTAGAGCAAATAAGAGAGATGCCCACTTTGTTGTGGCTGACTTTTCAGCAGAGAAGACAGAATATTAAACTAGTAATCACAATAAATTGAGCAAGTGCTCTGAGAGGGGTAGCAAACAGTGCCCTGAGAAGACAGTAGCAGGGGCACCTAACCTAGTTTGGTGGTGGTGGTGGGGGAAGTGGGTGTGGTCAGGGAAGGCTTCCTGGAGGAGTGGCATTTAAATTGAGACCTGAAGTGTGAGTAAAGGAAATCTGCATGCAGAGAGTCAGAAGACTGTTCCAGGTTGAGAAACTAGCATATGCAAAGGCCTCAGGGGAAAGAGCGTGAAGCAAGGTAGAGGACTGAAGGAAGTGTGGTTGGGCTGGAGTAGAAGGCAGTAGGTGGGGATTAGCTCATGAACATTCTGAGAAGCCAAGCTGAGGGATTTAGACTCTATCCTTGAACCATGAAGCATTTTGCTCAAAGAGTGATTCTAATCAGCAATGCTGGCTGCTGGATGGGGCTTGTCTAGACACGTGTCAAGCAAGAGATGAAGGTGGCCTCGACTCAGGTATTGACAATGGAGGAGAGAAGAGGAGGGATCAAGAGATGTTTCAGGGGAACATTGACAGGACTTGGCAATGGGCTGGATGTGGGGTGCTTGAGGCGGAAGGAGGTTCCGAGGATGACACCCAGGGATTCAGCGCTGGGTGAGGTTCAGTGAGAAAGGAACCCAGAGCAAGAAGCAGGTGTTGGCAGAGAAGGGTGAAGTTCAGTGTGAGCAGGGTTGTGGGGTTTAGTTAGCAGACAAGAGCTAAGATGGGGACAAAGATTTGGGGGTTATCAGAACGTAGATCATTGTTCCTCAAATTATATTTCAGGTACCACCTGCGTCAGGCCCACCTGTGGTATTCGATAAACAGACATTACTGGAGAAGGCTGGGAGAACGGCTAAAGACTTGTTACACATTTTGCCCATGAAATGAGCACAGAGAATATAAATCTGGATATTCTTTCAAAATAAGTGGCACTTAAAATAATGATGTCTGAATATTCCTGGTGTGGAGCGATAGCAAAACTGTTGGAGAAGTGGGAAGGGTGCCTTTAATTTTTCCTCCTCTTGCCTTCTCCTCTTCTTATCTATTCCACACCCCTTGGCCCCCAGCACAAGCTAATTGTGTTTGTTTTGTTTGGGGGGAGGAATGGTACAAATGAGGCCCAGCCCCACTCTTTTTTTATTTTTTTCTTTTCTTCTTTTTTTTAGTCTAATTCGGGACCAAAAAAGCTTCCATCGAAAGAACACATGTCATCAGCTTTGGTCTTTTGTGGTGGTTTTATTTTATTTTATTAAAAAAAAAATCCCCTGCAGATGAGGCTCATTTAAACATAACGAGGAGGTAACAAAAGATCGCGCACAGAGGCGCTTCAGATTCGGTTTGACTCGGGAGGGAGAGCAAACAAGGAGATGTCCTGTCCACTTGGCTCCCCTCTATAGGGCCCCAGCAGCTGCATTTCAGATGCAAATGGGAGAGGAGGGTGGGGGCCGGGGGAGGGGAGTGGAAATGCCCAGGAAGCTGACGCGCAGGTGTTGAGGATTCCAGACATCGCTGCAGCAACAGGCTCTGCAAACACAGAGCTCAAAGACAGAGCGGGTTTGAGAGCGCTCGCTCGGAGGGCTCAAGTGGACCCGCAGCTGCACTGGACATTCCTTTTCATAGCCATCAGTGGGCCCTGTATTGAAAATATGAGAGCCAGCAAATGGCACGTTCAGAGAAAGGAAATGCTTTGGAAATGCAGCAAACACCAGGCTGATGGGGCTTCCCTTTGGTGACGCTCACTATTTAAATCCACGTACATGCATAAAATAGATATCCGATAGGTGACACCGGCATCCTGAGGCTGGAAGGAATCCATGGAATCATCAACTCCATCCCTCTCATTCTGTAGATGAGGAAATATGTGCCAGGGGGCTGAGCGACTTGCCCCAGGTCACATAGCACGTGAGTGGAACAGAGTTAGGACACAGGGGCAGAGTTAGGAATGGGGGCAGTGACATTTATTGAGCCTTCTCTGCGTTAGACACTGTCCAATATTTGGCGCGCATGATTTTGTTTAATTTGCACAACAGCCTGATGAGCGCGTTTTCATGATTTCCATTTTTAGTATCAGGAAATTGAGGATTCAGTGAATTCAAAACTTGTCAAAAAGCTAGTAAGACGCAGTCAGGATTCGAACCCAGGCATGTATGTCTTATTCTAAAACTCATGGTGTTTCATTCCATTCTATTCCTGACTCCCGGGCAAGCATTCTTCTCTCTCAAACACACACACACACACACACACACACACGTCTGTACATATGCAAATATTGTTTCTATTCCTATATACGTAAAACGCATGAACATGTATATATATTAAAACCTTGAAACATGAATATTCAGACATATAAATATTAAGGGACAGCACTATCGAATTCAGCTATGGAATAGTTATGGTTAAGGTTGGTGACAATCCCTGGTGCTGTGTGTGGCACGTAGTAAGTCCTCAAAAAATATTTGGATTTGAATTGTCTCTTTTTATTTGAAAAGGTGCTTTTCCTTAGAGACAGAACTTGGTGTCTACCAATAGTATTACTTCTGTGAAGCCTACATGTTTGCATTGTGCCTGTGTTTACGAGGTACATTCACATGCATTAGTTCATTGCATCTTGGTAATACCTATGCAAGGAAAATAAGCAGGGCCACTAGTCCCATTTTATAGATGAGAAAACTGAGGCTCAGGGCTATCAAATAATTTTCCCAGAGAAAGCTGCAAGGTGAACTCAGGTCTGCTGATGCCAGTATACTGGCAGAAGCTGTTTAGTGAGGGGCAGGCTGATGATGGAGGTCAGAGGAGGAGAGCCATCAGAATACAGGTGTACCTGTCTACCTGCTGAAAGATGCTATGGTCTGATGGGTAAAACTCCAGATTTGCAGACAGACAGCCCGACACTCTGTGGGCGTGTGAGTGTGTGGGTGGTGCTGGGAGGTGCAGGGATCACGAAGACAGTGAACCGTGGGAGGTGAGACTGTGTGGGTGGCTTCCTTTGCGCAGATGTGTCACCCTCCGTGCCTGCATGAGGACTGCGACAATGCCTGTGTGAGTGCCCACAAACAAGCACCCACGTGGGTGGACGATACCCATGACTGTGCTGGGGACATGGCCAGAGTCCCGGCCTGTGGTGGTGTGGGTCCTGGGTTTCTGGGTCCCTCTGTAGAGCATTGGCTTTGAGCAGTTCTGTGACTTCACTCAGAGCTTCTGAGACCGCCATTTTGCAGTGTGGGTAGACCCACAGTCCCACTCCTTCCTTGGGAAAAATAACTCAGCAATATCTCCTACTAATGAGTGGGCCAGAAGTGTGAGCTCTATATTTGAAGGATAATGCAGTATAAAATCTGAGGCTGGTCGAGTCGTAAGGTACCTAGATCAGATACCTACTTTATGGATGGAAACATTGAGGATCAGAGGACTTCACTACCTCATGCCTGTCTTTAATAATTCATTCATTCAAAAAATATTCGTTGAGTAGGCATTCTGTGGAAGGACTTACCTTCAAAGTTCTTGCAGTCTAGTGGAGAGAGGCATGTATAAAGAAGAAGTCACAATGCCAACAGGTGCTTAATAAGAGTGACCATGTTTAGAGATAGCTCAGAGAAGGAGCTACCAACTCATTTCTGGGTGCCTCGGAGGGCCACACAGCAGAGATGACACTTGAGCCAAATCTGGAAAGACAAACAATTTTGCCAAAGGCAAAGAAGTGCTTCCCTGTGAGAAGGAATGACAAGTTCAAAGACCCAGAGGTAGGAAGAGCACAGCATGATACAAGGATTCTGTGGGCTGGCTGGAATTTAGGGTGTGTCTCTGTATGCATGAATTGTGGGGTGGGGTTAGCAGGTAAAACCAGAAGGTGGGCAGGCTCTGGATTGTGAAGGGCTTTATATGCCAGACTAATGAGTCTGGACTATGTCCTGTAGGAACTGGGAAACCGTTGAAGAATGATAAGATTAGAAACAAGATTTGAACATATCATTCTGAGGAAAGTCTGGAAAACGGATTAGAGAGAGACTGGAGGCAGGGAGACTAGTTAGAAGATGTCGGAAAGAGTCATAGTGAACAATGATGAAGGCCCGGTCAGAGTCAGCTGCAGTGGAGAAGGGAAGAAGGAAATGGATGTGAGAAATTCAGGAACTGGAATTGACATGGATATTGGAGTGATGGGGAATAGGGGCGGAGGAGGGGCCCAGGATATCTCAGGGCCTAGGTTGGATGACTGGGGAGATGGTGGTATAGCCAACCAGGAGAGGAACTGAGGGAGGTGGGTGGCAGGGCATTGTGTGTTGAGTTTTAAACTTGTTGCATGTGCAATGTTTGGGGATATCAAAGTGGTGGTGTGAGTGGAGAAGACAGTCTGGAGTCCAGGAGAGAGGCTGTGGTTGGAAATCAGGTCAGCATCAGGATTAGAACCCAGGCGCACTGATTTCAGTGGTGTGGAACACTTTTTAAAAACCAGTTCATCAAAAGCAGTATTCAAATGTGTCTCAGTGCTTGAGCTGAAAGTCTCCAGAGGCAGAAAGATGCCCAGTGTTCGCTCTGGAAGGTGCCCCTGGGCCAGCAGTGAGTTCACCATGAGGGGAGGAGGAGGGAGTCATGGTAAAGCACTCAGGCTCCTGCTTGTCTGCCCTGTCTCAGAGCCAGGAACCCACCAGGGCTAAATCCCTTGATCTGGGAGCCATCCTTCATCAGATACAGTGTTCACTCATTTCCTCTCCAGCCCCCATGCCCTTCCCACCACCACCACCTCCTCACCTTAGTCACTGGAGCTGAGTCATCCTTTGAGCCTATTCTTGTCACCTTCCCCTCTATCAGGACGGAAAAGTGTTGGGCGGGAGCCAAAGGGCATAGGTATCGCCATCTTCTGGCCAGATGGGAATAGGGGAAGGGTCCTAGACTCTGGGTTCTAATCCTTTTACCACTGTTCCCTTCCCAGGAGGCAGAGGGAGAAGTGAGGCTGGCCAGTCTCTGTGACTCCCAGGAAGGAGGAGAGAACAAGGAGCTGACATGGACAGAGCACCTCCAGAGTGCCAGCCAAATGCCAGGTGTATTAACATGCACTCTCCATTGCGTTGGCCTTAGGGCAGTGGCGTTATCCTCAGATGGGGAACATGAGACTGGTGAGGTTAAGCCATTTTCCCAAGGTCACATAGCAAGTATATCTGAATGATTTCAAAACTCACTCTATTTCAACTACATTGCTCTGCCTCCCTACATCATCTCTAGGGGAGGATGGCATTCAAGTCAACTTGTGGTTGAGTACCTACTATGTGCAAAACACTGCACCAGAAGTGGTTAACAGAGGCATCCTGCTCTCGAGAAGCTCAACATCTCATGTTGGAAACCCCTGATCCTTTGATTCAGTCACTCAATATTATCTAAGCAGCACCTATGAGCAGAGGCCACACAGGGGCTATGGAGATAGATAACCCAGGGACTCAACCCTGGGTTGTAACATTGTAACATTGACAACAGGATGCAGGGGTCAAGCGAAGGAAGGGGTATTTCTATGAAGAGTTCAAGGAAGATTTCTCAGAGCTACTTTTAGACTGACATTGATGGTTGAGGCTATCACAGACAAGGAACCTTGGGAAGGGAAACAGGGCTGTAGGAACTGCAAACTCACTGTGGTGAGGAAGTTCAGGAAACGTGAGGTGTAAAGAAAGAGTAGCATGGGTTGGCAGATGTTGGGGAGTTGTTGAGTTGTTGAGAAAAGCTTGTAAAGCCCTACTAGCAAGAGATGAATTACTGAAGATTTGAGTATTTGTGTGTTCTTCTGTTGACCCATCAGCTCTTTATTGCATTCACTCCCTTTCTTTCTTCCTTGGTACCAGATGCAGGTCTAGGAGTTTAGGGGTACAGTGGAGAATAAAAGGCAGGGCCAGTCCCTGCCATCAAATAGGTTGGAGACCTGTATCAGATGGTCACAATTCAGTGGATGTTTGCAAACTTGGAGAATGTTCAAAAGGAAAGGAAGATGGTGTGAGAGACCATGGAACAGGGGATCTATTTTGGGGGGTGGTGATGGTAAGGAAGGGCCTCTTTGAAGAAATAGCACTTAAGCTGAATCTAAAAATGTCAATGGGAGTAATCAGATCATGTGTGTGTTGAGGAGTGGTGGAGATGGGATAGGGAGAGGAAATATTGTCCCAGAAGGATGGCATTAACAGAGAAAAGACAAATGAAATAACAAGCATTCTAGCAAAATAAAAGTGCAGAGTGGTCTGGAAGCTGGTGGCACCTTGTTGGGGTTATCGAAGCCTTGCCCTTGCACACATCCTAGGAAGCGGCAGCTGATCCCTGGTCTTGGATCTTTCAGTGGCTTCCACTCCTGGGTTTTGCTCTGTGACTAGGACATTTGCGTCTCAGTGTCTTCATCTATAAAGTGGAATAGAAAACACCTATGCACCTTTCAGAATACTGATATTAATAAGAAGTGACAAAATACAAGTTGTCTCTAGATATTCACTCAAGGAATAACAATTTGGAGTTGATGTAAAAAGTCAGAAAAGAGCTTCGGAGTGTTGATTAAACACACACACATGCACACACACAGTCCAGGACTTAATATTGTCAGCCTCTAGTAGCCAGGTGTGGGTTTTCATTTCCATGTCCGCCTATGCCTAAATGAAGAGATGGGCTTTGAATAGATGCAGGGTACTGACACCACCGCTGTGCTTCTTGGGATGCTCCTGAAAAGAGAAAACTGCCTTCATTTTCCTTAATTTCTAGCACCCTTTTTCTTCTTGGGCTACAAAGGGGCTTCAGTTTGGATCTGAAGCACGTTAGACACGAGAATTAGTGTCTGAACTAGTAGGATCCAGATTTCCACAGCCCTGAACTGCCACTTTCTGAGAGCTGAAGCCCTGGCAGAGTTTTCCGGTTTGTTGTACAACAGCCTAAGAGTGCTTAGATTCTGCAACCTTCAGAAGCAAATGAGAAAATGTGTTCACGTTATTCAATAAATTCCTATCCCTAAGAGCTTGAAGGGCAGTGATAGTCCTCAGATTGTCAGTGGGCATTTTGGCCTCTAGCTTCAGTTCTGCCACACAGTGGTTGTGTGACCTTGGACACAGTCATCTCCACAAGCTGAGGCCCGGTTTCCCCATCTCCACAACAAGGTGGTTGCTCCAAGATTTCTGAGTCTTTGTAGCCCCTGACATGCTGTGTTTCTAGTACTTGAAGCCTTCACAGGAAGACCTTGGGTAGTATTAGATCCTGGCAGATCCTGGGTTTGGATCACCATTGGCCTATGTTTGTTGTCTGGAAGGGCCCATTCTCTTTCTTGCTGTCATCCTATCTCCTAATTCCAAGCTGCAAACAAGCTTTCTCTACAACACTTTCAGTACCAGAATTTCGTGGATGACTTCTCCATAATTTCAAGTCTTTCTGTTGATGAAGGCCCAGTGAGTCTGAACTGACGCCAAATTAGGTTTTGTTTATAATACAGGCAGTGCAGTGATCAATCAGAGTAGGGCAAGGGAAAGGTGATGGATAGCACCATCAGGCATAGCCAGGTAGGGATGGGCAGATTGGTTTGCTCCAAACAACTGGTAATTAAAGCTTTCCCCTTCACCCCCACTATCCAGTGCTCTCCTTCCCAGCTCCTAACTGAGAATGAATTTCTCTGACAGTTAAGAGTTTGCTTGTTAAATTTGATAAGTTTTGTAAAAATACATTTACAATTACATGTGTGTGCATGTATGTGTATGTGCATACATATATATCCTATGGTTTGATTCCTGTGTCTTTCCTGATGTTTATACATCTTTGATTCCTGAGGTTGGTTCGGAACAGGAAAGGCAAGGGGCGAGAGCCGTAATGCTAGAAAAAGCCTATTATTGATGAGCTTTCTCATCTCTTCCATACTAAAGACTTGTAGAAAATAAGAAAGTAGATTCATTCTCCTGACTTGAATCAGGGCCACCCCCAACTCACATTGTTTTCCTTGGATGCTCATGACAACCGTGTGAGGTGGGTAGGCCTGGATGAGAAAAGACAGGCTCAGAAATTCACCCAGCGAGGAAGTTGCAGCACTAGAATTCAACTGCTACCTTAAAAAAAAAAAATGAATGTGGAACTGTATGTGTCTCTCATTAGGCACATATTAATCTAGTTTTGTAGATGAGGGAACAGAGGCTCCATAGCTAATCTCCAACGTGTCCTCTGGTTTGCTACCTGGCCTGGCTCTACTGAGGACTTGGGCACATTCCTGTCATGTGGTGGTGCTTCTTTTTTGCTCCATTATGAGCGTTACCACTCTGGTGAGACAGTTTTCATCATGGCTTGCATGTTTGTCATTCTCTGTCCCTTTGAAAACCCATTTCATGGTCCAATAGAGCGGAGTTTCATCCAATAGCACTTTGACTTGGTGGCTTCAAAGTGTGATGCCTACCCCCTGGCTGGGTTTGGGGCAGTAAAGCTCGACATTCTGGTAGTTAAATTAGAAACAACAATAACACAGCAGTCAGGTTTGGTCTGACACTCTAATGATTCCCAATCTTCATGCTGTAAGTGGAATAGGTAGAAGGCGATGGATGGGTTTGTGATGCTTCCATAGAAATCCTGCCTTGTCTTCTGTAGCCAGACAGAGCAAGAAAACCCATTTAGCCATGGACTAAAATATTACCCCATGGTTGGAAAAACTTGTGCTGTGTAGACCACCTCTCAAGGCTCAATGCTGACAGGGTGGAAATAAACTAGAATAATTAATTCTAAAATTATCCCAAGACAAACCTTTTTTCCAAAGGTCTGGATTGGTTGAATGTCTAGAGTGTGTGCTATTTGAGTTTTTCTTCCAAACATTGATGAATTTGTACATCTAGCTCTGGCCCCTAGAGCTCCAGGGGCCCCAGAAATGGAGTATCCCAACTTGTGTCTGTACCCTTTCCAGGTTAGCCCTTGCATGAAGGCCCCACTGCGATGAGACAATGGACTTTCAGAGTTCAGTACCCTCACATGCTCCAATCAGAGCAGCTTGGTTTGCGGTTCACCTCAGGACAATGCAAACTGAGCTATGCATTTACTGTAATTCTAATCAGATGACTCTATAATTGGAAGAACACCAGTGGCGTTCTGTCTTTGGAGTCTTCTCCATTAAGTGCCTGAATGAGGGCCAGGGGAACTTTGCTTGTCCCAAGTACAGGTCATGATAGAGACTTTGGGATCTGGGTACTACGTTCCATTCTGTAATAGGATCAAGTTCTTTCTTCTCTCTTGGTAAGATTCTATATCAGTCTGGAACTGGCGTGTGTATAGCAGTGACTTCTCCTCTACTCTCAGTAAGTTATGGCCAATTGCTCTTCTAATGGTGAAGAGCAAATGTATGTGTGTATGTGGGGGGGGGGGTCTGTGTATATGCTTGATTACAGTGACCGAATATTTTAGGTAAACATTTCCAAGTCTAGATCATAATCATACGTGGCAATGGTTGTCTAAAATAAGAATAATAATCTGAATTTCTTCATCTCGCTGGATACCTCAATTACAGACAGAAAGAAACATTAAAGACAAATGTATTGAGGAACCAGTTTGTGGTAGGAACTTTGCAAAGTATCGTGTGGCTTTGGGAAATATAGAAATGAATCAGACCTAGACCTTGACCTTGACCTTGAAGGGCTCATAATTTAGAGTGTGAGATAAATCATGCTCATAAAAATTATAATCCAAGATAGAAACTGCAGGGTCTGGAGCACTGGGGTTTAGAGGAAGGAAAGATCACTCTCCAGTGGGAAGATTTGGCTTGGCTTCTTGGAGGAGGTGGATTGTGAAGCAGACTTCAAAGAATGGGAAGGATTTGATCCAGGGAAAAACCAGGAGAAGAGGTCATTGCAGGAACAAAGGTGAGAAGGGAAGTGTGAAGATGTGGGGAGTGATGACTGTTGTCTTCAGGCAGCCAGGATGAGTAAAGACCACCAGGGTCAGGAAATTGGGTCAGATTCTTTATATCAGCGTTTCTCAACCTTTCTGTGCAGACCCCTGGAGATCTTATTAAAATACAGTTCCTGACGCAGTAAGTGTAGGGTGGGGCCCGAAATTCTGCATTTCTAATAGACTCCCAGATGATGTTGACGCTGCTGGCTATGGACCACTCCGAGCGTCGGGGAATCACTGAGGATTTTAAACAGTAGGGAAGGAGTTCCTGCTATCACCAGCCTTACACATCCCTTTGACATCTGAGGTTGCACACACACACACACACACACACACACACACGCATGACTGGTACAGCAAGTGGGGTCCATGTGAGCATCTGCTTTATATCCTCCTTTCCTCAGTTGTACTGACTCAAAATAAAAATCCAGTTAGAAGGTGAAAGTGGACAAGGGGCGGAAAGATGCTGAAGACCTGGATTATAGAAACCAGATATGACACAAACCACAATGTAAATGCTGTTTTGGTTTCAGAAATGCTTTCTCCTCCTAGACTGTTTATTGAAGGGCAGAAGTGAGCTAATGAGTGCCTTTGTATTTGAAAATGATTTAAATACCAGCCTGCTGGCTTGGTCATTAATATAGTTTTATAATAAGGTAACAATACTTTAATTGTACTATGGAGAAAGAATCAGAATTAGAGTTAGAAGATCTGACTTTAAGTCTTTCAACCTCTCTGGGCCTCACATGAACTTCCTCATCTAGAACACGGGAGAATAATCCTTTCTCTGGCTAGCTCTCAGTTCTTCATAAAAGTCAAATGAGCTAATGGGTATGAAAGTGCTTTGCAGACTGAGAAGTGCGTTACAGGTGACATGCTTTGCAGGTGTAATGGCCACCTCTTGTTACTACAGATGGGGACATTAGTCTCTTCTCTACTCCTGGGGGAATTGCTGGTGGAATGACTTAGCCACTATGGGAAGGGGGCTGCGACAGCCTCAGGGACAAGGCCCCAGGTAATATGGTGAGAGATCCTCCTGTGGAGTTTGCTCCTCCTGTCAGAGCAGGATGCACCTGTGGCCGGCGGGTCAGACTTACTCTTGCATCTGGCTGTGTAGCTTCCTGTGACCTCTGAGGAAGTATTGTCAGCAGCAATATTGCCGTGCAAAGCATCCTCTGGGAGTGACTTTTGGGGCCAGACTCAGGTGCCCGTGAGCTGTTTGATGTCCTGTGTTCTCTGCTGCCCAGTGAAGGTTTATCTGGCCCCATCCCCAGAGTGAGTAACACTGGCAGCTAGGGGGATATTTGTTATGTGAGGGGTACTCCAGAGCATTAGGGCTCCAAGGGCTAACAGAAAAAAAGACAAGACACCAGGAAACGGTCTTTCAGCAGATAGAGGAAGGCAAACAGGTGGCATTCAGGGTGTGGGGAGACAAGAAGACAAATCCTGAGAGTCAAACCAACAAAATCAATAACCCAAACCAGAAAGCTCACTTTTAAGGAAGACTCTACTGCATTTCATATTTGATGGAACTGGGTGTTTTAAAAACAATAGGCATTAGAAATAACCGTGGGAGTCAGATTCAATTCCCTTGCTTTGCACGTGAGGAGATTGAAAGATTTGGCAGTAAAAGTCTTGCCCTGGTTACTCTGAGTTAATAGAAGACCCCACAGTGAATGCCAGCTCTCTTGATTCTCTATCTATTGCTGTTTGGGAAGGGTCATCCTTTTGGCCTCACCTGGCCTCAGTTTTTTCATTTGGAAAATAAAGAGATTGGAAGAACTGTTCTCTCCCTTCTAGACTCTTCCAGGTCAATTATTTGATGAATTCCAGGGACCCAGGTTTCAGTCTAGGCCTGGACCAGCTCCCCATCCAGTCCCTCCTCTCTTATTCTCCCCAGGGAATCTGCAACAATGCTTAATCCCTGCTGCCAGACTCACTTTCACAAGAGGAAATCAATAGATTCTTCAAGCGGTTGGACCACAGGATGATGCCGGGGCCTATTTTGTCAACCAGGTGGCTCTGGTGAGGGAAGTTGTATGAGTCATTGTCGGCCAGAAATGTAAATCTGGCCTGAGGCTTCCCTTGCAGCAAAATTTAGGTCATTAATAATAGTGAACGTTTGTGCAGCACGTTACAGTTGCAAAGCACTTTACATAGCTCATTTGTTTATCACAACTATTCGGAGATGTTGGTGTTATTGTTATGCCCATTTTACAGATGAGGAAAACGTACCCTGGAGGTATGGTGACTTGTCCAAGGTGACAGGAGGTGTGAGTGGCAGACCTGAGGCTCAGTTAAATCTTTGGACTTTATGATCCATGCTCTAGGCACCACATCTCTTCGGATCAGGCTTCCTATTGCCAACTCAGCCTCCATGGAAATAAACAAAAACAAGGAAGGTCAACCTGCTCAAAGTCGTTTATAGGGAGGTCCGTTTCTGAAGAAGAGATAATTGCAGCATCAGTGTGGGTATGACAATCATGGTGACAGGCCTGGGAACAGACTTTTGGGCTGATAGCCTTACTACTTCTGTCCACCCACTCTGTCTCTCTCACTTTCCATTCCTCAGTCCAAAGCCCAAGCCTGCTGATTCCCAAACCAGGGCTTTTTGTTCTGTTTTATAAAATATGAAACATAATTCACATAGGTAAAAGAGGATGACAAGTACCATAATAAACACTCATTGCGGTAAACTTTCTTGTTGTTAGCCAGATATTTCCAGTTCTTTCCTTCTGGGCATGTGGTGGAATTGCACTTCCTGGCTCCCTTGTGCAAGGTAGGACCATGGGACTAGTTCTGGCCAATTCGTTGTGAGAGGAGGTGACTTGTGTCACTTCTAGGCTGGAGCACGTAATTGCTCTTTCCCTCTGGCACAGCCACCAGCAAGGAGGTGGTGGCTACTCTGTTAGCCTTGGTCCCTACGTGACAACAATAAGCAGAACCCCTCCATGTATGAACACAAAAGAAATCTTTGTTGTTGGAGGACACTGAGATTCAGGGTTTTTGTTACTGCAGCAAAAGCTAACCTGTCCCGACCTTTACATTCATAGTCCCACCATCCTGACTTTTAAGAATGTTAACATTTCCTTACGCCTCCTTCAGCTTTTTAAAGAAACAAACATCACCAAAAATAACTGAGTTCCTTTGTACCTTGCCTCTTCACAGCCCTTCTCCTTTTCCCCCACCACAACTACCATCCCAAAGATGGTATGCTTCTATCCTGTCCATGTTTGGTACATTTACTCCATAAGAATGTATCCAACATAATGTATCCAACATTATATATAATAAAACAACATGTTGTTTCATGTTTCTAAAATTTGCATGAATGCTATAACACTGATTTATTATGCAAATTGCTTTTTTCATTCAATGTTTTTGTTTTACATGTACTGATATGGATACATCAGTTTTAGCTTATTCACTTTAACTTCTATATCATATTCTTTTTTATGAATGTGTCACAATTTATTAAGCATTTCCCTATCAGTGGGCTTTTAAATTTCTTTTCCCTCTTGTAAACAATGATGCAGTGAACATCCTTGTATAAAGCTCTTTGGGTATATGTGCAAGAATTTCTCTCAGTTGTATACTTGAGAGTGGAATTGCTGGGATATAAAGTGTATGTCACCTCAAATTTAGCAGATATTACCAAATTTCTCTCTAAAGTGTTTGTACCCGTTTACAGTTCTATTATCAGTGTGTTTGTGCTCTGTTGTTGCTTTATATCTTCATATAAACACTTTAATTGTCAGACTTGAAAAACTTTGCCCAATCTGATGTGTGTGAAATACCTTCTCTTAATTTTTAAATTTGCATGTCTTTGATTATTGGTGAAATTGAGCATCCTTCCATATGCCAAGGATCATGTTCTTTTCTGTGATCTGCTTGTTCATATAGTCTGCCAATTTATTTCTATTGTTTTTTTCTTCTTCTTGTGGATGTGTAGGATTTCTCCCCATGTATTTTGGATATTAATCATTTGTCAGTTACATAAGTTGTAAACGCATCTGTGACTGACTTTTAATTTTGTTCATTGCCCGGTTCTTATTCTCTTGCAAGCCACTGGCTGCCTGTTTCTGCACATACTTGATTTTTCAGGTCACAGGAACTACATGGTGAAAATGGCTTGGAGGTGTATTTTGAAAAGCCTGTGTGAATGAATGTTCCCTGACTCTAAATATCTGTAGTAGGCTAAGGAATGTGTTCTTAAAAGAGAATTTGTGAAGGATCTATTTTGCTTACTCAAGGATCTCATTTGCTAAGACAATTGTGTAGTGAAAGCAAAAGAACCAGGTGTAAGTGGAAAAAACCTTACTCACTAAGGCTTGTTTGGGCTGCTCAGTGCTGAATAGCAGGGGTGACTGGTTTCCCCTGCCACAGTGAATCCTGGCATGATTTGCCTGGCTGTTTTGACATTTTGTAGACCCAACAGATATGGGAGGACACCTGAGGGAAGTTTCGCACTCAAGTGGTCGCTCCACTCCGCACACATACCTTAGAGAGTCTTCACAAGGGTGTGAGGATGGGAAGGCTGGGACACTTTCATCAGAAGGTAGGAAAAAGCAGTGTGCTGGGAGAGCTTTTAGCTTTCCAATGGGGAGAGTCACTTTAAAGCTTTGTTTATCTCTTGTGCCTCAGCTGACCCCAAGAGAAAACCTTAGCTCAGGACAGGAAGCTCAGAGCACCCAAAAGGATGACAACACAACTGAAGACTATTTATGTCTGCCTCTTACACATCCCTCCATGCTATTCCCCAGGAGGCCGAGGTGTGCTGGTGCTGTAGGGAACCCGAATATACCATCACCCCCTAGGAAACCAACAGGTATGGTGGAAACCGAGCTCTGGGATCAATTACACTAGTAAAACTACGAAGGCAAGGGCTGAGCCAGAAGTGTTGTGGCTTAGGAACGACTTGCTGAAAAAAGACTTGATGTTCCCAAGTGGAACCCAGTGGCCCCAGGGGAGGTGACCCCGGCTATCTGGTCGACCAGCCAGAGTGCTGGGTCCGAGAAGACAGGACACACCTTCCATTCCGGTTGACTCATTTGAGTGGCAAATTCTTTTCTCCTGCACAATCCTCTCATCTTCAAAGGGGACTCATGAAGCTGCACACTGCCATCGGCACTTGGCCAGGTGTCGTACTGGTCCATTAGGTGGATACAGGCCATGGCCCCAGGGAGCGTGCCCAACCAGGTGTAGGATGGCAGCTGAGACCTGTTAACATCCCCTGAGATTGTTCTGAAGGACTTTCTATAAACCCTCCAGCTGTTGAAAACTATTTGTGTGTGGCTCTCAGCGCATGCTGTGTTCTTTCTCCATCCCTTGCTTCAGCTCACTCCGTTCCCTTTACCTGGAATGCTCTTCCACTCTGTCTGCTCAGTACACTCAAATGCCACCTACTAGATGGAGCCTTCTCTGATAAGCCCAGGCAGAATCGGCCACTCTGCATTCTGTGTGTCCCCATAACGTTTTGTATCCTTGTTAATATTGCACATACCACCTTATGCTGGAATCATCTGCTTATATGTTTATCTCCCCTAATGGACTTTGAATTTCTTGAAGATAGATTCTCTGTCTTATTCACCTTCATTTCCCCAGCAAGAATTTAGTAGGTGCTCGGTAAATATGTGCTGGATTAAATGCAACAAGGGACGTAACTCATGCTTTCATCGGATTCTGCCTCATGGTATGACTGCAAGCAGGTCATGTCTCTCTGAGTCTGTGTTTCCTTCTCTGTAAAATGGGTGGGGGGAGGATAAATTAGAAAAATGGCCTCTAAGAGGTTTTCTGACTCTATTGTCTGTGACTTTAAAATTCTGGTCTCCTGGTGGAACATTGAGAGTTTCTCAGAACTCTATAAAGACCAGGGTGATGGTTTCATTTGCATGTATTAACGAGCCCACTGTTTCCTTCCCATCTCTAGTCTGTCACCTTCAAAAAATGTGTATTATTTAGCATTTTGCAAAGTCTCTAATTAAAGTTTCAAGAAATTCGTGGGGTAGATTGATTACAGGAAGTGTATACATTTTATCTTCCCCTGGGGAATAGAATGGTTGAATTGATTTTTTGAAAGGAATTTCTGATTGTATTTTCTGATGACATTTGTCAGCCTGGATGTATGCGGACGGGGGTCACTGCATAGCTGTGATGTCACGCCAGTGTTTCTCTTCCCACTGACGCAGGTCGTGCTGCACAGGCCACGCCCAGTAGCACCTGACCCACGAGACCCGTGCTTTTCCTATGCTACCTCCCTGCCCCTTGAGTTACAGGTTTGGAATATCCTGCACAGATTGGATTAAGTATCCCTCATATTCTGAGAACACATTTATAAGGTGCTAATAATACATAACTGTGATCTTCATAACCAGCCTATGAGATGAGGCAGGATAGAGGTTATTATTGACCCATTTTGCAGATTGTACCAAGACTCAGAGAAGTGAAATGACTTGCATAAGGCCACATGGCTAAGAAGATCTGCTATGAGGCCTATTTATTCTCCACTGTTCTAAATTTCATTGATTCCTTTGAAAATCTGTTAAATTACTGCTTTATCGACTGGCTGCTTCCAGGCCCACTATCTGGTGAAACCAGAGGCAGGTGAATTCCATCAGAAGGAAAGAAGGGGTCCCAACCCTCTCCTGATTTTGTGGGACAAAGTGGCTGCATTCATTAGTGAAGAGGGAAGTCAGATTAGCTAGAATGGTCCATTTGGTGGTTTCTACCATTAGCATCTCACTATGCCAGTAAGCGAGTTGTTGAAGCCTGAAGTAGGGCCTCCCTCTGAAAGCATGAGAGGACCCCAATCTGTAGGGCACAGTGGGGGACATCTCAGGAGCACAGGGTCTCAGTATCCTCCCTTTAAGTCTGCAAATCCAGCTCAGACGGAGCACAACTTATTAGTGTACCTCTCTGAGACTCAGTTTCTGTATCTATGAAATGGGGATGATAAATCCTTCCCAGTCTTCCTCAAGGAGTGGCTGTGAGGGTCACATACGATGTTGGAGCTGACACTGCTCTGGAGACGGAAAATGCTGGGCGAAAATCAGGGAGCATTATTTTCAATCTTGTTATTATACTTCCTCAACCATGAATGGTCTTAGCGGAGGGAAGGAAACCCAGCTCAGTATTCCTTCCCTAAAAGTGGCTCCAAGAGACATTACACAAGAGGACACATAGCTACAAAGTGTGCACAACCACAGTTCCTGCTCTGCCTACCTGTCGGAACACTGGAGAGCATTAAGTTAGAGAATAATGCAAGGGCGTTTTAAAAGTACAACAATTGCTATTATTATGATGTATTCTTTTTCCTCAAAGGTTAAAGGTAGCCCCTAACCTGAAAGGAATTTACCCAAACTCTCTATGATGCTATTTATGTTGTGGTCCCACTTCATTCTGGGAGTAAAAAGTGCCACTTGGCTGAGAAGCAGGAAAGGAGCTGGGTTGGATTCATCTGCTTAGATATTGTTCCTCATTCCTTTTTGATGCTCTCTTTGGATCAATGGCTCTGGCTTTCTATAACGATCTGCAAGCTTCTGGCCCCCTGGGCTCTACCTAGTCCCCAAGGACCTTTTCAAAGAGGGCTTTTTTTTTGTTTTCTCTCTTTACTTGGGGGAAGAATAATTACTCTTACAGATTATAAAGAGAAACTCCTTCTCAGGAGCCTAAAAGATGTTTGAAGTGGATAGGGCCCAGCCTTAACTTAATAATATCAAATGAAAACATAACATACTTTTTATTTCCAAAGAAAAGTGGAGGCAGCTTATAATATGGGACAAACACTGAGGATATTAATTTGTAAATCAAAAATTAAAGCCATAAAAAGGCAAGAAAGCAACTATGTTAGTTATAAGGCTTAGTATAACCATTGCAATTGAGTATTAAATATAACTCCGAGCTTCCTGGTAGGCAGGGCAAAAAAGTAAACATGATGACTTATGTAATTTTTTTATCTGATTGAAAGGAGTATCTTGATTGTTTGAAATTTTTTTTTTTCTGGTACTAGTTTTGAAAAGGAATTTAATACTGAGTAATTCTCAAGGGTAATGAATATGCCTTTAGCAAGAGTGTTACATCTAATGCAGGAAATTCCTTCTCATATTTCCATCTCATTTCCCTTTTTGAACTCCAGGCCCATATTAACTACTGACTAAATTTCTTCACCTAGATAATCTGGAGTCACCTCAAACTGAATATATTCCAAACTGAACTTGTTAACGTCTTTCTGAAATTAGTTCATCGCCTTGTGTTCGTTATCTTGGTTAAAACATCACATACACAAGCTGTTCTTGCCAGAAAAATCTCAGGATGTTTAGATGACTCCTCCGCCAACCTCCAGCCCACATCCAATCAAACCTGGAAACTCTGTCTCCTTGATTTTGTTTAAATCCCTCCTCTCCTCTTCACCCCCATCACCACCACTTTCTGTCAAGCCCTCACCATCTGTCACCGGGGCTATTGCAATGGCTTCTTAACTTACCTTCTTATTATTTCAACCTGTTCTCCACACGGCCTCTCTAGAAACTGATCTATAATAAATGGAAATCTAATCGTTCTGAAAACCCTCCAAAAGCTGCCCTTTGCCTTGAAGGTGAAATCTAAACTCCTGGCTTGGCAGAGGCGGCCTTTCACCTGCTCAGTTTCCAGCCTCGTCTGCTGCCACACCTCTTACAAATTCTCTAACACAGGCTCTTTGCTTCCTCAGGACGCATCACTGCTTGTGCCTCTATGCTTTACACAGGCTATTCCTGCAGAAATCCCTCCTTCTTTGCACACCTGGTGTCCTCCATTCTGGGAAGCTTTTCTGATCCTCTTTCAACACCTACCCTAGTTAGGTTCGCCCCTCCATATCCCCCAGTTCCTGAGTGTATCTCAGTTATACTTACCACGTGGTGCTGTAACTGCTTAGTTTCTCAATCCTCCTAGAATATCAACTCCTTAAAGACAGAAATGGAATCTCAGTCATCCTAGGTTTCCAACTCTATACATGTACGTGACATACTTGGAGCCTGATAAATACTTGTTGACCAAATGGGTGGATGAGAAGATAGAGTACTGTTTTATGTGGCCCAGTGGGATTGAGTTAGGATGTGTTGAGTGGTCGTATGGGGGTCAACAGAACTCTTCCTTTAGAATATCTGGAGGAGTGGGTGGATAGACAGCTCCTTAGATAAACCTCTCTGAATTCATCTCTCTGTGCTAGCCTCTGGTAGAAGCTGGTGGCTGACATGAATGGTTTTGCTATTTGCAGAGGCCTCACTGGCTGACTTTCTGTGTGCCTGACCAGGCAAATCTGTATACCTTGACCATCCTGTGTGTGGGTGGGTTGGGGGAAAGGTAGGGCAGGTAATATTATATTAAGGGAAAGAAGAAGCCCCACCCACCAGGAAATGGATTTTAAGAGTGTCTCCCTGTACACCCAGGGTTTCCCCCAAGAGATATTGCTTTCTATCAAGTACCTGGCATAGCATCCATGGAGAATTCTTTCCTTGCTCCGCTCCACCAAGTTTCATATCATATAGAGTTTTTGTCAAGTGTACCTGAATTAACTGGGGCACTTGTTTAAAATGCACATTCCCCATGTTTCCTCGCACACCCCCCCCAGACCCCTGCCTCAAAGATGGCCTCAAAGTTGGCTAGAGAAAATTTTCAAGCAGGCCCCGTTGCCTAGCTCCTGGGTGGTACTGTTATAGCTCTAAATTTACAGAGCATGGGCTTGATCTTGTTTTTCACCTCCTCGGGCCATTTGGTGTGAAGGTGTGTAGGCACAGGCTGTTTCCAATGCCCCCAGGCCCAGTTCAATAGTGCTAAGCTGCCCCACAGACCCCGGGGGCCATTCTTTTCATGTCACACAGGCCCCACCTGAACTCGGCTCTACTTAGCAGAGACACCGTAGAGGCTTATACTCTGGCTAGAGGATGCTAGCTCCTGCGCAGGGCTTGGCCAGAAGAGCATACAGTGGTAATTATTATGAATAATAATGTCCAGTAATCAATTTTTGAAGTAAATAATCATCATTCAAAGCCAAATAGGCTTTTGCTGTTCTCAAAACTCTTGCAGTTGCATTATTTCCTCTGATCTCATAATAGTCTTGCGAGGCAGGCAAACTAGAGCTGTTCCCATTTTACAGATGTAGAAACTGAGACTCAGAGAAGGCGGGTGACTGGTACAAGCTCACACAGATGAGATTGCTAGCACCTGATCCCGGTTTTCCTGACTCCGTTTTCACGCTGTGTTCCATTCCACCTGGCTTGCTGATCTCTTACACTATCAGATTGGAAAGTTGAGGAACGTTACTAAGGATGATAGAACTATATTTGAGGCCTCAATAATGTCCATAAAGGAATTTGCAATTATGATTTGTTATAAAAATGCCAAGTACAAATTTAAATAAAAATAAGAATCCCTATTTTTGAATTATTGGAGGAGTAGACACTGTGGCTGTCTGTTAGAACTTGAATCCCATGTATCGAGAAGGATTCCAAAGTTCGTTATACCAATGTAAGCCTTCAGTCAAGTTTCCGTGGTGAGCTGGAGCTGGCTTGCACCCACTAGTGAGAGCCAGTTGTGGGCATCTTTTCCTCACTTCGTGGTTTCGTGATGTCACAGCAGTAGCTTGAAATCGGCTATGGCGCAAGAATTTACACCATGGAAATCAGCCCACGTTACCATCCAGGGCTTTTTCATCCCAGACAGCCAGTTGAACATTTACCAGCACATCACTGCTTACAGCTGACAGTGACAGGCACAAACTGAGAGTTTGAAAATTCTCCTCTGTCATCTGCATGGGATCATCTTCCGTGTCAGTTTTGCCTCTAACCACAAGTCATACTCCATTCATGGGATCATGCCATTCCTTACATCACAGACTCTCTGTCTGAGCTTGCAAAGTCAGATGGATGGTTTTCTGCTTATATCCCTCATATTCGTATAGTTTGCGAAGTGTTTTCGTATCCCTCATCACTTGTGAGCTTTGTGTGGTCTGCGGGGCAGATGCCTTCTCCTCTTGGTAGAGAGGAAGGGCCTGAAGATCTGACAAATGACACGACCACTCCCAGAGTTATAGGACCACCAAGTGGCAGACAGGAGCTTGAACTGGGCCTTCTGCCTCCTTGTTCTGCACTCCTTCCCCTTGTGCCAGGCCCTCTCCTTCACCCAGGACACCTGCAGCACCTGGAGCTCCGTCTCCTGTCTGGGGCGTAGAGAAGGGCTGCTGGCAGCAGCCTGGGATAGAGCATCTGTATTAGCCCTTGACGGAAAAGGACAGATATGCTGCTTGGGAGTAGCTGCAAACAACTGCTAGCCGCACTTTACTGAGCCCGTGTGATGAAAGGAGTCCCCTTTCACTCCCCTTTTGTCCTTGGTCCTCTCTTTCAGTCCTTTAAAAACTTTTATGGGAACCTTATGTCTTTAGGTCCTCCTGTAGGTCCTGCCCTCAGCAGAAGTTTGGAACCTTCTGAGTGAGCCGGCATGAATGCCCTGCTTCCCCTCTTGCACAACTCATGGCTTCTCTACTGCCTGCTGATGGAATTATTGATTGGTAAGCATTTCACAATACGTTTTCAAAAATGCTGAAGGTCAAGCATTAATGACTCATGGGCAGTCACATTTCTTTCTGCCTTGGCCCCTCTGTACGATAATGGTGGAGCTGGTTAATGGAAATCATTGAAGAAACTGAGCTAAAAGTTGTCTCTGTCCAACCTTGGCCAACAGGACTATTAAGTGGCTTGAAAAAAATAATTCTTGATCTGCTATTTAGTGATTGAACTGCTGAATCACTTTGGTTTTTAATACCAAGTCTCTTGAAAAATATAAGATAAGAATTAAAGGATTTCGGTGCTGGTTTTGCCGCCAACTTGTCTCGGAGCACCTGGGTACCAGAGAGGTACTGAGCTGAAGAAAAAGACTTGGGAGATTTCTGAGGTGATCTTTGTTGCTTTGATAGCCTCTGATTGTACATCAGTACTTGAGAGAACAAAGACATAACCGCCGATCCAGGCTTGTAGATAATTATTTACCTCTCTGCTTGAAGCCAATAACAGCTGCCCATGGGACAGTGTGGAAGAATGCCTTAGAGCACGGTAGCAGAGAGAGTTCTCGACCAGGAGGCAGGGGATCTGGGTTAACTCTCACCTTTGTCACCTGTGGTTTGAATACACTAACAAGTTGCTAGACCTGTTAGACCCTCAATTTCCTTACCTATAGAATGGACACATTGACAACTGCTTTCTTTCAAAAGGCTCTTTCAAAGATCAAGTGATATAATGTGTTTGAACGTTTTTTGGTACAAACTTTAATGCATGGAAAGACCTATAGTCTGATTCTAAATGGGCCAGTTAAAAGTTTTGAGGGAAAAGAACATCAAGGTGATATTTTTTTCTTCTTGATATGAAAATATTTTTCTCACTTTTTTTCCCTCAAAAAATAATCTGATTTGCAGAATTAGAGTTTCTGAATGCCTTATCAGGAAAGTCATGGAACTGAAAGTTTCTTAATAGTTTTGTAGGTTTTTATACTTTAAATACTCTGAAGGTCCTTTAATTCTAATATAATATAATCATAGAAATAAGAAGTGTGATACAGTTGAAGTAATTAGTGATGTCAGCACCTCCTTTACTCATCAGCATAGCACCCCCCAACATATATACCTGTATATTCACCCTCTCCATGCTGGTGTGGGCAGCTTTGCTCCCCTTGCTCCTGACTAGAAAATGAGCCATTAAAAAAGGAAGCAAATTCAGTTATGTAAAGTGCATTCTGGGTAAGGAAAGGCAAGTGTGTGTTTCAACTTGACTGAAATTGCTTTTTTCTCACCAGTTTGTCATATCGTCAAGACATGTCAGAACTTGCAGCAGAGACCTTGGCAGTCACAGCTCCCAACTCTTCACTGGACAAAAGAGCAGCCTAAGGCTCAGACCTGAGAAGTGATTTCACCAGGGTCACACAGCCAGCTTGGGGCAGAATTGGGATTCAGGCACCTGTCTCTTGACTTCTCCTGTCTCCTCTCTCCATTGCACCAGACGTGGAGAGACACAGAGAATCTAAAAGAAGAAAGAAAAAAAAAGATTCTTGTTGAATATCTTGGGTTTCTAGCTTTCAAGGACAGTTTTCTGATTAGCAGCAACGATGCCTCAAAAGCTATGGTAGCTAGCTTGAATGAACTTACGTAACAAACATTTATCACAGAACATGTGGCATCAGACACCTGCTAGATCTGAGCGTTGGCGCCAAAGCTGCTTTCACTGTCAAAGGAAAGAGGGGGAAAAGGAACTTGGCTGAACAACGCTAGCAGACCTTTTACTAGAAAATTCAGAGGTAATTTCTGGAGGAACAGGAACATATTTCCAAGGCTCTTAAAATGTAGTTAAATGTGATTGGGTGAATTTAGTAGTTAAAAAAATGAAGGGCACTGAGGACCATTTGGTTCCTAAGGCCTCTTCCAGACAGGGCCCTTCTGTCTGCCTAGGTCATAGAGTCCTGGAAGCCTCAAGGTGGGTAGGCCCTGAGGTTGCCCAGAGCAATGTCTGAGGTTGCAGGTCTCCATCTAGGCTCCCATATAAACACATCCCAATGAACTCATGGTTCTCACTGGAATCTCTTCTCATTAGTAGAACATGACCAAAGTCAAAGAGACACGGGCCATTTGTTTCTAAAATGGAGTCCATCCATACAAAGTGGATTCTTTGACCTATTTTGGAGGTCAACCTACAACAACAAAATGGGACAGTTGCCAAATATGTTCCCTTTGGCTACTCACAGTTCCCTTTGGCTACTCACAAACTCTTGAACTGTGAGATCTGTTCATTTGTCGACTCAATTAATAACTATCATTGAGAGAGCATTGGACTAGAAAACCTGTTGCACCTGCCAGTGTAACAAGCTCTCTGAACCTCAGTTTCCTCACGCATAAGATACTACTCATTATCTGCCTTGCAGACCTCACTTAGTTATTGTGAGCATCAAAATGTATGACACATGGAAGCACTGTTTAAACTCTAAAGCCTGCCATGAGTGTGAAGGATTGTTGCTACTACTTTGTGCCCAACAGTGTGCTAGGCACTGGGGGGTAACAAAAGAAATGTAAGAAATGATCCCTACCCTCCAGAAACTTACAACTCCGTATTGGGAAACCAAGATACACCCAAACTAAACAGGTATGTCACACCTCAAGGCTGTATTTACTACTTAAATGATAGCTAAGGACTCCGAGCCCTTTAGGAGTGCAGAGAAGTGGGAGATCATTAATTGGCTAGAGAAGTTGAGAATATCTCCTGGAGGAGGTGGGGCGTGAGTTGGGTGTTGTAGTAGACAGAGAAGATTAAGAAGGTCTTCATGGGTGTGGCACAACTCAGTTAACCAGTGGAGGGTTTTCTTGGTAGACTTTGGGTGGACCAATTTACTTGGAGTTAGAACTTCCAGTCAAGCTGGAGTTAGGGATTTAAGAATTTGAGGAGAGTTACAGGTAAGGGGAAGTCAGAGCAGTTTTTAGACCAATGCTAGGTTATGATGAAATGATGACTTGGGAGGATGTATATGTAAAAGAAGGACTTGTAGGGAGATACAGGAGAGAAGAGGCTGCTGTAGAAATCCAGGCTGGGGATGATGTGGTTCTGGACCAGATCAATGGAAATGATAAGAGAAAGAAATCCATGTAAGTGAAGGATAGTTATGTTTGTAGCAGGAGGACAAGTCATGTCCTCCTCTCTTGGTGTCTAAACTTTGGGATTTGAGTTAAACTGGGCAAGGAGGGGCAAAAGTAGGGAGTATCTTCATATGTACATTGGAAGATTCTTGAAAATCCAAATTGATCTCACAGTGTCTATTCGTCTATCTATCAAAAAGAATTTGAAGTTGTCGGCTAATCCACAGAATCATAGATTTTCAGAGTTGGATGGGACCATAAAGGTTACCCAGTCATATGTGTGGCCATTTAAGAATTTCTGCTCCAATATCCCCACCAAGTTCTAATCCATCCTCTTCCTGAACCTCTCTAATGGTGGGAGTTCATTACCACTTGAAGACCTTTCCACGGTTGGATCTGTCTGTAGTTTCACAGTGTTTTAATTTTGAGCTTTTGTGAATTTTCCTGATTGGATTTCTTATTGGCCTCCAGGGTCATAGAGAACACTTTAAACTCCTCTTACATCTTCTTGATTCAGCCATTTAATTGAAGATGCAGGCCCCGTCTTCCTGAGTTTTCCTCATCCCCCTCATTTGTAAATTACTGTTTACATTAAATAAGTAAAGTGCCACAAAATCTCGTCACTTCTATTTTTATTTATCACTTGACCCAAAGACAAGAGAGTCAGATTCTGGACCTTACAGAATAAATGAATACATAAAAAACAAAGAAAGACTTATGAGATCCTTCTTACCCTTCTTCTTTACTTCCACTGGGGGATTTTTTTGCCCTTGCACGAAATTCAGGTCCCACGAACCCATAATATAGATGTTTTCATCTCTTTCCTTTTTCAATTGGTCAGCTGGACATCTTTCCAGAGATTTGGTGTCAGAAATCAAATCCAATGAGTGGGAAGTTTGACTAGGTTCAGAACAATCTTGCCAAATAGCCAGGCAGAGAGGGTGAAGTCAGGTCAGTTAGAGGGGGCAGCAAAAACGAAGCTTATAAATAGAGGTACTGTATATTTGGAGTAGGAAAGGGCTTCCATCAGTAGTAGTTGATATTAATAAGACACAAAAACAAAAGAAATAGTAATAATAATAAACAACCAGGCAAACCTTGAAACTTCTTAACTGATACAGAGGGAAGGAGATCTGTACAAACACACCATTGCCCTACGATGGCCTTTACCGTTACGTAAGCAAGGTATATTGCCACCGTCTGTTTCAGGCTGTGTTGCAAAAAATTTTAGGACTCACTTTAAAAGTTTAGGGTAGAAAGGATAATCTCTATCAGAACATAGAAAATGCTCCATCAGATCAAAACAAACAAGCCAGCAAACAGAAGCAGGTCAATTTGCTCGTTTTTGGCACTGGGCAGGACCATATGCTTCCAGAGATGAGAGTTTAAAAATAGCTTGTCACACAGCTCACGTTGTAGCCTGGGGACATGGTGGGGGTGGGGAGGATTGCTTCACACTTAATAATAGCGACACTTCACATTTATACCAACTGCTTCTCAAGGTAACCAAGAGTGCTTTCCAGTGATTTTTCTTTCTTTTAAAAACATCAAATCTTCCTGATGTCCGTTAAGTTGAGTAGGAGGTGGTACAATTCTTCCCACTTTACAGAGAAGATGACTGAGGTATCGAAAGGTAAAGTCATTCACTCAGGATTGCAGAGTGACTCAGGGATTAGCTCTGTACTGTTCAAAACACACTGGGCTGCCAACTGCAGCAATATCCTGGGCTGTGAGAGCCACTAGTTCATAGGATGTTGCACAAAAAAGAGAGAAGTTTGCTTCCCATTGCTTCTGTTTTGAAATGCACTTGCCTTTCATTTTCAGCATTTCATCATTTTCCAATTTTAAGGCAAATTGCTTATAAACCATGGTGAACTATATTTGCAGACATTTGAAATCAAAATCCCACACCCGTAATTGCCTTCGATTTGCATTTGGTGCCATCATATAGGGTCATAATAATAATGTAATTTTGCACATCTCCATAATTCCTTGCACTTGAGATGGTTTTGCATTTACCATCTCATCAGATCTGTGCAACAAGCTGTCATTTAGGCAGGGCCAGAGTTACGACAAGAGGGAACAGAAGCTCAGGGTGTGAGGGAATCTTCTCACTTGGTAAGTGCAACAGACATTGACGGAAACCCAGGTCTTCTCTCTGCAAGTCTGGGGTGTTTCCCTGCCAGCCACACTGTCACCTAGGTACATGCGATGCGGTGAGACTCGGCTGCAGAGTGTATGTTACTAGGAAAGATGTTCCCCTCTGTGCTCAGAAGTGGCTCTTCCTTCCAGTTTGCTGCCCAACCCTCAGTTTCTAATTGGTTGCATAACTCTGAAGGGGGGATTCTAGATGCTGCGAGAATCAAGAGAAGTCAGTAATGAGCTCCTTTTTCAGGGGAAGGACAACTCTGGGCATATTGATGGTCCAAGCAGACAGTTTGGATATACGTGGAATCCTATGATGTTGTGTTACTGACCAGCCTTAACTCCTATCCCAGCCTTAACTCTCTCTGCTATGTATCATAACCACTCTCTTTCCAACACCTTAAATTCTTTTGCTCCTTTTCCCTTCACTGTACCTTGGGGCAAAACCTCAATCCTGGTAAAATGTAATTATCCTCTCCCTCCTCCTTTGCTTGCACCTAAGCAGCAGAATGCTGTTAAAACATTGCAGACCATACTGACCAACTCACTTTAAATTTACGACCACAAACCTCAAATGGACCCTGCCAGAGGGCCCTATAACACTTCTAGAATATTTGCTTTTTCAGTCTCTGGATCAACTCTTTCGCACCTTTACTTCCCTCCTTAAATCTCCACCATGCTTTACCCTCTCCACACCCCAGGGTGATGACCTTCCTTCTTTGCTATGAGAGAATTATTCCATCTTTCTACCACCAAATTCTTAACTCACCTGCGTCCTTACCCACATACACCACCTCCCTCCTATTACACTGGAGGGAGTGACATGGCTTCTAAGGTCAATCCTTTCACTTGTCTGGATTCTATCTCCTTTCATGTACTTTTCTGCCACATTGTTTTCTTTTGTTCAGTTACACCCATCCTGTCAGCATACAAATATGCCTTTACAACAACCATTAAAAAACAACAACTCTCCCATGACCTTACATGTCCCTCCAGCTACCACCCTATTTTTTTGATGACTTCACAAAAAACATCAAAAAGTAAGATCTACATTTCCTGTCTCTATTTGTCACCTCTCTCATTCTCTCCTCAACTCTTCTCCAAGTTTCTTCTGATCCTTTCACTCCACTTAAATAGCTCTTATCAAAGTCACCAATGATCTACGTGTTTCCAAAGCCAAAAGTACTCAGCTAACTGGACTATTCAGTAGAAGTTGCCATGACTAATACTTCCTACTTCTTTGACCATTTTCTTCTCTAGGCTTCTGTGATTCCACACTCACCCCGTTTGCCTTTACTTACCTGTCTCCTTGTCTGGTTCTTCCTCCTCTACACCAAATTTTGGATTGCTCTGGGGTTCTTGTCTCTATTCTGTCTCTACATTTCCTGGATGAACTTATTGAGTCCCATGGCTTTAATATACCATCTATATGCAGATAACTCCAAATCTCTATCTCCATCTGACTTCTCCCTTGAGCTCCAGACTTGATAACTCTAATTGTGTATTTAATCGGCACTTCACACAAACCACGACCCAAACCAAACAATTGATTTACCCCTACCCCACCCCCAAGTCATCCCTGTCATAGTAAGTGGGAGCTGAGCCTCCTAGCCGCTTGTTCAGGGTAAATAACTGAGTCATTCTGGTTTGCTTTCTTTCTCTCAAACCCCACGTTTAATCCCTCACTAAGTCCTAGTGACCTAGTGACCATCTAAAGTATATGTCAACTTAGACCATTTTTCCTCATCTCAACTGCTGACCATCTTATTCCAACTATCGTCATGTTTTTCCTGTCCAAAGTTTTGCCCCCTGAAGTCTGCTTTTCATGCAGTAGGCAGAATGATGTTTTTAAAGCCATAAATCACAAAGTCACCTCTCTGTTGAATCCTCTCAATGTGAGCTATAAAACTCTACAGGGCCTGGCCCCTGGCTGCCTGTCTAGCATCATCTCTCTCCATTCTCAGACTCGTCCACGGTGTTCACTGGCCTTTTTCTCCTTCAAACCTGCCAATACTTTCCAATTTGAGGACATTTGCACTTGCTTTTTCTTCTATTTAGATGCTCTTCTTCCAGATCTCCAATGGCTGCTTCATCTTGCCATTCAGGCCTCAGCACAAATGTCATTCACCTGACCAGTGTTGCTAAGGTATTCCTCTCTAGGACCATGTACATAAGTATCCCAACCCCACAGGAGAAGTGTTTTCATTTAGTTGAATTTAGGTGAATTATACCCTCAATTTTTATAGTGAGTTAATATAAAAGTTGACGTTGAAATTTGTGCTTCCCTGTCCCTTGTGATTCCCGAGGACATTATTCACCATGTCACTCAGTGCCCTTTTCTATAAAGCCCTGTATGAGGAATTCTTTTAAGTCTAAGTGCTAGAAAAGCTTTGCTTCCCTTGAGGAACTGGTCATGACACAACTGACTTAGCTTGGTTTTTTGGCTGTGCTAACGCAAAGCTCAGAACCAAAATTTTGGCTGAATTATTGTAAATGTGTAGGACTGTAGGACCTAGTTACCTGTCTAGACAACACTGTCTAATAGAACTTTCTAGAATCGTGGAAATATTCGGTATTTGCAATGTCCAATAAGTAACCACTAGCCACATGTGCCTACTGAGCACTTGAAATGCGGCTGGTGAACTTGAGGAACTAAATTTTTTATTGTATTTAATTTTAATTAATTTAAATTTAAATAGACACATGTGCCTGGTGGCTACCACATTGGACAGCACGGGCCTGGATATCCTAGGTTTATTTGTAAGATATTAGAGTTTATTGTTATGCACGCTACTTGATTCATTATTGTATTCCCTATAAGTTGCCTTAACTCTTTGTGGCTGGTAGGAAAAAAAGAAAGGAAGAAAACACATTTAAATGAGTAATTGAGTTTGCAGGGCAAGTCAGTATGTTTATAGGCTTGGGTGACATGGTCAGTGTATGCAGAAAATGAGTCTTAAATCCTACCTTTCTTTATGAGTTCTGTGGAAAGAGCACTGGCAGCAAGTCTGAGATCCAAGTTCTAGTCTTCATTTTGCTATTGAACACGATGTGTGGCTCTGAGTGAACCAGAGATTCAGCATGTTCACACATAAAATGCGGCTTCTGGATGGATGACCGAGTGCCTTTGGCATCTGGGATGCTAGGTGTGTAGCAGCTGTACCCGTTCCATGCCTTCAGAGGCCAAGGAAGCAGGTCCTTGGCTGCCTACTTGGAATATGAGGCAAAATTCCAGGAGGTCATCTCATTCATGCCCGTGCCTAAGGCAGGGTCACTGGTAAACCAATTTAAAATGATATGAATAGTCCTATCTTCCAAACTTCATCATGGAAGGAGAACACACCCTAAATACTAAGGAATTTGGATACTTTTTAATACAGAGTGATATATCATTCCCTGTGTTATATAAAAGCACAGGACTGAACTGAAATTTGAAGACTTAGGTTCTAGTCCCAGCTCAGCTGCTAGCTAGCTGTGTGACTTTGATCGAGCCAAAGTCTCCTCTTCTCTCAAATGAGAGGATTGGACCAGATGACCTTTAATTTCCCGTCTTGCACCAGCCGTAATAATGATAGCTAACATTTATTGAGTCCTTAGAATATGCTGAGGTACATTCCCCTATTTAGTCCTATGGAGGTTGAGAATATTATTTCCTTTTCCAAGACAGAGGAAACTGAGCTTTAATGTTTCCAGAAGGCACCAAGTTGGCAAATGGTGGATTCTCTATCTGAATCCCATGGTCTGGTTCCAGGACCCACCTTCTTACCTGTTTTGCCTTCTCTAGAATTTTGTGATTTTTCATAGACCAGAACACCATTGTTTTTCTGCTTCAACAAGGAGTTGCCCTAATCCTTTCAACAAAGTCTTCCCAAATCTGGACCCCAATGGGCTCAAATATTGTCTCCCCAGTCCTTGGAGGGCCAGGAAGGGCCCAGAACAGCCTGATTTAATGGGTTGGTTGCCACCAAGCAAGAGCAGCCTTGTTCATTTGCCCAGTATACTGTACAAATAACATCATTTTCTAAGTATGCCATAATACGAAAAATGTTAGGAAGCATGTGGTCTTCACGTGTCGTGATTCATTAGGGTTTAGCAGGGGCCTTGCATAAGTCATATCACACGTATTTCACAAAAACCTACCATGAGGGGCTGCTTTACCCCACAAATCTCAATCATCACTCCCTGAGAGTGGGGTATCTCAATTATCGCTGTACCTTTATCATATCCATCTCAGAACCTGGCCCTAAGCCGACCCTCAATAAAGGAGTTCCTTTGCTACCTACTATATGGATAGAGCAGCATCCTGATGTTGGTTAGAATCCTAGAAAGTTGGAGCCAGAAGGAGATTTAGAAATTTTAAGTCCAACTGTAAGAGAGTAGAGGATTATCTCAAGGTCAGTGTCAAAGATGGAACTAGAACTCTGATCTTCTCATGCCTGGTCCCGGGCCCCTTCCCTAACCACCTCCCCCTCCCCCGACTGATAGAATTACTTCCTTGGGAGATGAGGCAGAGAAAACATAACTGAAATTTCATCTTGCCTCTAGAGATGTCAGAAGCAATGGAGCACCAGTGTCAGGAGAACCCACCTCCCCTGGCTCCATCAAAGCCGCAGACCCATGAGAACCATCCAGCCTAGCCTGAGCCACAGGCCTGGAGGCCACAGCAGTGTGCAGGAAAGTGAGAGGAAGTGGAAACGTGCGAGCAGAGGGCTCAAAGCAACGGGCTCACCACCGGAAAAAAAAATAAAAATAAACACGCTCAGAAATAGTGTAACTGATATGCAAAGAAGATCAAAACAAGGGTTTTAAAATATCTTGGCTGCTTTAGAGGAGGTGGGGGTGGTAAATGAAGCGAGATTGCAAATTTGTGTTAGGGGAGGGGGGCGGTTAAGGATGGTTCACTGCAGCCTGCCAGGCCACGGGACCCCGGAACCCAAGCGTATTTCAGACGAAAATGCGGGAGGTGTAACTTGCCAGGGGTAGATCAGAGGCAGGCATGGACTCGGGAGCAAAAACCCTGGAGTCCCTCAGCCCCAAATTCCTCCCTCCCTAACCCCCTTGCTGTTCCCTGAGGTTCTGCCCCATTTGGAGTCATGGATATTGGTCCCAGGGCAAGGCACTGAGGCTCAAACAAGCCAACAGGGGAGGCTCCCAGAAGTCCACCCAACTTGGCTGAATGTCAAGGCTCAAGTAGCAGTTTGGAACGAGTGTTCCAGGGTTAAGGGCTGGGGCTGAGCAAACTCACGGAAGACAAATTCCCCAATCTTGCAAAGCGCAATTCTCCTTCCTTTCAGTGTGTTGTGAAGAACTGCTGAAATGTACTCTCTTTAAAGGAAAGGTTTTATGTTGAAACTGGTTACTGAAATGGGAAACCAAAATGTTAGAGATGGCCATGCTGGCTGTTTATAGCCTCCCTCTGCCGATCTAACCATCCCTAATAATAGCTCAAGGATCATGGGACATTTCCAGCATCAGAGGGCCATCAGTCAACAGTATAGGTACAAGAGGGAGTATTCACTCCTCTATGGATCCAAATGGTCTCATGGATTTTAGCAGGGGAAAGACATTGGGCAGGCTTGGGGAGGAGGCATGGTCTGGGCTTTGAAAATTAACTGTCCCACATATAGGTCTAGTATTCACACTTACAAAACGCAGTCATATCTATTATCCAGTGAGATGGGCTGGGCAGAAGCAATCACCCGCATTTTCCTGTTGGGAAACCTGAGGCTCCAATGCGAAATGGAATAAGGATACCACTAGTGACCCATAGTGCTGGGACTCTGCTCCTGGTGCTGTCTGTTCATTAGAAGGCGCTGAGGAGCCGGAGATGAGAATCAGACCTCTTTGCTCTGAACTTGAGCATCCCTCTCCAGCCTCTCCTCCTCCCTACCCTTTCTCTTCCTCCTTTGACAAAGGAGGGCACATTTAATACTTTGGTGATGGAATTAAAGTTTTTTACTTTTGATCCAACATTTTTTCTACTGTGTTTCTTGTTTAGTCAGGAGAAGGCAAATCCTACCCCAAACTCTTCTTGAACCTGATATTTAGCAGAGAACCACCAATAGATGCATGTGATAACCCTTTCCTGACATGCTAAGCCCAGCCCAGGGCTGAGGTGGGAGATGGAAGGTAGAGTCAAGTTTCAATCCCAGCCTGATGCAAGCTTGTTCTCTACGCCCAGAGAGTACTGTGGTTGACAAAGGCTGTGTAATTTCACAAGGAGAGTTCACTGTGGGCTGGGGGTATCCAGGGGAGACTTCTAGCAGGAAGTAGCACTTAATGAAGCAGCATCTTGAAGGATAAATCTGAGCTGAAGTGTGGGGAGGTCTAGGGAAGCGGCAAGATAAAGGTCTAAAGGTTTAACAAGCGCATAGGACATTGCAGGAAATTCAAATAGACCCACCAGGCTGAAGCCATGGAAATAACGTTGGGGAGATACTTTGGAGTCATGCTGTGTAGGAAGGCCTTGAAAGATCAGCTGAATGATTGGAATTCTATCCTGCAGGTATTTAGGGGGCTCTGAAGCTTTGTGAATATGAGAGTAGTCTGAGAAGAATGGTGTTCTAAAAAGTTCCTTTTAGCTGGGTATGCAAGATAGATAATAAGGAAAGTAGATGGGAGAAGAAAGATCATAAGGAGCACTGAACTTGGAGTCAGGAGGCTGACTGTCCTGTTTTCTAACTGTGTCAACTTGGTCAGATCAGTCCCAGATACATACATAAATATATACGATTATCTCCTCTCTAAAGGGAAAATCTGCCCTGACTATCCTTCAGGGAGATCCTGGACATCACATACAATGAGGTTAAAATGCTTCGTAAACTATAAAATGGCTGAACAAATGTGGGAGATCAAGACCCAGGCTGGTGGGATACAATGGAAGCGTGAATTGGTTGGTGGCCCTGGGGTGGGTGGTTCGGGGGAGACTGAGTGAATGGCAAGTCTACACGTGGGGGGCATCTTCCTTCTAGAGGGATATCCTGTTTCCTCCCTGACCCCTCCTGTGTCACCTGGCATAGACAGGGAGCTAACAGAAGATGGAGGTGTGTCAAGCTGGTAGTCAGGAGTCAAAGACCAGAAATCCCTCAGGTCTCTAGCAACTTCCTCAAGTGAAAGAAAAAAATACAAAGCTAGCTTTTCAATCTTGAACTTGAAATAAAAATAAACAGTTGGGTTACTGTTTTGCAGAGTTGCCGAGTAATTGTGGAGGGCAAGGAGGAGTCAGTTTGCACAAGGTGATTGCTCAATGGAAAGGTCTTGCCAGTAAAGGTGTCCGCGAAGGTGCAAGCAGAAGTCGGCTCAGCTGTTCTCAGGGGCTGCTCATTGGAAGGCAGGCCTTGGCCTCGTGGGGAAGACAGGTTAACACCAAAGAGTGAGCTGAAAACTGCTGAATTGAGACTAGGTTAGGAGGATTGGGAGAGACCCACCCAGGTTTTCAGTCAGCCCTGGGCTTCTAATGGAAGCATTTCACAACCTCCTCCTTTCTTCGTGGGTTATGTCCTTGGATTGAACAGCCCTTGGGAGCATCTTGAGGGAGTGGAGAGTGCACCAGATTGAGAGCCAGAGCCCTGCGTTCCAGGGCTGGCTCCATCACCGCCCAATGGTGTGACTCTTCCCCTCAGGGCCAGTCTTAGACTAGACTGCATGGTCCCTGGAGCTCCTTTCAGATCTTAACTCCTGGGAGGTGTGGGGCAGGCCAGCCTGTCTCTTCAGGTCAGAATTCAGAGAGGACAGCTACTGTGAGTGAACTGACCTACAGCCTAGAGCGACTGAGTCCTGTGACCAGGCTTTAGCTCTGGCCACAGCTGCAGCACAGAGAATTTCAAATGAGGTCAGCTTGGGGCAGAGGCAACTGTGCGCCTGCCAACCACGGCTTGCGGTTTAGATGAATCAGAAAGGTGGGACCCTTCTGCGTTCACCCTCCTCAAGCTGTGGAGCTCCGTGTACCTAGGAGGAGGATTTGCCTAATAAAGTCCATGTACAGGCAGCATCTTCCCTTTGAGCCTGGGGCAGCATAAGCCACAGATCGTTTCCCTCCCACTGCCATTTTCCTTCCCCAAGTCTCAGAGAATAGGATCGCTTCTCCTCCCCTTCTCCCATTTCCCAAGCAGACTTTCAGTGGTAATGCAGCACTTTCTCACACTTACTTCCCCTGTTCTTTCTGGTGACCAAGAACAGCACTTCTCCCAGCTTTGGGAAGTAGGGTGTTGGGGCATGAGGGCAAAGTTCACAGAGCTAACCAGTTGGTCCCTCTGGCTGCCCAGGCTGTGCTGTGTGTCCCTGCGGGCGGAGTCCCACAGTGAGTGGCTCTTTCTCATCTCTGAAGAGGGACCCATCACTCTCCAGCAGCTCAGGATCACCATCGACATTCTCTGGCCCTCCTTCCAGGGTCCAGAGGAATATAGAAATGAAAAAAACCTTTACTGAGCACCTACGAAATGCCAGGATCTAGTTTTAGGTGAGACAAAGGATCCAGAGGTGGGTCAGTCACATTCTCTGCTTCCAAAGAGGGACATGGGATAAGTGGGAAAACCACTATAATAGCACGTAGAATATGGGAATGGCCACAAGGACAGGTCTCTTGGATAGCATCATTTTGTAAATGAAGAACATGAGGCTCAGAGAGTTTAAGTAATTTTCCCAAGGCCATCCAGCTAGTAAATGATTAGAGCCCACGGTTTCCATGGAGGTATGCAGGTGAGGTATTCTTAGTGGAGGATAAAGAACGACAACTTGGAGTTGAAAAGCATGGCATCATTTTGATTGGGCAGGGGAGGCATGGGGGTTAAGACCAGTGGGACCTGAGGGCCAGTGAGGAGTTTGACTGTGTCCTGGAGGCTGCAGGGAACCTGGGAGTGTGGAGCAGGAAGTTGTCTCCTGGAGTGGTGATTTAGCAGCGAGTGCAAGTGGCCTCAGAGAGGTCTGAAGGCGAGGAGGTGGCTGAGAGACTGGAGTATAAGGTGACAGTGATGCAGGCTTGAGCCAGAGGTGTCGGGGGGGAAAGAGAAGAGCAACATGAGTCTGAACATCTCTCGGTCCACCCCTGCTCTCAGCATCAAAGGCACAGCAAACAGAAAAGGAGATGTATAAAGACAGCCTGCACCCTGGGAGGTTCCGCAGGTGTCTGGGGAGCTTTCCTGTCACTCAAGTCTCATGCCAGGCACCAGCGAGGCCACTGGCACTCTTGCCTCATCTTCAGTGGGCAGCGCACCCTCCGAATGAGAACTCTGTACACATCCAATTTGTACCTTTTCTCCATCACTCTCTTTTCCTCACTCCCAAAACCCCAAAGCAGCAGAATCAAATAAAGTATGGAGTTATTTTCATGGAATCAGGGTCTGAAGGAGAACACCTGAGTGGAACCAGGAGTGGCTTCTGAGTCCTCGGCCACCTTCAAGAGATCAAACGGGAGGCGGATCAGGGAGAGACGGAGAGGGAGGACGAGAGGCGGGAGAGGGCCCAGCGCCTGCTTGGTGCAGTGATCTGACAACACCGTGGAGATCGTAGTGGGCACACTCTCGTTTCCAATCTCCCAAGGAGCCTCCTGCGATGGCTTTGGCTAAGGCCAAGGCCAAAATGAAAGTTGCAGAGGCTTTTGCTTCAGCCATGTGAGCCACTGCAGAGTTCAGCCTCAGGTGATCATCCTTTTCCTTGGCACTTCCAAAGAGCTGCTTTTACATCTCGGAGAGCAGCACAGGGTGGGATTTCCAGTGTAACTGTCCCAGCAAGGAATGCCATCACCATGATAGTGAAAGACAGGGGCCCCTAGGCAGTATTTAATCCAATCTGTGAGTGCCCCGAGTGGGCATGTAACTAACAGAGACTCATATAGTCTCCTGTCTTCTTAGTTTATTTACTCTACAAACACATGGTGCTTGTTTTGTCCCAGGCACTGTGCTAGGCACTTTTTAAATTATTAACTTATTCAATTCTCATAACAGTCCTATAAGGTAAGTACCTTTACCCCATTTTACTGATGAGGAAACTGAGGCATGGATATGTGAAGTAATTTGGCCAAGGCCTCACGGTAATTGCTAGAATCAGGATGAGCCCAGGCGGTTTGGCTACAGAGCCCAAACTCTGAACCCCTACACTCTGTTCCTTTTCATTCTAGTTTCTATGCTAAGACTCTAGCACTTCTACAAAAAGGGAGATGAGAGCCAATCATTTCTAAAGTTGCACCAAGCTCTAACACTTTGTGATTCAGTGGAATCGTAAGTGGTTAGGGCTCAGGCTGTGTGTTGTCAGTGGGCTATTAAGTATGCTCTGGTGTGCCACAGATACCTGTGTCTGTTAGTGTCACTGAGTTCTGGCAATGGCTTGCCACCACCCCAGCTGTGAATTGGGTAGATCTGCTGACCCATTGCAGGGCCGCGGATCTTCACATCAGGGACTCATAGATTCTGCACCTGTATGTAAACCTCTAGCCAAGGGGATTGTGAAAACAGTGCTCAATCTAAGTGAAGAAGTGAGATGGGGAAGTAACTGTAAAGATTTGGGCTGTAGGGGCATAGTGATTCAGTGAGATAAGGCCGGGAGGAAATACTTGGTCTTGAGTGCTGGCTATGCAGTCAGAGGCTTCAGTTTCTTTAACAAGGAGGGTGAAGCAGATGATTGGCTGCTGGCAATGGGGTTACTTGAGTGGAAGAAACGTAACCTTTCCAGTGGCCCAAATAAGAAAGGCTCTGTATGGTAATACGATCTCAAATTTCCTAGTTTGTTTAAACATTCAAATGGGATATGGTTAAATTCACATTGTGGATTGCCTGGTGGGAAGTAGTAGGTATGCAGAGTGGAAAGAACACTGGCCTGGCATTGGGACATTTAGGTTTCAACCCTAGATCTTCTCCTAACTAGGTGAGAGGCATTAGGGGAGTCACATCCTTCCTTGGCCCCAGTTTACCTGTAACCGTGACTATTTATTGAGTATTTTCCATGCCAGGAACTGTTCTCAGACCTTGACATGTATTACCCTATCTGATTCTTATAGCAGTTCCTTGAGGGAGGCACTATAATTATTGCCATAGCCCAGAGGAGGAAAAGGAGGCTCAGAGACATGAAGGAACTCACTCAAAGTGGCACACTAAGCAGTGGGGTTGGGAATTGTCCCCCCATAGGGAGTCCAACTCTCTCTCTTGTTCTGAGACACAGCACTATACTGCCCTTGTCTTTATAAAGAGAGGGTGGGCTCTCTGGATGTACTACGGACAATCCTATTTAGGATATTTGTGTTGAAGATGGTCCTTCCAAGAGCAGTAAAGGGCTTTGCTCAGTCTTGGGCTCTGGATTGAGCCAGTCGTTGCTCATGTGTTTGTTTCCGTGAAGTTTGGTGGCTTCCATCAACCTCCTCTGGATGGTCAGCTCTGTGCGGGCAGAGCTCCATCACTGTATTCCTAGTGATAGGCACTGTGCCTGACTTGTAGTAGATGTTCAACGAATGTTTGTTGAGTGAATGTATGGAAGAATGATTGAATCTGGTGGGGTAGAGGAGCAGTTGGATTAGAGTGCTGGGAAATCTGAGAGAAGCAGAACAGAACTAGCTCAGTGGAGTGTGAACTGGTCCAGACAGGCTGAAAGCTGGAGATCTTCACTAAGAGTTAAGATTTTTGCTTTCAGATCAAAAGCTATAATGTAGCTTATTATCCCTTTGTAACAAACAAACTCTCCATTGAAGAGAGTGAAGAGGCCATGTATGGAAATGTCTGCTGAAGGCTACCCCGTAGAGTCTGGCTGCTAAAGAAGGGCCTTGAGAGCAGAGCCCAATTCTGCCAATTCTCAGGAAGGCCCTGGCAAAGGCCGTCAGCCTTTCCGGGCTGGGCTTTCCTCTTGCATCCAGTTCCCCCTCTAGCTAGTTAGGGCTGGGACTAAGCTCCTAATCTCTATGTCTCCACTGAGCTTTCCTCCCTTCATAGGGAACATATCAAGCTCCTGCCACCTGCTGCCCATCACAACTTACCTGTCCTATGTCCTGTCGCTTTGGGATCCTGTCCTCTGATAAGTGACATTTATTATTAGCTACTCTAATGAACACACCTGCTGGCGTGCTCTTGGGTATTCATGCACTTTGCCCCTGTAAAATATTCACATTTTACCATGCCCTTGAAGACATAGGTTATGATGGGACTTTTCAGCCCTGGGATAGGTTTGTAGGGGAAAGATTGTTAATGACAATTATAACAACCAATGATACAATCAACAAAACACTTCCTCGTCCTTTATCTCACTTGACTGTCATGTGCAAGGGCAGGTAGGAGTGGCACTATGGGACTGTTAGAAGAGACCTGTGTGGTCCCAGCTCTGCCACTAACTCTGGGACCTCTTTCTCAGGTTCCTCTTTTTATATGAGAGAAAGTTGAGATAATTCTAGGGCTTCTTTGGCTTCAACCTTCCTCAAATCTAAGTATTAGGAGCTGTGTTTTACAGAGAGCAAACGAGGTTTATGTGGTCTAGGTCATTTGGCATCTACAGCATTCTTACATGGTGTACTTACGGGGAATTCTTACGTGGCTTCCTTATGCGGCATTCTTACGTGGCTTCCCAGTGTGTAAAGTGCTGGCCTGCCCTGAGACAGGCAGCACAGAGATGATTATTATTATACTCATTTCACAGACAAGGACAAAGTGACTCGGAGAGATTAAATGAATTGTCTAGGGTCACACAAAGCAAAATGAAGGAACTGGGATTTAAACTCAGGCCCCAGGATGGCCAATGCTGCATGTGGGGTTAGTAGAGTCTCTTGAGAGTTCTTGGTTTGGTTTTTCTTATGCTCCCCCGAGACCCAGGGCCAGATTGGCTCCCAGAGAGCTGCAGCTGGGCTCTGGGGTGACTCCACTCTGAGAGGACCGGGGCTACCATCTCCCCCTCAAATTCCAGCCCCTCAGACTCTATGCCATGTCCCCTTCCCCCAATTTCTTGGCTATAGTAGCTGCCAGAAGCTGTGTGACCCTCCAAACCTATTCTCCCTCCTTCTCTTCCTGCCTCTCCAGGTGGCTGACCTTTGTGGAGATCAGTAGGTTCCCATGCCCTCTGGCTTCTGGTTGGATTCAGCCCAGCACTGACTAGGTGATCTGAGAGTGGGAGAAGGGAGAAGTGTGGCTGTCTCCTCCCCTAGCCCCCTCTTTGCTGGCTATAGGTTGGCAATGGCTGCACGCTTCTGTCAAAGGCCACAGCTCCTATTGGGCAGCCCTCTCCTAACTTACCAGCACAGTTGACAGATTCTGGTAACTGCCTCTCCCTTTACCCTTTCAGACCAAGGACTGGTAACAGCTCTCAGTTGTTGTTAGCCTCAGGGTGCATCGCCATCTCTTGGTTTTCCTTAACCCTACCCACACCTTTGTAAATTATCCTTTAATTAATCTCTCTTTGGTCACCTTCTTTCGAGTGTGTCCTCTGCTTCCTCCCAGGACAACGACTGATATAAGCTGCCTCATTCTTCCTTGTCTCTAGTCTTCCATTTCTTAAAAGCATTTATGACCCCAGGCTTTTAACATAAATGTCTGTAGATATTGCTCCTTGCAATGTTTAACCAAAAAATAAAATCAAGCTAGAGAGAGAAGCAAAAGTTTGGGATTGTATGGGGTATGGTAAAGGGCACTGAGTTTGGACCTGGAGGCTGAAAACCCAAGTTTGCCACCTGTTAGCTCTGCCATCTTGCTGAGTTACCTGGCTTGTCCATTAAATAGAAATAAGAATCATTTTTGCCTTACCTTTCCCATAAGCCTCTTGGGAAGATCAAATGAGGCAATGCTGGTGGAAGTTGTCTGTAAACGCTGAAGCATTTTCTGAGCATTAGATATGACTGTTGTTGTTTTTATCATACATGGCATGTGGACAAAATCCTCAAAAGGCCATGTGCTGCATTTTCCAGTGCACTCAGATTTCCCTGTCGCCTCTGTGCCTCCTGGATTAGAAGACCTGGCATTTGTGGAATCCAAGATTAATGTCCAGAGAGAGTTGGCCAAGCATGTGCCCACAAGAGCATAGCTAAAAATACCTTTGACCTCAGTGGGAGCATCTCAGTCCTGAAGGGGGTGAGCCTAAGGGACAGGGAGGCTGTGGGGGAAATGGCTTCCATCATTCGTCAGCTGCGTTTAGGAGAGGGCAGGGAGAAGGTGGCTGTCACAAGTCCGTCCTTTTCAAGAGCCATTGGGAACACTGGCTTGATCCCTCTCTCTCTGTCTCTCTTTCCTCTGTGTGTGTTGGGGTGGCAGGTGGGGGTGGAGAGGATTTACCTGAAACTTTTGTATTTTTCTGTTAGAGTGAAGGCTACACCTTAGAGCTCTTCTTCATGGCCAAGCCTCTTAAGGATTTTCCCAGACTGCCTTGTGGAGACGATAGATACCTAGAACCATAGGGAGGTATGAAGGAGACCATCTTAGAATCTTGGTTTGGAGTTGATTGCAGAGCTGACTTCAATCCAGAGAAGGAGAATCTAAGCCAGGAGACTTGGTTTAATAGCTCGAGGGATGAGGACTGGGGAGGCTCATTGTCTCTCTATCCTAAAGACGAGTGGTTTTCAAACTATAATCCTAGAGCTCTAGACTCTTGCTACTTAAAGTGTGGTCCATGGATCACCAGCATCAACATCAACCGGGATCTTGTTAGAAATGCAGAATTCCAGCTCCCATCCCAGACCTCTAAATCAGAATCTGCATTTGAATGAGATCCACTATGGATTTGTATGCACATTAAAGTTGGGGAAGCATTGTTCTAGAATCCCTCTGAAGTATCTGAGGGGGTCACTAACAGGTGCTCTCCAGTTGTATATTTGGGGTCCCATAGAAAATAACATTTGAAAAGAGGTTCCATTTGCACTTGAAAAAAGAGAAAAAAGATTGAAATCAATGTGGTCTTTCCCTTCCTTTGGTAGAAGAGGAAATTCTGCTGATGTTAGGACCCTGCTCCCTGTCACTCCTTCAGGGCCAGGCCCCCCACTCCCTTGCTTTTCCCATTAGCTCCTTGAATGCCTAGCACAAGCCTGGCACGGGGGAGGCTCCATAAATGAGAGATTGTGTTAGGAGACTAGTGGGACATCGGATTGTTTCCCAAGCCATATCCTTCCTAGCTCCGAGGGTCTAGCCTTGACAGGGCTGGCTGGTGAGGCACGGATGGCAAAACAGAAGCTTGTCATGACCTGAGAGCTTAGAACTCAGCTTTGAAAGGGGAGGGCAGAAGGATGCAAGATTCCTCCTCTGTAGGTGGAATTATGCGGGGAGCTTAGTGTTTGTTGTATGAGGAACAGCCTGGCAGGAGCTGAGAAGAGATAAGTCGGCTTCCAGCTGGGAATTGGGCACAGCCCCACAGCAGCAGGTTTTCAGGATTTCCAGAGGGAGTGCTTGGCAGACCGCAGCAATGTCTTTTCAGTCTCAGTTTGCTGCAATTATAAATATCTGTGATTTGCATTCCCTTCACACCCTACCCTGGAGGAGTTCAACACATTGTGCTATTGCTTCCCCCTGCCCCCCCTTCACACAGGTCACTTACAGGCAACACTCATGGCTTCCATTTTGCAGAAGGGGAAACTGAGGCTCTAAGTAGCCACAGAGGGGCGGCACCTACACCTGGGCTGATCTAGTGCTGGCAAACTCTGGGAAGAAGTCCTTCAAACACTAGCCCCAGGCTTTCTGGTCTGAACTCTCACTCTTCCTCATCTTTCATCCTACCCTCAGCCTGGACCATCCACCCCTGCTTGCCTTCCCTGAACATACGGACACACTAGTTGTGCGGATGTGTTCCCTTCTCTGCTCTCCCACCTCTACACCCCCAGATACACATCTGTGCCTCTCTGGTGACATGGCTATTCTCCTTTGATTGGAGCTATCTGACGATGTGTCTCCCCCTATCCCCCACCTTCGCCAGCCTTCAAAATCTTGAAGGCAGGGGTGTGGTTGAGCCCCCTCAGTCCCAGCACAGTGCCATCATCAGAAAATGCTTGTGTAATGATGAATGAACTGAAAGACGGAAACATACCAGCTAGTGGTCGAAGCAGAGAAAGTCTGTATCTCATAGACTCTCATGGGTGAAAGGAGCATGTCATCGGACAGTTCTGATACTTTGTAGGGGCCCATGCAAAAAAAATTTGGAGCCAAAGCTGCAGCTCCCTAATGAAAAATCTCCCTGTGGTTTTGAGAGATCTTGGGCACTCAGCTGGCACCAGCTTATGACTCAAGACAAGACACTTGAGTTGTCCGAGTCTTGGGGTTTTTTTTTTTTTTTTGGTGAGGAAGACTGGCCCTGAACTAACATCTGTGCCCATCTTCCTCTATTTTGTATGTGGGATGCCACCACAGCATGGCTTGATGAGTAGTGCGTAGGTCTGCGCCCGAGATCCGAGCCTGCGAATCCCGGGCCACCGAAGCAGCGTGTGCTAACTTAACCACTACACCACCGGGCCGGCCCCTTAGGGTTCTTTTTTTAACCTGAAAATGCAGATACTGAGATTATTTACCACCTAAGGTTGTTATGAAGATGGAATAAGGTGAGCTACATGTAAAATGTTTATTGGAGGATTGACACCTCAAAGTTCTTGATATTTGTCAGCTACTAGCTAATAGGAAGAATCATCCTTTCTTTTCCCAGCGTGGAGCCCACTAGTGCCTGAGGAAGAGGTGAGAAGGTCCATAGGCACTTCCAAATTTGGAACTTGAGTCTTTCTTTTCAGGACATGAATGTTCTGGATCTTAGGAAATGGTTATCCAGGATTCTAATACAACATTTAAAAGAAATGGGATCTGATCCAGCTCACACTAATTTCTTCTTTGGTTCCAATTATGTAACTATTCGCCAATAATTTGGGAGTTAAGCAAGCCCAGCTTCTGGGCCAGTGGCCTCCATTGTGGCTTCAATTTTGAGATCCAGGGATGTGGGGCGGGAAAAGGACTAGCCTGGGATCCTCAGGACCTAGGTTTGTCCTTTGATTCACCTTGTGACCATGGACCATTCACTCCCTCTCTTTGCGCTTCAGTTTCCTCATCTGTCAAATGAGGAGACTGGACTAGATGCTTCACACTGCCAGTCAACTTAGATCTATTGTGGAAAACAGGGACCCCTTCAACTTCTGCTCTCTAGGCGTCTATATTTCTCTTTCTTCTCTCCATGTCTACATATCCTAATGAGTGGTCTGAGTTGAATGAGAATAAGCCTACGAAATAGTGTTTTACGTGTTCAGAGTGGGTCCATACTCACTTACCTTATTCTAGTTTTACAAACAGCTCAGTGGAGGCAGATCAGGTGGATGTCATAATCCTTATTTGATAGACATCAAAACTGAGGCTCAGAGAGAGAAAGAGACCCAAGGTCACATTGCTCAGTAGAGACAAAGCAGAACTTTTGCATTCCCAGTTCTGATTTTCTCTGCCAGTGACTCCCAGGACTGATGGTGGTTATACAGCTGGGTTGTCCCACTGGGCCAAAATGAGCCCCTCTTTTTTCCTCCCAGTATCCCTCCCCTGACCAGACTCTTATCTTAGTCCTTGCTTGGCCTCCCAGTAAGAGAGGGACGTGGTGGAGTTGAGTCCAGGGTGGGTACAAAAGATGAAGTCGGATGAGGGCTCCATTTCACCCCCTTCACCACTTCCTCCTCTATCCTGTGCTAAAGTCTCTGCTCAGGTTTCACCTTCCGACCAAACCTCCACATGAGGGCACAGGAGACTTAGAGCTATCGTTCTCCAAGTACGCAGACGAAGAGTGCTGATGACAGAGACAGTGCACGGGAGCAACCTAGGCCAAGTGTGACAGTGAGACTTCTGAGCTGCACGGTTGACCTGCTCTGATGGGTTGAAGACAAGTAATTGGGCAGAAAGTCATGCACCTGGAAGATAAAAAGATAAGCTTCCAAAGAGGGGGCAGGGAAGGTAGTATGAGACCAGCAATGAAAATGGGTGTGAGTTATTGAGGAGAATCAGTCCAGGAGATTTGGAAGAACTTAGGCATCTCTGTTGAAACATTTCTCACACCCATTCCTTCCCTCCATTTTCACTGCCACCACCCTCTCACTTCTCACCCAGAAGGTTGCAAATGCCTCTCAGCTAGTCTCTCTGCTCCAGTCTCCTCCTGCTCCATTCCACTCCCACATGGATCCCAACCTACCTGTTGAGCCATATCTCTCAGTGCTCCGCCTGAGCATGCAGCGCTGCAGACCGGGTGAACTACTCACTCTTCCTGGTCCTGTACTTTTCCATCTCTGGGCTTTGCTGGTGTTTTTTTCCCTTCATCTCTACTCTCCCTGTGAGTGCAGATCCAAATTCATTCTTTCAGGTCCCACTTCAATGCCACCTCCGCTATGACGTCTTTCCTGGTCCTGCCCTCTCCCCTCTCCCAGGGGAGTGATCCCTCACGCCTCGGAGTGTATATAATACCTGATGGCTCGGTCTCTTCTTTTAAGGCTTTAATTGCCATCTATCTCGTAGCATAATAATTTCTGTGCGTGTCTTATCTCTCCTACTAGACTGAGATCACCTTGCAGTCAAGAAAGTGATCACTTTCAAGTTTGTATTCCTTAGTGTCTTGGCTGCTATTTAGTTATTTGATGAAGTAATAAAGACATTAGTGAATGAGTACTTGTTGGGACAGGAGATAGAAGAGTTCTAGCATCTATGCTTCAAATAAAGTTAACCATAAAACCAAAATTAAACTGACAATATTGTTTTGAGGCACGTGTTGAGGGAAATGCAAATAAATACATTCAAAGAAAGGTGGATCAGAAAGAAAAGATCCTGGCACAGGAGTGCAACCCAGGGGACCAAGAAAATAGGTAGAAGGGAAACGACAGTGTTTGTGTTTGCCTGGTAACAGGAGAAGCCAACAGAAGCTGGAAGAAGCATCTTAGGGTGCGACCGGATGAATCATAAGTCTTCCATTTAACCCTTAATTGGCCCCACGTGTCTTTCTCGCGGTAGAAGCCAGAGGAAAGAAGATGCCTGACACACTAGTGGGCATGAAGTTATTGAAATTATCCAAGTTTAGTACTTACCTCGAGTCAGGCCCTTGAAGAATATCAACATGGGCAAGACACAACTCTTGTCCCAAAGAGTTCACAGTCTACTTGGAAAAAGATGACATAGTTCTAAATAATCAGACAAAGCATACTGCAAATGTGCCATAAGAATGTATAAAACACATGCCATGGGACTATGGAAGAAGCAACAGGTAATTCAAAATAAGGGAAGGAGGAGCCAAGGACGAAGATGAGGGAAGACGTTATGGAGAACATGTTCGAGGAGCAGAGACTTCAAGAACGGGCCAGATTTCCACTGATCTCCAGAAGTTGTTTGCGAGAAGGAGCTATGGTATACAGAGTTAAAGTCGGAAGGCTGTCCCAGAAAGGCGAACCTGACTGGGTCAGAGCACAGGGGACTATGATGCCCACTTAGGCAGTAATGCTGGCCTGTCTTTTCCAAGACTAAGGGGTATTGACTGACCAGTGTTTATGTCTTAGAATGACTAAATAAGCTCACACTGTTTTGTGTGTGTCTGTGGGTGTGTATGTATGTGTGTGGTGAGCAGGAACGCTAAACAAAACTATGAAATAGAAAACCCTACTGAAAACCCTACATCAATTCCTCCTTATCCAAACCTAGTCCTACTGTGCAGGTGGAATGCAGGATTGAGTCCTCAGGGAGAGGGCGCTGGAAAGGGAGCCTCATCTTGGCCACTCTTGACTTAGGGAAAGTGAAAGGCTGCGAAGAGCATGATGAATGAGAGCCTTTTCACTTTTGCAGACTGTGTTTATTCATAGCCTCATCTGCATAGGTAAATCGGAGCGGTCAGCGGTGCAGGATGCAGCAGCTGTCGCTGTGCAGCTGCGTGGAGAGGCTCTGGCAGTGGCAGCGGTGGGGAGTCCCCGAAATCACTCTGGGCTACCAGCACCCGCACTGTTTGGGGCTGGATGGAAGAAACAAGGGAATAATGGAATGAGAGGCTGTCAGAGAAGGACGGGGCCCTGGTGTCATTTTGGCTAACTCCTCTATTCTGCATGTGGGGACAGGAGTCAAGAGGCAATGGGCTTGTCCATGGTCCAACAGGCAGTGACTGTCGGCAGCTTGGCTAGAATCCACATCTTCTGACTTGAGGGCTAGTGCTGCATCCTGTCCCCTTGCAAGATTGGGGTGGATGAGAAGGATGGGCAAGGTAGACGACTAGGAGTGAAGCGCCCCTGGTACCCCACAAGACTCGCAGGCACTCGCTCCTGACCAGCTGTTCTCTGTAGGTCAGCTTCTGTCTTTATCCCACTCGCGTTCCCAGCCATCATTCTTCCAGGGCCACAGGAAGTTTGGGGAGAATATATGTCTTCGATAAGAAAGATATTCACAACCTCCATGAAAATTGCAAGCTATTTTTGTTCGTTTGCTTGTTTTGTTTTGTTTTGAAGTTTAGTGGAACCTTTTAAATCTCTTGAATGTTGCTTTCGTGGGCAGAGAATTTACAGTCACCAATTATATCTGAAGGATTTGAATGGCAAAAAGACAAGCATTAAGAAATTTATGCGTGTTCCACAAATTTAACTTTATGTTTCGAAGAGATTAACCTCAATTTTATTTTAGGTTTTTAAAGTGATTAAGCTGAGAGGCAGCTATGCTCTACTGAGAAGAGCACTAACCTTGACATCAGGAAACCTGGGCTCAAATGCCAGCTCTGCTGTTTCCTAATCTTTTTTATTTTCATCAAATCAATTTATCTCTCTGATCCTCAATTAAGATGAGGATATTAATAATATTTAACTTATTAATTTGCTTATTTAAATTCATTACACAGATATTTATTGAGCTCTTGTTATGTGCCAGGTGATATTCTTGAGAGTGAGTTAAAATCATGAGCAAGACAGCTGAAATCCCTGCTCCCTCAAAGTTTATGTGATAATAGAGATTAAATTTGATGACATGTGTTAATGAGCTTAGCACAATGCTGGGCGTGGAGTAGCTGCTTAATAAATTATAAAGTTATAGCTCTCACAACGTCAGATACCTGGGCGAGCTGTTCTAGTTTAGTTGTGCCATTAACTAGCTGGGAGACCTTGGGAATCTCTGGACACCTACGTACTTTCCAACACTGCCCCTTGGCTAATATGACCTTCTTCAGCACAAATGCTTGGGGACCCTCCTCTGTTTCACCATCTCATAGAGTTTTCACAGACAAGAAACTCCTTTGTTCAGGTAACTCCCATTCATGTAGGGACAGGACCAGGGTCACTGGCCCTAAACATGTCTATTGAATGGTCCTTGTCCCATGGATCATGTTCAATATATGCAACTAAATTTCTAACTGTTCTTGCTGTTTCTTGCTTGCTTTCTACATATTAACTTTTCTCTGGCTATTAGTAAGCAGCTTAGCCGAAAAAGAACAAAATCTGATGAAATCTGCTCTATCGTCAGATGAACTTGCTTTCACAGGGAAAGGAGGTAGGGGAGTTAGTGCCCAATAATCATGATCAATGAAATTTCCACCCAATGGTGTTGGTCCATCTTAAGGGACTGGTAAAACTCCTCTCCAGTGACCACATATTGAAGGAAGTTTCAGAAGTTTAGATTTGGGTCTCAGAACCACCACTGGTTAACTAAGTTTAAGCCAGAGAATCATGGGCAGAAGGGAAAACAAACACTATTTTGTTCAACCTCTTTATCTTACAGTTAAAAGAACCGTGGTTCATTGCCACAATGGCCAAGACGTGGAAGCATCCTAAACATCCATCAACAGATGAATAGATAAAGAAGATATATATATATATACACACACACACAAACACAACGGAATATTTTTCAGCCATGAGAAAGAAAGAAATCCTGCCATTTGAGACAACACGGATGGACCTTGAGGGCATTATGCTAAGTGAAAAATGTCAGACACAGAAAGACAAATACTGTATGATCTCACTTATATGTGGAATCTTAGAAAGCCAAACTCATAGAAACAGATACTATAACGGTGGTTGCCAGGGGCTGGGGTAGAGGGAAAGGGAAGACGTTGGTTAAAAATCACAAACTTCTAGTTATAAGATGAGTAAGTTCCGAGGATCTAATGTACAGCATAGTGATTAGAGTTAACAATACTGTATTATATACTTGAAAATTGCTAAGAGAGTAGATCTTAAGTGTTCTTACCACAAAAAAGAAATGGTAATTATGTGATGTGATACAGGTGTTAGCTTACTCTATGGTGGTAATCATTTTGCAATATAAATGTGTATCGAATCAACATCTTAACTTCTACAATGTTATATGTCAATTATATCTCAATTAAACTGAAAAAAAAGGAGTGTATGTGGGAGTGAAAGGCAGTGAATTTGGTGTTGGACATACTTAGTGTAAATTGCCTGCTGGATATGAAAATAAAGATATTCATAAGGCAATTGGAAAATGATTCTGAAGGTTAAGGAGAGAGGGATGTGTTAAAAAAAAAAAAAAAAAAAAACAGGAGAGAGAGAGAGAGAACTGTGGTCCAGAAATGCGAGGTCCCTGCCCTCTAAGATCCAACTACTTACTAGTGGCAGATACGGTGACATGGACTTCATATAAAAAGTCACAGAACCCGAATAGAACCTATGTCTCCTGATTCCCAGTTCATACTTATTCCTTTAGCCCTCTCACAGCTGGAAACACCACATTGCACTCTTTTTTAGAATTTTGAAAGTCCCCCTAAACAATTGCTGGCTAGATATGATTTCTGTTCAAGACATTGATTTCAACAGTTAGGAGTAAGGGCTGCATTTAAATACCCGATGGGATATAAAAAGGAAGAGTCTTCGAATTTTTTGTGTGAAATCCTAAAGGCAGAGCAAGATCCAAAATGGATGTAATAAATAGAGATAAGTTTTGATTAAACCTAAGAAAGATCTTTATGACATGCAGAGCTGTCAATAGCTGGAATGATCTGCCTTGGGAGAGAGTAAGCTCTTTGCCATTGGAGATGACCAAGTGGATGCCCATGACGTAGGAGGTTGGGTCTGGTGATCTTCAAGGTCTCACACCTCTTTATTAAACCCATGTAGAATTTATGAGTATTTGTGGTATTTAAATAATCCCTTCTTAAGTCCATTTGTGCATCTGTACTCCCAGTCAGTTACTATCTTTTGGGCTCATTAAGTTTACTATCTACTATGTAAAGTAGTACTTCCTTTTATTTTCTCTAAATTTAACTCTTGCAAACTTGGGGGTAAGAGGAGGTTGGGATAGTTCTGTTTTTCTGAGATTTGCTGATTAAGTATATAGTTCCATTCTATCAAGCATTGTCATATACCCTGTTGGTCTTCTCTTTTTTGATTGAGGAAATCTAATTTTGTTGTCTATCTTTATACCAACAAGCTCCATCATATTGCTGATTTGAATAATTCTCTGGCCTTCCCTCACCTCCCCAGCTCCACTGAATTTTTCTTGAAGGCCTGAGAATAGAACTACCACATTTTTCCTGAGCCCACACACTGCTTTGATTTGAACATGGGATAATGCCTTTCTATTTGGCTTACATACTCTTTCCGATGAAATCCAACATTCCTGTGAGTGTCTCAGCTTAAGTAGCTACTGGAGTTCAGATTTGTCAGAGCTGATCTCAATTTCTGCCCTGCCACTTATTCCTGTGTGACCCTGGACAGGTCTCTAATTTTCCTTTCTAAAATGGGGGAAATAATACTTCAAAAAATTGTTAAGAGACTCCAGAAAGAGAAGATCCATGCAAACGGTCTGCATGGTACCTGGTTCAGAGTCTGTGCTCAATACCTCATTATGGGAGTGAAATGAAGTGAACTTAAATCATTTCTTGAGTTGCGATACATTAGAGTCCATCGTTTTATAAATACAGACTGGAGTATATTTTACCTAAGAGCACTGCTTTAGATTTGCCCCAACTGAAGCTCAGTTGTTACATGTTTTTTTTTTTTTCTCATTCTCCTGAGATCTTTATGCCCCGAGATTTAAAGTCAGGGGACTCCGGTTTGAATCCTTTCTCTATGATTTATTAGCTCCGCTATTTTGGTTCATTAACATCCCTAAATTCATTTCTTTGACTGTGGCATTGAGATAATAGAAATATTCGACCTGGAAACACAGGCTTTGAACTCAAATAGACTCAGGACTCAAATCCTAGCTCCATCAATTTCTAGCTTTCTGATCATGAACAAGCTGCTTAACCTTGCACAGTTTCCTAAAATGTAGATAGAAATAATAACGTTCATCTCAGAGAGACTGTCATAATTCCATGAGACAACTACGTGCAACATCTAATGTAGCTCCTGGTCCAACACAGCAGGTTCTCTGCAATTAGTTGTGTTCCTTCCCGTCACGAAGTTGTCCAGATGCTTTGCAACTTCTAAAGAGGTGTGCAGATATTAGAAGCTATGGTTTGTTGTGGTATTTCTTTACCTGGAAACAACATTGTGTAACAGAAAGAGCACTGGATTTGGAGTCCAACTGGAACTGAATTAGATGAAAGCTTTAGAAAGAAGTTCTACTCCCTGGGGCTTGGGTTCCTCATCTCAAATGGGGGTGATAGATCTGTCTCTGCTTACCTCACCGGGCACCTTGAGCATCGATGAGATACTAATGGCGAAACCATTAAGGTAGTCTGAAAATGAAGCATCATGATGACTAGAAATGTTCAGTGACATTTACAAAATTAGAAGTTTCACTCCTTCGTATTCCTTCTTCCATGTCTTTTATTAAAATGTGAAGTAAAACCCAATTCGGAGTGATTTCTAATTTCTGGAGATCTCTCTGTTAATATTCTCTCTTCAGCGAAGTTGCAACAATATTACCATATTATTTCCATGATCCTTGTCAAAGATGACATAGTACCATGCCAACCAATTCTGGAATCAAGCTGCTCTTTGATGTAAAAATCCAGTCACAGATATCTTGAATCTATGAAAATTGAAAGCATTGTGTGTCAATAGTTCCCTACTTGGACTCTAGCCCTAGTCTCTTAGAGAACATTGGTTTGTTCAAGTCCTTCTATTTTCTTTTCCCGTAATAGCTTGCGTTTGTTACATTTCCATGATCCCACTCTTTATTGTAGATTCCAGACATGGCAGTGAGATTCAGTGGCTTATAATTCCCAGGTAGCCCTTCATTTGGGTGGAATCCCATTGGCAGTGTGACAACCCCCCTGGTTCAGTGGCCATTTATAAAGAGAGGATTCTTTATTCTGGAAATTTTCATTCTGGAAATTAGGCTCTACAATTCTACCCATGACTTACTTCAGAATTCTGGGGTAAATGCCATCTGGTCCAGGTGATTTATTTATTTAGTTTGTCCATTCCATTTAGTTGGACGGGGGCAGAACTACTACAGCATGGAACTCCGACTTGAGAGGCAAGAGATCTGAACTCTTGACCCAAATATGCTACTAACTTGTTGGATAAACCTGAGAAAGTCACTTCTCTCTATAGCTCAGTGTCCCCATCGGAGACTTGAAGGGGTTGGATGAGATGATCTCTAATGTACCTTCCAGTTTTATCATTTTTTGGTTCTAAAATATACTGTCATTCTTAGTTCTTCCTGGCAAGGTCCCTAAGGGGCAAGGCTGGGTTACCTGAAACATCCGATCATGTACCTCCTCTCCCTCGCCTTCAAATAAACTCTGAGTGAACATCCCTAACGAAGCACACTAGGGTCTGTGGACCTCAGCATCGAGAACGGCATCTTAGACCAGACAAGAGCTTGGAGGAGAAGAGGGAAAATCATTTGTATTGATTTTCTATTAGTCAAGTTAATTGCAAAAATACCCATAAATGAAATTCAGAGCAAAAATAAAAGGGGAAAGAGATTGTCCTGCTTGTTTCCTAGTGCTGGCACTGGAACTCTATCATCATTAGGGCCTCATGCAGAGGAAAGAGACTTGAACCAGACAGTCCGCTAAGTACCATCCTGATGGCGTTCTCTGGGCAGGTCTAACTCCCGCTTTGAGCCCTTATTTCCTCCACCTGCTGAGAGTCTGGGGCTCAGGCAGTGCTTCTCAAAGTGTAACGTGCGTATGAATCATCTAGAGATCTTGGTAAAATGCAGATCCTGGCTCTGTAATTCTGGAGTGGGGCCTCAGATTCTGCGGTTCTAACAAGCTCCTCAATGCTGCTGCTCCTGGTCTTTCACTAGTGGAGAAGCAGGTGGCTAAATAATTTTTTTTTTTTTTTTTTTTTTTTGCTGAGGAAGGTTCGCCCTGAGCTGACATCCATGCCAATCCTCCTCTATTGCTTTGTACGTGGGACATCTCCACCACATGGCTGGTGAGTGGAATGTATCCGCACCCGGGATCCGAACCTGTGAACCCGGGCCACCGAAGCAGAGCATGTGGAAATTTAACCACTCTGCCACGGCTCTGGGCACTATATAATTTTTAAGGTCCTTTTTGGCTGTGAACACTCCCTGATTCAAACAGTCCCCAGTACTAAGGCCTCTTTAGATAGTACACCATTACATAAAATACTCTTTTGCTGAAAAGAGGTAAGGATAGAATTCCTAAGCCTGGGCTTAAGCAAGAGAGAAGATGGGCACTGATGGGGATATTTGCTCTGAAGCCTGAGAGAGTCTGAAATGATATCAATGCTTGAAAAGAAAAGAGAGGAACAAGGCAGCAAGTTTGCCTGAGGCAGGTAGAAAAGTCTTGGAACAACCATCCACCAAAACCACAGATGTTGGTGTTGGAGATGGTTATAGAAAAGCAACAAAGAGCTTAATGCTAATTCTGCAGAGATGCATGAGTGGCCTGTGTTTTATAGATATTATCTCGTGTACCCTCACAGCATTCCTTCAAAGCTGCAAGAGAACAGCAGGGCTCTCCCCATCATGGAGGGGAACTCGGTGGAGAGAAAGAAGGGGCCAAGGCAGAGAGCACTGAGAGAGGGGAGCCTCTGGGGTCCAGCAGGCAGATCCTTGGCTCAGACATTGCAGCGAGCAGCCTGGGGAATGGTGTATCTCTGTACCCACTTGGGCATAACCTGCTGAGGCTCTCCTCATGTCACTCCTTTGGATCTGCCCGTGGGCAGCGGTATGGGGGAAGGAAAGTGTCTCAGCAGAACCTTGGTTTCACTTCCTGCCTCAAACACAGAGAGTCATTATATAAATATCAACCTCAGCAGCTGCTCCTCTCACCCTTCTTCTCGCTATTACTCCCAAGGCCCAGCTCACAGGCAGGGCGCCTGCAGCCTCTCACTTTCCCCTGGTCCCACAGCCCTTGCACTAGGCCAGCCAGGTGGGTGCCTGGGGCAGAAATGAATCACAACCTTTCTCTGGCCCTCCAGCCAGCCATGCCCAGTGGCCCTCGCTTCGCTGAGCAGGGGAGGTTGTCCTGACCAGTGGCCCACGTTAATCAAATTAAACCTCGTTGACAGACGTGACAGGCAGTCAGCCCATCTGTGGAGGCCACAGAATGCACCGTCAGCACTCGTGCTGATGGAGGTGGGGCACCTTCATATATGGATATTCTATTCTATGAAATGAATGATAAAATCCCCAAAACTTCCAAACGAATTTTGAGTCAGGAAGATAGTGTAGCTTGATATAAAGAGCAGTCTGGAAGGAAAGATCAAAAATGAGTTCAAGTCTCCACTCCACTATGAACGAATTAAATCTTCTATTAATCTTCAACCATAAGAAACTCCCCTTTGAACATTGGCTCAGTTTTGTTTACTTCTTTTATTTCTGAAGATATTATTTAGAAGACGGAACAAAACAGAAACCTCAGGCATGTATATGTAATCTCCCTTGTCCTCTATTTCCCATCTTTAAAATGATGACGTGAGCCCTGCTTCTCTTCCAGGGTTGTTACAAGGAATGTATGAGATGTGTGGTGTCTCTCTCTGCCTACCGAGCACACTGATTGACATGTAATAGGGGGTGCGTGTGTGTGTGTGTGTGTGTGTGTGTGTGTACGTGTGTAAAAGAGGTTAGCAAATTGAAAGCTGTTATTCCAAGCTATTGTAATTACTCATGTCCTAACAATGTTATAGCCATGGCCATCTTAGTGACTTTTAGAAAATCTCAGGCAGACCCTGGTAAAATGGCTCCATTGGGCCCTTGAAACAATGGAAAGCAGTGTTTAGGAATCTCCACTTCCATGTATTACTCAACAGATCAAATGTTGTCTAAATATTATGCTCATTCTCTCACTTGATCCACTTATGACCTGACTAAATATTTTGGATTTATTATTAAATGACCAAAACATTGTTAAGCAGTTTGTTTAGTATGAATCCACTAAACAGATTATATACAGGCTTTGATAAAAAAGACTGAGAAAGGATGGATGTTCACCAAAATGTTAACTGTTAGTAATCCCTGGATGGTGACATTTGGATGGATTAAATTTCTTTCTCTAGGCTTTTCTGGCATCATCCAAATTGGATATAATAAGCATCAGAGAAATTGGCCCCTTAAAGAACATGGAGGTTTGGTGGTGTTAGGTTTTTCATCTTCCTTTAAACACACCTGTGAGGTGTCAAGTGACGAGAAACCAAAGGTGAGAGAGCTAAAGCAGGTCACCACGGGTCCAAGCAGAGTGAGCAGCTGGAGTTACTAATTTTTTTAAATCTGTTTCTCAAGAGTAATTAATTGATTCCTATGCCAGTCTTTCATTCATTCATTCATCCCATCATCGTTCATTCACTTGGTCATCAAATAGTTATTGATTGAATACGCAATGTAGAGGAAGGGCGTGGACTGGTTTTTAGAAGACAGAGGTTCAAGTTCTCCTACCATTTTTCTGAGGCCATGAACCCTTTGCCCCTTTGCACCACCTGAGGCTCCCTGATCTATAAAATGGGACTCATGATGAACGTGAAAACTCTTCGAGAACTCCACGGTGCTGAGCAGGGAAGGAGTTTCTGTGAAGTGCAAAACACTATGCCAGCAGTGCAAGAGAGAAAGGCAAGTCATATAGAACCTGGGCTCCTGAGACGCTTACCTTGAGGTAGTCTGCTGGCTTAATGCCAAGTCTAGCAGTATGGGGCTTGAAAAGAATCTCTTAACTGGAATCCAGAAAGCCTGGGTTCCAGGTTAGTCTGAGCTGCTGACATGCTATGTGACTATGAGCCACTCAATTTCCCCCTCTGACTCCTGATTTTTTACCTATCTCATAAAGGGATTGCCATTAAGCCCGATTATCTCCAAGCACCCTCCAGCTTGGACATTCTATGAAATGAATGAAATCAGAAGAAATTTGAAACATGTTAAAATAGTCATCATGAACCAACATGCATTGTGTGTTGGTTTCTGTCTGTACAGCAAAGACACGGGAATGTTTTAGATAGCCCTGGCAGGTCCTGGGTCTGTTGAGGCTGGTTTTCTGCTGGATCTCTGCTTCCCTGTTTAGCTTTCGTCACTTCAGGAGAGAGAATGTCTGTATTTGGTATTTGCAATACCTTTTGGTCACGTTTCTGAGCTGTTTCTCAAGCCTTACTGTGAAGTGAGTCTGAATGGGAGAGGCAGAAAGTATGAGCAGTGGGGAGTCTCAGCTTGGTAATCTGGAGCCCAGCGTCTAGTACCAGCTCAACCAGTAACTGGCCAGTGACATTCATTTATTCATTCACTCACTTATTCAGGAAGCATTTATGGAGTACCTACTATGTGTGTTAGGCACTGGGTAAGACACTGGAGATTAAGATGAATAGGACACAGTTTACTAGACTATGTGTTTCCTGAAAGCAAGTGTCTTGTCCTTATTTCTCCAGTGCCTGAACATGACCCTGCCTTGGAGCACATAAACTAGTAGAATCTTTGGACAAGCAATTTCCTTTCCTGAAACTCAGTGTTCTCATTTGTAAAACGGTTTGGGAAGACTGGACTTAATGATCTCCTAGATCCCTTCTAACATGAGTGTTCTGTTCTGTTGTTACGTTACCTGGTGTTCTGCAGTGAGAAAGGTTTGCATACAGAGATGGAGCAAAGTCACAGAACAATCTTCAGCAAAGGTGAAATGAAACCACAAAGCCTCCGGGGAGTGCGTGAAGCCAGGACATCCCTTTCCCCGAGATGGCTGTGAGACAAAGGCTGGTCCAGAAACGCAAACAGGTGTGCTTAGGCACTGCAGGAACAACAGCCTTGGCTCTGGGTTTCTGGACTCTTCCTCTAGGGCAGGGATGAGGCTTATCTGGAATCATGCTGGACAGTGCCACGGCCGGCAGACTGGAGTCACATGTTGCAGCTGAACACACGTGGGACAGAGAACCAGAATCGCTGAGTTCCTGTCACAGTCCCCCTCCCTCCGCTTTTACCTGTGTCACCAAAAGTCTCCGGGGATGGCAACACCCACCTCACATATTACTGCGATGATTAAATGTGAAACACATATGAAAGGTCTTCGTAAACTCTGAAGTGCTTTATACATGGAAAATAGAATTAATATTCGTGAAGGAGGGAGAAATAAAAGGGCATCTTAAAGAATGAATAGGCACCATCTAAGTGGATAGCTGTGTGCCAGGCACTGAAGTAAACACTTCATACCAATCAACTCATTTAAACCCCATGATATGAGGTAGGCGCTATTATTTTCCCCATTCTACAAGTGAGGAAACTGAGTCCCTGGAAGTTTAAGTAACTTGGGGTCACCCCACCAGTGAGTGGTAAGACTAAGACTCACACCAAGGAGGCTGGCTTCAGAATCTGTGCTCTTAACCAACATGTCGTTCTGCCTCCTTGCATGGAAAAATGTTTTCTAATCTGAGTCAATTCCAGCCAAGAAATGTGGCCTGAGAGCCAGACTGGGCACTGGCACATGATGATGAAGACATGGGGGCATAAGCAAATAAGGAAACATTCCAAGGAAGAAGGAAATAGATACCACAAATATGATTGGTATTGAAATAATGTAAAGAAAAATGTGGAGATGGAAAAGATGAAGAGTGTTCTGGAGGCTCTGCATTTAACAGACTAGAGAACTAGGTGGTGGATAAAGGATCATTCAAGATGAGGCTGAAAAGGTGAGATGTTGGAGCCTGCTGGTGAAGGATCTTGAGTGCCAGGCTAACGTGATTGGTGTGTAGCCTGGACTTGATAGGGAACTATGAAGGGTTTCAGAGCAGGGGAGTATGTAGTGCATCAAAAGTGGAATTTTAAGAGTGTTAAATTAATAAAATAGGAGAAAGCCATTCATCTTGGACCAGCACTATTACCATAATCTGTGGATTGGTAAAGATGAAGGTAGATGAAAATTAGTTTTTCAAGTTGGACTCATCATGAAAAAGAGGGGATGAAATTTCAGGAATTTAGTAGATCATTGATTCTCAAAAAGGTGAAGAATGGAGAGGTAGTCACAGAGGATTAGATGGGAGGGATCTTAGGAGTGACATGTCCCCATCCCGTGCTTGACTTTCCCCACTTCATCGTTGGGGTGGTGGCCTGGCTTCTGGTGGACCCCTCCAGTGATGGGGAATCTTTACCCCAGGAAGCAACCTGCTCTCCTTGGACAGGTCTGACTGCTAGGATGAGTTTTTGTTCTTTTGTTTTCTTTCTTATTTAACAACAGTTGCTCAGCACTGTTTTATTCCAATCTAAGAATGTCTTTATCTCAGTATCACCATGTTGGTAACCCCCACAGGCCTAAAACCTATTGTGCAAGGGAATTTTGTAGGGACTGGATTCACGAGGCTCAGGACCCTCAAGAAAGACAAACTTAGCTAGAATAGGGGAAGGAAGTCCACCTGGCTGGACTTCCTTCCTAAGACACGGTGCTTAGAGGTGGAAGTTAAGAAGGAACTACTGTCCCTGTGGCCTCTTCAGCCAAAGCCCATGAGCAGGGCTTCAGGAATCACTTTGTTAGTCAAGAAACAGATGAAGAACCCAAAATGAATCTCAACTCTAACTCCTTTTGAGAAGCCTCTACTTCTTTTAGCTGAATGATTGGGGAAGACTCACAGATCTGGGTGCCAGGCAGGGAAATTCACAATTGGGTTATCCATGGCTCCTGTCTCTGAGGGGCTCACACTCTAGGAGGTAGATAAAGGGGTAAGCCCCCGCCAAATTATATAAAGATTCTAAAATGTATACGTACAAGGCCACCAGTCTCAGCCTGATGAGGTCAGGACTGTGTCTGTTTCCTTCACATCACTGTAACCCCAGTGCCTAGAAAGAGGACTGGCACATTCTCAAGAAGTATTTATTGGATGAATAAATGAGTGAGTGAGTTAATGAACAAGTGTCTGATAGCATCTGAGCTAAAACCATAATGAAGTTCTTCTGACATTCAACTCAGTACTTTATTCACTATAACCTGGTGATCCCTATTTTTTAAGGTCCCCTTGTGAGGCTTGTCTTAGCAAATAGATATGAACCAACTGAGCAAAGGCACAAGGGAATCTACTGCTTTATATGACAACAATGTCCATCCCAGTACTGGTTCCTTGGCCACATGTCGAATCAACGAGAGCCCGACTTGTTGAGTGAACTTGGACAAGTCACTTACCCTCTTTGAACTTCAATTTCTTATCTGTTAAAGAAAAGGAGCATCACACCTAGTTTATATAGCTATTAAATAATTTCATTTTGGGAAAGAGCTTGGCCTTGTTGAGAAAGGATCCAAACGGAATCAGTGGGCCTCTTTCTGGAAGCAGCTCCATCTTTTCGAAGCATTCAGACTCAAAGGTTAGCCCTAGGGAGCCGCTGACATTAGAGGGGTATTTGAACCTGTGAACTTTTGGCTTAAAAGTAAGAGTTCAGCTCTCCCCCAGTTCTCTCTGGTGTTGCAATCTTGGCCAAGGGTGGCTGCTGCTCTCTGCGTAAAACCGGAAACCCCAAATTGGGTTTGCATCGGTCTGACTGAGGTACCTTCCCCAGCTCCACCTCCAGATGTTCCATGGGGGTTTGAGGTGTGGAGGAGGAGTTAACGGAGCTTGGTGTCTCTGATAGAGGCGAGTGTGTGCACCGCCATGCACGAGAGAGCTGGGGGCGGGAGTGTCCCAGCCTGCTTCTGTGAACGTGTGCCGCAGACAGCTACAGGCCGCGTTAGCCAAAAGGAAAATGCTTCTGTAATCACAAGAGAGAGGCTTCCCCATCTCCTCTCTGAGGAAGTTTGGAGGCCATTTCTTTTTCAGCAAACTGCCAAGCTTTTCCCTACATCAGTAATATTTCAATGACTTTTATAAACTTGCCTGCCTGCTTTTTAATAAGCAGGGCTTTGCATTGATGGTACATGTGCAAGGTCTGACCTTTTCATAGGAAAAAACATTCATAACCGAAGCCTATATATAGAAGCTTAAGACTGGAGCAGATAAAGATGTAGGTCATATGACTTTTTTGTGTGTGAAGCATAATGCAAGAGGGACGCAGCAGACAATTCAAAACTCATGAAATACTGCCACTGGCTTGAGCCTTCCTAATATTTAGCAAAGGCTTTAAATAATGACTTTGTTTTCAACTGGGAATTATAATGCCACCCTCTATCCCTGAACATAGGGTTTTTTTCTATAGGGGAAATTTGCTTAGTTTAAAAATGTATTTTGCTACCTAGTTAACTCTTAACTATTCCTGTTAAAGGAAAGAACAACAGTTACCATAAAAAACTTATTCAATGAACAAATATTAAAAGTAGTATGATAAGTAAACAAAGAATCTGATTTGTGTCACTTATCAGAGGAAAACAGTTCCCCGGGCTCATCATCACCTAAGCGAACATAAACCAAATTCCTCGGCATTCAAGGCTAACATGACCTGGAAGTTGTCTGCCTTTCCAACATCTCCTCAGTACCCCTTTCTATACTCTTTGTTCCACCAAATCTTACACGCCTATGACTCCATATTCCTTTAGCTTTGTCTTTACTCTCTTTACTCTCTCCTCTTGGGACACTCTTTCCTAGACATCTCTGCATGTCCAAGTCTATTCTGAAATATATGGCTCAAATACAGTTGCCTCCATGAATCCTTCCTTCACTCCTTTTCCTACCCTTCCCAAGCTCTTTACTTTTTTCTGAGCTGATCATAGCTTACTCTGGGTTATATCAACTGGTGTCCATGTCTTATATCCCGTTGTGCTAGACCATGAGCTCTTTGTGAGCAGGGCAAGAGCAATGTTTGAGGCACTTTGTACCCCCATAGTACCTAATACTGGAGACAATGTACTTCAGGAAGCACTGGTAAAATACATTTCTACAGAATGTTTATTTATTTTATTTTATTTTATTTTTTGGTGATGAAGATTAACCCTGAGCTAACATCTGTTGCCAAGCCTCCTCTTTTTGCTGAGGAAGACTGGCCCTGGGCTAACATCCGTGCCCATCTTCCTCCACTTTATATGTGGGATGCCTGCCACAGCATGGCTTCATGAGTGGTGTGTATGTCTGTGCCCAGGATCTGAACCAGCAAACTCTGGGCCACCAAAGCGGAACATGCGTAACCAGTATGCCACTGGGCCAGTCCCGCAAAATGTTTATTGAGGGAATGCATTTGGCTTTGGAATCCATTAATAGTGATTTGTCAAGCATTTATTATGTATAGCAACTGTGCTAAGCATTATCTCATTTAAGCATCACCAATAAACCCATGAAGTTGTTATTACTGTGTCACCTTCAACAGCTGAAGAAACTAAAGCTCAGAGAAGTTCAAAACCTCACCCAATGTCACACAGCTAGCAGAATGATAGGCCAAGATTCCAACTCACATCTGACTCTCAGGAGGTGACTTGTTCCAGATTAAAAGAGCTGTAACATTACCAAGAATTTTGTGAACTGGTTGAAAAGTACAACCATTATTAAAAATTAAATCATGTAAACATATAAATAAATTATATGAAACGAAGGTAAATACTCAAAATTCACCACTTTCTATTTATTCTATGACATTTTATAATTATATATGCTCTTGAGGTCATTAATATTTCTTGTATCTATATGTTAGAAATATTATATGATGGTGTTCTGCTGTGTGTCTCTTCCAAACTCCACATTTAGGATTGCTGCACTGGTAGCTTGAAAGGGGCCATGGCGGGAATATTTATACCAGGGATATTGGAAAATATGACAAATGAGGGCTTCTTCTCACCAATTCCCTTCCCTTTGGAGCCAGTTGTTAAACATTTACCAGCATACCACTGATCTGGCCTCAAAGCCAGACAACACTTCAATAAGTAATAGGCTTTGGGCCCAAGACACACACAGATTCCTTGTTTCCAGGCTCAACTTTCACCTAGTAGAGACTAGCTTTGGACCATCACAGACAAGCTTCTTCCTGATGATAGAAAATTAGCTTTTACAAGGCTCCTTTGGGCTTCAAGTTTGGGGTGAAAGTAATTCTTAGTAGCTATTTTATGCCTATAGCCATATATCCTAAACCTTCACCACAGATTTAATTATGATCTTCATCACATTTTATACACAAGAATATAGGAAGAATCTCTTGTCGAGTAAAATAGGAATTCTAAATCAGAGATATAAATTTATTTCCCCAAATTTACATTAAGATAGTAACCTATTGTTTTATCTATATATCCTCAGAACCTGGATTCACATACATAGTTTCCACACTATGTATCTTATATGTGGTCTCATGAAATAGGATCTGAACATTGAATCAGAGGTTATGGGTTTCGGTACCAGTTCTTTAACTCAACAGCAAGTCAGTTAACATCACTGGGCCTCAGTTTCCTCATCTGTCCAATGGGGAGTTTGGTCTAGACGTCCTTTAAAGATCCTCTGGTGCTACTTCTAAATAACAGTACATGTTGCTTCTCTTCTCTAGGGCATAGTTTGTGCATCTGTAAACAACAAAGGCTTGAACCAGATAGTTCCTAATGTCCTTGGCGGCTCCATAAGCTTGTGGATCGATGTGAAAAGCCATGTTTTCTACCTAATGTGTCATTCCAATCAGACACCATCACGCTTTATCACCCTAAAAATGCCAGGTAGCCTGCTGAACACCCGGAAAGCTGATGCCAAGTGATGGCTGGGAGATGGAGGAGGTTTTCTGGAAGGGAGCATTAACTGCCACCAGGCTAGGCTGCCACAGCCCTCAAAACAAAGGGAAATGTGTGGGTGGAGGGAGCGCCTCTGCTGTTTTCTTTTAGATGGTCTAGAAGACTAAAGAAGTGAGGGTGAAATATCTGTACGGAGGTTTTGATTTGACACTCCAGCTGGGTCTGCAGTGAGGAGGGTGGGGGGAAGGAAGGCGCAAGACGTAAGGCAGGCGATACTTTCTATTGGACTAAGGGGACAGAGGAGTGATGGTGGTAAGGAAAGGGTTACACAGGAGCTACTGGTGTAGTTCTCAGGGTGGGCAGAGCACAGGCGCTCAGATAGAACATCTCCCTCCCTGCCCTTATCTGTTGACCCTGAACCTATAGCTCATTTATATCTTTATGGAAAATCAAAAAATGCTCTTAACTTCTCTACATCTTCATCCTCATCCTCACCCACACAACCCTTATGCTTTTCAGGTTGCAAGCACTTTGGCATCCATAATCTCATCTGACCCGCAAGACAGCTATATGAAATAGATATTATTACTCAGAATTTTCAGAGGAAGAATTGGAGGTTCAGAAAGGAAACTGAGGTTGTTCAAGATCCCCCAGGTGTAGAGCTGAGACTGGAACTGAGCTCGTACTTTTGACTGTAAAATTGGTGCACTTTTCCAGCCCCAGTAAAATGGCCTTTATTTGATGATGTCAAGACTATGAGCTGAAATGACAAGTTTCTGAGCTTCTGCTCACCTGACGACTCACAGAGCCACACTAGAGAAAGAAGGAATTGATACTTTCATAGGCTCAGTGAATCCTAGAAGTGGAGGGAGATCTACACATCCCCGGACCCACCCCTTCAATTTTCGGATGGGGGATATGCAGCCCACAGAGGCACATGGCACGTCCAAGGTCATGTACAGAGTCAGGATCAAAGCTGGGACCTCACTTGCTTGTCATTGCCATTTTCTCAGGCATTGTTTATTTTTGCTGGCTTTATCCACCAGCAAAATTAAAGATCATAACTACTTTGAAACACTTGACCAACACTGTGAGGGCAATGTAACATTTTCTACCAGCATGGACATGGACTGAAGACTCTGGATGGAGAGGGGCCAACATGCTCCAATCTCAGCTGTCATTTTGCATTTGATCCATTCTGTGCCAGCAATTGGATTTATTGCTGGTGAGAACAGTGACTCATGCTCTTTTGACGCCAGCCAACTAATTTATCCTGCCATGGCTTGGTAGGTACAAATGTTTAGTATGTGATCAAAAATAGTGACCCCTGTCATCCAGTTCCTTAGGATTGGTCTTGCCTGAGGACTTTCTCAAACCCAAATCAAACTTTTACCCCAAATGTAACCAGATAGGCTTTATTTTAGGAATCACTGCCTTGTAACTGAGTCATGAAGACTAGCCAAATGTGATAGGGAAAGGAGGCTCGTTTGGGAGTGACCTGTCCTGAGTCTACTCTACTTCTTTTATTAAACTGATCTGTCACCTTTGGCAACTCATTTCCTCTCTGTGGACCACATTATCCCCATCTGCCAAATGAGAGGGTTAAACTAGGTGACCTTTGGGGAAATGTCTATTTTAATGAGCTCCTTATAAGATTACACCTTTATCAGAGGCATCTTGCTACATCTCAGTTTTTCTATATGGTTTTGCTATGCTTTGGGGATGAGGTTTGTCCTGTGTCCTCATAGGGTTCTGCTCTCTTTCTAAAAGGGTAAGGAACTCTTTGAAAGCTAAGACGAATTATATCAATTTAACGTGTATGAAGTTAACTTCAGGATCAACAGTGGGGAGTACAACCAACTTCAGATCTTGACACGACTTAAGCTTCCTCTCTCTCATTACAATATTTCTTTTGAAACCTACTTTCCAGGCCACCCACCATGACCATCCAAGAGGTGAAGATGAGTACAGAGGAAAACCCTACAGGGCTAAAAACAAAGGAGATGTTTTATTTTAAAAGTCACAGATAGTTGTCTCAAGCTTCAGCTGGCTTCGACCCTGGAGATCTGGCTGTATTAATTTTTCTAACATGACTGTAAGAACTCAGATCTGAAACTTGGGTCTCTTCATTCATTTACGCAACTGATATTTCCTATGTGCCAATGCACTGCCAGGCACTCTGCTACGGCTGTGGGAAAACAGGGATAACTTTAATACCACCTTGATCATAAGGAACTTAGAGTCTTACAGAGATGATTTGGCGTGTGCACAGATTTCTGTCATTTAAGGCAGGGGCTTCAATGCCACGAGAGCTCTGGGTTGTTCAGAGGAGAGTGAGATTCTGTCTCATTGAAAGTGCTTCCCAGAGAAGTGGCAACTTCAGTCTCGATGGCGGTCAGGCAGAGTTTTAATTCAGTGTAATGAGCCAGAGATTGGGGAGTTTACTTCTCTGTGACTCGGTTTTTTCATCTGTAGAATGGGATTAAACAGTATCAACCTCACAGACTTCTGAGTAATATGTGAGTTCATATGTATTAAAGCTCTTAGAAAAGTTGCCAGGGCATTGTAAGTGCTCAACAATATTAATCATTATTTTTATTCTTAGCATCAGAATAAAATTACCCAAAACTTTCTTGCAGTCTCTAAAGAGAGATCCACGGAGGGGAGATGCATGCTCATAGAATTTCTTTGCATGTTGCAGTAAAACCTACTCAGATCTTTGCAGGTGTCCATGCCGTGTAGTTCACAAGCGTGTTCTCACTTTCTCTCCCTCTCCTCCTTAACTTGTCTTTCTCTGTCTCTCAATCTCAAACACACACACAAACACACACACACACACACACACACACAACTGTTTCTGTCTGTAAAAGCTGGACTGTTTATCAAAAGCCCCGGAGTGTAGGAGGGTTTCAAATGATTTTTGGAAACTGAAATGATTTCAGAGATAAGAGGCATCAAGACTGTGGGTGTGAAATACAAACAATAGGCAAGTTCATATCGAAATCTTTACATTTAGGAGAGGTGGGTTTTCCTTTTTGTTGCTTTTTTTTTTTTTTTTCCAAAAGCATCATCATTTATGTGGTTTGAAAACGATCTTTCCTCTGGAAATTAGACATCGCAACATTCAACACAGAGATGTAGCTGATTAATCGTAGGAAGGGCTCAATCTCTTTTGAGAGAGGCTTCATCCTCTTTCAGGCATGGCAGCCTATAAGAATAACTTTGCTTTGAGTCATATATTTTACATAAACCAAAGAGGTTACCCCTAAGATGAACTGTCTGGCCCATTGTTCCCCACCCCCACCGCGTCCCACATACCATCACAGGAAAGCATTAGCGGTTTCAAAACTTGAACTTTCTCTCAAAAATTTCTTTACTTGAACCAAGCAGGATTTCTACATTAAAAAATAATCGTCACTGTGCCAGCTGTAATTAATGATTACGGGTATGTTGACCTTTTAGATGTAAAGATAATGAGCTAACATTTCTCACTCACCAGGAGTGTGGCAAATAGTGGGAAAGGTTTGCCCTCCTGGATCCAGCTGTGTTTTTGTCTCTTCTGTTTACATTGTGAACAGGGACAAGTAGTTGCAAGAGGCTGAACAGGATAAGGGCTCTTGGAGCTGTTCTAGTTCATCCCACACCTCTTCCATTTTACAGATGGAGAAGCTGAGGGCCAAAGAGAGAAAGTAACTTGCCTAAGGTCATGCAGGGGTTAGAACCCAGGGCTTCTGAATTGCAGTCCAGGATTCTAACAATAGAACAAAAGATTAAAATGCTAGCCCATAACCACAGCCTCAGAAACACCAGTGCTTTCATAAAGTGTAATGACATGGTACAATAATATCTGACCTGAAATGGCTGTTATGGGGATAAATAAGCTAATGAATGTGAAATATTCATGTAAAATCTTAAAGCACTAACTAGATGGTTGATAAAGACTGCAAAATACCCACCCCTGTCAAGAGAAAAGTGAGAATTTTTTTCTTATTGCAAATAAAACGGAAGTCCCAAGGCCTTTTTTTTTTGTGTGAGGAAGATCAGCCCTGAGCTAACATCTGATCCCAATCCTCCTCTTTTTTCCTGTGGAAGCTTGGCACTGAGCCAAAATCCGTGCCCATCTTCCTCTACTTTACATGGGACACTGCCACAGCATGGCTTGACAAGCAGTGCGTCGGTGCGCGCCTGGGATCCGAACTGGTGAACCCCGGGCCGCTGCAGCGGAGCGCACGCACTTAACCGCTTGTGCCACCAGGCCAGCCCCCCAAGGCCATTTTAAATGTCTGTTTGCCTATATACTTTCTTTCAGCCTGAAGTTTCCTTTGCATAGTTCAGTACTAGGAAGTTTCATGTCATTCTAGAACTAAGTTTGTCTCAGTCTATCATACAGCTAGCAATCTTCAACCAAGCACAGTGTGGCTGAGGTCAAAAGCAGAAACATTACACTCAAGATGGCATTTGCTGACCTAGACCCAGGGCAGGAAGTCTAAACTGAGTGGAGGATCCCCAATCAAATAGGTCAATAATACCTTTGGCACCACAAAGACTTTCCCTCTAGAGCAAGAGAGACTGGAGGAGGTGATCCAAGAGTGATTCACAAGGTACGCTGGGCTCCAGAATGGAAGTACGCGCTGCTCATGGGACTTTTAAGATATGGATTTAAGAAAAGTAGAGGCAGCTGCCAGACTGGCAGAGATGCATTTCGTGTTTGTGGAAGAAAGATCAGACGTGTTTGGAGCCAACCATAGGAGGAAGTTTCCACAAGACAGAGTGTGGTTCAGAACTTTCGAACAATCTAAACTGTTGAAACGTGGAGCCAGGCTGCCTCTGAGAAAGAGAGCGTCACATCCCAGGAGCTGTTTGAGAGAGGCTGTGGGAGGGATGCTGAAGGACAAGAGTCAAGCTAAGAGGGCCTGCAGAGTGGATAAAGCCTCCTGTGGTCTGTCACACCTAAGAGCCTCTCTGAGAGTTTAGAATTCCTTTTTCCAAAGAGGAAGGGGCTGGAGGAGCCATGGGAGTCAGAATGACAATAGTAGAATGGAAAATCCTTCACTGGCCTCGCCTTTCTTCTCCACAATAGGACAATGATGGGATCCTGCTCTCGGGGAAATGAAAGGACAGTTAATTTCCAGGGCAACAAAAAGAGCTGCCTCTAGTCCTCTGTTCAGGCAATACGTGGAAGTGCTTGCTTCCAGATGGATTGTGGGGGTTTTGTCAGCACAAAGGCTTCTGTGGCTGAAGTGATGTGCTCCACATTGTGCAGCTGGGTGCTCAGTGCTGGTGGTACCGGGCTTAGAGGAGCACCCTCCATGGCCTAACAAGTGCAGCACTGGTGTGGGGTGCAGTGGAGGGTGGTGGTGCTGGGGTGGTTGGAATTTATGCTGCTGCTTTGAGACACCAATGGGATCATCAAAAAATGTCCCACTCTTTATCAAAATGGGCTCCATAGAATGCTAATTCCATAAGATCCATGTCCTAGAGCCAGCTTAAAGGAATGTTGCCCATCCACAGCCTCCCCTCCCCTTGTAGATTTGCATGTAAAGGCTCTGAGAAGAGCTGGAGCAAAGAAACATGTTTCATTTTGAATAATCCTGCTTTTCTCTAACTTGTTTGACCATGGTAACCATTTTTACCTAATACTACTATCGTTCTGGGAGCTGATGCTCCACAGTGAACAGTTTGGGTAACATTTTTGGGTAATCTCATGGATTCAGTAGTCACTGACACAGGGGCACACAGAATGTTAGAACTGAGAGTAACACAGAATTTAATGCCATTCCTCTATTTTTTAAATAAAGAAAGCAGAGGCCTGAAAGGGTTATACAAAAGTAATGACCAATGGCCATTAACCCTATAAGAACCTGAAATTTAAAAATGTCAACAAATGACTGCTTAGTATTAGCTCATGGATTATGATGTAATATTATATTATATATAAGGTTAGATGGGAGTTACAAGAACACTGGACTTGGAATCCATTGAACTGGCTTCTACTCTGAGATCTCTGGCTTTTCCACTGTTACTACTTGGGCCCATCACTCCACTTTTGTTAACACTGGGTACTTTCTTCTCAAACTGAGAGAATAATGCTTGTCTGGCTGATTCACAAGTTCTGGTGAGAATCAAGACAGAGAGAGATCACGAATGTGGTTTATAAATTGTAAAGTACTACATAAATGGTGAAGATCCTTCTTCCTCCTAACATGTTGACGTTACTGCTGGCATCAGGAGGATGAGTATATTTTCTGTTGCTTTCCTGTTTCGTGAGAGTGGTTTGCATGACTCTCTCCACAGACTCCATCTTTTGAACCACTTTGACGGGTTAGTGAGGTGACCTGTTACCTAAGTGTGGAAGTTCTCAGCGAAGTCAATTGCCCTCTGGACTGGGACATTGAATCTGTGAACTTTCACTCACACCCAGCCAAGCTGACTAGCAAGGGAAAGCAGAAAGCTATGAGTAGGGTCAAACCCTCAGCAGAGTTTTAGGTATTGGCTCCTAATTCTCATGAACACCTGTGAAGAGAAAAAAGGCCTCCAAATTCTGTGTTGTCAGGACTAAGAAAAAAGAAGAAAAGAAGAAACAGTCAGCATCACCACCACCAAAAGAAAAGAGAGCGAAAGAGACAGAATGACCCAGTTGATGAAGCCTTGGTATCTTATCTCTGGAATGTTATTGATGATCTGAATGTAGTGTGAGATCTTAAGTGAAATGAATTGGTGGTTTCAGTTCCGGATATAGTATGCAAAGAAAAAAAATCGCTCTTTGAAATTCAGAGCTTCCTCGTCTGTGCTTCAGGAAGCCACACGCCTGAAGCTGAGCGTGGAAACTGACTCATTTCTAGCCCTTTGAGATTAGCCTCTCCAGCCCCCAGACTGTGGGCAGAATCTGAGGCCTAATGGGAAACCAGAATTGGGTCTCCTCTCTGGAGGAGATCAGAGAGAAGGTTGTCGGGTGCACATCTCTGATAGGGTGCTTGGCCTCTCAGAAGGTTCTACAGGCAGTAGACCTTCTGGACTAACTATCCCCAAAGCTTTTCAACTTGCAGTTGGTGGTAGGTAGGTGGCTCGAACTGAGAGAAAACAAAAATACAAATGTAGCATTTACCTTATTTTCAAAGTCACATTAAGGCAGGTTGGTTGACTGGCCCACCTGAGGGAACAACATGACCCTGAGGCTCTGCGTATAGAAGCTATGGTGAGTTTTCACACCAACAAGCCCTAAGAAGCAATGAAGTGTTCGTCTCCTTGACTGTCCCAACAATCTGTGGATTTGGTATTCTGCGTGCCACTCAAGTACCTGGGAGGCCTAGGAGAGGTATTTTAAATAACTTATTTAGAAGAGAAAAGCATGTTAGAGATCATGTTTTCCCCATTTTCCCTTTATACCTCAAACAGAGTTGCACATGATGTGTCAGTTAAATTGAAGCATGAAATCCCAGGATGGCAGGAGGGAGCTCAGATCTTCTGGAAGTGACCATTTCAAGCTTGACCCTTTAGACCTTAGATCAGTGGTTTTCAGACTTTCTGCAGATGATCTCAGAAAGAGAAATAACCACTAAGTTGGTCTTTTACTTCAATCTGATCAACACATTAAAAACACAAACAAACAACTTAGGTAAGGATATTGAGAAGAATGCTGGTTTAAATGAGAAGTCAGTGAGGGACGAGATGATGTCAAGAGAGCAGGGAACAACAAAAGACCTGGCTTAGCGTGAAAAGATCTGTGTTTACTAACTCTGTGACCTCTGGCAAGCCACTTAATCTCTCTAAACTTCACTTTTCTCATCTGTAAAGTGTGAACACTAATTACAAAATGAGAGCACATATTTGAATGCATTTACCTCATGAATGGTAAGGACTGTGCAAAAGTTCATAGTTACTACTATATATAAGCTTTTAAATAGTCACGATTAGTTTGCGTTAGAAGTGAAATTTCAGACTTCATCATAGAATAAGCATTAATCTTCCAAATTTTCTCATCTGGAAAGCACTTGTGAAACATATTAGTCCACATTATTGATTTATTAGCATGACACTTCCAAAAAGTATTCAAAGCAACTTTATAAGATATAGAGACAACAACATCATCAAAACACAGATAAAAAGATTAATATCTGGTGTTGAAAGAAAAGAACAGTGAGGAAGAAGAAAACTCAGAGTAATTTTAATGAAGCATATAGTGTGATTTTGAGCTTCCTAGCAGCTTAGACAAAAAGGGAAATGTATTGTATTATACAGTCCTCTTCGTCTAATAAAGGAAGAACAGCTGTGTATGGATGGGGGGCAAGGAGATGGACCAAATCATTCCTGGCCCTAAACCCCATAAGAAATGTATCATAGGCATCTTTAGTAAAGGGATATCAAAAAATAAAATGGGCTCTATCTTCAAAAGGAGATGCAGCAAAGATATTGTTCCAGTCTAACCACTAGGTGATATTTCCCTCTGTGAATCAGTGTTGCCTTCCCAGAACAAACAAACAGCAAGATGATTAATAGAAGGAGCAGGCTGCCTTTAAAAAATAGGGCAGTGAAAATCAGAATGTTTGCCCCTGGCTGGGGCGTGCCACCAGCCCAGGTACTCATGAGGCAGTCACCACTCTTTAGGGGAGTCGAGTAGGCAAGGCAATCTGCAAGATGCCTTGCACAAGGTCACTTGGTGTCTCTGAAACTGACTCTGCATTCTGAGTTCCTTAATATGATTTTTTAGGTCACAATGTTCTAGGCAAAGCTCCCTGTTGATGTACATCTCTCATGCAAGATTTAGATCACCTCTTTTTGGGCAGAGCTCCATGGAAACACCGCCCATGATTTCTGAAGTGGAGTCTGATTGGGTCCTGGTAATGCCCAGCTGGAGTGGACAGTGATCTCTGCAGTTGACACATTGCTGGACAGTTGGCAAGCCAGAGACTACCGGAATTTAGTTCTTGGAGGCTATTATTATGTTAATGCCGTAGTAAATTCCTGTTTACCTCAGATGGCTAGGCAATGGGGTATTCTGGGCAATGGAAAATTCTGGTTCATCTGGTTACCATCTATATCATTTACTGATTCTTGGTTTCCAAAGAAGTAAATTACGACACACTTTGTAAACACTAAAATCATGCACTGGTATAATTTAAGCTTTCTTTGATCATTCATAAGATACTTCAGGATCTATTAACATTCAATACCATCATGAAGATCGTAACCTCTTTTTCTGGAATACCGGGTGGAAATGCAGAAGGTGGGAACATTGGGCTGCATCTGTAGCAAGCCCCAATCAGGCCATTGGAGTTGCTCTTGTGGTCGAGTTGAATCATTTCATCCTGGATATCAGTTTGTTGACAAGTGAAATAGTAAAAGTAAACAGATTAGCACAGTATCTGGTATATGATAAGTTACTATTTTACCATTTATTTTTTTCCCTAAAGAACATCAGGAAAAAAAGAAAAGAATCTCATTCATTTAATCGACCAGATCAGTGTCTGAACAAATTCAGTTCATAGTTCAGTTCATTAGTTTTGTTGGGGACCAAAGAAATAACATGCCTAATTCAATGGATTCTTATAAAAGAAAACTAAGGCCCAGAGAGGGTGAGTCTGCTATAGTCTTGTGGCTGTGAAGGGTCAGAGTGGATGGTAGAGCCCACGCCTCCTGGGGCTAAGGCCAGGGCTCTTTTTAGCAGTCTGACTCCTACAATAGGCAGAGTTTCTGCACAGCGGGAAACAGAGAGACAGAGAAGCAATGTTCCCTTTGCACAGGGATGCTAGGAACTCACCATTATCAATACTGTTTAAAGGTCATCAAAGTCCTCTTCTGTATAAAAGCTCTGGCCCTTCTCTGAGACAGTTCCCAGGGTAAAGAACTAATGAAGTCCCCAGGATCCAGTCAAAATGAAAACTTTTCAAAAATAGCAAAGAGCCATGCACCTCCCCACATCTGCAAGAGTAACTTTATAAAAAGCCACCAGTTGGGTTTAAATTCCTAGCATCCTTCTTTGCATTGCCTATGTTTTGAGGCTTGCTTCACTCCTATCTCTACCTGTTGGATACTTTCAAAAGTAAGTTTGTACTCACTTAACTTCCAAATTAATTGACGCTAAACACCTCTCTGTCTAGGAAGAGGAAGAAGGAAATTAATGATTCTAATGCTGATTGTATTTTTGAAAGGCAGGACTCAATCTCTTTAAAATGAGTTGCTCTGTTGGTTTAGAGGTGTTTTCTTTTCCGTAGTTTCAAAGTCTGATTTGTCTCTTTTCCTCTTATCATTCTCTGTGCTCTCACTCCTGCCTTTGATCACGGCCTGGAAATCTGCTGTTGCGCATGCGAAACCACAGAGGGTTGAGATCTCCACTGCCTTCCAGAGTGAAGGAGGAAATCTCACCTGAGACCCATCCTAGGCTCTGAGGGCCCCAACTCCTGCTATTACTGTTGCCAGAAAGGTACTTTTGATCTCTGGCCTTCTATTTCTATCTTTGTAGCTCCAGGTGATTTCTTCTCAGAGGTGTGTGTGTGTGTGTGTGTGTGTGTGTGTGTGTGTGCGCGCGCGCGCACATATGTTATCCTGATATTTTCTGTAAAAGATTTGTGTTGACTGATCACAGAATCTCCTAAGAAAGGATCATAAAGGTCATGGTTCCAACCCTCCATGAGGCTTGAGTGATGTCACTCCCAAGCCACTTCTGCCAGTGGTCATGTAGGTAAGAAAGGGAAGCAGTCAGAGTAAGGCTCTCCATACTGTCTACCTCACCCCCTCTGGGGATCCTCCAGTGACCCCCGCTACCAAAAGAATGCACTCTAAACCTTGGAGATTGGCACTCAAAGATGGGAACAGGGTCTGGCAAAAACTGGCACTGAGTAAGTACTGTTGGAACAAATAAGGAGGCAAGTCTCTAAGACCTGGCTGAGCCCTTCAGACCCACCCTTTCCAGCATGGTGAAAAGTCCCCCTTCCTTCTCTTATACACCCTCTGCTGTAGTCAAACACACTGCCTGCCTTCCTCTACTGCCTTGTGCTCCGATCCCTCCAGACACTCGTTCAAGTACTTTTCCTGACTGACATGGTCAATGCCATTTCTGTCTGGTGCATACACTTTCTCCTTTGTGAAGTATTCCTTCTTCCTCCTCCAACCTTCATCCACATGGACTTTCTTTCTTCTCTGCTCCCCAAAGAACTTACCTACATCATCTTAAGAATATTTCTGATCTCCCTCTCTAGACTGCAAATTCTTTGAGGACAGGACACATTTCATCCCTCTTTGTATTCTCCATAGCACCTCTTATAAGGCTGAGCGTGTGACTGGCATCAAGACAGGCCCTCTGGCTTGAACTGAATCTGAGGTCACCTTCTCCTTTAGCCTGATAGAGAGGAAATGGTGCATCCCCACTCTTTTCCCCTCCATTGAAAGCTAAGTTAGGAATTATTTCTGTCCTCACCTCTGACCTACATCTACACTAGTCTATCCTGAAAACCACACCCGCAGATTATGGGATAAGCAAAGGCAGACACTGGAACTATGTAACATAGCGGCCCATGCTCGCCTGCCCAGGCCCTCACGTGGCCCAGGAAATTTACAGGAATGTATAGTTGCGCTGTTGCTGAGCTGTCTTGAAACCTGTTTTGCTTGAGGCTTCTTCCCTCAGTAGGTATGTTGAGGTATGGTGAGTGTTGCCAACTAGGACAGGAGGACACCCAGCCCACGCCCAGGTTTTATTTATTCCAGTGCAGCAGGGCTCCATGAGCTTTTTGATCCTTAGTCATGAACCCGGGAGCCTTTTGAATTCTCTCAAGCGGTCAAGCCAAGAAGGCTTTGTGACTCCAATGGCAATAACCAGTCGTGATCTATAGACTCTCAGACCCAGGAACGTCAGAGCTGGAGGTAACCTTAAAAATCATCTAGTCTGATACTTCATTTCACAGATGATGAACCAGATAGTTGCCTTGCTTTTAAAATGAGGGGGATAGACTCCATTCATTCATTTAGTAATTCATTCAACCACCTACCCATCCTTCCATCCAATGATGTATCCACCAACTCGCTTGCTAAATATCCACTAACACTAGGTGCTTGGCCTGTGTTTGGCTCCGGATATAAAAACATGACTAAGACATGATCCCTGCTCGCCATGTACACACACATTAATAGTTATGATTCAGTGTGATGCGTTTTAATGCAAGTGTGAACAAAGCATGTTATGAGTGCATCGAAGGCAGTGAGTCACCTGCTCTGCCTGGAAAAGTAAGGGAAGACTTTTAAGAAGAGGTGACATTCAAACAAAACCTGAAAGGAAGAGAAAGAGTTTTATAAACAAAGAGGGAGGAAGGGGATCATAGAGTGAGGGCAGCCTGTGCAAATGCGAAGAGAGCAGTGAGCATCCAGTGGGACTCTTGAAGAGGCTGTGTGGGTGGGATGTGGGACGTGTTATGGCCCAGGTGAACGTGATGTGTAGGCCTACTGTGGAGATCTCAAATCTGTGCCAAGTGCTTGAGCTCTATCTTGGGGGTGGCAAGCAGCTTTTGAAAGTTTCCAGATGGAGAAGTGTCACATCAGATTTACATTTTATTAAGACCTCTTTGGCCACAGTAAAAAGAGACAGAGACTGCTGCTGAGGAGGCCATTGCAATTGTCCTAATAATAAAGGCAGCCAGGGAGCTTTCAAATGTATAAATCAGATCATATCCCCTCCTCGCTTACGACCCTGCATACTCCATGCATCTCTCCTACTCGGTTATTGTTCATCACAAATTCCTGTTGTTGTTTTTCAGTGGTACTCACTACCGTATTAAATCATCTTATGTATTTGTATGCCTGTGAATCGTATGTCTCCAATCCTAACTTGAGAGGACCATCAGAGCCAGAGCTATGTGTCTTTCTTACCACTGTATCTCCAGGTAGTATAGCACCTGCGATGTAACAGGTGCCCACAAAGTGTTTACAGAATGATTGACAAGGCCTTGACCTCTGGAAGTGGTAATGAGGATGGGGAGGAGATGGCCTTTAAAGGCAGAAACACAGATCCTCCCTTTCCAGTTTCATTATGTACTTAATGAGTGGATGGGAGCTGGTCTTCTGTAGATGATGAGGTTATGTTCTTAACTGACTGAATTTACTATCCATATCTGAGAATTTTTATGACAGGCCTCCCTATTTTTCCTCTTGCCTTCTTTGCTCCACAGATTATCAGTCTCCACAAATTACCAGTCCCTGGAATAAAAACTTCCACAGATCCTCTACTTTGTGCTTCCATGTTCTAGTCCCAGTTCTGCCACTAAAATTGTGTGGCAGACAGGCTACTTTTCTCAGGGCTTCCGTTTCCTTAACTGTCAAATGAGAGTGTTAGCCAAGGACCTATAAGATGTTTTCAAACTTACACGCTAGGAATCTCAAATTTCCCTAGCTAGGGCAAGAGTTCTTCTGTTTTCATTTTTTAAGGTATACAAACAATGATTATATACAAAATCTCATAAAATAAAATAGTTTTTTATATTTCTCTGTTGTCCCTTTCAACTTCTAGCCGTAAGTATTTTTACAGAGTTATAATCAGAGCACAAGTACAATTTTGCAATTCACCCTCATCTTTGAACGTTATTTATTATATGCCTTTCATGTTGCCACAAAGTCTTCCCATTTATCATTTTAATGGCTACATAATTTTCCGTGGAGTTAATATATCATAAATTATTTAACCATTCCCAAATTGTTGGGAATTTGGATTCTTTCCAGGTTTTGATATTTTAAAGAGCATTGAACATACAGGTTTTTTCTTTTTTGGAGTTATTTTCATTAGGGTAAATCCCTTGGAGTGGGATTATTAGATGAGTTTTATGGCTCTTGAAAAGTATTGCCAAATGGCTCTCCAAAAGGATTGTTTCAATTTGTATTCAATTTCTGTTCCACACACGGGTGTGCCAGCTTCACACAAACCTTGCCAGCATGTTTTTAAAAATCAATTTCCTTTATTTTTTCAAGTTGAACTTGCATGAAATGGGGCTTCCTGATTGTTGCTGTATCGGAATTATCATCAGTCAGACTAAAGTTATAATATGGTGCTTGGCAAATAGAAGCACTCACTAGCCTCTATTGTTATTATTAGAGAAAGAGGGATCTTAGGAGGACCAAGCATGCTTTTCCTACCCTCAAACTCAATTTTTTTCTACCTCTGTGTCCAGTTCAGTTTGCTGCAAATGCTTACCCCTTTCCTTCAATGTTTCCTCCAATGCAAGTGCCACCAAGTGTCCTCTATTCCCAGGTGGCCAAGGTTCCATAGACTTAGAAGTCATGAGCCAACCTCCCTCCCTTGCTGATTCTCTCCTCCCTTCAACTTTCTTTTGAGAGATGGTCCTCACTAGAGGTGGGATGCTGACTTCCTTTCCCAAAGATTCTGCTTATGTTCATCTGAAGTCATCCCCCACATAGTTAGTTTCTCCCATTCCTCATCTTCCCCAAGACAGCCCTTTGACTATTTGAAGATGACAATTAATTCCTCAGTGAGTATTCCCAAGTTGGAGATCTCATTTTCTAAGCTATCCCTATCCTTTCCAAATTTTCACAGTCTTGGTTGCTCTCCTCTGAGTTCCACTTTGTAAAGTTCTCCCTTTAAGTGTTGGGCCTATTCATTTATTAAAATTGACTGAGCATCTTCTAAGTGATAAGCAGGATATGAATATGAAAACAACCTAGTTCCTGAACTCCATATGCTCAGAGTCCAGTTGGTCAGAGAAGAGCTCAGCCCTCCAAAGTTTTGATCTTAAAGAACTCTTAGGCAGCATGCTGATGAGGAGGTCGGGGGATGACACCCTCAGGAAAATCTGATAGTCGTTTGTATTACCAACCCCATGTATGCTTCACTGGTAAAATGATGACTGTCCTACCAAGCAGAAGCTACCATATAACATTTGGTAGAAATGTCATAGCCTCCTAGACCCTGCATTTCTGAGGTTTAGACCATGAGAAGAGTTCTAAGAAAGGTAGAGGATGACTGCCCACCAAGCGGAACTGATCCAGGGCCATGCCTATGATGGAGGCTAAAACACCTAGGCAGATGCACTATTGAGGCTGCTGGTTATTCAGGGAGCTGGTAGGAGTCTAAGGAAAGCCAGTTTCTTACGATGAAAGGAAGTCTACTATTAACCAGCAAGGAGATGAATGGAGAAAACTCTGGTCCTGGTCTGCCACTGTTGGGTCACCTGGGTTATGTCTCTTAACTTCTCCGAACCTCAGTTTCTTCATGTATAGAAATGGGTAGGGTTGAACAGTTTGATCTGTAATGTTCCTTCCAACTCTGATAATCTATGATCCACAGAAGAGCAGATCTTGATTTGCCCCTCTTCAATGACATCTTGCAACCTCTCTCACCCGTCCCAGAAAAGAAAGTGACCTCATCGGTCACTGGGCAGATGTTGGAGAGTCCACTGGGATTCCACGACCTCTGTAGCTACTATGGTGATCATGCCCAGTGGCAGCTAAAATCAGTTGCTTGCAGGATTTGGACCCAGTCTACGGAGTCTGGTGCTGTAGCTGTTGCCTCTTACTTCCTCTCATTAAGGCAAACCACTGTCTTATTTTGTGTTGTTTTCCCCGCATGTTTTGAGTTTGCTGCTTCCCAGCTCTTGTTATTAGAACAGACATAATTAATAACTCCTGGCACATGGAGCGGCCAGATTGGACAATCTGCCTATTGCTTTCTCGAACTGTCTTCTGAGCAATCTGCGAGCCTGAATTTATAGCCTGGACCCCATACAATGAATTGTTTTGTAATCCCCAGAAAGAATCAGGAACTCACCACATTGCCAGCTTCAAAAAATAAAATTATCTTTGTAGCTCATAGTGGAAGTTGTATCCAACCTCTTCAAGTCAAGAACTGAAAGCAACATGTGGTCTCATCCTTTCTTCAACCTCCCTTGAGAAGGCAATTCTGTGGACTTCTTTGGTCGCCATTCTAGAACTTTCCATTCTGGATAATGGAAAGTTGGTTGGTTCCTAAGGTCTAACCCACTCAACTTCTGTGGTAGCCTAAACCTGTTTCCTTAGCAGAGATCAAAAACAAACACATACCATTCTCTTTTTCCTTTTCTTGTGATTGGAGACAATTGTTAAGGACCTTATCAGTGTCCTCTGTTTTGACCCAAAGCAATTACAATTCTGTGGCCTTTTCTATTTCAGGAAACACTCCAAAACATCAGGCATTTCCAATCCTGTTGTTTGGACTCTTGTTAATTTGTCTATGTTTAAATTGATAGAACCTAAATTGGACAGATATGATCATTTAATAACACTCACTGAGCTACTATTTTTTTTTTCTTGGTGCTGTGGGGGACACAAATTTGAATAAAATAAGATTTCTGCTCTCAAGTAGCTTACAGTTTATAATCATGGCAATTATAATACAGGGCTGAGTTATGTCGAGTTATAACAGTAGTATGAACTTGTCTGCACTTTGAATCTCCTGGGGAGCTTAAGAGACTATTGATGGCTGTATCCCATTCCCCCAGAGATTCTGATTTAATTTGTTTGAGGTGTGTCCTGGGTTTTGGAAGTTTTAAAAGATCCCCAGGAGATTCTAATGTGCAAACCACTTTGGAAACCACTGGTATAATGGAAGAACTGGGAGACACAAAAAAGTAAAAAGACATTTTAATAGAGAAATTGAGAAAGTTTTTCTGGAAGAGTTTGTATAAAATTCTATTGGAGATTCAGTTTAACAGTGAGGATTAATTTGTTGGCTTCGAGGTTATGCAGACTGGAATTTGAACCTCAGCTCTGTCTCTCAGTGGGTGCATGTTCTTGGGTGAGTTACTTACTCTCTCTGAGAAACAGCCATGAGCAAGAGCACACAGAATCTGGAGCAAGGTAGTGCACATCAAAGAAGTGGTGGGGGGTAACGTGCAAGGTGGGGAGTCATAGTTTTTCCTGCTGAGAGGAGTTGGGAATTTGTAAGAGGACAGGCTCAGAGGAGATGGAAAGGTAGTGGTGGATGAGGTAGATGTTATAGAAGATAGTCTTTTCCTAATGTCCAAAATATCTTTCCTCTCTGTGCCACCCAAGTCAAAGCCAGTTCAATTGAATTCCTGTTATCACTTAGAATACAAATCAAGAAGCTATGGCTAAAGAGCCAGGCCAGAGTCATTTTCTGAGCAATTGATTCTCATGAGCAGAGTCCATACAGTAACCTCTTCATCAGCTACTTCCTATGCTCTTTCTTACTCAGACCCTTAGCCATCCCAAAGGAAATTATGAAAAAATTTCATATCAAATATGTAAGGAATTAGAAATTGAGAGCGCAGAGAAGGTTGAGAATAAAATACCTTAGCTCTGAATAAACCCGGATCTGCCCAAGTTAACATTAACTGCTTTTAATAGTTTCATTGTAAGGTTTAGGTAACAAGTGGTTATTACACTGAGACTATTGGTTCCATAAGTTCTGTCGTGAGGCCCATGAAGGACTGAAAGGAAATAAACCTACACTTCAGAATGAAGAACTAGTTTTGTTAGTGTATACTGATATTTCAATGAGAACGTCACATGAATAGCAAATGCTTAGAGGAGGAAGCTGTAGACATTTTGCAGAATAGAATCAAGTCATTAAATGTAGGGGCTAGAAAGTGTTTTGGAATTCATCTCATCCAACCTTCATGTGCATAGATGAGGAGAGAGGGCCCAGAGTGGTAATGTGATTTGTACAGTGTCACATAGTGGAATAACTGCTGAAAAAAGAAGGGAAATTAGGTCTTTTGTTGCCTAGTGCTCATTTGCCATAAGAAACAAAAATCTTTTTGATTTTTCAATCAGGAATAGCTGGGCTTTTCTTGAGTGACAGGTTACCTTACAACTGCTGAACCTTGTCATACACCTGTATCGTGGCCACAGGATTCTGCATGCATTTTGCAAATCAGCCTGATTTCTTTCTTGCTTTTTTTTTTTGTGAGGAAGATTAGCCCTGAGCTAACATCCGTTGTCAATCCTCCTCTTTGTTTGCTGAGGAAGATTGGCCCTGGGCTAACATTCATGCCCTGCCCGTCTTCCTCTACTTTATATGTGGGACGCCTGCCATATCATGGCTTGATAAGCAGTGCGTAGGTCCACACCCAAACCTGTGAACCCCGGGCAGCCGAAGCAGAGCATGTGCACTTAACCACTATACCACCAGGCCGGCACGTAGCCTGATCTCTTGGGTCCAAATTTATCATCATTACTTTCCTTTGCCTCATTTTTCTTTTCCTTTTTTTGCGTTAATTTCACTTTGGTATATTAGAAGCATCAGTACAAATTGCCTTAATTCCTTTGTGGAACAAGGTAGGGTAAAAATATACGTAGCTTCATTCCACTTCAACCATGATCTCTTCATAGAAGAGAACTTATATTTCTTGATATCCACTATGTGCTTATATATATTATTTCTTTTAGTTCTCTCAACATCACCATGAGGTATGTATTATCATTATCTTCATTTTACATGAGACTTCATTGAGTCTCATAGAATTGGAGAAATTGCCTGAATCTCACAACTGGCAAGTGGGAGGGATGAGGTTAAATCCAGGTTTGACTGACCCCAATGCCCGTGTTCCTCCCCAGATACTGGGTGACTCTGGAGATGTTTATTGCCCTGGAGCGGGAAAGCTGCCCGAGGTCTGCTGAATGGTTTAAGTGCGCTGTTTTCCCACAATGCTTTGCTGCTTGATTCTTTAGAAGTGCCTAATTATTTCACTCAGCAAGACCTCAAATCTTACTCCAAACAACTGGCTTCCAAAGAATTGGCTCTTTTCTCTGTTTTTAATGTTGGGGAAAGAAACCCAACCAGCTATTTTTCTTTTTTACTCTATGATTTTACAAGAACAAAAATAATCATATTAAGATGTCAAAAATAAATTTTAAATGTGCAAATGTGGGAAGAAGACACCTCCTGTCTGGGAGAATCCAAAAGAAAATTTAAATAGACTCATGTGTGTTTTTTGTGTGAAATGCAGTGGCCACAATTCAAATTAAGCTGTTAACAGGACATTAATAAGAATGAGCTGGAGACAAACACAGGAATTGGGAAATAAGTTCACAAAGTCATTTTAGTGAGGAGCACATTGTGTGAATGGGAGTCTGTACCACCCTGTCCTTTTAATTCGTGTGACCCCTCAGAGACAGGCATCCATGCTATTGCTTCTTCTACTGAGTAGATTGGGATACCTTCTCTGCGCCCAGCCCTGAGCCAGATCCTACAGGAGAACAAAGGCACTAGTTTGTTCCCTTAAAGAGCTCCAGTACCATTGATGATTTTGACTTCAGTTACAGTGAGCAAAGCTTATGCCCAACAAACTATTAGAGTTCATCTTACCAGGCAGGGTAAGTTTCAGGGCTGAATGAAGTGACACTGCAATTTTGGACTGCAATCAAGTCTTACAGAGATGGAGCTTGAGGGAACCTCAGAGATACCAGCCTGAACCTTTGTTTTTATACTGAGAGTTTCTCAGGAGGCCCAGAGAGAGGAAGAGGCTGGCTCAGGGCAACACAATTAATTCATGGTAATAATCATGGCTATTTGCTAGGTTCCAGACCCTGTGCTACACACTTTACATATTCAACTTCTTATATAATCCATGACAATGCTATGAAGTAGTTATTATCCCCATTTGGAGATGAGAAAACTAAAACATCGACTTGGGAGTTACTTGCCTGAGATCTCACAACTAGTAAGTTGCAGAGGTGGGAGTTGAACATACGTCTGACTGCAAAGTCCATCTTTTTTTTTTAACCATTAACAACAGAACTGGGACTAGCATCCAGAGTCAATGCAGTGTGATGTAATGCTCCTTTCAGCATAGAGAACCTTTGAGTATATTGACTAATGTATTTGATATGTATTTTCCTAAGGTCCCACTATGAGCAGATCTTGGGCTAGACTCTGGGGATGTTAAAAATTAACAAGTGCAGGTTCTTAAACTCCTGGATCTTAAAGTATAATGGACTGACACTTGAAAAGGAAAATTATAGTACAGTGTGGTAAGTGTTATTTGGAGATATAAACAAGTGCTGTGGGAGATCAGGACAGAGCAAATAGTTTTGCCTGGAAGGAATAAGGGTGACCTCACAGAGATGGTGAAATGTGAGTAAGGTCATGAAATATGACTGAGTTTTCCAATCAGAGAAGGGAAGAAGTACATTCCAGAAAAGGGGAACAGCATGTGCAAAAGCCCAAAATTGTGCAAGACATTGGTATGTTGGGGTAAGAAGTTCAGGGTGACTACGTGGGTGAGAAGCCAGGAGATGAAGATGGGATCAGATTGTGAAGGGTGTTATGCACCCCTGCCGAGGAATTTTGCCTCAATTCTGTAGGCAATGGAGCGTTAACAGGGATTCCTAAGCAAGAGCATATCTTGGTTAGATTTGCTTTTTAAGAAGATAACCCAAGGAGACCTGGAGGGCAGAAAGCAAATGTTGCAGTGGTCCCACTGGAAACTAGTGAGCGCTTGAGCCAGGCTGTCATGGATGGAGAGGCAGGATGCATGAGAGATGTTAGTTTCTGAAGTTAAGCTCCTAGGGTTGATGACTGGCATGTGGAGGGTGAGGGAAGGAAGCGTCTGAGGGTGACCCAGTGATTTCTAGCTTTAGATGTGAATGCTATTAACCAGGGCTGACCACAAAGGATGTGGAGCAGGTTTAGTAAAGCTGGAGTGAGAGGTGGGGAAAGTGAGTTCTCTTTTGAGCATACTGTTTTAAGCTTCTGCAGAAATACTCCACTGGAGATGTGGGGTGCATTTGGGAAGACGAATGTGGTAGTTGGACTAGAAGTAGGGGCTGGAGATAGAGATACAGGAGACCTCAGGATGTTGATGGTGCTTAAAAGTCTAGAACTAAGTGAGCGTCCCGAGGGAGGTCTGCGGAGTGGGGACAGATGAAGACCCAAGGTGGAACCTGAGTATACTTTGAAGGCCCTTCTTGGACCCAGAGTTCTTATGAGACAGGGACTCGCCAGGGCAGTTCTCATTGAGGTCAGCCCGGCTTCTTTGAGTGGGACATGGACAAATAGATTGTTTCATGCTTACTTCAAAGTCTCTACTAATTTACCATTTTTTTCAAATAATTTTCTAAAATTATTAACCCAATAACTATTTATTGAGAGCATAGTGCCTAGTGGGGAGTAGAGTGATGAGTCAGACGTGGTCTCTGTCTTCAAGGAGTTTCTGTCTAATGTTAGGGGGAGCTAAACAGCAAATTAAACAGCAAGTGTGAAAGTGCTTAGCAAGGTGCCTGATTTAATAGGGGAGAAATTATTTTCATTCAGAAAGTGATGTACATGAATATCTGAGAGAAGGGCTAAAGATGGTTCAGAGGAAGAGGAGATTCCTAGATTTCACTAGAGGCATGAGGAAGGCTTCCTAGAAGAGGTGGGATATAGGCACAAAGCGCGGGTAGGATTTGAGCAGGCAGAGGTGGCGGTTGTTAGGGATGGGGGCGCATTTCAGGTGGAGAGAGCTTGTTTGATAAGCAACTGTGTTTACAGGTGGAATCAACTGTTGAGACCTCAGGCAGTTTCTTGCCTCCCGTCCTGCAGCAATGGCGTGCAAGAGCTGAGACTCACGCCAAATGCTGGATTCTCAGGGCTGGACGACCATAAGCAGGACTAGTTCCCAAGAAGGGTCAGAAGGCTCTGGGCGCCCCTCCCTGCCCCCCTCCTGACTCATTGTGGGACCAAGCTGTTTTAGTGCTTCATTTCCCTTGGTCAAACCAGGATGATTTGAATGCACCTGCCTCTCTTCCGTCCCCCCTGCCTGGTGAGGGTGGCCGTTGTGAGGGGCAGGGAGTGCTTCCTAATTGTGGTCCTGTGGCCCAAGCCCCACGTGAAGGCTTTTGGCGGTCTCACTCAAATGAGGTGGCGGCCGGCTGACTGCTCAGCCACACTTGCAGGATGCCCTGGTTATTCCTTCTCAGTGTTACGGTCTGGTTTTGAAGTTGCAAATTTTAGAAGGTTGATGCTGCTCTTTAAAAAGGTGAGGGAGGAGAGGGAGAGTTGAAGTGAAATTTTACCTGCCAGAGAGCTGACTGGTCTCAGGACTTGCCAGCAGCACTCTGCATCTCACTCTCCATTGCTATCAATTACCTCCCAACCCCCTCCTCCCCACCACATTAGACACATTGGAAATGCAGAGCAAATGGTCTCATTGAAAAAAGAATAAAGACAGGAGGGAAAAAAAAAACCCAAAAAACTGTAAAAGCTGTAAAATATCACCATGCACCTGGAAGGGTCAGTGTCCTTTCACACAAATTAAATTTTTCTGGGAACTCCTGCTTTATAGAGCAAGGGGCCACTTTTTTATCTGCAAGGGCACAGGAACTTGGTTTATCCATTCAGGGCTCTGCTCCCATCAGCCACACCTGCACAGTGGTCAGGAAACCACAGAACCCTGAGATGTGTTATTATGACACTGTCCCCAGGGACTGCAAGATGGTAGGGTCAATGTTTTAAACACAGCAATTAGAGGTGTTGACCTGTATGCATTCTCTCGGTCTCCGGGGCAGTTGATGATAATGATGATGATGATAATGATGATGATCACGCCATCAATAACTTTCTATAGTAGTGAGTCATACTGCTACAAAGCACTTTCACATTTATTGGTTCATTTTCTCTCAAAAACACACTGGAGATCCCAGTCACCTTCACAGTATTCCCAAAAGATAAACTACCACTTCTAGTAAAGTGGACTTAAGCGTAGATTCATTATTTAGAGCTGCGTGTAGTGAAACTTTTGGGATTTGCATTGTGGTCTTGCCCTTACCAGCTGGGTGACCTTGGGCAAATCTCTTCACCCCTTCTAGACTTAGCTTCTTCATATGTAAAATGTGTTAATAATAACTGTCTCAGAGGGTTATTGTAGAGATTTAAATGACTTCATGTAAATAAAAAAGGACATTATAAACTCTAAAGCATTATGCAAATATTAATTACCTTCTATACAAGGGTGAGCTATTTGCAAAAATGAATGTAAATATAGTGTTGAGATGGCGGGTGTGATGTGCCTGAAAGAGCACGTTACTTGGAATCACAAGATATGGGTTCTATTTTGTCCCCTACACGTCAGGTGGCAGCGAAGAGTGTGGCTTTCAGACAAGCAAACATAGCCATGCAAGTGATGCATTTACCAGCAAAAAAACGGCTGTCACCATCCACCTGTCACCTTGTCACCTGTAGTAGGCTGAGTAATGGCCCCAAAGGTGCCCATATTCTAATCGCAGGAACCTGTGAATATGTTACATTACAGAGTAAAGGGACTTTATAGATGTGATTAAGTTAAGGATCTTGAGATGGGTAGATTATCCTGGATTATGCAAATGGGCCCAATGTAATCACAAAGGTCTTTATAAGAGGGATGTGACAGAGTCAGAGTCAGAGAGATGGCTATGTGACAATGGAAGCAGAGACTGGAGTGATAATCTGTGAAGATGGAGGAAGGGGCCACAAAGCAAAGAATACAAGTAGCCTCTAGAAATTGAAATAGGCAAAGAAACAAATTCTCCTTTACAGCCTCCAGAAGGAGCCCTCCCTGCAGACATCTTGACTTCAAAGCCCCAAAAAACTAAATTTGGATTTCTGGCTTCCAGAACTGTAAGAGAATAGCTTTGTTGCTTTAAGCCATCCAGTTTGTGGTAATTTGTTACAGCAGCAATAGGAAACTCACGTTACTTCTACCTTGAGCTCCCCAGTCCCCAAGCACTAAGGCTCCTGTTTTCTTCCTCCCAACTTGTACCCAGCTTCTGAGTAGGCTAGTGGGCTGTGCCCAAGTCTCCCTCCACCTGCTCTCCTTCTTCGGTGGGCCAACATGGAGCTCCTGCATTGCTGGGATTTATAACTGATAAACTCATGGGCTCCATGCCTGGAGGTTGCCGGAAGTCTTCCTGGGGCACTCGGGCTCAGGAAATGCAGCTTGACTTTGGGCCAGTCACTTAAACCCCAAACTCTCTATTTTCCCAACTGTCTCTCGGGGATAAAATTTCTTTCCGTATCTACCTCACAGGGTGGCTGGGAGACTTAAGAGAAAAGAGAGCAATGAAATCTCTTTACCGCCTATAAAATGCTCTACAAGTGTGAACTCCTGTTATCATCATCATCATTATTTTAGAAACATAGAATTTTCCAGCTTAATCTCTTCTTCACTCAACACATACGTTGTGGCATGTGACAAACACTCTGATTCTAAAAAAGGGAGAAAAGTTTTTGTAAGGAAAATAACCAGGTGTGTATTGGATTTTGGACATCTGGGTTATCCATGAACTTGCACTTTCAATATGGACCTAAAAATATAAATAAAACAGATTTTTTTCCCCAAATATCACCCATTTGGAGATGGTGAGGTAGGGCAAATTTCACTTGCCTTTCTCTTTGTGGAACTAAAAATAGAAATGACACTTTGCTAATCAGTAACAGGGTCATCCGAGCACAGGGCCTTTTAAAACATCTTTGGCCAGAAGATTGCCAAGAGCAGAGGAGCTTTGCATTACTGCAAATCCATGCTTGCTGCATTTCGCCCCTGGAAAATGGAAACCCACACTAGTTATGGGCTCTTTCTCAAACATTAAAACCACAATTTACCTAAAACTCACCCTTGACCCTCAGAATGGTTTATGCACCACGACCTCACTAGCCTTCTCTGACTTGACTGGGATCAGAGAAAATCTAGCAACTGTCTGGTAAATTTGGTCAGAAGAACAGAGAATATTAGAATGCAAGGGGAAGGAGTTGGTGGAAGGGAAATAGCATTTATCAACCACTTAGTTCAAGATACAAGGCTACACTTTTCCATACATACCATCTAATTTAATTCTCACTACAACCTTGTTATGTAGCTATTATTCCTGTTTTACAGATGCGGAAGCTGGGGCTCAGAAGGATTAAGTAATGTTCTAGAACATCACAGTAGAACATGGTAGAGCTGGCTATCCATACCACTTCTAGTTGATCCCTTTACAAAAGAAAGAAAGTGAGAGGAATTGATTGTCCCCAAGTCATGTATTTATTTAGTGCTCCTTATGACTTCCAAAATTTAAGTTTACTAAATAATTGGTCTTAACTCTTCCCTTTGACACTACCTTAAAGCTCTCTGAGTCCTTGCAAACCCAAGAGAACTGAATAACGTTCAAAGGCCTTCTTCCTTGGGCCCCAGATTTGGCTCTTCTCAGGTGTACTACCTGGGGTTCTGCATGTGTTGAGGCACAAGACTTTCCCATAAGAGGTTGAAGTCCCTTCCTTGACTCTTTGTAGGTTCTGCTTCATGATGACCAGCACCCACTGGAAGTGGTGAGCAGAGCTTTTGCAAAATTTTTCCCCGTGCCCAAAGCAAGGAGTAAAACAAGTATTGGCTTTGAAGCCATAATACTGGAGGTCAAGACTCAGCTTGGCTCTTATCTCATTCTGCAATTGTGGGCTAACCAGGAGCAGGACTAGATAACCTCCCAGATCTGGATTTCTCAATTCCAGGAGATCAGTTTGATGGGGTTGGTTGAAATTCCAAATATATGAGGTTAGTGATGGGAACCTCTAAATGGATTCTGGCTCTGGCTATCTGAAATCTAAACTCTTGTTCATTCATGGAGAATTCCACGCAATCCAGCTCCCCTTCCCAAGAGAGTGCACCTCATGTTTCTTTGAGAGTAATGATCCGAGGGGACATTATAGGGCCTTGATAGACTGAGTCTCTACTGAATTGGGAGAGCTAAAGATGGAGAGAAGGTTGGTTAGGTGCAGCAGGCAAAATGGAGCAGATTCTCAGAGAAGAAAGATAAAATATAAGTGGAGAGAAACGAAAGCAGGTCAGGAACCGTGATATTTCATGGGATTGTGCCAACCAAGGTTAGGTTCCAGAAATTTTCTGGACTCTGGTTCCAACTGGACCAGGTGCTCCTTGGATTTACCTAAGTCATTCAACCTCTCTGGATATCCTTTTCCTCAACTGGGCAAGAGGGATAATGACATCTTCCCTCACCAGGTTGTTGTAAATATTAACATGAGACAGTGTGTGTGGACATTGTCAGGAAATCGTGGAGTGTTGTACAATATCATAAAAATTGTTGTCTGTAGAGCCCTCACAGATTGTCCTATTGAGCAACAATTCTTATTCCCCTTTTCCTGTTGAGGGAAACCAGGTCTGAGATGTCGTGATCTTCCTAAGAGCATTCGTGTGGTAGATGACAGAGCCAGCGTGCATTGCTCTTACCAAATAGCAGAAGAAAGGAGTGTGGATGAATGTTTTCCATGATTCCCTGGCATGTGTCTATGCTGCTGTAACAGATTCAGCAGCAGGATGGAGAAAAGGGCATATTCTAGTTGTTATTGCAGCAAACAAAGCATCCTAAAACCTAGTGGTTTAAACTGTGGGTTAGGAGTTTGGGAGGGGCTAGGCTGGGCATTTCTGGCTCAGAGGCTCTCATGTGGTTGCACACAGTGGGAAGAGTTGGGAAGGGAGTATTGGAGCAGCTGAGAGCTGGCCAGGCATCTCTCAGGACTCCTCCATGTGGTCCCTCTGTGTGGGCCACTTTGAGCTTCCCCACAGCATGGCAGCCTCAGGGCAGTCAGACTGCTTACTTGGCAGCTCAGGGCTCCTCATGAACAAGGAAGAAACAGCATCATTGCCTTTCACGATGTAGCTTCAGAAATCATACAGCATCACTTACACTGTACTGAAATGATTGCAAGTGCGTCGCAACCACACCCAGATTCAAAAGGAGATTTAGACCCCACCTTTTGATGGGAGGAATGGCAAGTTTCTAGAAGAACACATGGTGTGGGAGAGATTGTTGCAGTCATCTTCAAAAAATGCAGTCTGCCTAAAAAATAACAAATGTTGGAGTGGATATGGAGAAAATGGAACCCTCATACATTGCTGCTGGGAATGCAAACTGGTACAGCTACTGTGGAAAACAGTACGGAGATTCTTCAAAAAATTAAGAATAGAAATACCATAGGACCCAGCTGTCCCTACACTACTGAGTAGTTATCTAAAGAACTTGAAATCAACAGTTCAAAGAGACTTATGCACCCCTATGTTCATTGCAGCATTATTCACAATAGCCAAGATGTGGAAGCAACACAAGTGCCTATCAATTGATGAATGGGTAAAGAAGATGTGGTATATGTATACAATGAATATTACTCCACCATAAAAAAAGACAAAATCGTCCCATTTGCAGCAATACGGATGGACCTTGAGGGTATTATGTTAAGAGAAATAGCCAGACAGAGAAAGACAATCACCGCATGATTTCACTCATATGTGGAAGATAAACAAATACATGGACAAAGAGAACAGATTAGGGTTACCAGAGGGGAAGGGGGTTTGGGGTGGGCAAACGGGGTAAAGGGCACATATATATGGTGACTGATAAATAATAATGTACACCAGAAATTTCACAACGTTATAAACTATTACCACCTCAATAAAATAATAATTAAAAAAATGCAGTCTGCCAAGGAAGGAAAGGCTGTAACACTCTCAGAGAAAAGATTAAGTGTCTCAAACCCTGGGAAGAAGGGGCAGTTATTTCTGCACCAAGTAAGTTAATTATAAAGCATAGTCTCTTATTGACAGACAAGTCCCTTAGTGAAGAGGCTGAAAAAATACCAGCAACGTCCTATCATTTAACAAAGGAGTATGTTAAACTGGCAGTGGGAGGGGGCGTATTAGGGAAGGTCCTAAAATTGTATTTCTGCAGATTAATCAGTGTAGTGAAAAGCTAACAGAGAGGATGTTTATGAAAGAGCTCTTTACAAAGTTCCAGATTATATCTTATAGACTCAACTTCTCGTTTGAAAACGTTTACAAGCTCAGGTTTTCTACAGGGTTTAGTTATCTTGGAACATCCTTATCCTCCACTTGGCTTAGCTGAAAGTTGGTGGATTCTGAATAGAAAGCAAAGATCCTTTCCCACTCAATTAACCGTCAATGAAGCTATTTTTTAAGAAGAAATATTAATTTATCTATCAGGTTGCTCTTTATTTTATATATATGTACACACATATATATTTTACTGAAGAAGATTCACCCTGAGCTAACATCTGTTGCCAATCTTCCTCTTTCTGCTTGAGGAAGATTAGCCCTGAACTAACGTCTATGCCAATCTTCCTCTATTTTGTATGTAGGTCACCACCACAGCATGACTGATGAGTGGTGTAGGTCCATGCCTGGGAACTGAACCTGCGAACCCCAGCCACTGAAGTGGACTGTGCTAAACTTAACCACTACACTACGAGGCCAGCCCCTACTTTATATTTATTTATTTACTTTTAACTGATATTTACCTTGTGCAAAGTACTGCGATATCTCCTCGGGCAAACAAACATGAGGAGAGTGCCCTGCTCTCAACAGCCAAGAGCCACCCATTCAATGGAGAGGGGGTGCGTGAGAGAAGGGGGAAGCAAGTGTGGCCTGGGAACGGAACGCCAGGCCCAGGCTTCTGGACTGTAGAGTTGAAGGTAGTGTGTGAGAGATTGTGTTTAAATCCTGCTGTGTATAAGACCTGGTTTAAACCCTGCCCCAAGTATATGGTTATTGGTGAGAGTCTTTCTTGGGTCTTTGCAGGAATCAAAAGAAATGCTGTATGTGAAGGATTTGACATGTGGTAGGCATTCAGAAAAGTGTGCACTGTTGTTGTTATTAGATTGTGTTTTATTATAATTTAATACTAACATTAAAGTATGAATAATGACTTCCTGTTTACAAATCACTTTGATATTTTTCATCTCCTTTAATTATCATAAAAATTCTGTAATTTAGGCAATGTAATTATGGTTCCCTCCCATTTTATGGATTAGAACATTGATACTCAGGGAGCTCAAGTGACTTACCTGGGGTTTCTTAGCTAATAAGTGGCAGAGCTGGGACTTGGAACTAGGTTATTACCACCCAAAGCTACCCCTTTCCACCCTACCGTGATGTTTCCTAAATTGCCAAGTGACCTTGTGCAAGCGTGCCATGTCCCATCCTCCAGTCTGGCCTTTGATTTCTACATCTGCAAAGTGAGAGGAATTAAATCATACCCAAGGTCCCATCCAGGTCCCAGCGCTTCTGATTAAAAGCGTATGTTCAGGAATGGCTCCTGCTTGCTGCTGCAGTCCTTGTGCATATTGAAGCCCAGGCTCAGAGGGGGCTGGAGCCTGGAGCTGTGCCCAAATCGCAGGCTTGGCTTGGCGTTCATCCCTGTATCTGATTGCCAAAAGGACAGAATTCTCTAGAGGACCTGAGTCCAATTTGGCCAACTTCTAATGGCCTTAAGTTATCCTCTGACCTCGAACTTCTGATTATCTCAAGCTTATTTTTAAAAAGGCTTAGGAATAACCATTATATCTCTCTGGAGACCCGCTTCCTTTCTTACTTCCATTATGTTCCTTCAACAACAGGGAAAGGGAACTGGAAGACCCGCAATCTGCATGTAATTTTTGCCTCTGCTGCTGCCTTTCTTGTAACTCTGGGCAAGTCACATCAAAAGCAGGATTTCCAATAAGGGTTCTCCTGGCTTGAGGGTTTGTGAAGCCATGTGGCTTCCTCTTGAGGAAGAAATAAAAGACTTAGGTTATATGTGCCTTTAAGATAAGAAACCAATCAGATTTTCTAATAACAATGTCTGATATTCAGGGCTGGTCCACTTCAATTGCTCTTTTTAAAACAGCTTTTCTACTATATTGCAAAGGAAATAGGTAAGGAAAATACTTTCTGTATCTGGCCCCAAGAGAAGCTGTAAATCTCAAAGGCGATGTTAGATTTAAAGCATAATTCTTTTTCCTTCTGCATATCCCCTTCTCCATTTCTAGTTGGGATCTGAAGTGACTCAGAGTCACTCAGAAAGTAAGTCTTTGAGCCGTGAGGGATAGAGTCTTTCTGCACCTTGACCCAGTGGTGCTTCTCCTGGGTCAAGTGCCTTGTTCTGGTTCTCACTCAGCATTTGGCTTCATTCTGCAGAGACTCAGGCAGGAGATCCACCTACCTCTGGAGAAGAGCCTTCACACCCAGGTGTGAGTAGTGCTGGGGCTCTTCATAAGCAGAGGATGAGGGGCACCTCTTCTCCAGCATCTCTACCCCCTAAGTTAAGGAGTTTGGTTTTGGCTTCATTTTACCAGACAGAGGAAAGAAAGAGCTGATTTGATCCTTGCTCCACTTCCAGGGTAGAGACTGCTCAGACCTCTCTCTGGCACCCTCTGCATGCTGCCAGTAGTCCTAAGGGGTAGAGAAGAGGGCAATTGCAACAGCCTTGGGACAGCACTTGCACAATTCACCACAAGACCACAAGGCAGCTTGGAAGGGATGATTCTAGCCATGTGGGGCAGTAGATAAAATGCTGGCCTGGGCTCTGGTCACCACTGTGCTACCAACACACTGTGTGATCTTAGGCAAGTTATTCAACCTCTGTAAGCCTCCTTTTCATCACCTGTCAAACTGGGAAATGGGATGCTTTGTAGAATAGCAAAGTATCATATTCAAAAAGTACCTTTTAACCCAACCTGTTTATTTTATACCCTGGGAAACTGAGGCGTAGATGCGTAGATGGGGGGAGTAACTTGCCTAATGTTACACGGCAGGTAAATAATAGGGTTGTTTCTAGAAGACAAGACCCCTACCTCATGTTGCAGTGCTGCTTTCTCTTCCAGATGATCTCCAAGGTTTTCTCCAGCTCCAGGAGTCCATCACTCTGAAGACATAGTCCCATACCAGCTCTGGCTGCTGTCTTTGGGCTTAGTATTGTGTTGATAACCATGTGCTTCTTTTGGGACTCTTGGTGACCCATTGTGTCCAGCTACTTCCCTCATTGCAGAGTTCTTCAATTTCATGTAAGGCTGGGCAAGTGATCTGCTCAGCAAAGCTTCTGGAAGGCCTGTTGTAATGCTTATGATGGTCTGGGCTCATTTCAGGCAGAATCTTCAGACAGGGTGTTGGGCAGAGTCAGCTTGGCAACCTGGCCTTGTATACAGACAGAGACATTGCAGTAACCAACAAGAGACCCATGTTCTAGGTCTATCTTGGTCCCTGAATCACCTTGTGACCTTGGACAAGCCTCACCCACTTCCAAGCCTCAGTTTCCCCATATTTAAAACAAGTTGATTCAACTAAATAATCCCTAAGCTACCTTCCAGCTCTGACATTCCATAGCAGAATATTGCCCAATACTTTTCTTCCTTAGGGGAATTTGCTTAGCAACTAGGATGATCTTTGCCACAGGAAGTCTGGGAATGCTTGCAAGCCTTAGGATTTAAAACAAATATTAGAAAAGAAACATAAGAATATTATGCTGTCCTGTGCTCTTGGCTCGTATTTTCTAAGGTCCATATCAAATGTTCACAGCACAACCACATTTTAATTTTCATATGTGGAGAGGAAGAAGGGAAGATAGAAGTAACACTTGCTATGAAAATTAACCATGCTCTGTCCAAATAGTATTGCAGTTGATTACATTTGGTGGAACACGATTGGATCCTCAGCTTCTGAAGGCATAGATCTTGCCTTCAGAGCTCATATCTACCAGGGAGCTCAGACATGGATATAAATAACTCAAACAGAATACGACATTTTAAAGTGAATAGAAAGGAATTTAGAGGGGAGAGAGATCCCTTACTGTTTGTATAGCTATCAGGAAAGTCTTTGTGGAGGAGTTTGCATTTGAACTTGGTTTTGGTAAAGGAATGGCCCTGAGAAGCAAAAGCAAGAGGAGGCCAATCAGAGACAGGGAAACCATGTGAAGTTTGGTGACTAGTGAATGGGTAGTTTGTTTGGCTAGAGCACAGGGCTGGGAAATGAAATAGTGGGAAAAAAGACTAGTTATATTTATATGTCATATCTCCCTGGCTAGTACATATGTTCTTTTAGAGCAAAAATCTTTGTTCAATTCATCTTTGTATCCCTACCAAAGGTGATGCATAAGCATCTCTCAAAACTTGTTTAATGAATAAATAAGTTATATCATATGGTACTTTTTCCTCCACACCATCAATGAATTGTGTGATTATATCTTAGAATCTCAGAAGTCAAGTTGAACCTGATACTTATCCTGTTGACCGTCATGGATGTAAAGTGTCATTCCTCAGCCCTGGAAATGTAGATGGGTTATTTCACCTGGGGAAGGAGGTTGTGTCACTCTCATTAACTTCTAAAAGTTAAAATGTGATGTGTATAGGACAAGAACAAGATGCGAATTCAGCAACTCTGATGCAGAAATAAGCCCATCAACCATAGTCCTTTGCAATGGCCTATGGGGTTGGTTCTAGGGACAAAAGAACAAAAGAGATCCTAGAAAACACCTATGAGTTGTAACATATGAAATCTCTTAAGAAAATGGGTTGATAATTACTCACTGAGTTTCTGTCACTTAGTATTACAGTATCCAGACTTCTGCAGAAACAATAAAAAGAAACCTGAATTTATTTGGATCTTAACTGTGGTAGTGGATAACAAGCCTACACATGTGATACAATTGTATAGAACTAAATACACCCACACAAATTGGAACTATGAGTAAGATAGATGGACTGTATCAATGTCAATATCTTGACTGTGATATTGCACTATAGTAGTGAAAGATGTTATCATTGGGGGAAACTGGATAAAGGGCACATGGGATCTTTCTGTATTATTTCTTGTGCCTGTATGTGAATCTATAAAAATCTCAGTCAAATTTTCATTTAAGAAAATGTGGCCCAGATAGATTTAATGGTGAATTCTACAAAACATTTAAGGAAGAAATAATATAAATTCTCTACAATCTCTTCCATAAGACAGAAACAGAGGGAATACTTCCTAAATCACTGTATGAGGCCAGCATTACTTAATATGAAAACCAGACAAAGACAAAGAAAACTACAGATCAATATCTCTCATAAACATAGTTGCAAAGATCCTCAAAATATATTAGCAAATTGAATCCAACAATGTATAAAAAGATTTATACACCATGACCAAGTGAAATTTATTCTAGGTATGCAAGACTTATTCAATATTTGAAAATCAATTAATGTAATCCATCATATCAATGGGCTAAAGAAGAAATATCACATGATCACATCAACAGATGCAGAAAAAGCATTTGACAAAATCCAAAACCCATTCATGATAAAAACTCTCAGCAATCTAAGAATAAAGGGGAACTTCCTCAATTTGACAAAGAATAGCCATAAAAAATCTACCATGGGGCCATCCCCATGGCCTAGTGGTTAATTTTGGTGCACTCTGCTTCACGGGCCCGGGTTCAGTTCCAGGCGAGGACCTATACCACTTGTTGGCAGCCACGCTGTGGCAATGCCCCACATACAAAAGAGAGGAAGATTGGCACAGATGTTAGCTCAGGGTGAGTCTTCCTCAAGCAAAAAGAGGAAGATTGGCAACAGATGTTGGCTCAGCGCTAATATTCCTCAGCAAAAAAAAAAAACCTATAGCTAACATCATACTTTATGAAGAGAAACTCAAAGCTTTCCTGCTAAGATCAGGAACAAGGCAAAGATGTATTCTCCCACAACTGCTTTTCAACATCATACTGAAAGTCCTTGCTAATGCAATAAGGCGTGAAAAGTAAATAAAAGGTATACAGATTGGGAAGAAAAAAATAAAACTGTCTTTGATCTCAGTTGACTTGATTGTCTATGTAGCAAATCTGAAAGAATCAATTAAAAAAACCTCTTGGAACTAATAAGTGTTTATAGCAAAGCTGCAGGATACAAGATTAATATATAAAAGTCAATCACTTCCCTATATACCAGCAATGAACAAGTAAAATTTGAAATTAAAAACACTACCATTTACATTAGTACTCCAAAAAAATGACATAGTTAGGTATGACTCTAGCAAAATTATGTACAAGACCTTTATGAGGAAAACCACAAAACTCTGATGAAAGATATCAAAGAAGAACTAAATAAATGAAGAGCTATTCCATGTTTATGGATAGGAAGATTCAATATTGCCAAGGTGCCAGATCTTCCCAACTTGATCTATAGATTCAATGCAATCCCAATCAAAATTACAGAAAGCTATTTTGTGGATATTGACAAACTAATTCTACAGATTTTATGGAGAGGCAGAAGACCCAGAGTAGCCAACTCACATTGAAGAAGACCAAAGCCAGAGGACTGACACTACCCAACTTCAAGACTTACCTTAAAGCTACAGTAATCAAGATAGTGTGGTATTGGTAAAAGAATAGACAGATCAATGGAACAGAATAGAGAGCTTAGAAATAGATCCTCGTAAATATAGTCAGCTGATCTTTGACAAAGGGGCAAAGGCAATATAATGGAACAAACATAGTCTTTTCAACAAATGGTGATGAAACAAATGGATATGCAGATGCAAAAACATTAATCTAGACACAGACCTTACACTCTTCACAAAAATTAACTCAAAATGGATCATAGACCTAAATGTAACATGCACAACTATAAAATTCCTTTGAGATAACATAGGAGAAAATCTAGATGACTTCAGATATGACAATGACTTTTTAGACACAATACCAAAGACATGATCAATGAAAGAAATAATTGATAAACTGGACTTTACTAAAATTAAAAACTTCTGCTTTATGAAAGACAATGTCAAGAGAATGAGGAGACAAGTCACAGATTGGAAGAAAATATTAGCAAAAGACACATCTGATAAAAAACCATTATCCAAATTATGCAAAGAACTCTTAAAACTCAATAATAGGAAATAGAACTAATAGATTAAAATATAGGCAAAGGACCTGAACAGATATCTTGCCAAAGAAGATATACAGATGGCAATAAGCATTTGAAAAGATGCTCTATATCATATGTAGTCAGGGAATTGAAAATTAGTACAATGAGATACCACTACATATCTATTAGAATGGCCAAAATCTGGAACACTGACAGCACCAAATGCTAACACGGATATAGAGCAATAGGAACTCTCATTCATTGTTTGTGGAAATGCAAAACAGTACTATCACTTTGGAAGACAGTTTGGCAGTTTCTTGCAAAACTAAACATACACTTACCATAAATCCAATGATCCTGCTCTTTGGTATTTACCCAAATGAATTGAAAACTTATGTCCACACAAAAACTTACACATGGATGTTTAGCCTTATTCATAATTGCTAAAACTTGGAAGTGACCAAGATGTCCTTCAGTAGGTGAATGGATAAATAAACTGTGGTACATCCGAACAATGGAATATTTTTCAGCACTAGTAAGAAATAAGCTATCAAGCCATGAAAAGACATGGAGGAAACTTAAGTGCATATTACTAAGTGAAACAAGCCAATCTGAAAAGACTACATACCAAATGATTCCAATTATATGACATTCTGGAAAAGGCAAAATTATGGAGACAGTAAAAAGATAAGTGGTTGCCAGGAATTAGGGGGCAAGAAGGGATCGATAGGCAGAGCATAGAGGATTTTTAGGGCAATTATATTTTTAGGGAAACTATTCTCTTGGATGCTACAGTGGCAGATACATATCACTATACATTTGTCCAAACTCATAGAATGTGCAACACTAAGAGTAAAACCTATTCTGAACTATGGACTCTGGGTGATAATGATGTGTCAGTTCAATTGTAACAAATGTACCACTCTAGCCAGGGAGGGTGATAATGGAGGGGGCTATACATGTGTAGGAGCAGGGAGTATATGAGAAATCTCTCTACTTTCCACGCAATTTTGCTGTGAACCTAACACTGCTCTAAAATATCAAGTAGACAGAAAGAAAAGAAAGAAAGAGAGAGAGAGAGAGGGAGAGAGGAAGAGGGGGAGAGAGAGAGAGAAAGAAAGAGACGGAAATATATAGCTGAAAAAACTCTAAGATTTGGACTACCATGAAAACCATGACAAGAAGTATTTTTCCTGTTTCCTATATCCAAGGTAAATAAATATTCCCAACAGAGCAGTTACCAGAGTTAAGGGAGTGTCTACAGATGTGAAAAAAATATAGCCACACCCCTTGGCTTTCTCCAAGGATGAGCTGTTTAATTACTCTGCACTGGAGAACAATCAGCTTTCCTCCTTCAATGTCAGGGTGACATTTACAAATTCCTGCAGGCGCTAAGTCTTATTTACAAATCCCTTTACATCTCTTCCAACTTGGCTGCTGAAAGGGTATTTTCCTTCACAGCCAGCATTCTGGACAGCCTGAACAGGTCATGGAAAGTAGGGTATAGCTACCAAGTGCTCTATATGGACTCTGAGGGTATGCTACTGAGGACATCATCTTCAGCAGATAATGTTACATTTTTCTTTTATTGTTTCTGTGATGTTTTATTCAAAGTTCTTGATGAAAATATTTTCAAAATTTCTGAGTTTTGCTTAGCAGATTATCCTTAGAAGGAGCCTGTGGGAGGGGGTGAATGGCTCCAAGTCCAGTTTCCAGGAAAAAGGACTTGGTATCAAACAGCTGAC